>NW_022993942.1:2951149-3620516 GCF_012275295.1 Melopsittacus undulatus
TTGTTTATTTACTATAAGCAAAATTACTGCACAAAGAAGAGGAAGCTAACTAGCGGGTCTTAAATTTTCAGAATAGTGAAGTTTAGGACTGTGTGTTACATTTTTGGAAACAAGACTCCATTGCTGTGTTACTACATGTTTATAAACAGCTTAATTTTATCATTCTTTTTTTAGTAAGAAAAGATGTAAGTATTAGATAGGAAAAAAAAATAAAAAACAAACCCCAAGGAGTATGGCTGCTAGTGTAGCTCCATGAGCACCACTGGAGAGAAATCAGCTCACCAGTTTAAAACAAGGACAGATTGGATGTATATTTTTGTGCTTTCTCAACGGAATTTTTAACCTGGAAAACATTTACATTGACATTCAACCCAGCATGTTTAAGATTAGGCTTCCTATCTGTGTTTATAGTCCTCAGCATAGGTTTGTATCCACTTGCCATGAATTGAAGTTTCCTGGGTGGCCCTGGGGAAGTGGACCAGCTCACTCCCTGGTTGTAAGGACATTAGAACAGCTTATCATCCTTTTTTTTTTTTTAGATTGCTAACTGTGCCTGTTCCTTGCTGTGTCTTTATAGAGCATATATTCTAAGAGAGCTCATTTTCAGATGGGGCTTAAAGGTGGATATAGTTACTAATTGACCAGCATCCATCCATCTATCCTGCCTGTGACTAACAAAGAGGTAGGTATAATACAGTCTTCAGGAATCACAGGAAAAATGTACTGGTGACCCAGAATCTCACTAGCTGTAGCGATTTTTTTTCCCCCCTTTTCCATAGAAATTGTGATTCAGGCATTTAAAAGTCACTTCAAGAGCGGTGTTACTCAGAAGCATATTGGGTCTTGGGAAAATGAAGGTATAATTTTCCCTTTTTAAAATTAATTTTTTGTTCCTCTACAAGAGCCACAGTTTGAAAAAAGGTCTACAATATAACCTCTACTGAAATGCTTATATCTTCTTATATACACACATGTAGACATATATGTAAGTGTATATGTATAATATTTTCTAACTATATATCTGGTTTACAATCAGCCATTTGATATAGCATTGTAAACTGTTTCAAATATGGCTGAGACTAATCTCAACGAAATTAGAGCAGTTGTGTTCTGTGTTTGATGACTGTAAATTGACAGGTTAAATTTGATCTTTCCAAGTTTCAGCATACTACTTGTTAATATATTCTCTGTAATGATGGTTTTGTTGAACTGCCAGCACACGTTTATGACCAGCCAAAATTTGATTTCCATTTCTTACCTAATGGAATGACACATAATATATTATTTATTAAAAACATGATTCTAATTGATGCTTTGTCTAAGTAACATTAGTACATTGGATTCAAATGGTACTCTGTTCACAATATTGTTTCCTTTATTGAGTCCTTGCTGCCATCAACCATACACTTTTAATCTCATGCTATTTATTTCATCTGCCCTGAACATTACTCTCACCTGTTTGTCTTTGAATTTATAAATTTCAGAACAGGATTTGCTTTTGAAATCCACTTAAAATGCTGTATTTCAACAAAATGAGACAAAGTAAAATGATTTTAAGTATTCCAGTTACGAATGCTTCCATGACTTCACATGATATGAAAAACTGAACATCACCAGCTAGCAGTTTTATTTTATAAAATAAATGGCAAAAATATATATAACCATTCTTATTTTTTTTAATTCTTTAAACATAAATTAATGATAGTTTAATCAGTTTTCTGGCTGTTTGCATGTTTTTTCCTAGCCAGTTCTGCATCATGATATCCTTATATTATGATGCTGTGATACAAAAGTAAAATTAATAGCTGTAAAAAGTGACAACATTGTGCTGTAAGGATGTGCAATATTGTTTATTAAAATGATCCTGTTTAAAGAACATTTTACTTAATTTTTCTTGAACTGCATGCTAACTTTAAAGGTCAGTGTGGTTAGTTACCATAGTAGTGACCTAAAAATAACCTTTCTAGTGTACCTGTATATTTCTTATATGTAGTGTTAGCATTCAGAAATGTTCTTTCCCTTAGAGTTTCAGGAGCTAAATAAGTTGTAACCCCTTCAGCTCTACTCATAAAAAATTGTTTCCAGACAATATGGTCTTTTTATTGTGTAATAATTGAAATGGCACTAAATTGCAATGATTGCTGAACACTTAGGAATTGCATTAACCACTTAACTGTTAAACTTTCATTTTCTTCCTCTCTGTGTAGTACTATATTGATTTTCCTCTTTCTTAGAGCTGCTTAACTCAATCTCTGAGATGAACAGAATATTTTAATAGCCTCATACACCATCATATTTTGAGTCAATCAATAGTGACCTTGGTTAAGAATTTTCTAGAGGTTTTTAAAACAGCTATCAAGCAAAATAGCTTGCAGTGCATTGCCTTGAATCTTTACAGAAAACAGAGGGAAACACTAAACATCTCTAAGTGAGTTTAAAAAAATATAGGGAAGATTAAATCTTTCTCTTTCCTTCTATATTAGGTGTGTTATTTCCTATTACTTCTGATACACTTCTGAAAAGACAAAACAGTTAATAGTTTGAGGCCTTATCCAGGGACTTAATAATAGCCTGTAATGTGGTGCTAAGAATGTAATTAAAAATCTAAATACACTGATAGGTGAAGGATTTTAGTAGTGCCATTGTTTTCTATGGGCATGTTGATTATGATTTTTGTTGTCTACCTATTTGTTGTTAACTGAGGTAAACCAGACAAACATTTGAGCAATATCTATGTGATATTATACCTGACTAGTCTCACAGTAATGTGTGTTTGGGTTTTGCTTACCTGACGTGCTGAGGAGAAAACACTTCACTTGTCAAAGATTTAGAACCCCAACGTTGTCTTTGCACTCATTTGATCTTGTACCTGGAGAAGAGAAGGCTGAGTGGAGACCTCATAGCAGCCTTCCAGTATCTGAAGGGGGCCTACAGGGATGCTGGGGAGGGACTATTCATTAGGAAATGTAGTGATAGGACAAGGGGTAACGGGTTGAAACTTAAACAGCAGAGGTTTTACTGTAAGGGTGGTGAGGTATTGGAATGGGTTGCCCAGGGAGGTTGTGAATGCAGTGTTCGAGGCCAGGTTGGATGAAGCCTTGGGTGATATGGTTTAGAGTGAGGTGTCCCTGCCTATGGCAGGGGGGTTGAAACTAGATGATCTTAAGGTCCTTTCCAACCCTAACTATTCTATGATTCTATGATTCTATTCTATGACTGCTAGCTAAACTAGTTTTGTTTCCAAATATTTTAGTTTAAAATGGATTTATGTTTTCTTTCAAAGATTTATAAATTCTGGTCCTGTTTTTTCTAAGAAAACTTGTCAGAAAAAGCAGAGGGATTTTGGTTTGTGGTTTTGTGTGTCATTTTATTTTTTCTATTTTTTTTAAGCAAAACCCTTCTGAAATATTGCTGAAAAAAAAGGGGGGGGAAGACTGATACAGGTAAGGAAGAGTTAAATAGAAATTGAGTGGGGATGCTGGGGGGTAGCACTGCTGCAGAATATTGTAGTGTTTGTGCAAAGGCAAGTCATTTCCTGAAACACTGTAGACATATGGCCTGGGGCTGTCTAAAACCTTTGGAGACCAAAATGGCTCTCAGGAGTTAGAAGTAATAAGGTGTTTTTCCCTTCTTTCTCCTCCACTGAAATTCTGTAAGGTTGCTATGCATTGCCAAGGAACAATGTCACTATTTTTTGTGCTTTATATGGATATTAAGATCCATTACAAATTGACATTTTTAAGATTGGTTATCCTGTAGTTTGGTGTTAAATTGAAGTTGTTTGTTTTGAATTTAATTCTTCCATTTTTCAAAGGAAAAAAGGCAACACTGTTGTGCTGATTGATCGCTTACTGAAGTATGCCAGGATTAGATGTTTTAATTGAATGTTTGCTATCCCAAAATATAGGCAAAATTATCTGTAAAACATGTCTGGGGTTTTATATTTTTTAATCTTTTTAAGTCTGAAAGATGCTTTCTGGCTAACTTTTCACAGTCAGATTGTAGAACATATTGCACATATAATATCTTTAAGGCATGCTGTTTCTGGGATTATTTTTTAAGACTATATATGTTATGCATCCAAGATGTATTGTACTTAATTCAACCTGCTTATGATTATTATAACCCTGTATGTTTGCAGCAGATAAATAAACTCCACATCACATAAATTACTGCAGCAATGTTATTATGCCAGCAGCAATGTTAAGAACATCTGTTAACTCTTTTTCAAATGCCCTGTCCTTACTCATTTATTCCAAACATTTCTGTTGTTAATTACTACTTAAGTACCTGAAGCAGTCATTCAGACATAGCTGCGAAGACCAGCTGAGGAGGATGAGGCAGGTTTTGGTCCTGTCTTTAGCCTTGCTCTAAATGCCACAGTCAGAGGGGACCTGTAACATAAATTTTTAGGGTAAACATAGGTAAGCAAGGACAGAGCAATGGATAATAGACATATATTCCCATTACCTAATTACAGTAATAGTAATTGCTTTAGCCAGGGAGACCTCCTCTCTACATCAGCAAGGCACAGTCCAAGCAACTTTCTCCACTTAGGCCCTAAAAGTCTGACTTCTTGTTATTAGAGCTGGTGAAAAAAATTTGAATGAGACTTTCTCTGTCAAAATATGTTTTTGTCAAAGATAAAATTTTTAGCAAAAAATACATCTGTTTAAAAAACATATTTGTCAAGAATGTTTCTCAGCTCCACGATGACATTTCTAGTGGGAAAGTGAATCTATTGCTAAGTGGTTCCAGCCTGGATATGGGAGATGAAAGATGAATAGTGCCTTAGCCACTGTGTTGACAAGTCTCTCTGCCACTCATTTTTGTTATAACACAGAATAAAAAACATAGTTGAGAATTGAAATGTTTTCTAGCTTAGTCATTATTGTGTAGTAAAATGTTACATGTTAGAACCCAATTCATAGTTCTTTTAAAAATTATTTCTTTCAACTTGAAATTCATGGCAGACCATAAGGTATTTTGCTGGCACCAAGTCACCCAGGTCTCCTCTTCATTTATAATTCAGTGAATTGCAGATACTTGATCATGAAAACAAACAGGATGTTGTTTTTCAAAGGTTAGATGGAACTTAAGAGCACCTCTGGTAAATTAAAACAAACAAGCAATAATAAAAGGTCCTTAAAAATTATCTACAGATAGTGTCTAAAAGGTTTCTGTTTCTGTTGGGAAGTTTGCCAGGATATTGTGAACGTATGTAGCTTTGCATCAGCCTTGTAGGAAAAATAGATGCAAAGTAAGGAATACTCTAAGTGTGTTTCATTTTTGTCATCTGAGCAAGGTCTGATTTTCAAATTACAGTCTTGGCTTTTGATGCAATTGAAGCAAACCTGTACTTACAGTATTGCCAATTCAGGTATTTTCTCTTGCTCACTACTACTGCAATTCAGTTAATTCAAAGTGCATGTGGCTCATTGCAGTGTGTGAAGCTGTGGAAGATCACAGCTTGAGTAGAAACCTCTCATTAAATGATTCACCTGCAGAAAGAGTGAGTGACCAAAGACAGACTAACTGCCTGCAAATGTACAAGTTCCAGGTTGCAAGGAAGCATCTTATCCTTTGCCCTCCTTCTCCTTGGCAAGGCCAAGGCACCCAAGTGGAGCACTTGACCTCTGGTTGCAAAGCCCAGCAGCTGCCACCAGCACTGACCAGTGTTTCTCCCATAGTGAGATTTCCACATATGCTCCCCAGAGTCTGTCAGTAAGATCATGGGCTGGCCAACTTTTATTTATGGGCCAATGAATTATGCAGTGGGGGCAACTGGATGTTTTTGTTTTGTGAATCAGAATTAGTTCCTGGGGTGCCAATCTAGGAAAGTCTGTGAAACTGCAAATAAAAGTAATTTTTATGCAGAGGTGGAAATATTTGAATGCAAAAGAGAATATGGGGGGGGGAGCTAATGTCCTCGTATTTGTAGTGGAAAAGTGAAGTGTAAATTCTAGTTGTTATCCATTAAAGCTTTTATTTATCTTGCATTGTATAGAGAAGGAAGAGCCTGGTTGAGCATAAATTCCAAAAGAAAAGAAGGACTTCTCTCTTCCCCCAAGTAGAGATGCTTTTGTGTAGTTGGAAAACATATATGGAATTATGAATGTATATTCAGGGACTCTGTACAGTCACTGCATGCTATTTGTGAAATAGGATCCTGATTACAATTAAATTCAATATAGTTTCCATGATATCCTTCAGATGCATATTTTTAAAGACATTTGAGGTAGCAGACTAGTATATATTTTTGACTTCTCTAACCTACATGCCTTATGTTTGTGTCTTAAGATAACATTGAATAACATATTTAAATTACTTGTGTGAATGTCCTGGGTTCAGCAGTAGCAGTCATTTTTTCTCCTTCTTGGTAGCTGGTGTAGCACTGTGTTTTGACTTCCAGGCTGGGAACAGTGCTGATAACACATATGTTTTGAGTTACTGCTCAAATGTTTGGTTTGTCCAAGGACTTTGTGAGTCTCATGCTCTGCCAGGGAAGGAGGGGAGGCCGGGAGGAAGCAGAGACAGGACACCAGATCCAAGCTCGCCAAGGATGTATTCCATGCCACAACACGTCATGCCCGGGGAGGTAACTGAGAGTTGGCCAGAAGGGCTCGAGCTAGCTCTCTTCCGGGTCAGGCTCGTTTCGGCGGGTGGTATCCTATTCTCTCTCCTTGTTTATTTCCTCTATCATTGTTTTTATTCGTGGTAGCAGTAGTGATTTTTGTTATACCTTAGTTACTGGACTGGTCTTATCTCAGCCCGTGGTAGTTGCATTCCTTCGGGTCTCCTCCCCATCCCTCCAGGAGCGGGGGGGGTGGGGTGTGTGTGGTGAGAGGGAGACTGAGGTGGGGTTTTAAACCACAACATGTGAAAAAGCATAATTATATCTCATGAACTGATTTCACACAGTCAAAAAATTGAATTCCCCTTTTATTCAGATATTAAACAGAAATCAGAAGGGAAAATATTTGTAGAAAAGATATAGTGTTTCAAAAATGAAAAGCTACAAATGCTTTTAATAAGAAGGGACTATATTAATTTTAAAAGTTGAATCATTTTACAAAGGTATTCTTTACAAATGTAGTTTTCATTGTGTAGCATTCAAAGCAGTTTAGGATTTATGATATTTGTAACTTTTAATCAGGGAGTAGATTTTCAAAGGTGCCAATGAAGTGATAATATTTCTCATCAGAAACAAATAGAGCTTCATGGCATCAGAGTACTTCAGAAAATGTGGCTTCTGATCCATAATCTCTGCTGTTATTACTCAGATGCTTTTTAAAGAATCTGATATGATGCCATGAAAATAGGAAAGTAGAAGACAAGAAAGAGAAAAAAAGGATTAATCAAGTCAGAAGAAGTGGAATGGTAGCAAAGAAGAAAAATGAAAGCAGAGTTAAGATTTGGAGTGGTGCTGAAGAGCCTCTGAGCTTAAGCTTCATCTTGCATTTTATAATGCTCATGTGTTGTATCATAATGCACTTGCTCCTACTAGAGCTAGTAATTCCTCCTCTCTTACTGCCAATGGTAAAAAAAGGCCAGTAGCACCATTCCATAACATTGAGTGCATTCTGAATATCATATTATTTTTTCATTTGCTTCCCTAATTAACTTAGTAATACTCTTCAGTGTGTGTCCATGTGCATGTTGGCATGTGGCTGCTCGGTTAGAATCATATAATCATTGAATCATAGAATAGTTAAGGTTGGAAAGGAACTTAAGATCATCTAGTTCCAATAAGCAGGGACACCTCACACTAAACCATGCCACCCAAGGCTCTGTCCAACCTGGCCTTGAACACTGCCAGGGATGGAGCATTCACAACCTCCCTGGGCAACCCATTCCAGTATCTCACCACCTTTACAGTAAAGAACTTCTTCCTTATATCCAGTCTAAACTTCCCCTGTTTAAGTTTGAACCCATTACCCCTTGTCCTGTCACTATAGTCCCTAATGAAGAGTCACCCTCCAGCCCCCTTCAGATACTGGAAGGCTGCTATGAGGTCTCCATGCAGCCTTCTCTTCTCCAGGCTGAACAGCCCCAACTTTCTCAGCAAGTCTTCATATGGGAGGTGCTCCAGTCCCCTGATCATCCTCGTGGCCCTCCTCTAGACTTGTTCCAAAAGTTCCATGTCCTTTTTATGTTGAGGACACCAGAACTGTACACAATATTCCAAGTGAGATCTCAAGAGAGCAGAGTAGAGAGGCAAGACCACCTCCTTCAACCTGCTGGTTAGGCTCCTTTTGATGCAGCCCATGCTGGCTTTCTGGGTTGTGAGCACACACTGCTGGCTCATGTTCATTTTCTCATTGACCAACACCCCCAAGTCCTTCTCCACAGGACTTCTCTGAATCTCTTCTCTGAACAACTTGTAGGTGTTCCTGGGATTGGTCTGACCCAGATGTAGGACCTTGCACTTGTCATAGTTAAACTTCATGGGGTTGGCATCAGCCCACCTCACAAGCGTGTTAAGGTCCCTCTGGATGGCATTCCTTCCCTCTAGTGTATCAACCGAACCACACAGCTTGGTGTCATCAGCAAATTTGTTTGTCATGGTTTGAGCATGTTTTGAGGGTGTTTTTGTTCAAGGTTTTTTCCAGCCAGGTGGAGGAGGGGAGTCTGGGAGGAAGGAGAGACAGGACACCTGACCCAGGCTAGGCAATGAGGTATTCCATACCATAGCACGTGATGCCCAGGATGCATACTGGGTAAGAGAAAGCTGGAGGGGGAGAGCTCTAGAGAAAAATGGAGGAGGGAGCACGCGGTGCTCAGCCGGGCAGGGTAGAGTGAGTTATGGGTCGGTGGCTGGTGGGGTGTTGTATTCTTTTTTGCTTGTTATTGGCTGTATCATTATTATTTGTAGTAGTAAATGGCAGTAGGGGTTTTGTGTTATGCCTTAGCAATTAAACCGTTCTTATCTCAATCCGTGGGGGCTACATTCTTTGGATTCTCCTTCCTAACTCTCCAGGAGTTGGGGGACTTGGTTTAAACCACGACATTGTTGAGGGCACACTCAATCCCACTGTCCATGTCGCCGACAGAGATGTTAAACAAGACTGGTCCCAGCACAGATCCCTGAGGGACACCACTCATTACTGGTCTCCAACTGGATATTGAGCCATTGACCACAACTCTTTGCGTTCAGCCACCCAACCAGTTCTTTATCTATTAAATTCATATCTTTCCAATTTAGAGACAAGGATGACATGTGGGACAGTGTTGAACACTTTGCACAAGTCCAGATACATGATATCAACTGCTCCACCCATCCATCAATTCCGTAGCCCCATGATAGAAGGCCACCAAAATTTGTCAGGCAGGATTTCCCCTTAGTGAAGCCATGCTGGCTGTCACCTACCACCTCTTTGTTTTTCATGTGCCTTAGCATGCCTTCTAGGAGAATGTGCTCAATGATCCTTCCAGGCACAGAGGTGAGACTGACTGGTCTGTAGTTCCCTGGTTCATTCATTTTCCCCTTTCTTGAAAATATCACAGAATCACAGAATCCCAAGGGTTGGAAGGGACCTCGAAAGATTATCTAGTCCAACCCCCCTGCAAGAGCAGGGTAACCTAGAGTACATCACACAGGAACTTGTCCAGGTGGGCCTTGAATATCTCCAATGTAGGAGACTCCACAATCCCCCTGAGCAACCTGTTCCAGTGCTCTGTCACTCTTAAAGACGTTCTTCCTGATGTTAAAGTGGAACCTCCTATGCTCCAGTTTACACCCATTGCCCCTTGTCCTATTACTGGATATCACTGAAACAAAGCTAGCTCCATCATCCTGACACCCACCCTTTACATATTTGTAAACACTGATGAGGTCACACTTCAGTCTCCTCTTCTCCAAGCTAAAGAGACCCAGCTCCCTCAGCCTCTCCTCATAAGGGAGGTGTTCCACTCCGTTCATCATCTTCGTAGCTCTGCGCAGGACTCTTTCAAGCAATTCCCTGTCCTTCTTGAACTGAGGGGTCCAGAACTGGACGCAATATTCCAGATGCGGCCTCACCAAGGCAGAGTAGAGGGGGAGGAGAACCTCTCTTGCCCTAATAACCACACCCTTTCTAATGCACCCTAGGATGCCATTTGCCTTCTTGGCCACAAGGGCACATTGCTGGCTCATGGTCATCCTCCTATCCACCAGGAACCCCAGGTCCCTTTCCCCTTCACTCCTTTCCAGCAGGTCAACCCCCAACCTGTACTGGTACATGGGGTTGTTCTTCCCCAGATGCAAGACTCTACACTTGCCCTTGTTGAATTTCATCAAGTTTCTCCCTGCCCTACTCTCCAGCCTGTCCAGGTCTCGCTGAATGGCAGCACAGCCTTCTGGTGTGTCAGCCACTCCTCCCAGTTTAGTGTCATCAGCAAACTTGCTGAGGGTACACTCAGTTCCCTCATCTAGGTCGTTGATGAAAATATTAAACAGCACTGGTCCCAGCACTGACCCCTGAGGGATTCCACTAGTCACAGACCTCCAGCTAGATTCTGCGTCATTGACCACAACTCTCTGCCTTCTTTCTTTCAACCAGTTCTTGATCCACCTCACTACCTTATTGTCAAGCCCACACTTTCTTAGCTTATCTATGAGAATGCTGTGGGAGACAGTATCAAATGCCTTACTGAAATCAAGAAAAAACGCATCTACCATTCTACCATCATCCCTCCACCTAGTCACTTCCTCATAGAAGGCTGTAAGGTTGGTCAAACATGACTCCCCCCTGGTAAAACCATGTTGGCTGCTCTTAATGACCCCCTCATCCTTGATCTGTCTAGGAATGGCATCATGAATAAGTTGTTCCATCACCTTTCCAGGGATGGAGGTAAGGCTGACCGGTCTATAATTACCCGGGTCCTCCTTCTTGCCTTTCTTATAGACTGGCATGACATTTGCCATCCTCCAGCCCTCAGGCACCTCTCCTGTTTCTCACGACTTACCAAAGATGATGGAGAGTGGCCCAGCAATGACCTCCGCCAGCTCCCTCAGCACCCGTGGGTGCATTCCATCTGGACCCATCGATTTATAGATGTCCAGATTGCATAGCTGATCCCTAACCCAATCCTCATCTACCAAAGCAAACTCCTCCTTTGTCCTGACTCCTTCTGTTCCCATGGACTTGTGCACATTCAGGTTCTTAAGATGGTCTCGAACCTTTTCCTTTTCTACAGTGGGCCCAAGGTCTTCTTTCTCACAATCCCTGCATCTGGCTTCCAAGTCTTAGGTGGTGTGGTCAGAGCATTTGCCAGTGAGGAATGAGGCAAAGAAGTAATTAAGAAACTCAGCCTTCTCCAAAGTTGCCTTCTTCTGTCATCTGTTGGTATTTTCACATTGGTGATGAATGGTTGTGCCGGCTCCCTTACAAAGATGGTGAATATATTACACTCCACTGCCTTTTGTTTAACTTTGGAAAAAAAATCCCATTACGAGCCTCTGATTTTGGCTAGTACTTTTCTTCTGTAGTTGCAACCCTCTTTTTTTTAATATGACATTTATGTTTATTTTATTTTGGGAGTAATTAGATATGAGAGACTTATCAATTTATACATTGATGATTGTCAGCTGTCAGGATCAGTTAGTAATAACTATTCAGTATGTATCACATGATTTATGGTATTGGGTGGTTTAGTGTCTGTCAGACTTATTTCCTATTATATATTATAATATCTGTTTCAATTAGAGTTGTTCATAATGGATTATTTGATTTTGTTTATCTGGGTTTTAATTTATTTTAAATAATTAATAACTATATATATTGGTGGTGTTTCTAATACAGGATAGGTGGTAATAGTTGAGATATTTACTTGTTAATTTTTGTTTTCTTGAGATAGTCTGAGTGGTATCCAAAGTTATGAAGATAGTAAAGATTACGAGATAGAGATAACTAAAAGGAGAGCTTTAACATCTGAAAAAGTGTTTTGTACATCCCCATGTCTTCTCCATGATTGTCTGTAGATTGAAGAAATGTTTTCTAATATTTATATGGATTGTTCAATCATTTTTTTACATTAAACCACGGTTCATGAAAGGATGTTCTTGAAAGTTTTCATGATGCATTTAATCCAACTTCATAAACAGAGGTGGAACTGAGAGAATTGTGAGAGCATGAAAGGGTTAACTTTACAAAAAAAAGTGAGTTTGTTTTTTTCAAATGGCTTAGTCTGAAATTCAAGGTTTATTCTCTGTTGGCTGTGTCTTTAAAAGGTTGGTTGTTTGCTTTGTAGTGAAATAGATTGGAGGAAGATAAGGACTTGGGAATTCATGAAGAGAGGATTACAGGTTTTCTAAAATGTTAGAGCAAAGTTTAAATTTTCAGCATAGTGTTTATAAGTTAAACTGATCTGCTTTTTACTCAAGGCTCGGCTGTCTTATTTTGTTTGATAATGGAGACAAAGAAAACCTGGATTGGCATTAAGAGGTTAGAGGCAGCATGAAGCAGAGGTTATTTGGTTTGTTTTGTTTTTAAAGATGTTGGAAATGTGCATACTGAAGCAATTTGAAGCTTGGCAGCAGATTAGATTGCAATGTGGAGGACAGAGAGCAATGCAGAGTGGTGGAGACATGCAGGTCACTGAAGTATATGTGCTTTGAGTTCTGGAGAAGTGATCCTAGTGTGGAACAGAGAGAGGGGCAGGAGACATAGAAAAGGACTTCAGAAAGAGTACAGCACGATAAGCAGCATGGGGTGACCATGACATGCATGGGACTGTCTGCGTAATGTAGAAGGGGAAACAAAAGAACCTATTAAATTGGGGCTCTTATAAGCTTACTGGTGTCTGCAGGAAAGAAAATTCACCTTGTTTCTTTTTTGGAGCCATTTGTCAAAGAGTTATTTGTGCTGATCTAAGATGTTTGAATATTTCCTGAACAAACAAAACCACTAACTTCAAAAGAGTAAAGAAGAGTGAGACTTAACTGAGAAACAGAAATGTTATGGAATCACAAAATGAGTGGCTAAGAAGTGATTCAGTGTCTTTTCCCTGCTGAACTCTGGATCATCTCTCCCTAATGCCTGAAACGCACCAGGACTTAATTATAGAATCATAGAATCATAGAATAGTTAGGGTTGGAAAGGACCTTAAGATCATCTAGTTCCAACCCCCCTGCCATGGGCAGGGACACCTCACACTAGACCATATCACCCAAGGCTTCATCCAACCTGGCCTTGAACACTGCCAGGGATGGAGCATTCACTACTTCCCTGGGCAACCCATTCCAGTACCTCACCACCCTAACAGTAAAGAATTTCTTCCTTATATCAAATCTAAACCTCTGCTGTTTAAGTTTCAACCCGTTACCCCTTGTCCTATCACTACAATCCCTAATGAATAGTCCCTCCCCAGCATCCCTGTAGGCCCCCTTCAGATACTGGAAGGCTGCTATGAGGTCTCCATGCAGCCTTCTCTTCTCCAGGCTGAACAGCCCCAACTTTCTCAGCTTGTCTTCATATGGGAGGTGCTCCAGTCCCCTGATCATCCTCGTGGCCCTCCTCTGGACTTTTTCTAACAGTTCCATGTCCTTTTTATGTTGAGGACACCAGAACTGCACACAGTAACCCAAGTGAGGTCTCACGAGAGCAGAGTAGAGGGGCAGGATCACCTGGGTGTATGAGTTAGGGCCATATACTACTCTCAACAGGCAGAGGAGCCTCTGGTAATTATAGAGAAAGGTTTATACCACTGTTCATAGATTGCAACTAATCTACAAACAGATTGTACACAGGAATAAAATGTGCCAAGGGCTGGTAGATCTGTGGCTATTTTTGCCCTTTTTTTAGCAAGTGGTTCATAAAGTCAGTTGATTGGCACTTGCACAATTCCTGGGAGCATGCAAGATGGCCAACAGTTGCAAACATAATTATTTTAAAGGCTGGGTGTTATACATCATAATTAGGCTTAAGAAATGAGAGTCAATTGAGATGAATGAGGGCAATTCATGCTCTCAAGAGCTGAGAAAATGATTTAGTGGTTGCATTAAGATTTAGATACTTTTCTCTCTGTCTTCCGCTCTTCCCCCCCTCCCATAGGAGGACTGGCAATATATGAAACAGCTGTATGATATCTGTGTCTCACCTTAAAAAGGTGAGATATAGCTAGCACATGAAATGTCATAATGCACTTCTTGTGCTGGTTTCTTCTTCATCAAAACCAGTTATGAATGAACCTAGTCTCCCACAGTTGTTAATTTCAGCGTGTCTTCAGTAAGAGGTAGACCATAAAACAACCTTTACTGGATAGCAATTATGTATATTTTAATTAGATATTTAAACAATTATAGAGTCATATGTGTCAAGAGATTGATGAATGTCAAGAATTTTTTAATTATTTTAAGTTTCTGATTAAATGAAAGCCACAATCATACAAGTTACAAAAGAAAGGGCCACCCACTAAGCAAAACTGAGATAATGTTGAACTAATATCAAGTATTACCACATGAGAAAATTTAAATGTGAATAAAATATGATTCAAGGAAAATGTGAATCCTGCAAGTTCAGCTATAGGGCTTCTCCTAAAGTTAGTTTGATGTTTCTTGACTCCCAGTGAGAGAGAATAGAGAATATAGAGGTGTACACCATGACTAGACTGGAGTAAGATGGGCAAGTAATTAAATAAAAAAAACCCAAAACCAACCAAAAATCACCAACCCAACAACAAAATAAACAACCAATGCTAATACTGAAAGATGATAAGAGAAAAGTACCACAATGCATGGAAAAAAAAAATTGGCAGGATTGATGATTCAAAGAGAGCAGCAATTTATTAAACATTTGGAAAGCATGGGTTGAGAAACATTCCAAGCAAAATGAAAATATGAGTATGATGGAAACAGGATAAGTAGAATATTCCTAGAATATATAATATATATAATACTATATATAAGATAACTATAACAGAATAGAATATGGGATAAATAGAATATTACAGGGATATTGTCTGGGAAGCTACGAACCAGGTTAGGAAAGCTAAGGCCCAGTAAGAATTAAATTTGGCTAGGGATGTGAAAGATAAAAGGAAGGGATTCTATACGTACGTTGAGAATAAAAGACAGACTAGCGACAATGTGGGCACTCTCATGAAACTATCAGGAAAACTGGCTACCCTGGATTTGGAGAAGGCTGAGCATTCAGGAGCCTCACCTCAGAGTGACAAGAGACACTGAGGACAGAGCCTCAAGTACTCAACACAACTTGCCCAGGAGCCGGCAGATCAGCTCATGCAAGGAGCTGACTCACCGGGGGTGGGGCTAGGAGGAGCGGCAACAGCTGTGAGTGGTTAAAAACCTGCCCAGGGAGCACGAGCAGCTAGGAGCACAGAGAGGCAGTTTGAGCAGGCAGGTGAGCGGGATGACCGCCTGATCAAGAGGACTCGCCTGGAGCGCAGGAGGAGGAAGGAGTGCTTGCTTGTGCGGAGAGACATAGACAGACCAATCGACCAGGTAGATCATGGTCACAACACAATCAAAAGCTGTAGTGAGGAATAATGTGGGTACCCAGACTGAGCCATCCTGCAGACATAGAGTCATGCAGGTCTCTGGCTGCAGTGAATGCCTGAGCCTGGCACTTGTATTGCAGGGAGACAGTGACACGGCTTGTGTGCAATGTGAGCGAATAAATGATCTGCTCAGGCAGGTGGCTGAACTTAGGGAGGAGGTAGAAAGGTTGAGAGCCATCAGAGAATGCGAAAGTGAAATAGATTGGTGTAGCACCACACTAAGGCAAGGGCAGAGGCAAGTGGTTGAACAAGTGATGGATCCCCTTTTCTCCTATCATCAGACAGAAGGAGTGAACTTAAGGGACAAGGAGGTATGGAAGGAGGTTCCTCCTCAGAGAGATAAGCGAAAACCCTCGCAATCCCTTCCTCCCTCCCAGTTGCCATTGAATAACAGGTATGAGGTCTTGGAACTACAGGGCCAGGTAAATGGAAATGGAGGGGTAGATCTATCTAGTGAGTCACCTAGGGCTTGTCACTCACCCCCATGCCTTAGAACTTCCCCAACCAAGAAGAAAAGAAGAGTAATTGTGGTGGGTGACTCCCTTCTGAGAGGAACAGAAGGGCCCATTTGTTGACCAGATCCATCCCACAGGAAAGTCTGCTGCCTACCTGGGGCTCAGACTAGAGATGTTGAAAAGAAACTCTCTGATCTGGTGCAGCCCCCTGGGACAGCTGGTTAGAGGGTCTGGAGCGCAAGTGGTGTTTGCCTCCATACCTGTTACAAGCAAGGGTGAAGAGATAATTAGGAAGAGTCTGCAGAATCACAGAATCCCAAGGGATGGAAGGGAACTCAAAAGATTATCTAGACCAACCCCCCTGCAAGAGCAGGTTAACCTAGACTAAATCACACAGGAACTTGTTCAGGCGGGCCTTGAAAATCTCCAATGTAGGAGACTCCACAACCTCCCTGGGCAACCTGTTCCAGTGCTCTGTCACTCTCCCAGTAAAGAGGTTCTTCCTGATGTTGACATGGAACCTCCTATGCTCCAGTTTACACCCATTATCCCTCGTTCTAGTATTAATGAAGACCAGAAGGCCTCCCGCCTCCCAAGGGTGCCATCAGCGTGCTCTGCTCGCTCCCTGAAATGCCTGTACAGCAATGCACGCAGCATGGGGAATAAACAGGAGGAGTTAGAAGTCTGTGTGCAGTCCAAAGGTTATGATCTGGTGACAATTACAGAGACATGGTGGGACAGCTCACATGACTGGAATGTGGTCATGGATGGCTATGTCCTTTTTAGGAAAGATAGGTCAGCAACGTGAGGTGGTGGAGTTGTTCTTTATGTGAGAGAGTGACTAGAATGTATTGAGTTCTGTCCAGGGGCAGATGAGGAGCAAGTGGAAGGTCTTTGGGTACGAATTAAGGGACAGGGTGGTACGGGTGATACAGTTGTGGGGTCTGTTATAGACCTCCTGATCAGGACAAAGGAATTGATGAGGCTTTCTACAGGGAACGGAAAGCAGCCTCGTGACTACATACCTTGGTCCTCATTTTATTACCTCACTGGTAGATACTCCGACCTGATTCAGAGAAAACTTCGGGAACAAACTTGCCAACAAACCTTTCAGGCTGACAAGCAGGTATTTTTCATTGCAGCACCATGAGACATGGGGGATTTTAACTACCCCGATATTTCCTGGAAGACTCACACAGCCAATCATTGCCAGTCCAGGAGGTTCCTCCAGTGCATTGATGATAACTTCTTAATGCAAATGGTGGACAAACCAACTAGGAGAGGAGTGCTGCTGGATCTAGTACTCACCAACAAGGAGGGTCTGGTTGAAGTTATGATGGTCAATGGCAGCCTTGGCTGCAGTGACCATGAGATGGTGGAGTTTAGGATCCAGTGTGGGAGGAATAGCATACCTAGCAAGGCCACAGTTCTGTATTTCTGAAGGGCTGACTTTGGCCTCTTCAATCAATTGCTAAGGGAAGTCTCATGGGAAAGGGGCTCAATATAGTTGGTCAGCATTCAAGGACCACTTCTTCCAAGCTCAGGATCAGTGTTGCAATGGGTAGGAAATCAAGTAAGGGATCTAGGAGACCAGGGTGGTTAAACAAGGAGCTGCTGGGCAAACTCATGTGGAAAAAGAGAATCTATGGATTATGGAAGGAGGGGCTGGGCACCTGAGAGAAATATAGGACAGTTGTTAGAGGATGTAGGGAGGCAATTAGGACAGCTAAGGCCTCCTTGAAACTTAATCTTGCAAGTCGGGTTAAGGACAGTAGAAAGGGCTTCTTCAAATACATAGCAAATGAAACTAACACAAGAGGCCCACTGCTGAACGAGGTAGGTGCCCTGGAGACAGGATATAAAGAAGGCAGAGGTGCTGAATGCCTTCTTTGCCACTCTCTTTTCTCCTGCAGACTCACCCCAGGGGCCCCAGATTCCTATAGCCCCAGAAGGAGTCAGGATAAAGGAGGAGTTTGCTTTGGTAGATGAAGATTGGGTTAGGGATCAGTTAAGCAATCTGCACATCTATAAATCGATGGGTCCGGATGGAACACACCCACGGGTGCTGAGGGAGCTGGCGGAGGTCATTGCTGGGCCACTCTCCATCATCTTTGGTAAGTCGTGAGAAACAGGAGAGGTGCCTGAGGGCTGGAAGATGGCAAATGTCATGCCAGTCTATAAGAAAGGCAAGAAGGAGGACCCGGGTAATTATAGACCGGTCAGCCTTACCTCCGTCCCTGGAAAGGTGATGGAACAACTTATTCTTGACACCATCTCTAGGCATATTAAGGATGAGGGGGTTATTAAGAACAGCCAACATGGTTTTATGAAGGGGAAGTCATGTTTGACCAACCTTACAGCCTTCTATGAGGAAGTGACTAGGTGGAGGGATGATGGTAGAATGGTAGATGTGTTTTTTCCTGATTTCAGTAAGGCATTTGATACTGTCTCCCACAGCATTCTCATAGATAAGCTAAGGAAGTGTGGTCTAGATGATCAGGTAGTGAGGTAGATCAAGAACTGGTTGAAAGGAAGAAGGTAGAGAGTTGTGGTCAATGGCACAGAATCTAGCTGGAGGTCTGTGACTAGTGGAGTCCCTCAGGGGTCGGTGCTGGGACCAGTGCTGTTTAATATTTTCATCAAGGACCTGGATGAGGGAACCGAGTGTACCCTCAGCAAGTTCGCTGATGACACTAAATTGGGAGGAGTGGCTGACACACCAGAAGGCTGTGTTGCCATTCAGCAAGACCTGGACAGGCTGGAGAGTTGGGCAGGGAGAAACTTGATGAAATTCAACAAGGGCAAGTGTAGAGTCTTGCATCTGGGGAAGAACAACCCCATGTACCAGTACAGGTTGGGGGTTGACCTGCTGGAAAGTAGTGAAGGGGAAAGGGACCTGGGGATCCTGGTGGATAGGAGGATGACCATGAGCCAGCAATGTGCCCTTGTGGCCAAGAAGGCAAATGGCATCCTAGGGTGCATTAGAAAGGGTATGGTTATTAGGGCAAGAGAGGTTCTCCTCCCCCTCTACTCTGCCTTGGTGAGGCCGCATCTGGAATATTGCGTCCAGTTCTGGACCCCTCAGTTCAAGAAGGACAGGGAATTGCTTGAAAGAGTCCTGCGCAGAGCTACGAAGATGATGAACGGAGTGGAACACCTCCCTTATGAGGAGAGGCTGAGGGAGCTGGGTCTCTTTAGCTTGGAGGAGACTGAAGGGTGACCTCATCAATGTTTACGAATATGTAAAGGGTGGGTGTCAGGATGATGGAGCTAGGTTATTTTCAGTGATATGCAGTGATAGGACAAGGGGCAATGGGTGTAAACTGAAGCAGAGGAGGTTCCACGTTAACATGAGGAAGAACTTCTTTACTGTGAGAGTGACAGAGCACTGGAACAGGTTGCCCAGGGGGTTGTGGAGTCTCCTACATTGGAGATATTCAAGGCCCACCTGGACAAGTTCCTGTGTGATGTACTCTAGGTTACCCTGCTCTTGCAGGGGGGTTGGACTAGATGATCTTTTGAGGTCCTTTCCAACCCTTGGGATTCTGTGATTCTCAATGACTTCTTTGCCTCAGTCCTCACTGGTAAATGCTCTGACCTGATTCAGAGGAAACTTCGGGAACAAACTTGCCAACAAATTTTTCAGGCTGACAAGCAGGTATTTTTCATTGCGGCCCCGGGAGACACGGGGGATAGCTCTTCCCCATATTGCTACACAAGCTATACTTATATGGTCCCTGGGCATACATACATATTCATGAGGCTACATATGGATTACATCATTTTCCTTAAAGTTCCCCACATGCATACAAAATTGAGGTCATGGTCTCTGAGGGTCGTTTATGTTGGGGGTCGAGCATGGGCGCTTTAACAGGCTTACAGCAAGCTGTGAGAAAGTGAACCTCTGACCCCAGGCTAAAAGAAGAAGAAGCGTCAAGATCAGCAAAACAGGAATGCAATAACAAGATGCCAGAAGCATGATGTAACGCTAAGCTGAAGCGAAGGTGTGAAACCAATCAGGAGAGGTAAAGGGGAGCGTGTATCCCTCGTGGGCAAAGCGAAGCAGCCAATCAAGTAATGCGTGATCGCGTGTAAGACAGTATATTAAGAGCAGCCTTGTAATCAATAAACGGAGCATTTTGTGAATCTACATCGTATCGGTGTTTTCTCCCCTCCACCTGGCCGCGGCATTCTGGTGACCCCGACGTGATACCAGGAGAGAGAGAGACCGTGGACGAGAGAAGGTGGAGATCCCGGCTGCCCGAGAGAGGCAGGAAAAGAGCTCAAATTACGTGGCCACGGCTGACCGGTGAGTCAGGCAGACTGCAGTCTGGTTCGGGATGGGTTTCGCTGTATCAGCGATAGAAAAGGCTACGATAGAAGCGTAGCGAAGAAAACAGGGTACTCGATACCCCAACAGGAACTTGTGGACTTTTTATTTTGGTGCCGACGAAGGGGGTTGTTAGAAAATACGGGACAGTTATTCTCCAAAGATCAATGGCGTAAAATAGGGGAAGAATTGTGGGAGTCGGTGAAGCTTTTAATCTCGAGACTTGGGAGAAAATTACTAAGGAAGAAGCCCCTGATTTATGGATGTTTTCAGTCCTTCCTAAGGTGAAGGGAGCAACCCCTAAGGAGACAGACCTAAAGTTAATGTTGAAATGGTCGAAGACACGTTACCCAGAGATTTATGAGTCTACTGGATTTGAGATATCCTTGTGGAATGGGGCAGGAGTTAAGCTGTGGAATGCAGCCACGAAAGGCAATGAAGCTGTGAAAAGCTTGTTAGTCATTTGGAGAACTGTTTTAGAGATGTTAAAGTAAAAAAAAAAAATGAGATCATGGAGACCAGCGTGCCCCCCACCCTCCCCCCCAAACCTCCGCTGGTTGCTGCCATGGCTGTGAAGACTGAAGATGAGGATGAAGACGATCCTTTCGACCTGAGCCCTATTGACCCCGAGAAGGAGCCTGTGCACGTTCATCAGTTTGCTGTTGCTGATCCTGAGATTCTGATGCCTGATAATGCCGATGCTGACCTGGATGGTGCTTTTGACCTGGAGCCTATTCATCCGGAAAAGAAGCCTGATTTATATCCCCCATATCCTCATGATAAATGGGTAGCTGTAAAGGGAGAAGTGAGATGGGTGGGGGATGCAGATGTATTGCACGGTTTCCTTGTGGTGTATATGCTGGTTCAAAACCAGCAGTGGGAAAGTCTCTTGTATGCTCTTATCAGGGGTATCGGGCAGAATGTGTCAGACCGTGGAGTTGGGACCCCAAATACAACTCCTTTGATACAGTCTCTCTGTGATACTCATGCCAGAAGTTGGTAAATATAAGTATGTCCATGTTTCTATCAACCCTTGGAAACCTTTATAGATATTGCTGGCAACTTCTTCCAACATAGGCTGGCCACCTGTGTCGGAATGAGTGTGCATTTTGGTCAGTATAAAAGCCCAAGCCTCATGCGATGTGAGGGAGGCAGAGCCTCTGCGGGGACGCCCGCTAAGGTTGAGCCTGCCACCTTGCACTGTGATGATGCTCCTTGGAGCTGGTTTCCTGATAGTCTTCACAGGGTCCTTGTGCCACGTCCTGTATGTGGGACTGTGTAGTAGGAACAATGATCGTCTGGATTTTGTGTTTCAAATACTGTAGTTGTGTGGAGTGTGCTTGTGGGATCCCATGCATGTCTGTGTATGTTTGTAATGAGGGAAGACAGTGTTCTGTGTATTTTTTGTTGTCAGGTTCATGTAAAAGTTTTAACAGGTAGCAGTTTAACCTTTCGGGCAAGAAAAGGTTAATGCAAAAGTACAGTTGCCGATAGGCCGGTGGTTTTAGCTGTGCAAAGCAGGGTGAGCGACTTTAAAAAAAAAAAAAACAAAAACAAAAACAAAAACAAAACAGAAAACAAAACAAAAAAAAAAAAAGATGGAAAAAAAAAAAAAAAAATAGAAAAAAAAAAATATAGAAAAAAAAGAAAAAAAATAGAAAAAAAATTAAAAAATAGAAAAAAATAGAAAAAAAAAATAGAAAAAAAATAGAAAAAAAAGGGGTACTGATAACACATTCTAGCTGTTATTAATGACTGTAGTTTTGATGTATATTGCTTAAAGCTTGTTTTCCAGACAATATGCATGTATAATACAAAAAAAAAAAAAAAATCACTTGAGGGCAACTGAAAAGTAACAGCTTGAATATGCATGCTTGTAAAGTAGCTATTATTAGAGGTTGGGATTTTGCACATAAAACCACCTGTATTTACTAGCCAGTTGCTAATAAGAAACTATACCTTGTATTGTATGGATTTAAAAGAGATATTAGAACATGCAAATTTGCAGCAGCTGCTAGAAAATGCTAAGGTAAAAGCTAAAAGATTCTAAGATTATGATAGTGTTATAAAGCAAGTAATGGAACAAATTAAGAGGGTGGGAGAACTCCACTGTAAGAAATTTCTTTGGTTAGTCCCTCGCTGTCATCAGCATCTTCAACATGCTGATGCACTCTGTAATAGTTACTCTGCTAATGTAAATCCATGTGTGCTTTGCTGTAGTAGTGACTTGTTACTGGGTTAAGCAGGTGAAACTCTGCATTGACAACAAGGTGCAAGGACTGAGATTGACCAAATGCCTGCTACTACAGTCAAGGGCAAGACTGGGTTGGCCTCTGTGTCTGCAACCAAGAAGAACCTTTAGCTTCGCTGCTGGCTGCAACCAGCAGGTGTAGAGCGGTGGAGACACATGCCATGCCAGATCTTGATGTGAGGGATGGCCTCCGTTGTTATCAGAACCATCCAGGAGAAAAAGGACAGGCCCAGCTGTGTACAGCTATCAACAGGAGCATACTGACTGCCAGAGAAAAGTATGAAGCCGCAGAACAACATAAAGAAACAGCAATGATAGAAATCTGTGTAAAATCTTTGTAATATCTGTTCTATTATGTGTGACCATGGGTAATGGACAAGTATACTGAGCACATGTGTTAAATCCTCATTATTCCATCCTGTTACATGGTGTGTAGGATTCACTGGTATGCCACATGTTATAAAGGTTCAAGTGACTTCAAATCAGACTAATCTTACTGAAATAATGCTGCCTAGAGTAGTGGGTTGTAATGTTACACAAGTCCAGCAGTGATAGAGCAGACATACCAAATTGTAAAAAACCTTTAGTAAAACTAAAAAGGGGGAGATGTGGAGACAGTGTTCTCACAGGAAAATGAATATTTGGTACATGAGCTCTGAATAACTCCGACGGATACAGCAAGGCCATGGGAGGCCCGAGGAAGCCTAAGCAAGCAAGATAAGAAGAAGCTGTAATTCACTGAGTTACGAGAACTGTGGACTGTTGGCAAGCGTTCGAGGTCAAGTTCTCACTCCTGTGCTTAACCAATTATATGTTAGTCACTAAGGGTCTTCAAGACAAGTATCTAATCATGATATGCCAAATTGCTGTAGGTGTGTGTAAGCAATAGTATATAAGGAGTTAAAGCTTTGCAATAAATGGCTTTTAGTCTGATCAAAAAAAAAAAAAAAAAAAAGGGGGGAGTGTAACTCCTTGACTGTTAACACTGTACAGTTTACAGCTGCTTCACATCCCCTTTGCATTAGAATGCTTCTGGGCATGTGTTGTATGAATCTTTCTGATCATTCTGAACTTACTGTAGAAACAAATCCTATAGACTCTTGGTTAAAATCGTTAGGAGTAAGTAGTTGGTTAAGGAGTTTAATCATGATGTTTAGCAGACCAATAATGATTATGTTGTTAATTTTGTTTTTTGGACCTTGTTTGTTACAATGTATTATGCAACGCATGCAGCAGATGACGAACGCCTTATTTGAAAAAAGAGGGGGAGATGTTGGGGGTCGAGCATGGGCGCTTTAACAGGCTTACAGCAAGCTGTGAGAAAGTGAACCTCTGACCCCAGGCTAAAAGAAGAAGAAGCGTCAAGATCAGCAAAACAGGAATGCAATAACAAGATGCCAGAAGCATGATGTAACGCTAAGCTGAAGCGAAGGTGTGAAACCAATCAGGAGAGGTAAAGGGGAGCGTGTATCCCTCGTGGGCAAAGCGAAGCAGCCAATCAAGTAATGCGTGATCGCGTGTAAGACAGTATATTAAGAGCAGCCTTGTAATCAATAAACGGAGCATTTTGTGAATCTACATCGTATCGGTGTTTTCTCCCCTCCACCTGGCCGCGGCACGTTTACTTCTTCCAACAATCTTCATCACTTCTAGCAACCTTTGAAGCAGGCACAGTAGATGCTTATACCAGCTTAATTAGTTCGTTAGCACCAGAGACATAATAATCCTCCTGCTTATCGTTTATTTTAACTGGACACCTGGCATTTCCAGATACTCCTTATCCCTGTGTCTTGTTCTTCTAGACTGTTTTTCTTAAAACTATGTCAATTATAATGATTTATCTTGTACAGGAATTCTCAGTATGTTCTCTAGTTGTACTCTATTTTTTTTCTGTGTATCGTGCACCTCAGTAATTTTCCATTGCTACTGTTACAAAGCTATGAAACTTAACATTACTTAGAACTGATTCTAAATGTTTATATGTTTATATATTCAATTTTGTGATTTTTGACCCCTTGTTTCAAATCCCCTCTTTTTCTGTCCTTTTGCAAATTCTTTTGCAACATTTTATATATTACCATTGCCATCAAAAGTCCTTTTGAAATAATTTCCCGGTTCTACTTGATGCTTAATTTCATTCCTTTTCCAATCTTCATAATTGATCATAGATCATTTACAACAGCAGAGGGAGCATTGTATCATACCACAAGTAATCAATATTAAAATAATTAACATCAATATTCCTGCAACCAGTTGCCTCAACCAGGAGCAATTAGGTAACCATGAAGTTAACTTTTTCCATATTTCTTCAAAATCCCCAGAGGTGTCATCCATGGCCATTTCATGATATATCTTAGTTTGTTTCAAAATTTCCTCCAGATCTGTTTCAATTCTGCTACTTTGGTCTGTATAGGAATAACAACTTTCATTGATTATGGAACAAACCCCTCTTTGTGATGCCAATAACTTGTTTAGAGCCATTCGGTTTTGTAATACCACCTTATTTAGGCTGGTTATGTCTTGTTCTGCCTAGATTATATCAATGTTTTTACTTTCCATTTCCTTTATGGTTGCTGAGATATTTACAATTGCCTTCTCTAATTCACTTACTCCCAAAGATGGAATTAGTCATCTTACAAAACTATGAAATGCAGTGTGCCATTCAATAATAATAAACCCTCGCTTCATCCGTTTAGCAAAACTTCTAATCTAGGTCCCGGAAGGATACCTGTTGATAATAGTAAAATTGTATATTACATCACCTAAGGTGCAGGCCCCCTTCCAGTTGGGAGGGGGGGGGGGGGTAGAGTCTTATAAGCATTTTCTCCGCATAACCAGTACCATCCTTTCCCTTTAGGAATCGGCCACCACTGAATTACGATACCATCTATATTAATAGTGTAATTGTAATTTGAATACTGATCTACACCTGTGGCATTTAAACAAACATACTCTCATACTCTGGTTTCTGACTGTCCTGGGTTTAGCAGTAGCAGTTAATTTTTTCCTACTTAGTAGCTGGTGCAGTGCTGTGTTTTGAGTTTCTGCTTGGGAACACAGCTGATAACACCGATGTTTTTACTTGTTGCTAAGTAATGTTTACTCTTACCAAGGACTTTGTGAGCCTCATGCTCTTACAGGGATGAAGGGAGGCCAGGAGGAAGCAGAGAAAAGTCACCTGACCCAAGCTAGCCTAAGAGGTATTCCATACCACAGCACGTCATGCCCAGGGAGGTAACTGGGAGTTACCTAGAAGGGCATGTTCTCTTCTGGGTCAGGCTCCTTTCGGCGGGTGTTATTGTATTCTCTTCCCTTGTTATTTCTCTTATCATTAATATTATTGGTGGTAGCAGTAGTGATTTGTGTTATACCTTAGTTACTGGACTGTTCTTATCTCAGCCTGTGGGAGTTACTTTCTTTCGATTCTCCTCCCCATGCCTTTGGGAGCGGGGAAGGGGTGGGAAGGAAAGAAAGAGGGGGGGTGAGAGAGAGACTGTCTGGCTGACTGTGTTTAAACCACGACACTGATGTAATACATCTTTGTGTGCAGGTATAATGTTTATTACCTGGATTAGGATCACTATCCCAAATTTTAACCTTTCTTTCAAAAACAGATTAATAGTGTTAACCCAGAAATTTGTCCATGAGACACTGTTGGAATTTGGAAGACCAATTAATGGAAGGTCCTGATGTTCTTTTGATTTAGGCAACTGTGCACACAACCCTACAGTCACTACAATTAAAAACCTTAGTAATGTTCTGCACTAATCTCAGGTATAAGTTCTGGTTCCAAGCTTGTGCGCCAGTTATCATATGAGTTCAAATTATAGAATCATAGAATAGTTAGGGTTGGAAAGGACCTTAATATCATCTAGTTCCAACCCCCCTGCCATGGGCAGGGATACCTCACACTAAACCATATCACCCAAGGCTTCATCCAACCTGGCCTTGAACACTGCCAGGGATGGAGCATTCACAACCTCCCTGGGCAACCCATTCCAGTACCTCACCACCCTAACAGTAATCGATGCAATTTCACATGTAAGGGTCCTGAAGGTTCAATCTGCATTGTCTTCTCTGACTCTGGTGCTTTCTTTATTCTTGAATAATGTATCCAAGCAGGTTGTTCCTTTATTTTCACTGCTGTAAAGGTGGTCACTAATATCTGGTACAGTCCACTCCTCTTCTCCTGTAGAGGATCTCATGAAAAATTCTTAACATAAACCTAGTCTCCAGATCTGAAAGGGTGAATCGGATAATCCAAACCTCTTGCTCTTGTCCCTGCTATTCTCTTATATATCTCCTCCAATTGTTTTCCCAGATTGACCAAAAACTGTCAGAAATAGCTTTCTCCCACTTCCTGAAGACGTGCTCCTTTAAACTGGGACTGATATGGTCTTCCATGTAAAATTTCAAATGGGCTAACCTCTTCTTTTGACCAAGGTTTAGTTCAAAATCTTAATAGAGCCAGTGGTAAACCTTGGTACTAATACAAGTTCATTTCCTGACATATTTTACTAATCTGTTGTTTGACCAGATGGTTCATTTTTCTCTACTTGCCCACTGGCCTGAGGCCTGTATAGAACATGTAGTTGCCAATGAATTTCTAATTTTTTTCTGATTTCCTGTAACAATTTTGCACTAAAGTGCGAGCCTTGGTCGGAAGAAATTGTGTCTGGTACTCCAAAATTAGTTTTAATCACTTGTTTTGCATTATTTATCCTACAAGGGAATGCTTCTGGCCAGCCTGAAAAAGTATCCGTTAACACCAACAAATATAGATAACCTCCTTTTCTCAGTAATTCAGAAAAATCTATTTGCCAGTGCTGTTCCAGATAACTTTCTCTCCCAATTGTCCCAATTTGATTTCTATTATCAGTTTTAGGATTATTCTTAAGGCATAACTGACACTGTTTTGTAACTAATTGAACTGTAGTATATAGATTTCTTCCTACAATTTATTTAAGTATTTATACAAAGATTTACTTCCCCAATGAGTTTTATTATGTTCCTCCTGAACTAACTTCCAGAGGTGGTTATAGGGTATTACATTTCACCCATCAGGTATCTGAACCCTACCCTCTGTCCTTTTAGATCTTTGTCGAGGTTTAAAACTCCACCTCAGTCTCCCGCAGTATCATACACTCCTTTGTTTCCCCTCCCCCCCCCCCCACCTTCCCACTCCCGGAGGGATGGGGAGGAGAGCCGGAGGAATACAACTCCCACGGATTACGGTAAAATCAGTCCAGCAATTAAGGTATAACACAAATCACTACTGCTACCACTAACAAATCAATGTTAGAGGAAATAAACAGGGAGAGAGAATACGATACCACCCGCCGAAACGAGCCCAGCCCGGAAGAGACCTCACCCCTCCCTTCCCGGCCAGCTTACAGTTCCCTCTCCCAGCCCAGCCTGGAGTGTTAACCCCTTCCCTTCCGACCAGCTTCCAGTCCCCTCCCCGAGCAGGACGTGCTGTGGTATGGAATACCTCCCCAACTAGCCCAGACCAGGCGCCCTATCTCTCCCTCCTCCCTGGCAGAGCATGAGCTACTTCTGAACCCATGACAATCTTCAACTATTTTTATATCCTCTTTTGAATACCTAGGTTTAGATTTTTCAATTGTTAGTTTGCCATCAGGGATTAAGGACATGATTTGAGATTGTTTGGCTGCTCATTTGGCTTCAAAATCATCCAAATTATTTCCAGTTTCATGATCAAAGTCACCTTGTTGATGTCCTTTACAGTACATAATAGCTACTTCTTCAGGTAGCTGAACAGCTTCCAGTAATTGTAGAATTTCTGTAGCATGTTTAATCTGTTTCCCTTGTGTGTTCAAAAGTCCTTGTTCTTTCCAGATAGCACCATGTGCATGAACCACACCAAATGCGTATTTAGAATCAATCCAAATATTTATCCTTTTATCTTTAGACAATTCCTGGGCTCTCGTTAATGCTATTATTTCTACCTTCTGGGCAGAGGTATTCGAGGGTAAAGGTTTAGCCCCTGTTACCTGTGAAGTGGTGGTAATGGCATATCCTGCCTTCCGTTCACCATTTTTTATGAAGCTACTACCATCAGTAAACCAAGAATCAGCATCTTCCAGAGGTTTTTCTTTCAAATCTGGTCGGCTTGAATATACAGTCTCTATAGTGGCCAAGCAGTCGTGTGTTAGTGGTTCTATTGATTGTTCCTGCAAAAAGGATGCTGGATTGACAACGTTAGTGACCATAATTTCTATATCATCTTGTTCCACAAGGGTGGCCTGGTATTTTAAAAAACATGAAGGAGATAACCAGTGGGCTCCTTTCTGTTCCAGGACTGCTGATACTACATGGGACACTAGTACAGTATACATTTGTCCCAAGGGGAATTTGCAAGCCTCTTCAATATTCATGACAACTGCTGACACAGCTCTTCAGCATCTGGGCCATTCTTTGCTTTCTTCATCCAGCTGTTTTGACACTGCCCTTCTGTAGGGTCCTAGTTTCTGAGCAAGGACCCCCAAAGCTATTCCCTGTTTTTCATAGGAATATAGCCAAAACAGTTTAGTAACATGTGGAAGTCACAGAGCTGCAGCTCTCATTAGCTCTATCAAATTTCTAAAAGCCTCCTCTGCTGTATCAGTCCAGTCCAAAGAGGGAGAGTTTCCCTTCAATAGTTCATATAGTGGTCTTACCAGAAAACCATAATTATGGATCCAAAGTCTGCACCATCCAGTCATTCCCAGGAATGTCCAGAGCTCCTTGACTGCCGACGGTCATGGAGTCTGACAAATGGCTTCTTTTCTAGCAGTTCCAAGTTCTCTCTGTCCTCCTGTTATTTGATATCCTAGGTGGGAAACTCAGGTTTGGATTAGTTGGGCCTTTTTTTTGGATACCTGATAAACCTTCTGTCCTAAAAAATTTAATAATTCCACCCTCTACTGGATACATTCTTCCTTTGTTTCTGTAGCAATTAACAGGTCATCCACATACTGTAACAGAGTCCCCATCTGAGTAGGTGGCTTCCATGATTATAGTTCTCGTGCTAACTGATTTCCAAAAATTGCTGGACTATTTTTAAACCCCTGAGGTAATGCCATCCAAGTTAATTGAGTTTCCCTTCCTGTGACAGTATTTTCCCATTCAAAAACAAATAAATTTTGGCTTTCTTTGGCAAAAGAAAGCATCCTTTAAATCCAAGATGGCAAACCATTTCTGATTATTATTCAATTTAGTCAATAAATCATACGAATTAGCTAATACTTGATTACTACTATTACTACATCCAGGACACCTGCCATTCCCAGATACTCCTTATCCTTGCATCCTGTTCTTCTAGACTGTTTTTCTTAAAGCTGTGTCAACTATTGCCACGGAATGGACTCAGTCAGAGACCAATATGATCAGACAAAAAGCCATTTATTGCAAAGCATTAACTCCTTATATACTATTGCTTACACACACCTACAGCAATTTGGCATACTTGTCTTGAAGACCCTTAGTGACTAACATATAATTGGTTAAGCACAGGTGTGAGACCTTGACCTCAAAAGTTTGCCAGCAGTCCACAGTTCTCATAACTCAGTGAATTCCAGCTTCTTCTTATCTTGCTTGCTTAAGCTTCCTCGGGCCTCTCATGGCTGACGCAGGAGTCACAGACAACACAGAGACAATCAGTGTGATCAAGCGATTGCCAAAGTTTATTCAGATACAGTGCTCCTTTTATACCCTTACACCCTTAGGTTTCTTATGTAACAGCCTTGGATACTGAGCTCTAATTGGTTAGTCTAGACGTTACTACCGTTTACAAAGGTAATGTTTATAACTTGTTATAATTGTGATTAAATACCTTACTCTAAAAATACAGTGGGAAACTACAACCTTGGCAGAGATCATTCTCTGCACGTTTTCAGTGGAAAATTACAGAGGCCTAACAAGACAATTGACCTTGCTTATGCCTGCCAAAAATCTTCTTACTTTACAGTAATAAGGCTCAGGGTATCAGGATTGCTCACTACGTGGCCTTGGCTCTTTAAGAATTCCCACAATCTTTTAAAAGTTTAAAGTCTTCACAGAGAGCAGAGCTATACCTCTGTGCAGGAAAAACTGGAGGCTTTCTTTCTCATATTAATTAAGTGATTACTCAGAGATATGCATGATTAAGAAGTTCAAATTAGTTGCAGTCTGTTTTCTTCCTGAGAATGACCTGTTGAGGATTTGGTGGTTGAACACCCATCTCCCTTGAGTTTGTAAATGTCATAGCCCATAGCTGCCTTTCAGCTCATTTATCTCCATTGGGGCAGACTTCTTCCCAAATAGTTTCTCACTGCATTTCTGCTCACTGTTTCGCCCAGTTCTCATGCAGTGTGTGGGAGGAAAACTCTTCCAGAGGAAGGAAGGAATAGGTGGTCCAACTGGGAAGAGTGCCCAGTTCTCTCAACTGGAAGTTTTTGGTGTGATGCTGTTTCACGGAGCAGCTTTTCAATTGTAATAGTGCTTGCATATGTGACTTAGCTTAACATAATAAAGGCAAAGAGCAGGTACATATAAAACATTCTTGTTGTATTGGCAGTCAATTTCTTTAGCTTGAAATAGCATCATGTAACTATTAACTAAAGCAATCACATCTAAAGGAAAAAAAATCACTGTGTATATGTCTTAGTATGACTTGTCTTCCTCTTATTTCTTAATATAAAAATTACTGCATGCTGTCTTTGAAATGTTGCAATTGTGTTGGTATTTGAAGTACTTGTAAATGCTTGTGCAAATCAGTTTTTCTAATGTTTTTCTGCATGCTGAGGTGTGTGTTTATGTGGTCAGGGGATATGAGATGCATTTGCATCCAAGAGGGTGTAGCAAGTGAACATCTACCAAGATGGAGTCTGTAGGAAGAGTTGCACTAAAATAGTACAGGATAAAAATGTTTGGAAATGAAAATAACTAGCTTCCAAAGAAATAATAGTAGCTAATCCTCCCTGTTAGCATTGCTGATCTGAAGGCCTGAATGCTGCTTTTGGTGATGAATCCTTCTGAAGACACTTGTAAAGCCACCATATTGCCCATACGAAGATGCACCATCTTTTTGTAGATATAATTTATTTCATACAGTACTGTTAATCTTTGAGGTGCTGACAGTTATTACTTACTTTTCTGTACTTCAGGGGAATACTGATTTAAGGACTTTTTGACTCTCATTTAAATCAGTGAAATCATTACTATTAGCCTCAGTAAGGGCTGTATTAAACCCTGAATTATGTGGGACAATGTCGTGGTTTATGCCCAGCCAGCAACCCAGAACCATGCAGCCGCTCACTCACTCCCCCCCTTCCTCCCCCCGCTCCCAGAGGTATGGGGAGGAGAATCAAAAGAATGTAACTCCCACAGGTTGAGATAATAACAGTCCAGTAACTAAGGTATAACACAAACCACTGGTTCTACCACCAATAATAATAATAAGGGAAATAACAAGGGAAGAGAATACAACCACTCACCACCTACTGACCAACACCAAGCCCAACCCTCTGTCTCTTCTGGGTAACTGCCCCCAGTTTATATACTGGGCATGATGTGCTGTGGCATGGAATACTTCTTTGGCTAGTTTGGGTCAAGTGTCCTGTCTCTGCTTCCTCCTGGCTCCCCCTCCTCCCTGGCAGGGCATGAGACTCAGGAAGGCCTTGGTCAGAGTAAACATTACTGAGCAGCAACTAAAAACATGGGTGCTATCAGTGTTGTTCCCAGGCTGAAAGTCAAAAACACAGCACTGCACCAGCTACTAAGAAGGAGAAAAATGACTGCTACTGCTGAACTCTTGACAGCTGATCACACATAATATTATACCTGGTTTTCATGTATGAAGTGCCTTTCAGCCAAAGATCTAATAGCACTTTGTGCAAGTAAACATCATTGCTATTGGAGTAAGTCTAGAGGAGGTCTACAAGGATTATCAGGGGGCTGGACCACCTCCCATGTGAAGATAGGCTGAGAAAGTTGGAACTGTTCAGCCTGGAGAAGAGAAGGCTGTGTGGAGACCTCATAACAGCCTTCCAATATCTGAAGGGGGGCTAGAAGGATGCTGGAGAGGAGCTCTTAATCAGGGACTAGTGATAGAACAAGGGGTAATTGGTTAAAACTAAAACAGGGGAAGTTCAGGTTAGATATAAGGAAGAAGTTCTTTACTGTGAGGGCGGTGAGACACTGGAATGGGTGGGGACCAGCAGAAGGGGGACAGAGGTAGGAAGGAGCTCAAGATTTTAAGTCCCTGCAACTTCCATGTGAACTTTTGGCTTCGATACAGGAAGGAGAAACATGCCAGTCTCACCAGCGAGGAAGAGGCTATGGTATGAGCTCAGCAAGCTTTGTAGTACATTTGGCTTGGGGGCCACATGTCTGCTGGGTGGCTAATGAGCACGAGGTCTTGTGGGTCATACACCCCATGAGACTAATACAAAGGGTTAACCAATGTACAGGGGGATTCGTGTTAAGCCACTTTCTTAACAATGTTACTGCTTACTTGTGCTTACTCAACAACTGTGTGCTCAACACTTATTGTGCTTGCCGGAACAGGGTGGGAGGACCAAGGCTATTGATAAGAGGAAGGAACAGTAACTCCTGTTCTCTGGACCCCTAAACCGGCTGAAATCAGCTTTGAGATTTGAACAGTGACTAAATGACCAGGGAACATGCGCAACAACTAGAGATGAAAAGTTCAGGGAAGTCTCATTTACTTCATCTTGAGACCCTCATCCAGGACCACTAGGAGACACTACGCAAGTCAGGACCTTTTACCTCATTATAATATGAAGCAGGGATAGGTCATGAATATGTATAGGCATGTTGTGTAACCTCATGAATATGTAATAGTTTAGAAGATAAATATTAAGGAGAACAATGCTGAGATGTGCATGCCTTTGGAGAAGCAATCACCCATGCACCTCAGCGCTAGAAAAAGCATGCCTACTTTACAACTTTAACAAGTTGTGGAGTCTACCCACGTACCACGACAATGCTCGCTTAGCTGGTGAGGATGGGAGAGAAACCAACCATGCAGTAGTTCCAAGAATGTTTTGATAAAGATGAAGGTTTGGAAGGAAGGGGGGAGTTTGTGATAGGTGGAGGGTAGTACAGTGGACCGAGATTATTTCTGAAGGAGGCAAGAGGTGATGAATGCTCTGTAGAGGAGCTGGGTTTATTGTGGTAAGTAGTAACAGAGCAATGTGACACCATCTGTCAGAAATGAGGCTTCATTATCTTCTCTGCAAAGGACTATTTGTTTTAATTCCTACTTTATCACTGTGAGAGAGTGTTTCTTTGGCAGATTGTTGGTCAGTATTTTATAGTAAATTCCTCCATTTGATTTTCCTTGAAGTTATTTTGTCTTCAGTCACAGCTGGGAGCGGGGGGGGGGGGAATCTCAGGAAAGCCCTGTTGTAGCCCTGCAAGGGACACATAGAGCACAAAATAATTTGTTTGCTCTTTGTGTCTTCCTTGCTGTCCTGTGGGATTCACAGATGCCAAGTTCAAGGCTGTCACCAGTCACTTTGGTGTGTTACCAAGAGAGTAGGATTGAAGAGGCAAGGGAGAAGGGGCAGTGGGGAAAAGGAGAGGAGAGATGGGAGAGGATGAGATGTAAGGGATGAGAAGTTGCTATGGATCATTTATGTAAGCAATCTCATAATGAAGAGGAGAAAGAATTCATATATAAGATAAATGATTTTTTTCTGGTCTAGAACAGCTTAAATTTTTTGAATTTTACCTGGAAGTTCACTGATACCAAAGCTAGTACTGATGTATATTTGAGTGGGTGTGATTTGGGAATAGCTTAGAAGTGGTAGGCCAGGAAATAAAGGATGTAAACATCTCACAACCATTCATTTTTTTATTTAAGCTTTTGTCTTTGTATCTCATATTAGTTGCCATAGATACAGAAAACAAAAGGCTTGTTGGGGTTAATGAAAAGTCTGTCATGTTGACAAAAGATGTAATTTTTCTGGAGAAATATCTGCATTACTTCAATTCCACTATTCTTGGCAATTAATTTTAACTCTGGTTTCTTTCATGTATATAATTAAAAAATCATGGCATTTAGTAGTCTGCATTTCTTATATGGCATCTACAGAATAATTTTGAGTACAATGCAGTACCAAACTAATTGGTCTTTAAATTAGGAATCATACTGGCAGATCTCAATCCCTGTTCTGTTAGTTTAGAAGTGCTTCCGTACTTCCTAAAATCTTACAATATTTTATCCACCTTGCAGAACAATTACAGAACATTATAAGGTAACTGACTGGCTTACCAGTGTGGTTATGAAGGTGCACAACTTCATGTCATGATATTGCATGAAGTATATGCTCTTCCTATGTGAAAATTCATTATCTCAAGTGATAAATGCAATGAATATAGAATCCTAGAATGGTTTGGATTGGAAGGGACTTTAAAGCTCATCCAGTTCCAACCCCCTGCCACAGGCAGGGACACCTTCCACTAAACCAGGTTGCTCCAAGCCCCGTCCAACCTGGCCTTGAACACTGCCAGGGATGGGGCAGCCACAGCTTCTCTGGGCAACCTGTGCAACTGTCTCACCACTCTCATATCTTAATTCCAGCTACTCTGTCCAAATAGAAAGCAGTTATATGCTATACATATACCTCAATTAATTCAAGAAATGTGTTTATGTGAAGAAAAAATAAATTAAGTAGCTTTTCTATTACTATTTGGTAAGTGTGTGCAGGATGGTTCCAGTCCAGTATGCTATGGCCACATTTCTTACAAGTGAGTTTGTCACGGTTCAGGAACGGTAGTCAGGATGAATCTGAAGTATTACTTAGGTCAGGAGGGAGAGATACACCATGTGGAGAGAATAGAAGAAAGAAAAATATTTTTGAGGCACCTTGACTTAAAGATCTATTTGGTGGTTACTTGGAGAGATGGAAACAGTGGCAACAGTCCTGGTAAAGCAAATGCATGATCAGAGTGCAAGTGAGAGGCAACTTAAGGTAAGGGATTATTCCAGACCTGTGGAAGATGAAGAGTAGGAGTTTAAATTGTGCTATTTTTTTAAGGAATGCAGTGTTTCGGCATAAAGGTTCAATTCAGAGTACTGCTAAATAAATGGATTGTGCACAAGGGATGTATATGGCTTCAGCATGGATGAACAACCCTTGCAGCTGCAGCACATGTTTTTCCTGTTAGAAGTGAGGTTAGGTAGCAAAATCAATTAATCTGTTAACAAAAGCTATTCCATACAGGAGAACAGAAACCCTCACATAAAATGATCATGGTGCTGAAAGGTTGTGGGCTTCACCCTCTCTTGCTTGCAAACTTAGCCTCATTCATTTCACTACATTAAGCCTTTTGTATTTCTGGTTACAAGAGAATAGGATTTGCCCCACTACTGTATTTTAATCACAGAATCCCAAGGGTTTGAAGGGACTGCAAAAGATCATCTAGTCCAACCCCCCTGCAAGAGCAGGGTAACCTAGAGTACATCACACAGGAACTTGTCCAGGTGGGCCTTGAATATCTCCAATGTAGGAGACTCCACAACCCCCTGGGCAACCTGTTCCAGTGCTCTGTCACTCTCACAGTAAAGAAGTTCTTCCTCATGTTAATGTGGAACCTCCTATGCTCCAGTTTAAACCCATTGCCCCTTGTCCTATCACTGCATATCACTGAAAATAACCTAGCTCCATCATCCTGACACCCACCCTTTACATATTTGTAAACACTGATGAGGTCACCCTTCAGTCTCCTCCAAGCTAAAGAGACCCAGCTCCCTCAGCCTCTCCTCATAAGGGAGGTGTTCCACTCCCTTCATCATCTTTGTGGCTCTGCGCAGGACTCTTTCAAGCAATTCCCTGTCCTTCTTGAACTGAGGGGCCCAGAACTGGATGCAATACTCCAGATGCGGCCTCACCAAGGCAGAGTAGAGGGGGAGGAGAACCTCTCTTGCCCTACTAACCACACCCTTTCTAATGCACCCTAGGATGCCATTTGCCTTCTTGGCCACAAGGGCACATTGCTGGCTCATGGTCATCCTCCTATCCACCAGGATCCCCAGGTCCCTTTCCCCTTCACTCCTTTCCAGCAGGTCAACCCCCAACCTGTACTGGTACATGGGGTTGTTCTTCCCCAGATGCAAGACTCTACACTTGCCCTTGTTGAATTTCATCAAGTTTCTCCCTGCCCAACTCTCCAGCCTGTCCAGGTCTCGCTGAATGGCAACACAGCCTTCTGGTGTGTCAGCCACTCCTCCCAATTTAGTGTCATCAGCGAACTTGCTGAGGGTACACTCAGTTCCCTCACCCAGGTCATTGATGAAAATTTTGAACAGCATTGGTCCCAGCACTGACTCCTGAGGGACTCCACTAGTCACAGACCTCCAGCTAGATTCTGTGCCATTGACCACAACTCTCTACCTTCTTCCTTTCAACCAGTTCTTGATCTACCTCACTACCTGATCATCTAGACCACACTTCCTTAGCTTATCTATGAGAATGCTGTGGGAGACAGTATCAAATGCCTTACTGAAATCAAGAAAAAACGCATCTACCATTCTACCATCATCCCTCCACCTAGTCACTTCCTCATAGAAGGCTGTAAGGTTGGTCAAACATGACTTCCCCCTGGTAAAACCATGCTAGCTGCTCTTAATGACCCCCTCATCCTTGATCTGTCTAGAGATGGCATCAAGAATAAGTTGTTCCGTCACTTTTCCAGGGACGGAGGTAAGGCTGACAGGTCTATAATTACCCGGGTCCTCCTTCTTGCCTTTCTTATAGACTGACATGACATTTGCCATCCTCCAGCCCTCAGGCACCTCTCCTGTTTCCCACGACTTACCAAAGATGATGGAGAGTGGCCCAGCAATGACCTCCGCCAGCTCCCTCAGAACCCGTGGGTGCATTCCATCTGGACCCATCAATTTATAGATGTCCAGATTGCATAGCTGACCCCTAACCCAGTCCTCATCTACCAAAGCAAACTCCTCCTTTATCCTGACTCCTTCTGGGGCTATAGGAATCTGGGGCCCCTGGGGAGAGTCTGCAGGAGTAAAGACAGAGGCAAAGAAGGCATTCAGCACCTCTGCCTTCTTTATATCCTGTCTCCAGGGCACCCACCTCGTTCAGCAGTGGGCCTATATTGCCTCTTGTGTTAGTTTTATTTGCTATGTATTTGAAGAAGCCCTTTCTATTGTCCTTAACCTGACTTGCAAAATTAAGTTTCAAGGAGGCCTTAGCTGTCCTGATTGCCTCCCTACATCCTCTAACAACTGTCCTATATTCCTCCCAGGTGGCCAGCCCCTCCTTCCATAATCCATAAATTTTCTTTTTCCACATGAGTTTGCCCAGCAGCTCCTTGTTTAACCACCCTGGTCTCCTAGATCCCTTACTTGATTTCCTACCCATTGCAACACTGATCCTGAGCTTGGAAGAAGTGGTCCTTGAATGCTGACCAACTATATTGAGCCCCTTTCCCATGAGACTTCCCTTAGCAATTGATTGAAGAGGCCAAAGTCAGCCCTTCAGAAATACAGAACTGTGGCCTTGCTATGTGTCCTATTCCTCCCACACAGGATCTTAAACTCCACCATCTCATGGTCACTGCAGCCAAGGCTGCCATTGACCATCACCACTTCAAACAGACCCTCCTTGTTGGTGAGTACTAGATCCAGCAGCACTCCTCTCCTAGTTGGTTTGTCCACCATTTGCATTAAGAAGTTATCATCAATGCACTGGAGGAACCTCCTGGACTGTGAATGATTGGCTGTGTGAGTCTTCCAGGAAATATCGTGGTAGTTAAAATCCCCCATGAGGACCAAGGTATGTAGTCGTGAGGCTACTTCCTGTTGCCTGTAGAAAGCCTCATCAACTCCTTCGTCCTGATCAGGAGGTCTATAATAGACCCTCACAGCTGTATCACCCGTACCACCCTGTCCCTTAATTCGTACCCAAAGACTTTCCACTTGCTCCTCATCTGCCCCTGGACAGAACTTAATGCATTCTAGTCACTCTCTCACATAAAGAACAACTCCACCACCTCGCTTTGCTGACCTATCTTTCCTAAAAAGCACATAGCCATCCATGACCACATTCCAGTCATGTGAGCTGTCCCATCATGTCTCTGTAATTGCCACCAGATCATAACCTTTGGACCGCACACACACTTCTAACTCCTCCTGATTATTCCCCATGCTGTGTGCATTGGTGTACAGGCATTTCAGGGAGCGAGCAGAGCACGCTGATGGCACCCTTGGGAGGCAGGAGGCCTTCTGGTCTTCATTAATACTAGAACAATGCCCCACTAGTGCAAACCCAGCTACAACTCCCTCGCACTTTGAATCTAACCTGAAGCTCTGTGAGTGAGCTCTGCTAACTCTTGCCCTAGTACCCTTTTTCCCCTGCAGGAGAGGGTGTAAACTATCCTTTCACTCAAATGAAACAATAGATTGATAGTCCTCCCTAGTCCACCATCCTTCAAGCTGTAGCATGTTTCTCTTTGGCTTGTCCCTAACAGGCCCAGGTATCTCCCCTTCCCCCTTCATATCTAGTTTAAAGCCCTGTTAATGAGCCCTGCTAACTCCTGCCCCAAAACCCTTTTCCCCCTCTGGGACTGGTGTATCCCACCTGCCACCAGGAAACCAGGTGTCTCATACAGCAGCCCATAATTGAAAAAACCAAATCCCTGTCTTTGGCACCAGTCACGTAGCCATACATCAATCTGCAGACTCTTCCTATTTATCTTTTCACCCTTGCTTATAACAGGTATGGAGGCAAACATCACTTGCGCTCCAGACCCTTTAACCAGCCATCCCAGGGCCCTGAAGTCTCTCTTCATTGCCCTTGCCCTCCTTGTAATAATTTCATCACTGCCAAACTGAAAAACCAGCAGCGGATAGTAGTCAGAGGGCTGCACCAGATCAGAGATTTTCCTTTCAACATCTCTAATCTGAGCCCCAGGTAGGCAGCAGACTTCCCTGTGGGATGGATCTGGTCAACAAATGGGCCCTTCTGTTCCTCTCAGAAGGGAGTCACCCACCACAATTACTCTTCTTTTCTTTTTGGTTGGGGAGTTCTAAGGCAGGTATAGGAGAAATACCTTGAATGGCACAGCTCTGCAAGGAGTCTGACTTGGTATGGTGGGAGAAAAGCAACAAACAGTGCTATTTCTTACTTGCAATGTACCACTGTTTTGGTTTAAGCCCAGCCAGTAAATCAGAACCACACAGCCACCTGCTCACTCCCCACCTTCTTCCCCCCTCCCCTCCACTCCCAGAGGGATGTTAAGGAGAATCAAAAGAATGTAAATCAAATGGGTTGAGATAAGAACAGTCCAATAACTAAGGTACAAGACAAAACCACCACTACTACCACTAATAATAATAGTAAGGGAAATAAAAAGGGTACAGAATATAAAACTAAAAAGGGAAGGGAAAAAAACTATAATAAACTCAAGTGATGCACAATACAATTGCTCAGCACTTGATGACCTATACCCAGCCCAACCTGAACAGCAGTCTGGGCCTTCTGGGTGACTGCCCGCCGGTTATATACTGGGCATGATGTACTGTGATATGGAATACCCCTTTGGCTAGTTTGGGTCAGGTGTCCTGTCTCTGCTTCCTCCCAGCTTCTTGTGCTCCTTCTCACCAGCAGAGCATGAGAGACTGAAAAGTCCTTGATCAGAGTAAGTAATACTTAGCAACAACTAAAAATATCGGTGTGTTATCAGCATTGTTCTCAGACTAAATTCGAAACACAGCACTGCCCCAGCTACTAAGAAGGAGAAAAATAACTGTTACAGCTGAACCCAGGACAACCATACAGGTTTCCCTACAATCTTTCAGTAATAGAATGATAATGAACTGTATTTTTAATGGCTAGAATCAAGATCCTAGAATAAGTATTTCCTAGGGAAAGGTAGGTTATTAAGTGCAGCAGTATGTAAATTTGGGATTTCAAAAGTATTGAAAACTTTTCCAGATGTCTTAAAGGTTTGAAAAATAATTTAAACTTTTAACTTAGAAATATAGGTTTTAATCTCTGAAATAATTTATTTTGCCAGAAATCAATTGAAATTAATAAAAACAGTGGTCTCCTAAGGATGATAATGGTTGAATGTGTGAGTTTTAAACTCAACAGGACTGCAGAGTCTGTAATTTTGTCCTTTCAATTTCTAAATAGAGCACAGTGCTCTCAGGCCCAGTTTGTGCATTTTCTCTCTATATTTAGAAAGCCAGTATAAGATATGCTGTAATTCAGTACCCCTGAACCAATTTAAACAACAAAAATAAAAATTATTTAGCATATCCTTAGAAAATAGTATACTGATATTTGAGTTTATCATCACACAATGTCCTTGTGATTTTTCTGTTTAATTTTTCTGCCTCTCAGCTGAGCATTGGTTGTGTGCTGGGGCAAGGTTGCTCACTATTTCCCCACAATGAGCCTTTCTCTTCAGTAGATTCAGAGGAGAGACTCGGGGTTCCCATGGGACTCACAGCTGCAGAGGTTATTGCAGTAGCAGCATCCTGATATACCACTCACCTTTTTCCAGTCCTAGACCCAGGATGTGGAGTAGGATGCTGCACACATTTGATGTACTGAAGATGGCTTTATCTGATGCAAATAGTTTTGTCCTAAATAGGTTCCTGAAATTAAACTGGTCAGATAAGTCTATGGTTAACATGAGTATAGCAGGAAAATTAGTCAGACATACTTGTCCCCAGTTGTAAATGAACCAAGGTCTAGCCTCATGTGTTTTAAATTGAGTTTCTTTACTCAGGATAACTTGGTAAGACTAAGAAGAATAGGAAAAAAAAAAGGAAATCTTATGTAATACTTTCAGAATTAAACTCATAATAATACATTTAAAATGTTTCAAATGATCCAGCAGTCAGTAGCTGTAAACCTGAGAGTACAAGGAAACTCTTTCCCTTTGCAGGGCTTTTCACTTTGCTGTGTTCTCTTTGCAGGGTCTTGGTATGTCTGGCAGAGGTCGGGCTGGCTTGGGCACTCCTTCATCCCGGCAGTATGCACGACAGAAAATAACTCGCGTAAACCTCAGGGACTTCATCTTCTACATGGAACAGGAAAGAGAAACAAGCCATTCTCTCCTGCTCTACCGAGCTCTGCTTAAATAAAGCCAAGAATTGTACTGAATTCTCCATACAGAAGCTCAACTTGCATTGAAAAGCTGTCATTTTAATGTGCCTTCTATTTTTTTCAGAAGTCACTGTTCCAGTAATTTTGTTTTGTAAAATTGTCAGACATATGCAATAATTCCCTTTATGTTAAAAAATATTAAAAACACACAAAAAATGTGCAAAAGGTTTTAAAATATTAAATACAGAGATACAACCAACATCAAAGTCTTGCTCCATTTGGCCACTTCAGCTGCAGTGAACGGCATTGACTGGCAAGGCTGCTGTGATGGCTCACCACAACTATCTGCATAAGGAGGACTGGGACATGTTCACAGGATTAAGACCTAACTGTGGTGTTAACCTGTATGTTCATGAATGGTACTAGGTTTGTGTACTTTTTAGTTTCACTAGCACTGTTTCTGCTAACCATGGTGATACCTGTTGTTATTTTAGATTAGTTATAATTGCAATTTTTTTGCACAGCTAACAGAATAGCCACTGCACACTCTCACAAATTTTATATAGTTAAGATTTCTGCTTTTACTGCACAGCTCATTTCTTCTGAGCCATTTGCCGAACCACATCCTAAGTGTATGAAATCTGTGTGTTTGGGTCTTAGCTGAGTTACCTTGACTAGCTTCCAGTTGTTTTCTAAAATCTTCTCAACCTTTTGCTCATTTGTAGTAACTGGTTAGTAACACAAATCAAATTTGGGTTTTATTTTCTAAGAAAAAAAAATTATTTATTATAGTGTATGATTTAATGGTGGTTTTAAAAGAGAATATAATTCAGTGAAGATTATAGAGTATTCTATATGTATTTTAAAGTCACTGTAATGGAAGTTTTGGGGCCCAGTTCCACTAGTGGAGGATCAGGCAAGCTCCAGTGCTGCAGTGCCAGGGGCCTGGCCATGCCCTGGCCTTGGACAACTGGACCTGAGGACTACTGTCAAGAGGGGCTCATGAACAAGCACATGACTACATAATGAGTAGCTGTAAATACTTAAAGGTGGGATGAATGCTTTTTAAATGCTTTGCTGAATTGGGATTTAGGAGGCCCACACCAAAGCCAAGTGACATTAGTGTGAGTCTTTTAAATAGGTATTGGCTAACAGTATTAAGCAGATACGTGGGCACAAGTTATACTTCAAACATAACAGTATTAGCAGTAACCATGGAAGGGAGAAATTTGCTTTTTTATCTTGCCAATTTTTTGAATCAATTTTTTTTTTTGGATGAGATAACCATAGCAAAAGCACAAATAAAACTATTTGTCCAATAGTTTTAAACCCAAAAGTTTTATTTTTTTTAAGGTTTATGAAAAGCAGAAGAAAATTTATACTGCTGCTGCTTAGCCAAAAGATTATTCATAAGGTATTTAAGGCCAGGAAGTGTAAAATTATGTTTTAAATGTATTGATAATTTGTACATATTGTTTATAAAGGCCTTGTGTTTATTAGAATTACGTTATTTTGATGATTTATGTACATACTCGTAAATACCCCTAATTTGTGTGAAAACATACTCTTATTTGTATTTATTTTGTAAAGAAATAAAAATTTACTAAAAGTAACACATTGAGTGACATACAGTGTTAATTTATCAAACAGGAATTTCACAGTCTTGTCATTCTTGAGCATTGTTCAGAAACGTTTAGCATTAAAATATTAACAGAATGCCCACAAAGAAATAAACCCAAATACTTCAATGTTTTGTTGTGCTTATCCTTATCCTTTGTCAAACATCTAATAAAATAGTCATCAAACGTTGATGCTGTTAATACAGTGAATGAAATGCACTCAGTAGTTGCTTTCTCAAAAGCCATCAGTCCAAGAAGCACAACAGAACATTTTCCCTCTCTCTTTCCTTCCAAGGCTCTAGAGCATAGCAGTGGGAAATGTACGGGAAGTCTTAGTGAAGACTCGAGTTCTTCCAGCCACAGCACAGGTTCAGTGCTCGGCAACAGAGAATCAGAACCATTTTGTGCAGTCGAATTGGGTGAGAACCCCGGCTACATTTGCTTTTTGGCCTTTTTTTTTTTTTCCTTAGCCTTCACTGGGCTTGCTGGGGTGTTCTAAAATCCATCCTAGTGATTCTGAGCAATGTTCTTAATTAAGTTATGTTGCTATGGTTTAAGGCCAGAAGTAAGAATTCAAATCAGTTTTTGCTGCCATTGCTGCCTAAACATATAGGGAAATAAGTAAAAAAGTTATAAATGAAACTGTAATAAACTTTAAATAAGTGACCTGAAGTTACTAACTAAAAGAACATGTCTTAGCTTAACTTTTTTTTTTAAAGGCATATTTCTTCTAACCGAGTGATTGTTTCCACATCTTCCTTGCCTTAGTGCTATTTTGCAGTCAACGCTGTGATGCCATGGCTCAAACTTTCCATCTGAAGTTCACATTTAACTTGGCTGGCACATCCTGGAACCCTTTCCAATGCCACCTTAACAAGCTGCCTGAAGCACCGGAGATGCTTTATTGAGCTCTAAAAAAACATACAGTAAAAAACTCTAATCTGAAGAAAAAACAACCAACCATAAACCTCCCTGTCCAGGAGGGCAGGACATAAGCACATGTAGGATTAAAACAAGAAGCTAAACGGCTTACTTAAGGATACTCTGAACTCAAAGTGAACTTAATGTATGAAAGTAATAAATAAAACACTTTTTTTTTCTCTTTGTAAGACATGGCTACATTGAGCTGAATGGAGCAAAAGGCCAGAGGAGATGCAATCAAAAACTTTCATGTCTATCAAACAACATGGGAGATACAGTGAGTGTTCCACCCTACTTGCTTATTTTTGATCATTTACTTTACAGAAATGTTTATGACATGAATTACTGTAAAAGAAATGTGCATACACAAATACATGACAATTATACGTTAAGTTCTTTACAATATTAAATGTATAATATACAGATATCTTACAAAGGTGAATGGTATGCCATATATTCAAATATGGCAATGCATAGCAACTTTAGAATGTCATACAAGTATAAAACCACAAAATAAAATAACTTTACAACTCTTTTGAAGTAGACAGATGTGCTCAACTGTTCTGCTAAGTTAGCAGGCCAACACTGACCAGCTACAAGATTGCCGAGTTGGGTAACCAAGGTGAGGAAACCTGCAGAGGTCTGATTTTCCATGAACAGGTATCCAGCCCTCTTCAAAAAATTAGACCCCTGCCTAGATTATGCCTTGGGCAGTCACTACAGCTCATTGCTTTTGAAAATATTAGTTGTAAATATGATTTTTTAACTTTGTCTGATTGTAATCAATTGGCATTAAGGAACTGTTGACCACTTCATACTCTGTCCCTTGTTTATGCCGTATTTATGCATATAAAGAGTTTCATTAAAATTCAGCATCTACAACAGTATTCTATAAATTAATGTGGGAGAAATTAAACTGTGATTAACACATGAATTAGCTACTGACAACCCAATCATGCCAAACAGCAATCAACAGGATTTAGCAGAATGCTATTTATAACCTTGTACCTGCAAACCTAGTGCTGTCTCCTGAGTTAGGAAGCCCTGCTAGTCAGAGTCGATACCAATGCATGGAAGGAGCAGTCAGTTACCTCCTGCAGACAGCCTGTTTCAATAGACAAAATTACAGGTAGAGGGCAGCTACCAAACTGTATTTTAATAATAGTTTAAAATAATAGAGGGAAACCAATCTAAACAAGCATGTCCAACTTTCATCAGACACTGGCAGTATAGAGGGTTTTAACATCATTTTGCAAAATTCCAGACTCATAAAGAATAGGCTTGTCCAAACATGGGCTTACAACATGGTTAGTAAATGATTAACAAGGGGTGTCAGAGCTTGCTTGGCAGAACCATGCTGCTTAACAGTTTCTGAGTCAAAACAAGATTGGCTTTAAGAGAACTATAGCTCCATGTTGGGTATGTGACCCCCATGGGATGGCAGCTGGCATTTTATTTTGTGCTTCCAGATCCCTACTTTTGCAAACATTGCCATAATTGGCCTTGTCAATTTTGTTGTCATGTTGTTTTGTGTGGGGTTTTTTAGTACAGAGCACCAGTTGACTATAAATCGGTCCTTTTCAGTTTCTAGAGTCTGTCCACAGGGAGATGTTTCCATTGGAAATATAGTATAAAAATAAGCCATTTGCTAGTACAAGCAAGTACAATCACGGAAGTGTCATGTCATGTATGGAGGTGTAAACCACATTTGATATGAAGGAGGTGCAGCAGTCAGGGAAGATACTCAGTGCAGTTTTTAGGGAACCATCTTCCTCTTGGAGGATCCTGCTTCCATGCATCACAGCATTGGGATACGGCTGGAAAGGCTGTCAGAACTGCTTCTCCTGCAGATCTATTCAAATTGCATTAACTGCTCTTTCAGAAGTCCAACCTATGGTCAGGGGTTGATGAAGCTTTGTCTTTTCCACCACCACATCTGTTCAGCCCAAAGTATGCTCCCTGCAGGCCTGGTATGCTGAGTATGCTCAAGAATTCCATCATGAAAAACACAACTGGTTTTTCAAATGCATGTCATGGCTGGCTATGTGACAGGTGGTTCAGAATACCACTAACTGGCAACTTAAAGTCAAAACCTGTTTGCTAATACTGTTTTGCAAATCCTTAGTGTTTCATATAAGGGACTATTAAACACTTCTATGGTTACAAAGAAGTAGGGGTAAGGTCTAGTCCAGGGGCTCCTGTTTTATTCTGATTGTTGGGGTTGGTTGTGGTCGTCTGTCCTCACGACACAGCACGTATTCACTGAACTGAGAGGAATCCACCCCACCACCGCATGAAGCTGCCACATTAAATCCCTTCCGAAATAATCTTTCAAGCACCTGCAATGGGGGGGGGGGGGGAAATCAGATTAATATTTAGCAAATTTTAGTGATAAAAGCATTCAGGAAGATCAGATCTAAATGATGGATTTAGTCTTTTGAGTTCTCATTGAATGAATATTATTCAGCTATAATTCTGTGAGTTATTGTTAAATGTGATTAAAGTCTTGATCTCAGCAAGCATCTGCAGAAGACAAAAATTAATCAAACAAGCACTCTGCAGAACAGTTTAGTACATTATATAGTAAAATACTGGACTGTGGTGATATTGATACTCTCTCTTACTGCTTATAGAAAGCAACATCGGATTTATGTCGTAATAAAAAGCATCCACTACTCATTAGTAATATGAACAGGCTTACAGAAAGGGGCTGAAAACATTTCTCGGCTCTTCCTTGGCAGATGATAATGTCTTAGGAGGCTGAGTGACACTTCCACCAGATCTCCACGGACATCATAGCCGTGATTTTCCCTCACCAGAAGGGAGTGCTGCTGCGTGTGCATGTAGAGCATGGCTGGGACAGGATGCAGAGCCAAGACATGGGCAACCAGGAAACATTCCAGCCCAAGAAAGCGATTAATTTATATTGCCCAAATACATATTTTTTCTTTCTCCTTCTAAAGAGAAGTTGGTGCAATTTAGATGCATGAATATAAGGAACCCAGAAGCAACTTTAATTTCTGAGTCTGTCACACAGCACATTACCCTAGGATACAGTGATCTCGGCAACAGGATCAGGGCTGTGTTTTCACATGTATGAGCATGTTAATATATGGCTTCCCAGCAATGCAGGACGCACACAGACTTTTCACAGAGCAGTTGCCAGGTCCACCTTCAGCAGATCCACAATGACAGATCTACTGGAGGAGATCTCCCGGGTCCAGGGCAGCAGCCTGGAAAAATGGTTCCTCTACTGGTAAATGCCATCAAGGGGAGCAGCCTGTACTGGTCTCGCCCAAGGCACCGCTTCTATTGCTATAGCACACAGGCCACTGTGCTGGGAACTGAACCTGATGATTGATTAAACCTGATGAACTTGGTGACACCAGCATCCCCATGTGACAGCTGTCTGCTGCCCACAGTGACATACTAGGGACAGAAAAGGGATTAAACCATTTTAAAACTTGATTATGGAATCACAGACTAGTTTGGGTTGGAAGGGACCTTAAAGCTCATCTAGTTCCAACCCTCTGCTATGGGCAGGGACACCTTCCACTAGACCAAGTTACTCAAAGGCCCGTCCAACCTGGTCTTGAACAGTCAGGGATGGGGTAGCCACTGCATCTCTGGATCACTCAACCTAGAGAAGCATCTAAGCAATAGACCCACCTTCAGACAGAGGAAACACATATGCTTTCACAGGTTTACATTACAGTAAAACTTTATTTCTTTTTTGGTTTTACTAGCCCTGTGAGCACTGCAGCAGTTACACCTACTGCAGTAGTACTGAAAAGTCTTACGTTTCAAGGCCCAAGCTGACTGTTAAAGATCTGCACACCACACTGCTGCCCTGACAGAGACCCATGTGAGGCCATGGTGCATTTTTTAGCGCACCCTTTCCTTGGCCTCTGCATTGGCTTTGCCTTATCCAGAAACATCAGTTTGGAGCCTTTATTAAGGGTAACTGAGTTCCAAAGGACAACTGTATCCAAGGTGGTACTGTGGTGCAATGCAAACCACAGCAGCAGTGTTTGTTGGTTTTGATCCATGGGAACCAAAAGATCAAAAAAGCACACCAGTGTATGGAAGAAAAGTGAACCTTAGGAGATTAAAAGAAGGGGTGGAAGGGTAAGTTATCAAGATATATTTAAGATGCTTACAACTCTCATATCTGGGCTGCATGCTGCCTGTAGGACAGAAATGGGGTGTGTACACTAACACCTTTTCCACCTCAAAGAGGAAAACAGAAGTTTGAGAGGGAAAGAGAAGTAAGACATCATACAGCCCAGAAAGCCAACCGTATTCTGGGCTGCATCAAAAGAAGCGTGACCAGCAGGTCGAAGGAGGTGATCCTGCCCCTCTACTCTGCTCTTGTGAGACCTCACTTGGAGTATTGTGTGCAGTCCTGGTGCCCTCAACATAAAAAGGACATGGAACTGTTAGAACAAGTCCAGAGGAGGGCCATGAGGATGATCAGGGGACTGGAGCACCTCCCATATGAAGACAGGCTGAGAAAGTTGGGGCTGTTCAGACTGGAGAAGAGAAGGCTGCATGGAGACCTCATAGCAGCCCTCCAGTATTTGAAGGGGGCCTACAGGGATGCTGGTGAGGGACTATTCATTAGGGATTGTAGTGATAGGACAAGGGGTAACGGGTTGAAACTTAAACAGCAGAGGTTTAGATTTGATATAAGGAAGAAATTCTTTACTGTGAGGGTTTTGAGGTACTGGAATGGGTTGCCCAGGGAAGTTGTGAATGCTCCATCCCTGGAAGTGTTCAAGGCCAGGTTGGATGAAGCCTTGGGTGATATGGTTTAGTGTGAGGTGTCCCTACCCATGGCAGGGGGGTTGGAACTAGATGATCTTAAGGTCCTTTCCAACCCTAACTATTCTATGATTCTATGATTCTATGATTGTGGCGCTGGGAGACGGGGAACACAAGCCATCCTTATATAGTCCCTGGGCATACATACATATTCATGAGGTTACGTATGGATTACATCATTTTCCAGAAAGCTCCCCGCATGCATACAAAAATGTGGTTGTGGTCTCTGAGGGTCGTTTACTTCTTCCAACAATCTTCATCACTTCTGGCAGCCTTTGAAGCACACAGTAGATGCTTACAGCAGTTTAATTGGTTCATTAGCACCAGAGACATAATAATCCTCCTATCCTCCTACTTATCAGTTAGTTTAACTGCAGCCCATCCTGGACACCTGCCATGTTCTTCTAGACTGCTTTTCTTAAAACTACATCAACTGTAACGATTTATCTTGTGCCAGTATGTTCTCTTCTTTTTTTTCTATGTACCATGCACCTCAGTAAATTTCCATTGCTACTGTTACAAAGCCATCAAACTTAACATTGCTTAAAACTAATTCTAAAGGTTGATATATTCCATTTTGTGATTTTGTGTTCCCCTTGTTTCAGTAGAGGGGCAGAATCACCTCCGTTGACTTGTTGGTCACGCTTCTTTTGATGCAGCCCAGAATACGGTTGGCTTTCTGGGCTGCAAGCGCACACTGCCTGCTCATGTTCATGTGGCTTTGTTTTACATTCAGCACTAGCTCTGCTAATTATGAGCTCAGAAACATGCAGCAGAATTGGTTGCTTTTTCTGCGTTACCTGACATATTTTAGTATCGGCACCCTACTAGTCAAACTTCTTTATAGCCTTGCTGTAAACCCTTGGCTCAGGCTTTGGAAACTTCCACCCATTGCTCAACTGGCCTTTCAAGAGTTGCTTCTTTTGCCACAACTGAGTTTCTCATCAAAGACAATGTTTTTTGAGCAGTTAATCGCTTTTCCTTATCTTCCCTGACACTGATAGCAACTCTTGTACATTTATTTATTTATTTAAACAAATGCAGATTGGCAGTGTTTAAAAACAAAAGAAGGAAAAGAAGGTCTATGGAAAGCAAGATTTACTACCTTCAGTGCCTCGTTAGTGTATGCTGTGGTGAAATGCAAAGCAATAACCTACATTATAAATGTAAATATAGTTTAAAAATTAAAAATGTCTGTATATTTGCTTGATATCTCCAGTAGAAGAATATTTTGTCTGTTTTCCTTCACTTCACTCTTTCCTTGGGCTTGGACAGGTGTACTTTAGCCAGACTGCTGACCTAAGATGAAAGGCTTGGGATGGAATTCAGCTTACTTAACTTGAACAGTGTAAAGCTTGTTCTAAAGGTATCTAATTAAACCAGTTTGCTAAAAATCCTTTTGTTGTCAGCTGAATTCAGTGGTTGCTGAGATTAATTCATACTCTGCAGATTTATTCATTTGGTGTCTGAAGGGCAGTCATGTAGTCAGGACTCAAATCAGGCCATTTATGGAGCATGGATACTTGGACATTGCAGGTTACGGTGAGGCTACCTTCATGTAGACATTTTCTGGGTCTTGGTGATAGTCCTGTGTGTATGTAACCTATAGATTTAGATGTACAGGGCTTTTTTAATCAGGTCTATATGTTGAGTTCTCTTTGTCCCTAGTGCATGCACATGTGGTTTTAGGTTTGAAATCCTTTGTCTATAAAAGCTTGGGGGGCAGCAGGCAGCACCTGCAGCTGGTTTGCTCAGAAGTTTCTTCTGTGTCACACTGAACTCCAAGCATCTTAGGGAGACCAACTGACAGAGCTAAGGTTTCTAAAATGTGCAGAGACATTCTTTGTAAGACAATAATACTTTAAAAGTATTTAAAGAAGCAGTTTGAAACTGTATGAAAACCTCCAGGGATGAGGAAAATACTAATTACCAAAGCTTTTCAATTGTATTCCAGTTTGAGTCTGGTCTACTTTGATAGTGACCAAAAGCTTTCAGTATGTAAAGACATTTCAGCTGTTACCAACACTGTTGTTTGTGAGTGCTTTTAAATTTTTTATATTTTGATTATAAAGATGCCCCAAAAGTACTGCCTTTCACTGAGCTCCTCAGCAGGCCGGTAACTCGCCTCTCCTGGGCAGATCTGAGAAATTTTAACAGGGACAGTGAGATGATGACAGTGTATTCACAGATGTTTTCCCCATACCTGTTGGCTGGGCTCCTTTTTCAATGTAGTTTTTCTGAGTTTTAGGTATTAGGAATACCTGAAGCATACTATGGAATTTCTCTTATGCAAGCACTTGAAGGGTAACTGTTGGGGGAGCATAAATTATTGCATGTTGCTGTTCTGAAGCAGTGTCACGGGAGTCTTGTCTGTGTTTTTGTTAACAGAAGAATTATAAATCAAATTCTATGCTGAGCTTAGGCAAAATGCTGGGAAGTGATTTAGGACAATGAGTGGTGCTGTTCCCTTAACTTAGGGTCATATAAGAAGGGCAAGAAGGAGGATCTGGGTAATTATAGATCGGTCAGCCTTACCTCCATCCCTGGAAAGGTGATGGAATGACTTATTCTTGACTCCATCTCTAGGCATATCAAGGCTGAGGGGGTCATTAAGAGCAGCCAACATGGTTTTACCAGGGGGAAGTCATGTTTGACCAACCTTACAGCCTTCTATGAGGAAGTAACGGTCTCCCACAGCATTCTCATAGATAAGCTAAGAAAGTGTGGGCTTGACAATAAGGTAGTGAGGTGGATCAAGAACTGGTTGAAAGGAAGAAGGCAGAGAGTTGTGGTCAATGGGGCGGAATCTAGCTGGAGGTCTGTGACTAGTGGAGTCCCTCAGGAGTCGGTGCTGGGACCAATGCTGTTCAAAATTTTCATCAACGACCTGGATGAGGGAACCAAGTGTACCCTCAGCAAGTTCTCTGATGACACTAAATTGGGAGGAGTGGCTGACACACCAGAAGGCTGTGTTGCTATTCAGCGAGACCTGGACAGGCTGGAGAGTTGGGCAGGGAGAAACTTGATGAAATTCAACAAGAACAAGTGTAGAGTCTTGCATCTGGGGAAGAACAACCCCATGTACCAGTACAGGTTGGGGGTTGACCTGCTGGAAAGGAGTGAAGGGGAAAGGGACCTGGGGTTCCTGGTAGAAAGGAGGATGACCATGAGCCAGCAATGTGCCCTTGTGGCCAAGAAGGCAAATGGCATCCTAGGGTGCATTAGAAAGGGTGTGGTTAGTAGGGCAAGAGAGGTTCTCCTCCCCCTCTACTCTGCCTTGGTGAGGCCGCATCTGGAATATTGCGTCCAGTTCTGGAGCCCTCAGTTCAAGAAGGACAGGGAATTGCTTGAAAGAGTCCTGCGCAGAGCCACAAAGATGATGAAGGGAGTGGAACACCTCCCTTATGAGGAGAGGCTGAGGGAGCTGGGTCTCTTTAGCTTGGAGGAGACTGAAGGGTGACCTCATCAGTGTTTACAAATATGTAAAGGGTGGGTGTCAGGATGATGGAGCTAGTTTTGTTTCAGTGATATGTAGTGATAGGACAAGGGGCAATGGGTGTAAACTGGAGCATAGGAGGTTCTACTTTAACATCAGGAAGAACTTCTTTACTATGAGAGTGACAGAGCACTGGAACAGGTTGCCCAGGGGGTTGTGGAGTCTCCTACATTGGAGATATTCAAGGCCCACCTGGACAAGTTCCTGTGTGATGTACTCTAGGTTACCCTGCTCTTGCAGGGGGGTTGGACTAGATGATCTTTTGTGGTCCCTTCCAACCCTTGGGATTCTGTGATTCTGTGATCAGACTGCTGTTCCACAGGCTGGAGAGTATTTTGACTATATTACGTTCCTAGAGCTGGCAAAATGAAGACGAGAGGCAACCCAGCTACAGGAAAGGAGGCTGCTTCCATCTACCTGGATAGCAAACCAGGGGACTGAGGGGTAAGGTTTCAGAGAGAGACATGACTTCAAAATCCTTGATAAAAACTTTTTCAAATCAAATTGCTTGTAAGACAAACCAAGTGCAGAGGTGCCCTTGGCTTGCCTCCATTCAAAGCTATGGAAGGCTGCCTGTTAACATAGGACTCCCTTAAGCCAGCTCTCTGCAAACACACAGTCCAGGTACATTACAACTTAGAACACCATAAGAAACTTGATTTGGTTTTGCTACCTAAGTGCTCAAAGGAATAGACTGCAGGCTATCATCTAGCCTTAAAAACCTTGGTACCATCCAGTTTCTCAGCAAGAAACAAACCAGGCCAAATCCCATAAACAATGCAGAGAATGCTTAAATATTGTAGAGTTTTAAGTGTAACTTTGATGAGGTTGAACTCAGGTCTGTGGAGAAAGGCTCCTAAATGCTGCTTCCATGTGTGCTGAGCACTGGTTTGTATGTGCTGGTGCATGCACATGTTGAACATGAACAGTTTTAAATGCCATTTACTGCATTTGGTTCTATGCACATTACTTTCTAAAAATGGTAAGATACAGAGGGAAATTAGTGTCTGTGAATCAAATTGGAATTTGTCCTGTAAACCTCCAGAGAAAGTATGTAAAAAGTGACCATTAGCTGTGATTCTCCTATGTATGGGGCACATACACATTACAAGAGGATTTATGATTGGTGAAGCACTTAACGCTTCTCATTTAAACTTTGCAGAATGCTAACAAATATATTCTTAATTATGAAGACTCGGTGTTCAACATAAACAAGCATCACAGCATTTTCTCTAAGGTAAGCTCATGTATCTCACCAGAACCAGGACTTGAAAAAATTGTCAGTCTTAAGAAAACTCTATACCTGTAAGTAATAACAAATGGACATTAAATTAAGAGCTACTGTTATATTTTTGGCTACCACAACCTACTCAGTGTTAACATTCTTTGCTTGATATGCACAGCTCTTGACACAAAACATTTAATGAAAATACCTTCCAAAGATAGGAAGAATTTAAAAATATTGCAATTTTGCCACAAAATATATTCAGCAGGGCACAGGGAGGCAAAAGTGCTGTACCTGAGCAAGCAGCAGGAAGACTTACTGTTTACTCTTTGAACTTCTTTGGAAGTGATTCTGCTCTTCCACCCACTTCCCCCTCCTAACCCATTTCCCTTAATCAGTGCATTTGCTTCCCTGTATTTCCAGCTTTATGGCTTAATACTCTTTTGCCAAAATACCCTGGGAAGGGAAGGGGCAAGCACCTCTGTGCTGACCAGAGTCCCATAGAGCCAATAATAATTAGCTGCTGATTTCATCAGCCTTTGGTCTCAGAAATGCATCATTTTGCAGAAAGTGTTTGAAAACACTTTCTATTAACTATATAGTAAAATCATGTAATTTAGTAAAATGATGTAATTTATTATTATTATTTATACTGTAAGCTGACAATTTTTTTTCACAACATGAACTTGTGAAGAGACTCTTTGATTCTGTCTGAATTTTTACTGAATTCAAAGCACATTCAAATATTAATAGTAATTAGTATTCAACTTTGACTGCACATCACTTTGGCTAATCCAGACCCAAGTGCTCAGCCAGGTGAGCTGAGGTATCAGTGTCAAATGCACATTGTTAAAACGACTGCATCCACCTTTACTGGTCTTTACAGTCTGTCCAGCCAGTCCCATGGGCCAGCTCTTCTGTGGGTATTTGACCACAGGGAAGTTTATCAAGGCCATTAAAGCATTTCCCACATCCCAGTTAACATCTGCAGCCACAGCCCATCTACAAGGGACAGTAACTTCAGAAATATTCCCCACAGGTTGATTTCATTTCCACAGTATTTGCAGCATATTTTAAAGGCACACATGCAAAAACAGAGAGCTGTCTTGCCCTTATTAAGTAAGTTAACGGTACCACCAACGCCATTCTTTCTCTGCAGCCCAAGGACAACTACAACACCAAGGCCTTGGCCACAGTGGTGGTGATCCCTTGTGAAATGGCATTTCTTGTCCATAAGGGTGCTGCCTAAACACAAGCCACAAATTTATTTCTGCTACCATCTACCTATCTGTCCAGTTATCTTCTTTTGTTTCATATGTTTAATTTTAAGCCTAATGGCAAAACTCTGAGTATAAAATGAAATATTTTTAAGTCCATCCCACAGGCACCATCATTTAATTATGAGTAAGATATAAATTATGCATTTACACATTGTTGCATTTTCTATAAAACGGTGTGGAGATGTTTTTTTAGTTTTTGGAACTCTCTTTTTTCCTGGGGGGGCACTTTGGAGAAAAAAAAAAGAACAACCTTGCTGCAGGCTATACATTGATGAAAAAATTAGCATTTGTCAGTACAACACCATTATGAGACCAGCATGGCACTAACACACACAAAATCTAAATCTGTTTTTCTGCTTAAACAGGAAAATCTGAAAGGCTGTGATCTCACCAGGCAGAAAATATCTCCTTGCAGTTTAAGCACTGAAAGTAAGTGGGCAGAAGTAAATAATTTGCACATAATTGAACAAGAAATACTAAAAAAAACACCTCAACAAATAGATGAGCCAGCATTGAAAGGCCATTACATTACCTGCACTGAGTTCAACCCGCAATATCCATTCAAAGGAAACCTAATAACGTGGGTAGGGTCCTGGTTCCAGCCAGCATTCACAGAGTTGCACATGATATCCCCAGTCTCTGGGAAGATCTCTTCTATTAAAGCTTTCTCCCCACTCAATGCAATTCTCTCCCCCAAATCTGGAGTCACTCTTACAACCAAGCACTCATAAGGCTGGAAACATTTCATTTGTTCTTTCTCTTGTTTCCATCGCTCAAGTTCCTTAATCATTGACTGCAGCTGGTAATACTTTGCTTCTTCATATAAAAGATTAAAGTCCTGGGGGGGTAAAGAGAAAGGAAGAGAGAGAAGTTAGAAATGCTTATATAGGTCTCTTAGCAATGAGTATTGTTCCTGTTTGATCCACTTAGGCTTATGTATTGTCAGCAAGAGTGCAAAGACAACAGGTACCCACATACTTCATCTTCTTTGTCTTCACCTACACAGAAAACCACACTGTGTTTGTTAGTGGTGAATCTGTTAAAGCTGACTGTGAATTCACTGCACTGAATTATTTGTTCATTTGTCATCCCACAAGCTCAATGCCAGAAGGCTTTACTTTTGGATTAAGAAATCAAAATAACTGGTTGCACTAAGCAAAATCTGCTGATGGAAGAGATGTCCCAAGCCCTAATCTTCATTCTTGGCCTCAGATGTTCTTCTGATCTTATAACAGAAGATCTCAGACTTTGCTGTCACCTCTCGCACACGTTAGGAGACGGAGATGTCAGTTCAGCTTCACTTCTCACCTGTCTTTGTTGAGTCTAATTCACCTACAACATCTGCTCCCTGTGTTTCATGATTATTCATGTATTGAAAGTCTACTCTGGAAAATTATACAGAGGTAGTGACCACCCCACTCCAACAACTTAAAAGAAACAGCTCTTCCCAGCCATTTGTCCATGACATCACTTGGGCTTTGGGAAAATTCCTAATTTTATCCAATTCCCAGTTCACTGAATGAGATGTCTTCTGCACATCCTCATTAACAACTTTGCATCAGATCTCCAACAGATCTTTCCACCTCAGCTGCTGAGTATGATGAGGCAAGGGGTGTCAGCACCCCATCAGACCAAGCCAGAGAAGAAAGAGAGGGGTGAGCACTGGGCAGACAGTTTTCTTACACTAGCCCCACCACCTCCTTCAGCCTCCTGAAGGGAAGAGAAGCAACAAGAGCACAGCACCAGCTCCTCTCTGCAAAGACCTGTCATTTGCTTTCCTGGCTCTTACACCTGTCTACAGATGGAAATGCTTCACCACAGATATGCTATGTGACTTTTATGAAACATGCTGTAGGTCAAACCTGGACATAAAGACTGCAATGCAATGAAATGAAATGAAAAATCACAAGAGTAAAATGATTGGAATAATTTGGACTGGGAAGAATGGCATGGCAAGAAGGAATCAAGAAATGGGCACCAAAATTACCTGAAAAATAACAGCAGTGCTGCTGCTCCAGGACTTGGGAAAGTAGGGGAATCAAAGGCCAATGAACATGCAGCACAAAAAGGTGTGACTCTTCATAGTGGCTTGGAATTAACCTGTAAAATCTGCTGCTGCAGGATATTATTGAACCAAAGCAGTTAGCTCTGTTCAAATTTGGCACACAGACCCACCACCGATAATGGAGAGATGCTCTTTCTCCCCAGGGCTGCCTACAGCCTGGAGATGTATAAATATTCACTGACACTGGTAAGGTTATCGTGTTTCAAAAAGGACATCCAATCCTTTACCTCTCTGATGTCCATTAAGGCTGGGACAATAGGCACACCACTAAGGGAGAAAAAAGGAGCAGAGAAGGCACAGAGGAGGAAGAGGGATAAGAGGCAAGTGGGAAGAAATTAAGGCAACAAACACACAGGAAGTAGCTGGATGATGAAAAACATCAGGAAGATTAAAGAAGAAATCCTATAGAAAGCATGCTGCAAACAACCAGAGCTGGGAACAGGCCAGATGAAGAGATATGGAGATTGGCTGCATCACCTGGTCTCAGATAAGACAGCATCAGCCCTAAATCTTTGTCCTCTGATGGATGGTATTTTTTCCCCTCCCCAAAATCAGAACTCTCTGCTGAACCATTACTATTTTTCTGTGTCCATCAGTAAATCTCCCTGGTTACTGAGCATGGGATCGGTTTAAACCTACAGGGATTACTGGCCTACATTAAAAACAGCCCCTGCCCTAAACTTTCCAAAGTCTTTGTGCGGGACACTGGAGTAACACAGCCCACCACCTAACTGTGTTCATTACAGAGCTGTGTGCAGGGGCCTATCAAACATTCACTGGGCTGGTCCCATGTATCTTTTTGAGAAGAGGAAAACATGCAATGCTAAGGAAAAACGTAACTCTGGAGAGTGAACAGGAGCATCCCATGCTTCCTGAAGGCAATGGACAGTCTTGCTGTTTTCAGCAGGTCCTGAAAAACTAGTTTTAGCCTAACTAGTCTTAACCAGGATCACACCACCTCTACATCCCCCCAGCCAGCTGTTAGCCCACTGCATCAGATGCAGCTCTTAGTGACTCCTGCTAGCCATCATTTATCCTAAAATAAATAGGATAAATTTTATATTCTGATATAATTTTGTGATAAGATGACCAGTTTTCAAATGAAACAGCTCTTCTACTACTGTTCCCAGAGGATACAGCCATGCTTCTGATGGCTGTGTGGAAATCATGGCTGTGCTGGAGCATCATGTGTTCTGCAGGATGAGGTGTGCACCTGGTCACAACTGCCTGGGTTAAGCCAAGGTGTTTGGGTTAATTTGAGAAGCAAGACCCTCATCTCTGTGTCCATTCCACAATTGGGTTGAGCGCAGAAGGGGTTTGCAGCAGAAGCTGGGAATCTGATGCATGCTGGTGAGGAGAAGCAACATACATGTACAGCATTATGGAGTCTGGGCACCTATTATCAGGCAGTGGCAATAAAGGGAATTTGTTGCACTGTAACAAAGAGAGGGGATGAAAAAGTGTCTTCTGTTAGGCAAGAGAAAATTCACCTTCTGTGACCCCCCCCTTCCATGTACCACACGCTGCCCAACCCAGCCACCACCAGCCCAGACTGCCCCACTGCCCCAACCTGCTCTGACTTTGTACTGGACTGCTAGTGTTTCTGCACTGAGTCACTTGGGCACTGCTCAGGCATTTGACTACATATTTAGGGAGGGAGGAAGACTTTACCAAACCAGGAATAAAGAATGAGTGGCTCACACTGTAAGGGTCCAGTTCTCTGAAGCCTGTGCTTGGGCAGGGTAATGGACTCAACACACTGCTAACTACACAATCTTTTAATTCAGTTTTTTTCATTTCATTTCATTTTTTTTTCACCACTCAGAGTACTGTGCATCTGAGACTGAACTGGAAGCGATGCCCAACTCTGGATTGTCTGCCTACACAGGATACTCAGGATGCCCAGGTAATATTGAATTGGCTATTTCCACCCTTGCACTGTATATAAAATCATACCCTGATGATTTGCCTCCACAAGGGGCCTTGCCATGGAGGTGCCACAGAATCTGCAAGAAAACATTTCTGTGTTGTTAGTTTTGATAAGCTACTAAAGGCAGATGCAGACAAGAATCTTCGTAGACTTATCCAGAAGAGGCACGAGTAGCTACAGGGCATTAACTGCCTAGCACAGTGGCAAAGTGCACACAGTCTCATTGAAACTCTGCCTCTGAGCAGCCTGGTACGGCTTCTGTCCTAGGTGTACACTGATAACTGCACACAGATATTGCACCCTCTCTCTCACAGAGGCTGCAGTCCTGGTGTCAGTGCAGTGCTGCTGAGCTCAGACAGCATCCCACAGCAGATTTTATACAGTATCCAGGAGTTCCTTTTCCTGCAGGACTAATGATGCATCTCCCATTTCTTCTAAGGATTATTTCCCTAGCTTCCCAGCTTCTTAACAGCATTGCACCTTGTGGCAGCACAGCCCAGAGTCAAGCACTGTGTGTGGTAGCTAATGGAGCTGTTTGTGTTTAGCCAAGGAAAATCACTTTACTCCAAAGGTGATTCCCACCAGACAAGGTCCCTGCTCATTAGAAGGTTGCTCCTTGCTAGACTGAAAGGGGAGATGGACAGACCAGCCTGTGGCTTTGCTGTAACATACTACAAAAATTGGATGCCCCATCCCTGGCAACATTCAAGGCCAGGTTGGATGGGGCTTGGAGCAACCTGGTCTAGGGGAAGGTGTCCCTGCACATGGCAGGGGGTTGGAACTAGATGAACTTTAAGGTCTCTTCCAACCCAAACCAGTCTGTGATTCTATGAAAAAGCCTTCATGAGCTACCATAAGCCCTCAACTTATGGCTGTTGTACGAACTAGTGAGGAAGTTGTATCAGGTCACCTGGAAAAGGAAGCAGACAGCCTGGTGGAATGCACACAGTATTTCTCCATCCACAACTTCTGGACATTTAGGTCTCATAGGAAAGGTAAACATCTTTCAAAGACACAGCTTTTTGCCTTTCACAAAATAATTTTCTGCTCATGCTTTTTTCCTGGTGGATTCTACAGTCACCTCTAACAAGGGTGACATCCTGCTGGGAAGGAGATGAGAAGTGTGACTGAAAGGCCAGTTGTGCTGTTGTTTCCACATCAATGCCAGTAGTTCAGCAAAGATCTGCTAACTACAGGCAGAGACAGCCAACAGAAACTGTAAAATGGTGTCTCCCGTGAAACAAAGGGAACACAAAATCACAAAATGGAATTTATAAACCTTTAGAATTAGTTTTAAGCAATGTTAAGTTCAATGGCTTTGTAACAGTAGCAATGGAAAATTACTGAGGTGCATGATACATAGAAAAAAATAGAGTACAGATAGAGAACATACTGGAACAAGATAAATCGTTATAGTTGATGTAGTTTTAAGAAAAACAGTCTAGAAGAACAGGGATAAGGAGTATCTGAGAATGGCAAGTGTCCAGGATGGGCTACAGTTAAACTAACTGATAAGCAGGAGGATAGGAGGATTATTATGTCTCTGGTGCTAGTGAACCAATTAAACTGGTGTAAGCACCTACTGTGCATGTTTCAAAGGCTGCCAGAAGTGATGAAGATTGTTGGAAGAAGTAAACGACCCTCAGAGACCACAACCACATTTTTGTATGCATGCGGGGAGCTTTCTGGAAAATGATGTAATCCATACGTAGCCTCATGAATATGCATGTATGCCCAGAGACTATATAAGGACGGCTTGTGTAGCAATAGAGAGACACACATTAGGAGGAGCTATCCCCCGTGTCTCCCGGCACCGCAATAAAGAATACCTGCTTGTCAGCTTGAAAACTTTGTTGGCAAATTTGTTCCTGGAGTTTTCTTCGAATCACCTGTGAACCCGATGCTGTTCTCTCAGTACTAAAGAGGTACTTTGGTTCTGTACCTAATGTTGACTCCTGAACAAGCTGAAATGGCTCCTTCTGCCCATTTTCCATTTGTTATTCTTTGGCAATGAAACAACAAACTGTCATCCTAACTCAACGTTTCTTTTATATTTTAGTGCTGTGAAGGTCTGACTCCTGGCTGCAAGAGAAAATTGCTCACTTCTACGATGACAACTGTACCATTTGCTAAGGTCAGTTTGAGAGCACTTAAAATTAGATGCAAACACTGATTTTAAAATGATAATAAATTAGCACGTTGGCCTTGTGGTTCCGGTGCTACAGGTGACCCCTATAATCTATACAAAAATCAGATGTCCTGTGTATTTGTGCTTCTCCACTCCTTAAGATGGAGTAATAATATACACATTGCCTATGTCTGGTTTTGTTTAATGATCTCTAAGGGAGGTGTGAGTCTCAAGTTAGTAGGTATGATGAGTTTTGGTTTTGTGTGAAGTTATGTACTGGCAGTGAAGGGGACAGATGCTGCTCAGAATATACTGGGGAAACACCTCTGATGGTGGGGGAAGACCAAGGCAGAAAGGCCAGGTTGGATGGGGCTTCAAGCAACAGAGGGTTGGAACTGGATGAGCTTTAAGGTCCCTTCCAGACCAAACTCTGGGCTGCAGAGGGGCAGCTCCTGGGCCAGCCACCCCCTAACCCAACAGCGTGGCAGACCAGAGGGTACTGGCTCCATGGTCTGCTCCAGGACATTTGTTGCTCAAGATGTCATGGTCCCACATGCATGTCTCTGAACCTGTGCAGGAGGAGGGAGCTGTGAGCAGCTCCAGGCTGCTCACCATTGCCTGGCTCAACACAGGCTGCCTGAGGAGAACTGAGCCAAAGAACTCACAGTAGTTTCTCAGCATACTTCATGTGGCTTAAAATCCCCCAAACTAAGGAAAATTATATGAACTATTAGTGTTGCTTTCAGCAGGGAGACCTATCAGATACTAAATACTTTCAAGTTCTGGCTTATTAGTAGTTGGAAGTGTAACTAATATTCACTGTAAACACACGAGTCAGACTTGATAATAAAGAATCACTAGCCTTGGAACACATATCCCACTTTCTCTGCATTTCAGTGTTAATTTAATCTAAAAACAACACTTAAATAGCAAACGCAATAACTCTGGTGCAGTACTAACATTCCAAACTTTCCAAAATAACCATCTGAGCAGCAATTCAAGTTGAAAAGCAATTTGGCTAAACCTTGAGGCTAATAAACTTCTTGATTAAATTAAGGAGTAAAAACTAATAAATATTCAAAACACTTGATTTTACATAAACACTTTGTTTTACATAAATAACATTTAATGCGAGTCTCACTGGAAAACCTGTCACGTTTTATACCTTAAATAGAGTTTTGCATTTAGAAACACCAAGTGATTCCATTTGCTGCCTTTGATTATTGTCTTCTGTCACTTTAATCATGCTGGTAAAATTACACAATTTCTTTGAAGTCAAATCTGTTCACAATGCAGTTTTAATATAGCTTTGTAGCACATACTTCTATGCATTTTTATTTAGTTACTCCTTAGTTAGCAATACTTTGCTTTGTTCTTGAGCCCTCATTAGCCTGGGGTTTGCTCTAAAGCTCTCCAAGGGAGGAACTAAATAAAATGCAGTTAACCCTTAGCAAAGAGATGGTCTGGAACAATGGACTGAGCCTGGTGACAGCTCTCCCAAGCCTCTCCCAGCCCTGCCAGTGGCTCACTGCACAGACACATCCTTGGCACCCACCAGCACTCTTACCTCCAAGCTCTTACCGAGTCCTGCTGGTTTTGTTTCACAGCACCTCTGAAATCTGGATGCCAGTTGAGGCCATGATCAGCTCAAACTACATCTCTTCTACCCTCTTTTCTCACGCTTCCTTGTCCCACTAGATCATCCAAAATGCTGCCACCAAAGCATCCCTCTGGCCTTTCACCTGTACCACTTCTCCATCCACGCCCCTTAACTTAATCCATTTTACAGTCCACAGGACTGGTCTGGTCTTTAGCTTCACTCCTACCTGCATTTTTTCTCTCATTTCTCTGTAAAGAACTTTTCTTGCATCTGCTCCTCAGTGCTCTGGCTCTACCCTGCCTTGTGGTACCCCAACCCATAGGCCCCTCTCCCCAACCTGCCCACCACTTTCCAGAAAGAATAGTGCCAGGACAGCCCTTCTGAGCTGTAGCTCCAAAACCACCCATAAATGCCAAAAATTCTCACTGCCTTGGGATTAGATGTGTTCTCCCATGGCACAGCATGTCTGCTCAACTTTAACTGTAAACACTCCCATACCGGGGTCAAATACAATTGTATTCGTAACTTAGGCAAGAATGTTTGAGGAGAGGTTTGCAGCATGAGGATCAGCTGTACTCCAAAGCTAAAGCCACCAGAGCAACCACAAATCTGGACTGACTCAGTCATGACTGGCCAAATTATCTTGCCTACCTTGGCCAACATGCAAAGTGAATTCTCACTGCACAGCATGAGAACTTTCCTTTCCAGCAACCCTCCATATCTTGTAATTGAGCAGATCCCCATTGCCATCCCAATTTATTCATCATTTCATCCTGGAGTGTCCTGGGTTCAGCAGTAGCAGTCATTTTTTCTCCTTGGTAGCTGGTGCAGTGCTGTGTTTTGACTTTCGGGCTGGGAACGTTGCTGATAGCAAGTATGTTTTGAGTTACTGCTCAAATGTTTGGTTTGTCCAAGGACTTTCTGAGCCTCATGCTCTGCCAGGGAGGAGGGGAGGCTGGGAGGAAGGAGAGACAGGACACCTGACCCAGGCTAGCCAAAGAGGTATTCAATACCACAGCACGTCATGCCCAGGGTGTAACCAAGAGTTATCTGGAAGGGCTAGTACTCTGAGGGTTGGAGGAGGTATCGGTCGGTGCTCGGTCAGGCAGGGTGGGGTGAGTTATGGGTCGGCGACTGGTGAGATGTTGTATTCTCTTAAGAGTGACAGAGCACTGGAACAGGTTGCCCAGGGGGGTTGTGGAGTCTCCTATGTTAGAGATATTCAAGGCCTGCCTGTGTGATGTACTCTAGGTTTCCCTGCTCTTGCAGGGGGGTTGGACTAGATGATCTTTCGAGGTCCCTTCCAAACCTTGGGATTCTGTGATTCTGTGATTCTCTTCACTTGTTATTTCCTTTATCATTATTATTATTATTAGTGGTAGTAGTAGTGATTTGTGTTATACCTTAGTTATTAAACTGTTCTTATCTCAACCCATGGGAGCTACATTCTTTGGATTCACCTTCCTAACTCTCCAGGAGTTGGGGGAGCAAGGGGGGGGAGTGAGTGCACGAGCTGTGCGTCTTGGTTTTAAACCAAGTGCTTTTCTTGAATTTTGTCATCTACAGTCTGGACACTTTTGTCTTCTAATTTTCATACATAAGAATGACAATGTTACAAGTTTCGTAAGTGCAAAGCCAAGTGCTCTCCAGACGAGAGCTTTTAGAAACAATCAGGATTTTCAAAGTGACAACCAGCACCATTATTTCATAGAGAACACATAATGCTCCTGAAAAAGCCCTCAGTAAATTCCATCTCCTAAGAATATTTTTACATTTATAAATTGTGTAAAAGCTTACTTCCTGAAATCAAAGTATCTGTAGCTAACACAAATCCTCATGGGTTTGTTAAAGGGTATTTCTTTTTTATACCAACAAGAAAAAGAATTATACAATTTAAGTCCTCTAAGTATCAGAATTAAAATATTTCTTTCAGATCTTGAGCATTAAACCCTGGTAAGTGCTAGTTGCTGATGTTGCTTCTTAATTGTTGTTATACCCTGATAAGTAAGCTAAAAAAGTGAAAAAATACAATTAGTTTAGAAAAAATTATTTAGCCATAAGCTGCATCATTTAAGTTTTTACCGCGTCCATGACAACCATTGGTCAATTTATTAAATAATAATACTGGTGTAATACACAAGTACTAAAAGTCCTAACAATAAACAGCAACATTTAGTTAAGTGTGTTTAGGTCAAGCACACAATTCAACCTGTACTAAAACAAACAGTAGGAAAAATAGGCTGCAGAATATAGCTTTCCTTACCTTAAAGTCATCTGGGAGCAGTAACTTGGATGTCCTTAGGAAACTTAATATATATCTGAAAATTTCACCATCTCGATCAATGAAATAATGTTGTTTTAAACTGTCCAAGACAATAGGCTCTGTGCCATTAAACAGGTGACTTATTCTGAAAAAAAAAAAAAGAAAAAGAAATGGGCAAAAGAGATAAAATCTCATTACACCCTCAGGGCTTAAGAACATCCAGCCAATTTAATTGCATCAATTCAGTGTGTGTGAAGTAATGCCTTAATTTGGTGTCGTAGTTTAAGCCTGTCAGCAAGTCAGCCACGCCATTTCTACTCCCCCCCCACACCTCTTTCTTCCCTTCCCCCCCTCCCCGCTCCCACAGGGATGGGAAGGAGAATCAAAAGAATGTAACTCCCATGCGTGGAGATAGAAACAGTCCAGTAACTAAGGTATAACACAAATCACTACTGTTACCACCAATAATAATAATGATAAGAGTAATAACAAGGGAAAAGAATACGATACCACCCGCCGAAAACGAACCTGACTGAGCAGAGTGCCCTTCTGGGTAACTCTCAGTTACATCCTGGGCATGATGTGCTGTGGTATGGAATACTTCTTTGGTCAGCTTGGGTCAGGTGTCCTGTCTCTGCTTCCTCCCTGCTTCCCCTCCTCCCTGGCAGAGCATGAGGCTCAGAAAGTCCTTGGTCAGTCTAAACATTTGAGCAGTAACTCAAAACATCGGTGTTATCAGCGCTTTTCCCAGGCCGAAAGTCAAAACCACAGCACTCCACCAGCTACTAAGGAAAAAAAAATGACTGCTACTGCTAAACCTAGGACAGTATACACCCCTTATTGCATACCATTCACATCATGCTCAGATCCCACATTTTCAGTATACCATCGCTCTTACATACATCCACATGCACACACAGACAAAGAGATAATTTCTTAGTGCATGGACCAATCCCTATAATGCTGCTGAGTCAATTCGGTCCATGATGTTGGGTTCCATCTCTTGTAACAGTCTTTCAGAGCAGGAGAGACTGTGTGCAGTGTTCATACTCGTGAATCACCTGGGCAATAGTGTCCATTGCTAAGTCCACCCCTCGATCATGAGTCCATCTATATGTTGCATCTCTGCTCTGATGGCCTGAAGTGTTATGGTCCCACCAGGCTCAAAATAATTCACCCTCCCCTTCAGCAGTTTCTGCAGCTTGTTTCTGGGGACTCCATACAGCTGCCTTCCATCTCCAATGCTTCCAAAGCACTGGAGGGGCCCAGTGGACTCACCCATACTGTCCCACACACTCTGCCACTCATGACTGTCCAGCCTTGGGGAAAATCTCCTGGTCCTCCTATATTGTCATCTAACCCTAGACAAGACCCAAACCTGACTCTGCTTAACTTTTGAGATCAGACAAAATGGTCATGGGTAGAACACACTCTGTATGTGTACCAACATGCTGATCCCCATCACAATCAGCGGGCAGGTCCCAGGGGTACCCAAAGGCCATTCAAAACCTTCAGAACTCTCAAATGATGCTGCTTTACTTGTCACTGCAGCTGGTGTAGCTCCTGTGCTTGACAGCTCTCTCACCACTAGCTTCTCTTTTTCTGAGTCCAAATCTTCTTCCTCTGCCTTGCTGGGAAATGCTGCATGGTCTCCTGAATCCTCCTGGGGCTCGGGCTCGTGGAGCTCGGTGGGTGGCTGCCAGGGAATGCTCTTGGCCACCGTGGAGCTGTGCTCGTCTGCGGGGCTCAGCTCCTCTGCCCCTTCCTCCCGCTGCTCAGCAGCCACCTCCTTCTGCTCCTCGACTGCCCTGACCTCCTCCACCGGCAGCCTCTCCCTCCCGGACTTCAGCCTCACTGCTGCCACTGCTTGGTCCCCAGGGCCGCTCTCCCTGGCCACTTTGGACACCTCCGGCTCCCGAGGCACTCTCCCTGGGCTCCCTGCAGCCTCACAAAGATGGAGGCGAGTACGAGAGCCAGGATGGTGAAGAGAAGCCCGACGGCCAGGTACAAGTCCACGGCCATGTCCATCCCGCCCTGCTGTCAGAGCCCGCCTGTATTACAAATAATTACCATAAAGTACAGTAAGACAAGAACCTTAGCCCAAGGCCCCCACCTGATAAACAATAACACAGCAAATACTGGCTCTAAGTAAGGTACAAAATGCTGAAACTGTGATATCAGAAGCAACAACTTTGACAGCCAATAACTTAGCATTGTGACAACTGACTATTAATCCAAAACAATGAATGCTTATCCCAAATAAGATTAGACATACTCCGGTCAGATCTGTTGTTATTTCAACCCCTCGTGCCCCACGTTGGGTGCCAAAAAGAACTGTCATGGTTTAAGCCCTGTTGGCAAGTCAGCCATGCAGTTTCTGCTTCCCCCCCCACCTGTTTCTTCCCCTCTCCCCCCGGCTCCTGGAGGGATGGGGAGGAGAATCAAAAGAATTTGATCTCACGGGTTGAGATAAGAACAGTCCAGTAACTAAAGTATAACACAAACCACTACTGCTACCACCAATAATAATAATGATAAGGAAAATAATGAGGGCATGATGTGCTGTGGTATGGAATACCCCTTTGGCTAATTTGGGTCAGGTGTTGTGTCTCTGCTTCCTCCCGGCTTCCCCTCCTCCCTGGCAGAGCATGAGACTCAGAAAGTCCTTGGTCAGAGTAAACATTACTGAGCAGCAACTAAAACCATCAGTGTTATCAGCGCTGTTCCCAGGCTGAAAGTCAAAACCACAGCACTGCACCAGCTACTAAGAAGGAGAAAAAATGACTGCTACTGCTGAACTCTTGACATTCTTGAAAGGAAAATTGCAGGAGACAGACAGTTATGACCTATTAAGTAACTGAGTCCATCTCTCTGAGTGCAGCATTATTCCCATCTGCAGAGTGTGTTGTGTTTCAAAGTCAAGTCTTAAATAACCTTGCCTGTGGGGACTTCTCCATTTCCCAGAGAGACTCTCCGACAGCCTGCTGGATTTCACTATCAGGCCAACCCTTCAACTCGGCCATGCAATCCCGCTGTATCCATCACTGAGAGCAGGTCAGGGCTTTCATCTGCCATGGGTAACAAGCTCACCAAACCCTTCCAAAAGGCAGTGGCCAGTACAGCTGGTGGATGCTGCAGCTGCAGCTTCACTGCCTCCATGTTTCCAGCAGCAGCACCCCAAGCTTTTCAGCCCAGTAGCAAGGGAAGCAGATGCAAGGGGAAGGCTTGCTCCATCATCCTGGTAATGGGAAGGGGCAAGTTTGCTCCCCCAGCAATGCTGGTGCTTCCAGCTGCACCCCAAAATGCAACATTGTGAGAGCACAAAGGGAATTTGTATGGCAGCTTCAAAAGGAAAGTTCACCTGACAGGGTTACTCATTGTGGAGACAGTGTTCTCACAGGAGAATGGATATTTGGTACATGAGCTCTAAATAACTCCGAAAGGTACAGCAAGGCCATGAGAGCCCAAGGAAGCTTAAGCAAGCAAGATAAGAAGCTGGAATTCACTGAGTGATGAGAACTGTGGACTGTTGGCAAGCTTTCGAGGTCAAGTTCTCACACCTGTGCTTAACCAATTATATGTTAGTCACTAAGGGTCTTCAAGACATGTATCCAATCATTATATGCCAAATTGCTGTAGGTGTGTGTAAGCAATAGTATATAAGGAGTTAATGCTTTGCAATAAATGGCTTTTTGACTGATCATATTGATCTCTGACTGAGTCCATTCCCTGGCAACTCATCATGCGTGAAGCCATGGAAAAGAGCATAGTGCCTGGGGGCAGCTCCACAAGCCCCACCAGGACCTGATGGTGCTTTGTGTGGGGGTCTTGGGAGACCAGAATGAAATGCTGCGTGCAGAAGCATGGAAGCAAAATGTGTGCAGGCAAGTCAGCAAGTGCAAGGGCATGAGAATGGTCTTGCACTGTGCAAACTTGTTAGTATTCAGTCAGAAATGAGGTACCAGTCTAGCTGGTGAGCTCAGGAAGCTGCTCCCTCCAGTGCCCTGCCATGTGATGAGAGGTAAAAGTCATGGGGAGCAACTGCGGCTCTCAGATGAGCAGTGGTCACCCCAAGAATGGCTGATTTTCGGTGGACAAATTGGGTAATGGTGTTTTCAGGAGGCACTTGCTTATAGCATGTGGGAATGGTATTTCCAGTGATGCTTGTGAAGAGGTGGGAGGCACAAGAAAACAGTCACAGCAAAAAGAGCCGCATTTGTATCCTACAGTGATGGGTGATTCTGAGCAATGAACACTTCTTCAGCATTCCCACCTTTTGCAAGAGATGCTTCACTTTCTAATTTAAAAACCCTCTTAAAATTTCTGTCCAAGATCTAATCTCCATGGAGGGAGCAGACTGAGCTAAAATCAATCCAATTAGTTGCAAGCCTAAGGATGGCAAACTTGCCTTTCCATTGCCTCTACCTCTCTAGACAGGTCCTGCAATGCTTACACCACCTTCCCAGTGCACAGGCTCTTCCTAGCCATCTCTCCCTCCTCCTCAGTTCCTCCTGTCCTCCCAGCAATGAGCTCTTCCCCACCACTCCACAGTGCTGCCCATGCTGACCCTCACCTGGTCCCTGCTCCTGGCCATCACTGCACCATGCAGAGCAGAGCACCCATAGGGTCAGTGTCCAGCCTCCAGCTCAGCAGGTATCACCAGCACCTCAAATCCTGGCTGGATGCTCTTCCCCGCTCCTCCCAACACCCAAAACACAACCTGTTGATCCTATTTCTACAATTTCTTTGTGCTTCTGCTGTTTCTGCTAAAGGCTTTTTACATTTTCAGTAATGTTTTGCCAAAATGCTAAGGGGTGAGTTTTAGCTTTGTACTGATTTTACTATGATATTAAGATCTCCTTTTATTGGATTAAAAACAAACAACGCAGCCAGCTGTCGTAGTTTAAGCCTAGCTGGTAACTCAGAACCATACAGCCACTCACTTGCTGCCCCCCTTCTTTCTGGCACCCCCCTCCCCCCCCCCCACTCTCAGAGGGATGGGGAGGAGAATCAAAAGAATGTAATTCCCACAGGTTGAGGTAAGAATAGTACAGTAACTAAGGTATAATACACAACTACTACTACTACCACTAATAATTATAAGGGAAATAACAAAGGAAGATAATATAAAACTAAAAGGGGAAAGGAAAAAAAACCAGTAAACGCAAGTGATGCACAATAAGATTGCTCATCACCAGCTGACCAATACCCAGCCCAACCTGAGCAGCAAACTTGGCTTTCTGGATAATTCCCTGTGGGGTTCTTAAAGAGCCAAGGCTACATAGTGAGCGATTCCGATACCCTGAGTCTTGCTATTTTAAAATAAGAAGAGCCTTGGCAGGCCTAAACTAGGTCAGTTGTCTTGTTATTCCTCTGTAACTTTCCATGTTTTCGTGCAGAGAATGATCCCTGCCAAGGTTGTAGTTTCCCACTGTATTTTTAGAGTAAGGTATTTAATCACAATTATAACAAGTTGTAAACATTAGCTCTGTAAGCAATAGTAACCTCTAGGCTAACCAATTAGAGCTTAGTATCCAAGGCTGTTACATAAGGGAGTAAGGGTATAAGAAGAGCACTGTATCTAATAAAGTTGGGCAATCGTTTGATCACATTGATTGTCTCCGCGTTGTCCGTGACTCCTGCATCTACAATTCCCCCCAGTTTATATACTGGGCATGACATACTGTGGTATGGAATACCCCTTTGGCTAGTTTGGGTCAGGTGTCCTGTCTCTGCTTCCTCCCAGCTTCTTGTGCTCCTTCTCACCAGCAGACTACGAGAGACTGTAAAGTCCTTGATGGGGGTAAGCATTACTTAGCAACAACTAAAACAATGGTGTGTTATAAGCATTGTTCTCAGACTAAAGTCAAAAACACAGTACTGCCCCAGCTACTAAGAAGGAGGAAAATAACTGCTACACCAGCCAATCCACAAGGACAAGAGTGCCAGTAAATTATTTTCTTAGTTTCTTGGGCAGGGGAGGAAGCTGCGTGCAAGCATCTACTGATGCCACAGCCCCCAAAGTGATAGGACATATTTTCCACCCAAGGTCCTTGCACCGCCTGTCAAGATGGGAGCACAGAGGGGGCCTGTGGAGCAGGGACTCCAGCCCCCAGAGCAGAGCTCACCACACACCATCTCTTTCATAAATTCACCCAAATCCATCTTAGAAGCACTCAGAGCTTTCTGCATACCCAGCATCTTCTGGAGCAACCTCAAATCTTCCCGACTGAGCACAGCCACACCTCTGTATATCACACAACACTGTCAGGGAATTTAATGGCACTTTGAGATAGGAATGCTTTTGGGGTGGAGGAGGTTGCTTTCTGGTTTAAGGCCAGTTCAGCAATTTTATTGACAGCTTCTTTCTTATTAAAAAAGAACTTCTTTTCTGTTCAAAGGATTTAGAAGCCAAGAGACTTGAGCTTGCTCAGCCTGGAGAAGACAAGGCACTGGGGAGACTGAGTCTTCCAATACCTAAAGGGGATGACAAAAAAACTAGAGAGGGACTTTTTACAATGGCATGTAGTGACAGGACAAGGGGGGAAGGGTTTTAATCTTAAAAGGGTAGATTTATATTGGAAATTAGGAAGAAGTTCTTCCCTGTGAGGGTGGTGAGACACTGGAACAGGATGCTCAGAGAAGCTGTGGCTGCCCCATCCCTGGCAGTGTTCAGGGCCAGGTTGGACAGGGCTTGGAGCAACCTGGTCTAGTGGAAGATCTGTGGGGATCTGTTACAGACTGCCTGATCAAGAGGACTCTGTGGATGAAGTGCTCTATAGACAGGAGCAGCCTCATGCTCACAGGCCCTTGTCCTCATGGAGGACTTCAACCATCCTTACGTCTCTTGGAGAAAGTACAGCCTGGCACAAGCAATCCAGGAGGTTCCTCGATTGTGTGGAAGACAACTTCCTTCTGCAAGTAATAGAGAAACCAACAAGGAGAGGTGCCATGCTTGAACTCATGCTCACCAACAGGGGGGAGCTGGTTGGAAATGTGACGCTCCATGGCAGCCTTGGCTGTAGTGATCATGAGATGGTTGAGTTCGAGATCATCAGGACAGCGAGAAGAGTGTGCAGCAAGCTCACTGCCCTGGACTTCAAGAGAGCAAACTTTGGACTCTTCAGGAACCTGCTTAGTAAGGTTCCATGGGATATAGCCCTAGAGGGCAGGGGGTCCCCAGACTCTTGGTTAATATTCAAGGATCACCTTCTACAAGCTCAGGAGTGTTGCGTCCTGACTAGAAGAAAGTGATGCAGGAGAGCCAGGAGACCTCCAGGATGGATAAGGGGCTTCTGAGGAAACTCATAGATATAAGGAAGAAGTTCTTTACTGTGAGGGTGGTGAGGCACTGGTATGTGTTGCCCAGGGAAGTTGTGAATGCTCCATCCCTGGCAATGTTCATGGTCAGGTTGGATGAAGTCTTGGGTGATATGGTTTAGTGTGAGGTGTCCCTGCCCATGGCAGGGGGGTTGGAACTAGATGATCTTAAGGTCCTTTCCAACCCTAACTATTCTATGATTCTATGATTTTATGAAGGTATCCCTGCTCATGGCATGGGGTTGGAACTAGATGAGCTTTAAGGTCCCTTGCAACACAAACCATTCTGTGATTCTATGAATAAATCTGGTTCCAGAGGCTTTCAGATGAGCACCCAGTATCACAGGAACCTGTGGGACAACCAGCTGTTGGGCCGTGACAAGAACAGAGACCTCCATTACCAAGCCCCACCACTGGGGGAGCCACCATGGTTCTATCCCATCCCACTCAGCCAGCCAGCACAGCAACGCCATGTGAGTAAAACACTATCACAGCATTGCACTAAAGTATTAATTTAAGTAATTACATGATTAATATTTAACTGTTCAGTGATATTTTTGTCATTAATAATTTACTTGTTTACATTTATTAAAAATTGATTCTGTAGACACTTTTTCTGCCCAATGTCAAATCAGCAGTCAGTGCACATTTCAGCAAACTGTCATTAAAATGTGTCTCTTTCCTAATTTTATGGGAGGAGAGGAGAAGAAGAGAGAAATGCACCCTCCTCCTCCACTCAGCACATATGCGCAGAGAAGCCGATGAGCTCTGCAGCTCTCCCTGCCTTTTATCCAGTGGCTGTCAGTTGTACTTGGCTGTTGGGCTTTGTTGTGGAGCTGGAGGAAGAGGAAAAGGGTTGTTTAGAGCTGGGACACAGAGCATGACCTCAAACTGTCCAATGGAGCATATTAGCAAAGGGTCCCAGTTGTACAAGCAGAGTCATTGCTGCTGAGCACAAACAGTGCTGCTTATCTCTTAAATATTTGCTCAAGGTGAGTAGGATAGATACTGTATCTGCTTGGAAATGAAAAAGTGCTGTGAATTGGAGCAGAGTTGCTTGAGACCAGGGCTCCTTACACTATGTCTAGCATATCTGTGTCTGTTACAATCCTGTATGTCCAATCACAAGGAAGCAACTTCTGGGAAAGAACGGGAAAGCCATCACAGCAGTTGTGCCTACCCCAATGCCTGCATGACAGGAGCCAGCTCTCTGCTGGCACTGCTGCATCCCAGTCACTGCAGCACAGGGTAGGCACAGGACAGTGCTGTCAGGGCTTCACAGTAGTGCTTTCATATTTCTATTATTTTAACTGTAAAACTCCTGGGGTTTGTGCACAAGTTCCTAGCAAAGCAAACTAATGGAGAAAGCACCTGAAGCTGCTTTCCCCAGGGAGGTATGTTAAACACCCAATGCATTTGAAAAGCAGGCAGGGCTGGCTAGAGCAAGAGAGGGAGCGGCTGAGCAGGAATCAGGTGTCTTCTGCCTTGTGGCCTGACAGTAGTAATGAGGGAGGGATGATAAAATATTGTCTCTGCTAGGACACATGCTCCCTCATGCCCTGTATAGTGAGGAATGTGGCTAAAGGTTGCATATGGCTGCAGTAGGTTTTTTTATGCCAACTAGAGAAGCCAGTGTCTTTTCCTGAATTAAAAAATTGTCTTGGTAGTCAAGAGCCGCCCTGGTCCTGCATCCATGCGGCCAAGCATTCCATCAGGTCTTGAGGGAGGAGGAGGAGTGCTTAAACAACTACAATGAGCAGAGACTAAGAGAATTGAGACTCCCATGAGCTTTCCTTTCCAGGCTTTTCATTCCCACCAAATTTACAAGGATCTTAACCCTAAGCCCTTCACCTCATTGGGATAGTGGGATTAGGCACATCAGAATTGGCAATTCATCCCAAATTTATCAGCAGCATGTTTGTTCCCAGGGCCCTGCTTCTACCACCCATCTCACAGGAAGTCAACAGCTCAGGAGCAAGTGCTGCTTAGCCCTGAGTAACGGTGGCAGAATCCAGCTCTCCATCAGGCTAATGGTTTTATTCTGCCTTATGAAAATAGCATTTGTCTATTTCATTGTGTTATTTTAACAGCTATAAAAAAACCTAGAAACTGAAGAAACGGTTTCTAGTATGTTAATGATGCATGAGACACCTGGTTTGCTGGTGGCAGGTGGGATACACCAGTCCCAGAGGGGGAAAAGGGTTTTGGGGCAGGGGTTAGCAGGGCTTATTGACAGGGCTTTAAACTAGATATGAAGGGGGGAGGGGATTTAACTGAGCCTGTTAGAGACAAGCCCAAGAGAAACATGCTAGGGTTTGAAGGATGGCGGACTAGGAAGGACTATCAATCTACTGTTTCATTTGTGGGAAAGGAGAGTTTAGACCCTGTCCCGCAGATGAAAAAGGGTACTAGGGCAAGAGTTAGCAGAGCTCACTCACAGAGCTTCAGGTTAGATTCAGAGTGTGAGGGGGTTGTAGCTGAACTAGTGAGGTATTGTCCTACTATTAATGAAGACCAAAAGGCCTCCCACCTCCCAAGGGTGCCATCAGCGTGCTCTGCTCACTCCCTGAAATGCCTGTACACCAATGCACGCAGCATGGGGAATAAACAGGAGGAGTTAGAAGTCTGTGTGTGGTCCAAAGGTTATGACCTAGTGGCAATTACAGAGACATGGTGGGACAGCTCACATGACTGGAATGTGGTCATGGATGGCTATGTGCTTTTTAGGAAAGACAGGTCAGCAAAGTGAGGTGGTGGAGTTGTTCTTTATGTGAGAGAGCGACTAGAATGTATTGAGTTCTGTCCAGGGGCAGATGAGGAGCAAGTGAAATGTCTGTGGGTACGAATTAAGGGACAGGCTGGTACGGGTGATACAGTTGTGGGAGTCTATTATAGACCTCCTGATCAGGAAGAAGGAGTTGATGAGGCTTTCTACAGGCAACAGGAAGTAGCCTCGCAACTACATGCCTTAGTCCTCATGGGGGATTTTAACTACCCTGATATTTGCTGGAAGACTCACACAGCCAATCATTCACAGTCTAGGAGGTTCCTCCAGTGCATTGATGGTAACTTCTTAATGCAAATGGTGGACAAACCAACTAGGAGAGGAGCGCTGCTAGATTTAGTACTCACCAACAAGGAGGGTTTGGTTGAAGTGGTGATGGTCAATGGCAGCCTTGGCTGCAGTGACCATGAGATGGTGGAGTTTAGGATTCTGTGTGGGAGGAACAGAATACCTAGCAAGGCCACAGTTCTGGATTTCCGAAGGGCCAACTCTGGCCTCTTCAATCAACTGCTAAGGGAAGTCTCATGGGAAAGGGTACTAGGTGGTAAAGGAGCTCATGATAGTTGGTCAGCATTCAAGGACCACTTCTTCCAAGCTCAGGATCAGAGCATCCCAATGAGTAGAAAATCAAGTAAGGGATCTAGGAGACCAGGGTGGTTAAACAAGGAGCTGCTGGGCAAACTCAAGTGGAAAAGGAGAATCTATGGATTATGGAAGGAGGGGCTGGGCACCTGAAAGAAATATAGGACAGTTGTTAGAGGATGTAGGGAGGCAATTAGGACAGCTAAGACCTCCTTGGAACTTAATCTTGTAAGTCGGATTAAGGACAATAGAAAGGGCTTCTTCAAATACATAGCAAATAAAACTAACACAAGAGGCAATATAGGCCTGCTGTTGAACGAGGTGGGTGCCCTGGAGACAGAGGATACAAAGAAGGCAGAAGTGCTGAATGCTTTCTTTGCCTCTGTCTTTACTCCTGCAGACTCTCCCCAGGGGTCCCAGATTCCTGTAGCCCCAGGAGTCAGGACAAAGGAGGAGTTTGCTTTGGTAGATGAGGATTGGGTTAGGGATCAGCTATGCAATCTGCACATCTCTAAATCAATGGGTCCAGATGGAATGCACCCACGGGTTCTGAGGGAGCTGGGGGAGGTCATTGCTGGGCCACTCTCCATCATCTTTGGTAAGTCGTGGGAAACAGGAGAGGTGCCTGAGGGCTGGAGGATGGCAAATGTCATGCCAGTCTATAAGAAGGGCAAGAAGGAGGACCCGGGTAATTATAGACCGGTCAGCCTTACCTCCGTCCCTGGAAAGGTGATGGAACAACTTATTCTTGACTCCATCTCTAGGCATATTAAGGATGAGAGGGTTATTAAGAACAGACAACATGGTTTTATGAGGGGGAAGTCATGTTTGACCAACCTTATAGCCTTCTATGAGGAAGTAACTAGGTGGAGGGATGATGGTAGAGTGGTAGATGTGTTTTTTCTTGATTTCAGTAAGGCATTTGATACTGTCTCCCACAGCATTCTCATAGATAAGCTAAGGAAGTGTGGTCTAGATGATCAGGTAGTGAGGTGGATCAAGAACTGGTTGAAAGGAAGAAGGCAGAGAGTTGTGGTCAATGGCACGGAATCTAGCTGGAGGTCTGTGACTAGTGGAATCCCTCAGGGGTCGGTGCTGGGACCAGTGCTGTTTAATATTTTCATCAACGACCTGGATGAGGGAACCGAGTGTACCCTCAGCAAGTTCGCTGATGACACTAAATTGGGAGGAGTGGCTGACACACCAGAAGGCTGTGTTGCCATTCAGCGAGACCTGGACAGGCTGGAGAGTTGGGCAGGGAGAAACTTGATGAAATTCAACAAGGGCAAGTGTAGAGTCTTGCATCTGGGGAAGAACAACCCCATGTACCAGTACAGGTTGGGGGTTGACCTGCTGGAAAGGAGTGAAAAGGAAAGGGACCTGGGGTTCCTGGTAGAAAGGAGGATGACCATGAGCCAGCAATGTGCCCTTGTGGCCAAGAAGGCAAATGGCATCCTAGGGTGCATTAGAAAGGATGTGGTTAGTAGGGCAAGAGAGGTTCTCCTCCCCCTCTACTCTGCCTTAGTGAGGCCGCATCTGGAATATTGCGTCCAGTTCTGGGCCCCTCAGTTCAAGAAGGACAGGGAATTGCTTGAAAAAGTCCAGCGCAGAGCCACAAAGATGATTAAAGGAGTGGAACACCTCCCTTATGAGCAAAGGCTGAGGGAGCTGGGTCTCTTTAGCTTGGAGGAGACTGAGGGGTGACCTCATCAGTGTTTACAAATATGTAAAGGGTGGGTGTCAGGATGATGGAGCTAGTTTTGTTTCAGTGATATGCAGCTATAGGACAAGGGGCAATGGGTGTAAACTGGAGCATAGGAGGTTCCACTTTAACATCAGGAAGAACTTCTTTACTGTAAGAGTGACAGAGCACTGGAACAGGTTGCCCAGGGGGGTTGTGGAGTCTCCTACGTTGGAGATATTCAAGGCCCGCCTGGACAAGTTCCTGTGTGATGTACTCTAGGTTTCCCTGCTCTTGCAGGGGGGTTGAACTAGATGATCTTTTGAGGTCCCTTCCAACCCTTGGGATTCTGTGATTCTGTGAAGAAACAGTTTCTAGTATGTTAATGATGTATTACGATTTCTTTCATGGCATTTGTCCTATAACCACATTTATAGACAGAGTAAGACAGAAACAGAACAGCACTCATCACTACACACACCAGCATCCCACCACATTTATTTAAGTCATCAGTCCTGAAATGCCTTTGCTGTGCTTAACAGGAAAAACCTATAACTTACAAATACAGGTACAATTTGCACTTCATTAAAAGTTCCCTATGTGCTTGTTCATCCTTTGTAACAGGGACAGTGAACAAACACCTCCCCCATAATTTTTTTTAATGCTTAATCATACTGTTTGCATTTATTTGTTCTGGCAAAGGTGCTCTTGAGTAACCATGAACAGAACACAGGCTTTGGCCATGGATGGTATGCACATGCAAGCCAGCCCAACGCAAGCAGTTACTGTAATTCAGGACAGGCCAGTTCTGCCACCCCTATTCCTAAGTAGCATTAACTGCTTGGGGAGAGTAAGAAGGGCAGAATATGGCTGAATTGCATATTTTTAATAAAAGTAACCAAATAATATTACAATGTAATAGAAATCCTCAAAATACAGAAACTGTTAACAGTAGGAGCTATATATTAACTTTCCAGCAAAATATGCCAAAGTTCAGGTAACTGCACAGAAGCTCATGCATTCCTGGCAATACCTAGCTCTTTTGGAATTCCTCTCAATTTTAAATTATGGATTAACATTTAAAGAAGCACGTTAGCTGGATTTCAAGTACTATCATTTTTTTTTCTGGTATAAAGTTCAGATTAATTTTAGTCTTCTTGTGTCGTTTCATAGAATCATAGAACAGTTAGGGTTGGAAAAGACCTTAAAATCATCTAGTTCCAAGCCCCCTGCCATGGGCAGGGACACCTCATCCAAGGCTCTGTCCAACCTACCCTTGAACACCACAAGAGATGGAAAATTCACAACTTCCCTGAGCAACACATTCCAGTGCCTCAAAACCCTCACAGTAAAGAACTTCTTCCTTATATCAAATCTAAACTTCTCCTGTTTAAGTCTGAACCCATTATCCCTTGTCCTATCACTACAGTCCCTGATGAATAGTCCCTCTCCAGCATCCTTGTAGGCCCCCTTCAGGTACTGGAAGGCTGCTATGAGGTCTCCATGCAGCTTTCTCCAGGCTGAAAAGACCAACTTCCTCAACCTGTCTTCATACAGGAGGTGCTCCAGTCCCCTGATCATCCTCGTGACCCTCCTCTGGACTTGTTCCAACAGTTTCACGTCCTTTTTATGTTGAGAACACCAGAACTGCACAGTGCTCCAAGTGAGGTCTCACAAGAGCAGAGCAGAGGGTCAGGATAACCTACTTTGACCTTGGCTTTCTGGGCTGCGAGTGCCCATTGCCAGCTAATGTTAAGTTCCTTATCAACCAACACCCCCAAGTCCTTCTCTGCGGGGCTGCTCTGAATCGCTTCTTTGCCCAACTTGTAGCTGTGCTGGGGATTGCTCTGACCCAGGTGTAGGACCTTGCACTTGGCTTGGATGAACTTCATAAGGTAGGTATTGGCCCACCTCCCAAGCGTGTCAAGGTCCCTATGGATGGCATTCCTTCTCTCCAGCGTATCAACAGAAACACACAGCTTGGTGTCATCGGCAAACTTGCTGAGGGTACACTCAATCCCACTGTCCATGTCACCGACAAAGGTGGTGAACAAGATCAGTTCCAACACCGATCCCTGAAAGACACCATTCATTACTGGTTTCCAACTGGACATTGAGCCATTGACCACAACTCTTTGTGTGCAGCCATCCAGCCAGTTCTTTATCCACCGAGTGGTCCACCTATCAAATTGATGACACTCCAATTTAGAGACAAGGATGTCATGTGGGACAGTGTTGAACGCTTTGCACAAGTCCAGATACATGACGTCAACTGCTCCACCCCTGTCCATCAGTTCTGTAGCCCCATCATAGAAGGCCATCAAATTGGTCAGGCAGGATTTCCCCTTAGGGAAGCCATGCTGGCTGTCACCAAGCACCTTGTTGTTTTTCATGTGCCCTAGCATGACTTCCAGGAGAATCTGCTCCCAGATTTTGCCAGGTACAGAGGTGGGACTGACTGGTCTGTAATTCCCCGGGTCATCCATTTTCCCCTTCTTGAAAATGGGGGTTATATTTCCCTTTCTCCAGTCATCAGGAACTTCACCTGACTGCCATGATTTTTCAAATATGATGGCCAGTGGCTTTGCAACTTCAATCACCGGATTCCTTCAGGACCCGCAGATGTATGTTGCATCTCTGCCCTGATGGTCTGCAGTGTCATGGGCCCACCAGGCCCAAAATAATTCACCCTTATTCTGGCAATCTAAGTCCATCTGAGCCACTTCAATCTTAGCACTTGATCCACTTGTTGGTTGTTCTGGTCTTCTTCGGTGGGTCACGTGATAGAGTGCTTATAATCAAACTGTAATTTGGGATGTGCATTCTCCAGAAACCCACAGCACCCAAGAAAGCTTGTGTTTCTTTCTTATTAGTTGGTAGAGACACTGCTATCTTGTTGATCACATCTATGGGGATCTTGCAATTTTATTCCCAAAAATTGAATCACCCTTGCAGCTCCGTTGACCTTACTCTGTTTTATGGCAAAACTGGCTTTCAGCAGGATTTGAATTATTTTCCTGCCTTTCTCAGGAAGGAAAGGGAGGACACCTGGTCCCTAGGTTCCCAAACAACATCCCTGTATTCTTCCCATGCCACCTGCACTTGCTTCCACCTTTTATAAGCCTCTTTTTTCCCTCGAAGTTTCCTCAGCAGCTCCTTATCCACCCATGGAGGTCTCCTGGCTCTCTTGTCTCACTTCCTTCTAGTCAGGACGCAACACTCCTGAGCTTGTAGCAGGTGATCCTTGAATATTAACCAAGAGTCTGGGGACCCCCTGCCCTCTAGGGCTATATCCCATGGAACCTTACTAAGCAGGTTCCTGAAGAGTCCAAAGTCTGCTATCTTGAAGTCCAGGGCAGTGAGCTTACTGCATGCTCTTCTCACTGTCCTGATGATCTTGAACTCAACCATCTCATGATCGCTACAACCAAGGCTGCCCTGAAGCGTCACATTTCCAACCAGCCCTTCCCTATTGGTGAGCACAAGGTCAAGCATGGCACCTCTCCTCGTCAGCTCCTCTATTACTTGCAGAAGGAAGCTGTCTTCCACACAATCGAGGAACCTCCTGGATTGCTGGGCCATACCGTCCCTCCAGGAGATATAAGGTGGTTAAAGTCCCCCATGAGGACAAGGGCCTGTGAGCATGAGGCTGTTCCTATCTGTCCATAGAGCGTTTCATCCACAGAGTCCTCTTGATCAGGTGGTCTGTAACAGTTCCCCACAGTAGTGTCTCACATCACTGTTCTCCCTTTAACCCTGACCCACAAACTCTCTATTGACTGATCACATGTCCCCAAAGTTCCATACTCTCCAGCCTATCCCTAATATAAATAGCAACCCCATCTGCCGAGCCTGTCTTTTCTAAAGAGCCTGTAACCTTCCATTCCAACACTCCAGTCATCTTCTGGACTCATCTTGGAGGCTTTAAGTAACATTCCTCCTGACCACTGCCAGGCTACACGGAGATGCCTGTTCCCTTCAACTATCTGAGTCAAGGAAGCTAGTATCTGAATAGGAATGTGCAATTTTCTCTGATTCAGATTTTTTGAAAAGCCTGTCCTAGGCATAGCACCATACCCATAACTTTATTTCTGTAAGTCAAACAAACGTTGATTTGCTATCCTCTTCATGACTATCTTGGTTTGCCCCTTCCTAGATACCATAATACCCATTTATGTCTAGATCTCCACACAACCCAGTCTGTACGTGCATATGGAGAAACAATAGCTTCCCAAATTGTGTTCATGAGAGACTATCTAGGCAGCATTTTCTTGTACATTTCATCATATATTCAAAGTAAAAACATAACTAATCTGGACATTAACAGGGCCTGACCTTGGCACCCAATTATAGTAAGATTTGTACTCCCAAAGGGTAAACCCTGCTTTCTTCTCCAGAGCCTGTGGGCAGTCCCTGGGCAGTGCTGTGCTGGGCAAGGTGGTCATGAAGAAGTCCAGTAAGTAGCAAATGCCTTTATTGCAGCAGATAGCTCAGCTCTCATGTGGCTCCCTACATGCCAGCCTGGAGAGGTGGACACAGGCATGTCTGAAGAATCTGTTTCCATATAAACTCCTTCCCTCCCATCTCCCCAAGTCACTTGAGTGAAGGGTTAGAGTTACAGGGACTATTCTACTTTACCACCAAAGCCACCACTCCAGCTGTGCAACAATAGCCCTCGGTAACATGGGGAAATCTGCTATTTGTGGAAGCTACACGGGCTCTACCAGACCCTGAATCCAGGAGTTTTTCCCATTAGTGAAAGCTAGAAACAGGGTTCCTAAAAATCCTCATTCCCAGCTGTAATTACATCCCCATTACAAATTATTTTTATTTTCCATAGAGGCCAAGCCATTTGCCCCTCTTTTAGCACAGGTCATGCCCCGGTACTCACATACCTGAGACCGGTATGACTCCCACTATAGTGGCTCTAGCCAATCTGCAAGAGGAAATGGTTCCTCACCTCTACCCACTGTGCTCTGCCCCATGGGAGCTGTACTGGATGTATCCTAGCAACAATGTACATATGCCCAAAGGAGAAATGCTTCACGCTTTCCCCAGAGCTTATCAAAGTGTTGGATGGACTTGTATGACCTCAGCCATGTAGCAGCCATACAAAACTGGCTTTGAAGATGGGGAAAGATTCATTCAGCAGCCTGGCAATATGATTTCCTTCACTTGTGCCAGCTCCCACTCTGGTAAGTGCAACATCCACAGGCAGGCTGGGAGGAGACAGAGGATGGGAAGGGAAAAAACCGTTTTTAAGGGTCAAAATTCCCTTGGAAACCAAGGAGAGATTTACCTAGTCAACAACCAAGTAAGAAAACCTCAAAAGTTATCTGTAAATTGCAGATGAAATGAAACAAAATTATTTTAATCTCCATGAAAATTCTCATGTTAATTCAGAAAAGGCGCTGCATGGAACCAAAACCTCTGGTTTCCATCTCTTTTACTTGTTCTCATCTACAACATACACCTGATTGCCTTAAACAACGGTGGAGCCCTGACAGGCTCATCCCTATGCAGAGCTGCCATGCTGACGTACTGTGGCGTTAGGTGTGCGCAACACTTGTGCACCACGCCCACGACCTGCACCTCTGAGTGTTTGTAACATACAGGGAAACGCTTATTCCTGCCTCTTCAAATGTTTTGCTTTAAAGTCTGTGTACGGTTCAAGTTCACAATACCTATTAACGAGCTTTGCACTGCAGCTCACATGGAGGTACATTTTGTAGCACTTTGGCTGAATGTGGGCTTCTGTCTCTGACTCAGGAACTCTTTTTGGGTAATATACAACAATTCAGAGCCTGGTGTCACCCCACAAGCAGGGTGGTCAACAGCTGACCTCAGTGGGAAGAGTGGTACCTTACGAAGGGTGAAAAGTGCCACGGTAGCATGTTTGCATATGTCCTTCACCGTACTTAAATCAGAATCATTTAGCAGGTGTGCAGGGATGAGAGAGGGACTCAAGAGGAACAAAACACTATACAGATGTTGGGTGAGTGAGCAGTGTGGAATGGCAGTGGCATGGGAGAGGCTTGGGAGACACCTAAATTGGGATGAATGCTACTAATCAGTACCAATCACAGTAGTAAAGGACTGCTGTGGCACTGGGCTGGCAAGAGGCTGGGCTGACCCAGGAGAGCTGACACCCGCTTCTGCTCCAGACCAGGATCCTTTGAACATACTGTGATTTCACAGCCACCAATAATCTCTGGTTATGAACGAATCTGGTTTTCACTTAATCCATCTGGAATCCAAGCCTTTTTCAGGACTAACTGACACCCAAACCGCATGTTAGGAGGTTGGACTTTTGGTGTGGTTTTCTTTAATGTAAGAATTATCTCACTCCCTTAGATAAATTCACTTTGCAACTCACTTCAAAGATGTGCTAGAGGCTTTGCAGCCTTCACAACCTGCCATATAAATCCATGTTCAAGTGTCAATGTGTGAGGGGGCTATTTAGAGGTCCTCTAGGTGAAAACATGAATGGAATTTCTAGAGAAAATGCTCTCAAAGATTAAAAATTTGTCTACTTACCCAGTTACTCCAGAAATAAGATGCTGATGGTAAGAGTCACTAGACTGAATCCAACAGGGTTGGGGTTTTTTTCTACCTGTAACTCACAGCTACCAGAATTAGGAGTTTTGTTGGGAGACCTTGCTATGTCAAACTATAGAAATTGGCCTCAGATCCAGGTAAGACAGTATCAGCCTCCGTATGCCTCCAAAGCTTGTTAACTTTAATGGCAATTTTGGGTATGCACAAAAAGCAGCCTCAAGTAGCTAAAGTGGGATTAGTAATATCGTTTCTGATGTAATTTCTGTAACCACCATTGTTATGCTGTTGTTGATCACAATTTCTTTTGTTTTTCATTTTCCTTGCCCTTCACCCTCTTTCTTGTATGGTGTTTCATTCAAAAAGCCAACTGGAGAGGTGTGTAAGAGTAGCGCATAAGGTAAGCATGAGTGGTTTAGAAACCATCTTTGACAGTAGCTCTCTAACCCTCTTCTCCTTTGTCACACCAGTTGTGCACTGCTCAAGTTTTCTCCTTCTTAGATGAGAGAATTTGTGTAGCCTGTAAAAGCTTACTGGAAAGAGGGTGTGTGCCCCTGTTAATGCCTAATGTGGCACCCTTTACTTATGCAATTTTAATCAATGAATAAATGCTTTTCTCACAACAGCTACACTAATACAAACAACACCAAAGACTGTCAAAGTTGCTCTGAAACAATTCTTAGATCACTGAAATGCAAGAACTGGCCTCCAACTTCACATCACCAGCCATTCATTCATGTGAGTAAGACTTCCAGAACTGGGTCCAAATTAGAGCCAACCACTTGGGAACAGCCAGGTGGAGCCAGCTGAGTGGGCTGAGCAGTGAATCTTAAATTACAATAAGAAATGTACCACGCTGCCTGCTGTCAGGTGTAATTTATATCATACGAGAGGGATGACTAGAGAGCAGGTATAGGCAGGAAGTGGTTATATACTATATTATATAAGTTATATATATATATACTTGCTCCTGCTGGGCCTCATCTGGCAAACTGCTGGGATCTTTTCCTTCCCACTGAAGTCAAAGTGAACTGAATTTGTTCAGGACCTCACAGGATTGGATCTCCTCAAAAATACTATGGAGTATGAACATGATTTGATGATTTATTTTCTTGTATTACATGAGTATGTGATGTCTCTGTGTATGCACACCCTGACTGTATTCATATGCATGCTCACAATCTGTATGTATCCTTTTAAACATTCATATACAGTATACACTACAAGCTAAAAGCCTACTTGGGATTTTGGAGCACTGAGAGAGATTGTAACACAAACAGGAAGCATATTCCCACAGCTTTCAATTTTAGTGAGCACAAACTATATTATGTCACTGGGGCTATGATTTAGCAAAGCATTTCAGCATATGCTTACATCTTTTCATAGAATCATAGAATACTTAGGGTTGGAAAGGACCTTAAGATCATCTAGTTCCAACCCCCCTGCCATGGGCAGGGACACCTCACACTAAACCATATCACCCAAGGCTTCTTCCAACCTAGCTTTGAACACCACCAGGGATGGAGCATTCACAACTTCCATGGGCAACCCATTCCAGTACCTCACCACCCTCACAGTAAAGAATTTCTTCCTTATAGCCAATCTAAACTTCCCCTGTTTAAGTTTGAACCCATCACCCCTTGTCCTGTCACTACAGTCCCTAATGAAGAGCCCCTCACCAGCATCCCTATAGGCCCCCTTCAGATACTGGAAGGCTGCTCTGTCTCCACACAGCTTCCTCTTCTCCAGGCTGAACAGCCCCAACTTTCTCAGCCTGTCTTCATATGGGAGGTGCTCCATTCCCCTGATCATCCTCGTGGCCCTCCTCTGGATTTGTTCTAACAGTTCCATGTCCTTTTTATGTTGAGGACACCAGACCTGCACACAGTACTCCAAGTGAGGTCTCATGAGAGCAGAGTGAAGGGGCAGGATCACCTGCCCCTGTGTGAGGTGTCCCTGCCCATGGCAGGGGGGATGGAACTAGATGATATTAAGGTCCTTTCCAATCCTAACTATTCTATGATTCTATAAGGGGAAATGTAATAGATTAAGATGTATCCTTCATAATAACTTCATAATATACCTAGCAATAATCCTACTTGGGATACTTAGAAAGGTTTATTTTTTGCTATGAAAATGTCATCTACAGGTTTTGTCCTTCAAGCTTTTACTCCAGTGAGAACTGAAGTTTGAGCAGCTGAAAAAGCATTCAAGCCTTATGAGATAACACAGCAGTACAAATGAAAGAGGGAACATGGCAAAATATCAGGCAGCACATGAGCTCTGGTCATAGTTTCATCCTTTTGGTTTAAACAAAATATCAAATCTGAAGAAATACTCTTGTTACTTATCAAAGGGAAGGTTTTAGATCAGTACTCTATTATTTTTAAATAAAATCTTTGAATTTATGTATATTCTCCCAAAACTTCCATAACCGAAATTTTCAGTAAGTCCGCTGTGGGGCATATTTTAAAAATAGCATCAGCAGTGATATTTTAAAAATGTGGAAACAGATGTGCTACCCTATTACAAGTACTGATGAATCTTCTCTGTATTTTTTGATACTATAAAACATTTGTCTGCTTCTGTTATAAATCTCTCCCCATTGAACAGTTTTCTTCTCCATGATTAAAGTAGTACCACACAGACATCATAAAACAGGCATTGTCCAGGAAATTCATATTGTTTTGGCCTGACCATAAAATATAGGTATTTTAGAAATTGTTTCTTTTCCATATAGAATTTCAGCAGCTCCCTTTCCTTGCAATGAAATCATAGCCACATGCTTTATGACATCAGAGGCATTTCAAGGTGTCTCCATAAATGTCATTTATTGCTTGGGAACCCCAAACCTGTCCTTCATGAAAATACTGGGCATGCAGGTAGCAAAACCTCTGGCAGCAAAAGCTGCTGCTCTGGCTTGGTTTGGAGTCCTTTAACTAGTGTTCTGGGCACCCTGACACTGCACATCCACAGTTTCTTGGTGTTACATATGAGACACTTGCCTTTCTGAAAAATAAGCAGTCTAAATGATGAAAAGTTGAACTGGTTTAGTGATCATAACTGTAAATCAAAATCAGGTAGGTCTTAATATACTGCTCACATTAATTTTCTTTAGCCCTTAATGCAGCAGTCCCTTCCACATTACCAGCATGGGGCTGATGCTGTCCAGGATCCCGCTCTCACACCACATCTATTCATAACAGGGCATATATGGAGTCTAATCTGAGATAACACTGGCCAGATGTGTCACCAACCTGTCCAGCACAAATCAGCTACCTTTGAGCATGCAAAGATTCAATCCAGTCTGCAGCTATGAGCAGACAGAGGAAGTTGGCTGGGTGGCCACAGCCCAAAGGAAATGACCACTGAGGCACACAGCTGGGGTTAGGATTTTGGCAGGCCAACAGAAGCATCCATGAGTCCAAGTATAACAAAGCCACAGTTTTCTTAAAGAAGGAAAAAAATATTTTCTTTTGTTTTCCCCCTAAATCTGAAAGAAATAAGTTGCTTGGTACAGTTGGAAATAATCTAGAGCAGCACGCCAACAGATGCTTCAAATGCATCAACAGAGCACAGAAGACATTGAGAGAAAATGAATAAGACTCTCTAAATAATACACACATTTTACAGGCTTTTTTTTCCTGTAGTACCCCAGTGAAGTTACTGTATAAATCAGAAACTGAATTATTCATAAGTGGTGAATATATAATAAATTTTATTTCACATTGAAATATTCCTCACAGGTATATGCCTCTCTCCATGCAATGAACAGAAATGGGTAACGAGCCTGAAAACACCAAGGTCTTACCTGGAGTCTGGGTACTTTGTCAAGGTAGCTAGGCTGCTGGTATACATGTGTCCTCCTACATCGATGTGCACAGGAGCGTTTGACTTGGTGAGCTGTGCTGGGAGAGGAATTCCTTGAGCAGCCAGAGGAGAAACTGGGGATTGTGTTAGAGACAGACGGGACATGCTTCTTCCCTCCTGCAAAAGGAAGACAAAAAAGAACAGTTTCTCTTAAATTTGTCAGTGTTACCTTTCTTTCCAGTGTGATTACAGATCTAATCAGATCATTTTTGCATCTGCCTGATCGCATATTCAGTTAACAAATTATTGCCACCACCGTAATTATGTGTATTTGCATAATTTTCTTCAAAGTACCAGAGGAGAAGAGAAAGATGCTTATTAGCAATAAGAAATCAAGAAAAAAAATTCAGGGTGTCAGCCTCAAGGAGCATAAAACAAATTGCAAAATTCTAATTAAAGGTCATGGGCTTATGTGTTAGATGTGAAATATCCCCTGACAAATAACCAGTTTGTGAACTGGGAATCAGGGGGTTTTACAAGTTTGTCTCAGTAACAAGACACCTCTAAATTAGTGAATTCCTCAGTACCTAAGGCATTTAGTTTATACATGTAGCAAATTTCATATCAAACTAAGATCAATTTTCTGGTTTATTTTCAATAATTGTGAAATAAATGGATAATTTTCAGTTAAGCCTTAATATTGAATATAAAGAACTAATAAGCTTTCAAACTGAAAGCAATTAATTCATGGAAGTAGTGAAAACAGAAAGATAAATAAACTGACCCATGCTTTCAAGGCAAAAAAGCACTGTACAATCTGGCATATGAAATTACAAATTCAACAATCCACCTAATGTTTACTGCCCTGAAAATACTTGAAAAAAAAAAAGAGTGAAATTTCTGAATTGAGTACAAAGGTCTTCAGCAGATGTACAAAAAAAAAAAAAACAAACCTAAAATGTCTTAAAAATGAACAGGATAACCATAGCAAAAGAAAATTCTTCAGTTCTCTTCTGGAAGAAAAGCACAGCTTATCCTGCATGAAACATGTGTCTCAAAGCTGATTTCAGTTAAATTGGTACAGAGGGCATACATGTCAAACAGAAAAAAAACACTTTTATAAAGTTTTAAGAAACTATCCATCCCTTCTCCCCCTTATGGGTAAAGTAACATATGCAAAACATTATAGCTGAAGACATTTTTGAATATAATCTAATTTTCTTGGTATTTTGTTCTGCAAGCATGCTACTAAGCACCCAGGCTCTTCCTTGCATCTGACAAGCACTTTACATGCAGCGTGGCAAAGTGAATTCCCATTTCTCTCCCATTACTTTGACAATCTGCCTTAAAATTTAAAGCTGGTCTCACCTTTCTCTTAGCTGTATTTTGCATTTGCACAAGATGTCAAGATGCCCATGCCACTAGATGAACATAAAATTAGCAACATTCTTTGTAAAAAAAATAAATCTGAACTGTATATAAAGAGATTAGGAAATGTTAATACATCTGGACAGCTTCACAAAGTCACTGCAACATCTCCATTTACTGTATTTCATCTTGGTTAGCTCCTAAGCTAACCAAGCACAGAACTATATCACCTCATTATGAATCTACATCCTTTCCTCTTCAGAAGTTGGATAGACATCTGCACTGAACATGAAGCAAATACCAACTCTGCCTTAGCACTTCTGTGTCAGATGATGCAAAATTGGGCATTAACATTTTTACTATAGCACCACCTTCAAGGAAAGTGATTGAATCCTTTCATGACTGAAGACATTGCTTTCCTGTTTCCCACAAGAGCCTGCTGTGGGCAATCTTCAAGTAAATATGTCATATAGCATAAATAATAGAACAAACTTTTAAAAACAAATTAGTATGCATGTACCTACAAGTATTTTAGTGATGTGCTTACTAATCTGTGGGTGCCTCATCTGTCTGCCAACACAGACAAAGGTTTTTGGTTGTTTTTCTGTTTTTCCTTAACAAAGAGCACTGTAAACCCATGTTTACTCTCTACTCCTTCACTTAAATGAGAGGGTCAGAAGATCCAGACTGAATATCAACCCTATCTTTTCAGACCCCAACCATTATCACTTATTATAAAGGTGCAGACCTTGCATGGTACAGAGCTGCCTTAGAAATAAATCTCAAGTAGTTTCACAAAACAAGTGCCTAATTACGGCTTATCTGCACCCCTTGCTACAATTTCCAAATGAAATCAAAGGACTTCCAGTCCTCTGTAAACCCATCTTACATTTAACCATTTACCTTGAAATACAGACTTCACTTTTAAAATATGCAGATAGCTAAAGATCAAGTGATCAGAATCTATTTGTGCATATTTAAATGTTGCTGCTATCTCAGGATTGTGTTTAATGTTAGTATATCAGTAAATTCCTTGATCTGTAGAGAGTCTGAGATTCTCAGTGAGGCCATACTCACAGTAGATATTTAATTTATACTATTCACTGGAGGGACCTTTTGAACAATCCTCTGCTTTTGGCATCTCTCACCTAGAGCATGTGTTGAAAAAAATTAATTATAGAAAAATCATTGGAAACCTAAAATAGTTCTCAAACTTTTATTTCTTTTTGCACTTACTGAGGGTGCCACTGCCTTTCTGGGGGAGGGGAGGAGAAGGGGAAACAAAGCACAGGCTTTTCCCCCAGTTGGAAAGGATTCATATTGTGATAAACATAAATGTATTGGCTTTTGCAAATCATAGGTGTTGCTATGTGGATATAACTATATAGAATCATAGAACAGTTAGGGTTGGAAAGGACCTTAAGATCATCTAGTTCCAGCCAGTTCTTTATCCACCGAGTAGTCCACCTATCAAGAGGTTCACAAAGCTCGCTAAAGACACAAGATTAGACAAGTTGAAAAAAGCCAGAACTCTTGAGCAAAATGGAGACACAAAGCAAAAGAACTTGTAAAGGTAAGGGGGGGGCTTGCTATGAAGAAATGTAGTGCCTAGAAAACATAGGGTTAAAGTACTTTCAGCTTAACTTAAGTTGAAGATAAAGAACAATATTTGGGTTGTAAGTCTGTGGTGAGACTTTAGTGGCCCCATTAAACATGAATGAATTACTTCACACCATCCTTCTACTTCTCAGTTTAGAAACAGAGGCTCTCAAACATCTGCTAGCTTAACATACTCCTTGTCTGCCCATCCTATCTTGCGTGCAATAAATTTTGCACAAAGATCACACTGTTCTAAATCTTTGCCAGCTATCAGAAAAATCGCAGATAAGACTGGTTTCAGCTAGTTCTGTGATTACAGGGTGTCGTGGTTTAAACCAAGTCCCCCAACTCCCGGAGAGTTAGGAAGGAGAATCCAAAGAATGTAGCCCCCACGGATTGAGATAAGAACGGTTTAATTGCTAAGGCATAACACAAAACCCCTACTGCCATTTACTACTACAAATAATAATGATACAGCAAACAGCAAGTGAAAAGAATACAACACCCCACCAGCCACCGACCCATAACTCACTCCACCCTGCCTGGCCGAGCACCATGTGCTCCCTCCTCCATTTTCCTCCACAGCTCCCCCCTCCAGCCTTCTCTTTCCCAGTATGCATCCTGGGTATCACGTGCTATGGTATGGAATACCTCATCGGCTAGCCTGGGTCAGGTGTCCTGTCTCTCCTTCCTCCCGGACTCCCCTCCCACCTGGCTGGAAAAAAAAACCTTGAACAAAAAACACCCTCAAAACATGCTCAAACCATGACATTATCCACCCCTTATTCCATACCATTCACGTCATGCCCAGATCCCACATTTTCAATACACAATCACTCTTAAGTCCACCCCTCGATCATGAGACATCTCTATGTTGCATCTCTGGACTGATAGCCTGAAGTATCTGGGCCCACCAGGCTCAAAATTATTCACCGTCCCCTTCAGCAGTTCTACAGCTGCTGCTGGGGACTCCACACAGCTGCCTTCCACCTCCAATGCTTCCAAAGCACTGGAGGGGCCCAGTGGATCAGATACCTGGCCATACTGTCCCACATGCCCTGCCACTCATGACTGTCCAGCCTTGGGGACAGTCTATTGGTGCTTCTATGTACTTGTCTAACCTTAGACAAGACCCACACCTGACTCTGCTTAACTTTTGGGATCAGACAAAATGGCCGTGGATAGAACACACTCTGTGTGTGTGCCACCATGCTGATCCCTATCACAATCAGAAGGCAGGTCCCAAGGGCACCCAAAAGCCATTCAAAACCATCAGAACTCTCAGCTGCTGCTGCTGCACTTGTCACTGGGGCTGATGTAGCTGCCCTGCTTGCCAGTTCTCCCACCACCAGCTTCTCTTCTCCCAAGTCTGGATCTTCCTCCTCTGCCTTGCTGGGAAGTGCTGCCTGGTCTCCTGTATCCTGCTGGGGCTCGGCGGGTGACTTCCGGGGAATATTCTCGGATGCTGCGGGGTTCGGAACGGCGGCAGGACTCGGTTCCTCCTCTGCCTTGCTGGGAAGTGCTGCGTAGTCTCCTGCATCCTGCTGGGGGTTGGCGGGCGACTTCCGGGGGACACTCTCGGCCGCCGGAGGGTCGGGAACGGCCACGGGACTCACCCCCCCCCGCTGCCTGATCCCCCTGTGTCATGGTTTGAGCATCTAACTGTACCAAAGATGCAAAGTACACCACGAGGAAGACTGCTTACTTCATCTTGAAGACCCCTGCCCACATGAGGAAAACTGTTTACTTCATCCTCAAGACCCCTGCCCACAATCACAATCAGGCAAGCTCACTGCCCTAGTCTTCAAGAGAGAAGATTTTGGCATCTTCAGGAACCTGCTTAGCAAGGTTCCATGGGATATAGCCCTAGAGGGCAGGGTGGCCCAAGACTCTTGGTTAATATTCAAGGATCACCTACTACAAGCTCAGGAATGTTGCATCCCAACTAGAAGGAAGTGCAGCAGGAGGGCCAGGAGACCCCATTAGATGGATAAGGAGCTGCGGAGAAAAATTCACAGGAAAAAAGAGGCTTATAAAAGGTGGAAGCAAGGACAGGTGGCCTGGGATGAATACAGGGTTGTTGTCAGGGTAGTTAGGGACCAAGTTAGGAAAGCTAAGGCCCAATTGGAGCTAAATTTGGCTAGGGATTTTAAAGAAAACTAGAAGGGATTTTATAGGTATGTAGCGGCTAAAAAACAGACTAAGGACAATGTAGGCGCCTCTGGAAGCTTTTGAGAGAACTGGCTCCACAGGACTTGGAGAAGGCTGAGGTTCTGAACGGCTTCTTTGCCTCGGTCTTCACTGGCAAAGGCTCAGACCGCAGCACCCAAGGCTTGGAAGGCAGACGCCGGGACTGTGAAAACCTAGACCTTGGGTCCACTGTACATGAGGAACTGGTTTGAGACCATCTTAAAAACCTGAACGTACACAAGTCCATGGGACCTGATGAAATCCATCTGCGGGTCCTGAAGGAGCTGGCGAATGAAGTTGCAAAGCCACTGGCCATCATATTTGAAAAATCATGGCAGTCAGGTGAAGTTCCTGATGACTGGAGAAAGGGAAATATAACCCCCATTTTCAAGAAGGGGAAAATGGATGACCTGGGGAATTACAGAGCAGTCAGTCTTACCTCTGTGCCTGGCAAAATCTGGGAGCAGATTCTTCTGGAAGTCATGCTAGGGCACATGAAAAACAACAAGGTGCTTGGTGACAGCCAGCATGGCTTTACTAGGGGGAAATCCTGCCTGACCAGTTTGGTGGCCTTCTATGATGGGGCTACAAAAGTGATGGACAGGGGTGGAGCAGTTGACGTCATCTACCTGGACTTGTGCAAAGCCTTCGACGCAGTCCCACATGACATCCTTGTCTCTAAATTGGAGAGACATCAATTTGATAGGTGGACCACTCGGTGGATAAAGAACTGGCGTGATGGCCACACGCAGAGTTGTGGTCAACGGCTCAATGGCCAGCTGGAAACCAGTAATAAGTGGTGTCCCTCAGGGATTGGTGTTGGGACCGGTCTTGTTTAAGATCTTTGTCAGTGACATGGACAATGGAATTGAGCGTGCCCTCAGCAAGTTTGCCGATGACACCAAGCTGTGTGGTTCTGTTGATATGCTGGAGGGAAGGAATGCCATTCAGAGGGACCTTGACACATTTGTGAGGTGGGCTGATGCCAACCTCATGAAGTTTAACCATGCCAAGTGCAAGGTCCTACACCTGGGTGGGAGCAATCCCAGGCACAGCTACAGGTTGGGCAAAAAGGAAATTCAGTGAAGACCTGCTGAGAAGGACTTGGGGGTGTTGGTCAATAAGAAAATGTACATGAGCCAGCAGTGTGCACTCGCAGAAGCCAGAAAGCCAATCATATTCTGGGCTGCATCAAAAGGAGCATGACCAGCAGGTCAAAGGAGGTGATCCTGCTCCTTTACTCTGCTCTCGTCAGACCTCACTTGGAGCATTGTGTGCAGTTCTGGTGCCCTCAACGTAAAAAGGACATGGAACTATTAGAACAAGTCCAGAGGAGGCCACGAGGATGATCAGGGGACTGGAGCACCTCCCATATGAAGACAGGCTGAGAAAGTTGGGGCTGTTCAGCCTGGAGAAGAGAAGGCTGCATGGAGACCTCATAGCAGCCTTCCAGTATCTGAAGGGGGCCTATAGGGATGCTGGAGAGGGACTATTCATTAGGGACTGTAGTGATAGGACAAGAGGTGACGGGTTAAAACTTAAACAGCAGAGGTTTAGATTGGATATAAGAATAACATTATTTACTGTTAGGATGGTGAGATACTGGAATGGGTTGCCCAGGGAAGTTGTGAATGCTCCATCCCTGGCAGTGTTCAAGGCCAGGTTGGATGAAGCCTTGGGTGATATGGTTTAGTGTGAGGTGTCCCTGCCCATGGCAGGGGGGTTGGAACTAGATGATCTTAAGGTTCTTTCCAACCCTAACTATTCTATGATTCCATGATTCTCTGCCTGTACGTGGGAATTATGAATATGTATATGACTAATGCAACAGTCAAAGTATATAAACTTGTAAGAAATGCTAATCAGTGCCCCTCTGGCTATGGTCACGTGCCCATTAACTTTGTCCCTCAAGAAACCCCTGTTATCTTAATTAGAGGAGTGAGCTCTTATTTCACATTAAAAAAAATGCATTTAACATTTTTAAATTGTGGAATTTGGCAATTTTTGTATGAGCAAATTATCAGGGGTCATAACTGCTAAGCACTGCTTAAAGGTCACTGAAAACACTCGTATTGCTCAAAAAGAAAAAAAAAAACAAAAAAACACTCCCTATTTCTTATGGTACTGTAACCCTATTTCTAATGACTCCTTCCTCTTTTTAATATGAAAAGCAGCTAAAATTCATCACACTAAGTAATGTACTTAGTTTATACATGTTGTGATTTAAACACAGTCAGACACACAGTTTCTACTCCCCCCCCCTTCTTTCCTCCCCCCCCCCGCCCCCCGCTCCCAGAGGGATGGGGAAAATTGAAAGAATGTAACTCCCAGAGGTTGAGATAAGAACAGTCCAGTAACTAACGTATAACACAAATCATTACTGTTACCACCACCAATAATAATAATGATAGGAGAAATAACAAGGGAAGAGAATACGATACCACCCGCCGAAACAAGCCCAACCGAGAACAGAGGGCCCTTCTGGGTAACTCCCAGTTATCTCCCAGGCATGATGTGCTATGGTATGGAATACCTCTTTGTCTAGTTTGGGTCAGGTGTCCTGTCTCTGCTTCCTCCTGGCTTCCCCTCCTCCTTGACAGAGCATGAGACTCACAAAGTCCTATGGCCAGTCTAAACATTTGAACAGTAACTAAAAACATTGGTGTTATCAGCGCTGTTCCCAGGCTGAAAGTCAAAACCACAGAGCTGCACCAGCTACTAAGAAGGAGAAAAAAAAATGACTGCTACTGCTAAACCCAGGACAATGCACAAAGCAAAATCCTGAATGTATTTATCCAGCAAAAGTCTTTATGCACATATTTTCTAATACTGATGTGGAAATTAAAACCTTAAGGGTAAATATTGTAGAAACACTAACAAACTTCATTTATTAAACCATGTAAAATAATCCTTGCTCCTCAGTCGCCTACAACAGGATACAACATCCCAACTAGTGGCACAGGCAATAACCAAGCTCTAATAAGTAACACAGGAACCTGCTGAAGGCAAAATCAAGAGCCTGATTCCCAAATTACGTGAATATTTAGTTTTTCCAACATTACACACAAAGGTCTTTCAGAGCTAGCTTATTTTTTTCTGCCTAAGCTAACTGTGGAAGTACTGCTTGTAAAAACTATTTGCCCATGCAAAGTGAAATAATCACAATGCCATGCTCATTTACATACACAATGATTTTGTGTCCCATTGTGCTCACAGTTGTTCAGCTCCCTAGGGGTGATAAAACTAGCTATGCTGCTACAGCTTGAGATGATTTCACTGAATCGTTTCTCCATGAAGTTGCTTCTTTGCTAAGCTGTCATTTTAACCATAAAATGTAAACAGAAGGCAGTTGTAAGAGCTCCATTCAGCTCCGTGCCCAGGGCTATAACACTAGGGCTGAGAATGCTGAAAGACTGCAGAATTTTCCAGGGTGTTGCCTTTCTTGCTCTAAAGCCTTCAGGAATACTGTTCATTTAATACACACTCTAGATGATACATTTCAGATCCTACTAAAAGAAAGGCTTCAAAAGTGTAAGAACTTTTGGGCAGAGGAAGCTTTCCCACCTCTGCACACAGCTCAGGGCCATGGTAACCAATAGTGCTCTTGATGTTGGGAAAATACAGCAGGAATAAACCATGCAGAGGGAGGTGAAAGGCTGCAGAGAAGAAATCAGCAGCAAGCTGGAAAGGGGAAGGAAAAAAAGGGAGAATGAAAAGGGAGGCAGCTGGGAAGGAGGAACAAAGTTAAATCAAGGAGCAGGCACTTAAAAGACTACAGATGGGAAACAAGACCAATTAAGGATGTAAAAGAGATTTGTTTCTTAAGTTTAATTGTTGCCAGGATAAAAATCAATTGAAGATAATGCTATTATTCGCTTGTGCTGTTTAATTCTTCACTCACATTTAGGACATGAGCTAAGAATGGCAGGTTTAAGGACCTGTCATGAGGCATCTTGTTCCTCCTGATATAAGGAAAGCAAGTGCCTGGAAAACATAGGGTTAAGATACTTTTAACTTAGGTCCAAGATAGAGAACAATGTTTGTGTTGTAAGTCTGTGGTGTGATAACAGAATTCAGTAGTCTTACTGACAAGAGTGAATTATTTCTTTCCATCCTTCTAATGAGTGACCATCCTTCTAATTATCAGTTAGTTTAGAGACTGATTCCCAAACATCTGCTAGCTTCGGATACTCCTTGTCTGCCCATCCTGTTCTGCTTGCAATAAATTTCGTACAAAGGTCACACTGTTCTAAACCTTTGCCAGCTATCAGAAACCTACAGACACGGTTGGTTTCAGCTAATTTGTGATTACTGGGGCACCCAACTGTGCCAAAGGTGAAAAGTGCACCCTGAGGAAGACTGCTTACTTCATCTTGAAGACCATCGGAGGGCAGTGCGCAAGCGCCCAAAGGGCGCTTATGATAATGAGTACCTAAACTAATTGTAATATCCCCACCGAACTCTCGGGAACCTAATGAATATGCATGTTTGTGTATAATAAATATCTGCTTGCTTAACCCCTCGGTGTGCAAGTTAGGAGGAGCGATCCCCCTTGCACCCGGCGCAGTAATAAACATACCTGCTTTATAACTCTCAGTTATAGAGTCTGATTCCGTGCTTCACTCCGGCTCACACTCCCCGGGACTGTTCCCAGACCGAAGGCGGGAGGTGGGAAGCCGTTCTCATCCCCGCTTCCCCCTCCCCCTGCAACCTCCATTCCCATGCCAGCAGGCCCAGGAGAGCTCTGGGATGGGCTCCCTCCGCAGCCCAGCACCTCGGGGTGGTTACCGGCTGCAGGAGTCATCCAGCATGAGAGCCGGCGCGACCGGACAACACGGCGGCTGCAGACCCAGCAATTACCTCTGTCTCTACACAGCCAGGGATGGCGACCGCTCCGGTCTGCCTCCGGAGACACACGGAGACAACCCCTCACGCCGTGAACCGGACCTACAAACAAAGCGGGGCGAAGGGGGGGCTGCAAACCACGGGCTCCATGGCTCCAACAGTGAAAGTCCGTAAATATTTGTGCACACACCTCCCCGCTGCTTCCCTCAGCACTAGGCCGAGTGACATAGGAGATGGTGCCCAAAACTTTTACTGTGGAGGTGGGGGAGCTCCCTCGGAAAAATAAAAAAAAAAAAAAAAAAAAAGCTTTACCTCCCCTTTCCAACCCACCTATCTCCAGCCGATTTAGCCCAAGTTTCACGTCACCCAAACCCCTTTCCAGGCGTGATGTCTGAGGAAATCACCAGCAAGCAACGCATCCGGTGACTCAACTTCTGCCTTTCTCTTAAAACACACTGTGTGCCCAAAGGTAAAATTCAACAACAAAAAACCCCACAAAAAAAAGCCACAAAAAACAAACTAACAACCAACAAAACCAAACCCCAAACCAAACAAATAAAAAAGCGGAAACAAATCCCACAACATGGCGTCATTTACTTATTCCAATATAACGAGAGATGTCTTAGATGAATGCAAGAAAAAAAAAAAGAAAAATACAAACAAAACCAAAAAGCCAGCCACGAATCCCTGCTCCTGCACATTTTCCGAGCAGCCACTGCTGGTGAGCAGATTAATGTATTAATTTTGCAGAAGTGTGCCACATCGCATGTAGGAGCAGAAATGCAAACTACAGCCTAGAGTGGTTTGAAATCTACCCCAAACCAAGTCTTACACTCTTACTGGCGGCAGTTTCTTTCACAGCTCGCCCGTGTTTTCCATACGCGCCGCTCACCATTGTCGCCTGCCTTCCCTTTGTGCCGAGCCGCCCCACCGCCAGCCCCCGCGCCCCGCCCGCCCGACCCCCGCGGCTCCACTGTACCATGCAAGACCGCGGAGAGAGCCGCACTATCTCCACCGCGCTGGAGCTTGGACGTTGTCTTCAGAGCCGCGGCGGCAGCGCGGGCACCCCGGGCCGCGGGGCTCCGCAGACGTTGCCCATGCTGGAGCGGAGCAAACCCAAACATACAGAAACACGGCACTGTCAAAGCTGGACGGTTGCAAACGTGTCCTATAGCTTTAAAAAAAAAAAAAACAACAACAACAAACCCCCCCCCAAACAAACAACAAATCACCCCTCCGCTGCTTCTCCTCCAGAGCTAAGAGCCAAGTTAGTTTGAAAAAGCACTTAAAAAAAAAAAAAAGGGAATTGGGAGAAAGCGATAGCGCGGTACAATGCGATGCACGGCATGGCGGAGCCGCCGTCATATAACTTACCTTGAACATGAAAAATATGCGTGAGCCCCCGTTTGGCTTTGGGCTCTGTTGGGTTTGCGTGTGATGAGCTCAGCTTTTTGCTTTTATTACTATTTTTGCTCCGCAGATCCTGCTATGATTCTTATTATTGTTTTTAAAGCTCCTCTCCCCCCCCCCGTTTTTGCCGTTTCCTTTTCTATTTATTTTGTTTGTATCTGTGGATGCGTGTGAGAGAAAAATAAAAGCCTTAAAATGAAACTGCAGAGGCTGTTATGAGAAGAAAAGCAATAATTTAGTCTCTAAATAACAGAGGGAAGGGAGAAGGAAAAATAGCGAATTCTTGGTCAGAGTTTTGTAAATGCCTGCAGAGCAGAGGATTAGGCTACAATCAGCTCAGCCCTTTGCTGTCGCCCCAGCGAATTTTGCTATGAAAATTAGCTAACTCTCCCCACTTCCCCCTGCCCTTTTGATGGCGGGTCTCCAGATTTATTATCTCTCTTCCTCCCCGCCCGAATAAAATAAAACACAACCCTTGAAAATGAAATTAGGCTCCTCAGCCCCGCCATCCGCACAGCCTCTACATGCAGCGGAAAGCAGTCGGGGCGGGAGTCCCGCGCGGCCCAGCCCAGGGATAATGGTTCGTTGTTGGGGAAGATCAGGCCACTATCATATCCTTACAGAGACTTACAGAAAAAAAAAAAAAAAAAGAGGAAAAGGGACGATGGGAAGGTGGAAGGGGGGGAAGTTGATTTTAATCACTGTCATTGTCTGATGTAGTATTTCCCCAGGTGTTTTCAACTAGGCATAAATTTTCAGCTTCCAAATAAGTAACATAGGGCACGTTTCTCACATTTCTTGACTCCTCTGTTACAATTAAGGTAGCACCCACTCTGCACTTGTTGATAAATTAGATCAAGTTCAAAAATAGGTTTTAAAATAGTTCCGACCCTCCTTTTCCCCCTGCAGCACCCAGCGCCGCCGCGGTGCGGATGGGAGGGTCTCGAAGGCGGAGGAGGCGTAATTATTCCTCTCTCTCCCCTCCCCTCCTTTTGCTAGTGTCTCACATTGTGAAAGCCAAATTTCCTGTAGGCCATTAAGACAAAATGACGTCTATCGACATGCACTGTGCTATTGCAAAGCACCCTGGCAGTCCGCCCCGGCAAAAGGCGCCATTTCGATTAGAGAGCACGGAGCGATGGCGCGTTTGGCCGAAGGAACTGGGCCTTTCCGCGCTCCGTAGCGCGTACCGCGGCGTTTGCTCGGGCTGCAGCGCCTACTAACTTCCTGCGCTAGTAGAGTAGCTTTTTTAGAGTACAAACTATAGGAGAAGAGGGAAGTTTTCTCATTAGTTACATCCCTGCAGTTAGTTCTGTGAAATACGAATTCACTTCTCTAAACAAGATAACGAGGTTTTATTAAGGGACAAAGTCAATAAAGCAAAAGCAAACAGTGCTGGGCGCGTGACCATAGCCAGAGGCGCACATGATTAGTGCTTGTTACAGGTTTATATACTTTCACAATTCCACTAGTCACAGACATATTCATTGTTATAAATTGAAACCACAACGGATCATAATCCAATTAAAATTTTATTAATTATAGGAAGTAGAATATGAGCAAAGACAGCGCTGGACGGCAGGGGAGTCTGCGCTCCGCCTACTGCCGTACTGAGCAGTTCAAAAAGCCCTCCCTTATACATCTTTTACTTCCGTGTTCATGACGTAGTTGAGGTACTCTGCGCATGCTTCAGCTGTTGCTAGGGGGTCGACCTCTGCCTCCCGGTGGTCGGTGAGGCTGAAGTAAGAAGTCTTCCTCCTTTGTCCCATAGTTGACCCTTCATTTATGTCCTTATATGGAGTGGTTTGTCTTATTTCTGCCAGTTCCTGGAACATCTTGCAAGCCAGTTTCTGTAACACCTTGTGGTCATCTTATGTTTGCATAAACGGTCTCTGGTTTAATTGGTGTAAGCGATTGTGGTTATCTTGTCTTGCATAAGCTGTGTCCGTTGGCTGTGTGCATAAGCAATTTCATATCTTCTGTTGCCTAACCTTTATATTGGGCTTAACATATATACTTAACATATATCTTAATAAACAATACCTTATTCTTTAGTTTTTCACAATCCCCCCTTTTTCTTTTTATCCTATTATTGTTTATTAGATGCTGCTTTCATTCTCAGCACTGCAAATAAACCTTTTTCCACAATCCCAACATTTATCAGAACACTCACAGGGTAATACCTCACAATTACAATCAGTGTAGCCCCTACGTGACATAATATATTCACAACAATCTTCATCCTCATCAATAGATACACTTTTATAATTTGCCCCAGACCTCATAGTTAAAATAAGCAGTTTAGCTATGTCAAATCGTTCCCTAATAAAGCGTAAAATATAGTGTAATATACAAGGCCCAAATATAAGTCCCAAAATCAACATGATAAGCAGTCCTGCTAAAGTGGACAACAAAGTGGTTAGCCAAGGTGAAACATTAAATCAGTTTTCATACCATGACCTGCCCACCTCACGATCTTTTTTACGTTGATCTAACCTTTTCCGGAGTTCAGACATGGTGTCCTGGACTACTCCAGTATGGTCAGCCAAAGAACAACATTCTTCATTGAGAGCTACACATAACCCTCCTTCTTTTAAGAACAATAGATCTAATCCTAAACAGCAATCACTAAGATTAAATTTTCCACAGACCACTCCTTCTTGAGCCAACAGGCAATCTAAAACCACACGATTCTGATATATTGTAGTTTTCATTTTAGTATTTTGCTTTGCAATTAATCCTAATACATTTTCTGTTTTATTTACTACTATTTCTACCACAGTTTGTGACCTTATAATTCTTATTCGACATACATATAGGAGTCCTGTATCCCCAGGATGCATCTTCTGCCCAAGTTGTCAAATCATAATAGATTATTCATTCAGATGGCCACTGTGAAAAACTAAAGAATAAGGTATTGTTTATTAAGATATATGTTAGGTATATATATGTTAAGCCCAATATAAAGGTTAGACAACAAAAGATATGAAATTGCTTATGCACACAGTTAACGGACACAGTTTATGCAAGATAAGATAACCGCAATCGCTTACACCAATTAAACCAGAAACCGTTTATGCAAACATAAGATGACCACAAGGTGTTACAGAAACTGGCTTGCAAGATGTTCCAGGAACTGGCAGAAATAAGACAAACCACTCCATATAAGGACATAAATGAAGGGTCAACTATGGGACAAAGGAGGAAGACTTCTTACTTCGGCCTCACCGACCACCGGGAGGCAGAGGTCGACCCCCTAGCAACAGCTGAAGCATGCGCAGAGTACCTCAACTACGTCATGAACACGGAAGTAAAAGATGTATAAGGGAGGGCTTTTTGAACTGCTCAGCACGGCAGTAGGCGGAGCGCAGACTCCCCTGCCGTCCAGCGCTGTCTTTGCTCATATTCTACTTGCTATAATTAATAAAATTCTAATTGGATTATGATCCGTTGTGGTCTCAATTTATAACAATTTCTGGTGCCGTGACTCGGATAAGGAATGGTGAGCTTTGGTCCTCTGGGGAGGCGCCCCGCGACATTTCGCGGCCCCGCGACCAACAGCCTACCTCAACCTTACCGACGAACCTAAATTCTAGAATAATGAGCAAAGGAAAAACCGGTAAAATCCCATAAAAATTCTGTGCACGGGAGTCCGGACGAAGACTCAGGACGCGTAAGTATTTTGCGAAATTCGCAGAGCGGAATTGTCCGCGGCGAAATTGTTCGCAGGTTTGCCGTTCGGGCGGGATTGGGTTTCCTGGAATATAACGAATGAGAGGTTCGATATACTGAACCAAGCGAGTGTGGACCCTTAAGTACTGCGTTTTCCATCTCCCGCGAGGGACTGGGCCAGGAACAAGGGGGAGCGAGTGAGTGTATATTTGTGGATATTCCAGAAGATGGGGGGCGAAGGGCAGCAAGCCTTCGACTCACATGAATACCCCTTAGATAATTGGAGAGATTTCCCTGAAACCCTAGGGAAAGATAAGCAAAAAATGATAGAATATTGTACTAAGATATGGGGAGGGAAGACGGGTCCCAGTAGAGGTCCCAGTCCCGGGGGCCCAGGTAGAGGTCCCCGGAGTAAGACAATGGGTCAGAGTAAGAGTCGTAATTATAACACAGAAAAGGATCCAAGGAGAGATCCTAAGAATAAAGCAGGGAGCAGCCCACCGGATGCACCACCGGACGGTCCCCTGGGGTTAATGATAAAGTACTGGGACATTCAGCCGTCCCAGGAAGGAAAAAAGAGTAAGGAAAAAAATGGTCCATTACTGTATGGAAGTATGGAAAAAAAAAAAAAAAAAAAAAAAAAAAATTTCGACCCGATATTTGGGTCCGCAAGACACAGTGGGTGTCTTGTACAAAAAGGTTTTATGCACAAGAGGCAGCGGGCGTCCTATGGTTTACAATCACAGGAGGCAGTGGGCATCTTGTAGTTAGGATCCTGCAAGACACAGTGGGTGTCTCGTAGAAAAAGTTTTGTTTTTTAGGCAGCAGACATCTGATGGTCTGAATCCTACAAGGTATAGTGGGTGTCTTGCAGAAAAGGTTTTGAGGATTTCAAAGGTATGTGCTGCATGAAAGTAATCTGACCATTCTGAATCAATCCATACTAAGCTGGGAAAACTGCAGGAGAATATGCAAAAGCTTAAAATTGTTGGAAGTGGATTGGATAAGGAGTTACTGGATGGTTCAGAGATATACTTAACCAAGGCCTTCTCCAGGTAACATGGATAGGTCTGTCATAAATAATAGAGTAAAAGAATTTACTCACTTTATAGAAAAAAAGGGGAACTGATACACGGGTAACCAATGTACAGGGAGGTAATACAGAGAAATTGTATAATGGAGTTAAAGGAATTCCTATGCTTAAACAAAAGTATTGTCTGTCCTAAATACCTGCCATTGCCATCTTGCCAAGGCATTGATTACTGCTGGAGGGGAAGAAGCAGATGCTAATTCTATTGACAAAAGCAGATGAAAGGTCCTGCTGATAAGCCGGGAGAGGCAGACTGGGCGATCAAGCCTTAAGACCATGACAAAAACACAGGTGTTTGGTCCTATTAATAAGCGGCAGGAGAAGCAGACTGGGCGCCGACTAACCCTAAGTCCATGTCTGGAGATTAAAAGGTGTAAAGGTTAAAAAGAGGGAGACTCATTTACTTCATCCTGAAACCCCTGCCCATGATCAGAAGGGGCACTGCGCAAGTGCAAAGGACCTTCTGGCTCATTATAATACAAAGCGGGGATAGATAATACATATGTATAGACGGATCGGGTGAGCCCAGGTTTTCGCTGTATCCCAAGTTTTGGGAGCCAGGACGGACCTGCTAGGGGGGCAGGTGAAGGGTAAGCGAACCCACCAGGTTTCTGCTGTATCTCAGATTCTGAGAACCGTGAGGAGAGTAAGCGGAACCATAGTGTGAGTGAGGGATCCCATGTGTAACTTTGTGTTTCTGTGTGACTGAGACGTAGCATAGCTACAAAGCGAGTGTGGAGTCCCAATCCGCGGTTCCGTGTCTCCGCGAGGAGAGCGGCCGGAGACGGACGAAGCGTCTATATTTTTTTGCACCTATGTGTCCTGTCTGTGAGCAGGGGCCTGGCTGCCCTCCTGCTGTCCTGTCTGTGAGCGGGGGACTGGCTGCCCTCCCGCTGTCCTGTCTGTGTAACCCTGTGTGTGTCCTGTCTGTGAGCAGCTTAGAAAAGGGCGGAGGGGGAGTGTCCGGCTGCCCCTCTCGCTGCTTTTTTTCTGTCCTGTGCATCTTCTTGTGTGTGTACAGCCATTAAATTATAGATACCCAATCGGTAATTCTCTGAGAACAGAAATAAAATGATTATTTTGTGGAAAAAGCCACAAAAGTTCTGGGAGGTTAAAAAGAAAAATTGGGAAAGGGTTTGTAAAAAAAAAAAAAAAAAAAAAAAAAAAAAAGTATCAAAGAAAATTTGAAGAGGCATGATTGCAAAGGAAATGTTGCTGTAACTGAAACTATGATCTAACAACAGGGGAGCCGATCTTCAGAACCCAGAGATATTATTGTACTGACCCCCTTAAGAATATCATACAACTTGTGTGTAGGTGCTCTCATTTTCATAAGTGCATTTGCAGAGTATTGGGAAAGAGAAGCTATAGAGATTTGTAAAAGATTGGCTGAAATGGGAGCCGGTCAAGACAAGGAAATTCTGAAGAAAAGCCCATTGGGTTACATTTTGGCACATTGGAAAGAACTGAGAGGGTCTTCTGGGGCCTCTGTAAACAAGAAAACGTTGGTAAAATATTATAACCAATGCTGACCTTCATACACTTTAGAAGATCAGGAAAAATTACCTAAAATGGAACTTTGAATTATTATACATTGTTATAATTAATGTTGTTTTTGAGGTGATAAGGAAAATGGAATGAAGTAATGTATGCAGATATGACAGAGTGCAAAATTAATATACCTCTTCCTGATCCCTTAAGTTTGGATTTGGAAAAGGACAGGAAAAACTAAAAGCTAAAGAGATGTTGTTCAGATTGTGATACTGGGGAAAGATGTTAAGAAGTTAAGATGTTAAAAGGAGGAAGCTCGAGCAGCTCCTGTGTTTGAGCATGGAATGGGTGCCGGGATAGGCAAACAAATGGAAACAGACATGTTGACAGATGGGACTGAAGGGTTGTTGGATAAATGTGGACTGGGAGTAAAGGAGGAAACATGGAAAGTGGATAAAAAGAAAGCGGTTGCTTTAAAACTGGTGGAGAAGGAATGTTGAACAGAGGTGGGGGAGTAGGCTTTTCTGTGGAACCGGATCTGTGTGTGTTATGAGGAATCTGGACCCTGGAAGTGAGACTGCCCTGGAGGGGAGTGCCATGGGGCTGCTGCAGTGAATAAATTAGAACTAGAATTACATAAAAGCTGAAAAGAAGAGAGTTTATCCCCTCGTTGGGAGGGACCATTTCTTGTTCTTTTAACTACAGAAACGGCGATAAGAGCTGCTGAAAAAAGGTGGACACATGCGTCTCGAGTAAAAGGACCCATAAAGGAATGGAAAGTTGTGACTGAACCCAGAGACGCCAAGCTGACCCTCTAGAGGACTTGGATAAGTAACTGAGAGAATTCATATTGACTCCTGTAAATCTGATATGGGAAATGAAGATATAGTTGAAATTATTTTAAGAAACCATAGGATAAGGGCCAGTATTAGTCCATGTCCTCCTATATGCAAACACTGCAATTTGTATATTAGACCTAAGTGTCCCAATTGTTTGAAGCATATTATTACTCATAGGAGAGACCATGAACAATTTTTGAGAAATCAATTACAGTTCTTTTTGCATTCAGTGTGAAATTACCACCTCGTTGGAACAGTTGTTGTGGGTCAAATACTACTGTCATAGTAGCCGACGGGGAATATACCTTTAACCTACCAGAGAGGGCAAGACCGGAGGGAGTCGGTGCTGCAGCTGAAAAGGTCTGCCGAGGGCTGCAACCCCTGGGGCTGTGACCGCTGAGCACTATGATCCTGACCGGACCTCTTTTGGTGTCGGTTCTGATAGGAACCATATGAGAAGATGCGGTGGCTTTTAAAAACATTCACAACAACTATAGTTGAATGTATTACCACAACTAGATGAAGGAGAATAACCTCTAAAACCTTGGTATATCACACTGTTTATGAATGCAAAGGAACAAAGATAGGCAGTTGCATATATAATCAAACCCAGTATGAATTGTGTCAGGAAAAACAAGCAAAACTGTGTGTTATGATCCAAAGGAACTTCCAACCTTGTATTGGGGTAGAAATGAGAACAAATTCAGAAGAAGGGAAATTAATTGGAACAAGTGAAGTTATAACCAATTTGAGTACCTCACTGCCAATGATTTTTGATGCATATGATATTATAGATGAGGATTTAGATACTAATTGTGGAAGTCTAGAATGGAGGCAGTACTACAGTAGCCAACCAAAATATATTTGCCCAGGTGGATACCAATGTCATATAAATCCTGATTATGTACCTAATCAAACAGCTAGGTATCAGTCATCACACCTCTGTGGAAGAAAAGGATGGTCTTGTGTATGCTGGGATACTGCAGGCTAGGGATGTGATTATCAATGTAAGACTTTACAAGCTTCAATAGCAAGAATGCAAACAAACAATAACTGTACAACCCGTGCCTGCAATCCAATAAATTTAACTCACATAGATTTTAAAAAAAAAAAAAAAAAAAAAAAAAAAAAAAATCAAACATAACCAAAAAAATAAATTTGGACTTAAAATATATGGAACTGGGGAAGACCCAGCTGTGATTATTAGTATTAAGAAAAAAAAAAAAAAAAAAAAAAAAAAAAACCAAACAAAAAAAAAAACAAAACTGGAGTCCAATATGAAATTCTCACAGTTGCTAAAAATCTCCTTGTAAATCTTGGTGAAAATATATCTAAAGCATTGAATGTAACTAACTGTTATGTTTGTAGGGTAACTAACCAGGGAAAAAGATGGGCCTGGGAGGCAATGGAGAGTAATACAAGCGACCCTACAATCTGGAAAAATCGAAAAGGAAACAAAAGGAGACAACAATGGATCTTGCAAACGGATATAATCTGAAAAAGTTGTTGGAAAAATTTAGAAAATGGTGTAAAACCAATAGGAAATTTACTTTGTGAAGGGGGTTATATGTGGAAGAGAGCAAAGAAAGACTGGGGAAGATGGGGAAATCCCATAGAAATAAATCACCAATTCAGTAACTGGACTAATGGAACTAACATACCAAACAGTTGGCCTACTCCAAATGAATATTATTGAATCTGTGGTAAAATAACTTTTGCATTTTTACCCCAAAATTGAACAGGTTCATGTATATTAGGAATGATCAGACCTATTTTCTTCTTATTAAGGAGAAAACAATATAAAAGAGAGCTACAAAATGGAAAGACAACGAGTGGCCACCTGAATGAATAATCTATTATGATTTGGCAACTTGGGCTGAAGATGCATCCTGGGGATACAGAACTCCTATATGGATGTTGAATAGAATTATAAGGTCACAAACTGTGGTAGAAATAGTAGTAAATAAAACAGAAAATGTATTAGGATTAATTGCAAAGCAAAATACTAAAATGAAAACTGCAATATATCAGAATCGTGTGGTTTTAGATTGCCTGTTGGCTCAAGAAGGAGTGGTCTGTGGAAAATTTAATCTTAGTGATTGCTGTTTAGGATTAGATCTATTGTTCTTAAAAGAAGGAGGGTTATGTGTAGCTCTCAATGAAGAATGTTGTTCTTTTGCTGACCATACTGGAGTAGTCCAGGACACCATGTCTGAACTCCGGAAAAGGTTAGATCAACGTAAGAAAGATCGTGAGGCGGGCAGGTCATGGTATGAAAACTGGTTTAATGTTTCACCTTGGCTAACCACTTTGTTGTCCACTTTAGCAGGACTGCTTATCATGTTGATTTTGGGACTTATATTTGGGCCTTGTATATTATGCTATATTTTACACTTTATTAGGGAACGATTTGACATAGCTAAACTGCTTATTTTAACTATGAGGTCTGGGGCAAATTATAAGAGTGTATCTATTGATGAGGATGAAGATTGTTGTGAATATATTATGTCACGTAGGGGCTACACTGATTGTAATTGTGAGGTATTACCCTGTGAGTGTTCTGATAAATGTTGGGATTGTGGAAAAAGGTTTATTTGCAGTGCTGAGAATGAAAGCAGCATCTAATAAACAATAATAGGATAAAAAGAAAAAGGGGGGATTGTGAAAAACTAAAGAATAAGGTATTGTTTATTAAGATATATGTTAAGTATATATGTTAAGCCCAATATAAAGGTTAGACAACAAAAGATATGAAATTGCTTATGCACACAGTTAACGGACACAGTTTATGCAAGATAAGATAACCGCAATCGCTTACACCAATTAAACCAGAAACCGTTTATGCAAACATAAGATGACCACAAGGTGTTACAGAAACTGGCTTGCAAGATGTTCCAGGAACTGGCAGAAATAAGACAAACCACTCCATATAAGGACATAAATGAAGGGTCAACTATGGAACAAAGGAGGAAGACTTCTTACTTCGGCCTCACCGACCACCGGGAGGCAGAGGTCGACCCCCTAGCAACAGCTGAAGCATGCGCAGAGTACCTCAACTACGTCATGAACACGGAAGTAAAAGATGTATAAGGGAGGGCTTTTTGAACTGCTCAGCACGGCAGTAGGCGGAGCGCAGACTCCCCTGCCGTCCAGCGCTGTCTTTGCTCATATTCTACTTGCTATAATTAATAAAATTCTAATTGGATTATGATCCGTTGTGGTCTCAATTTATAACAGCCACTCATTGTCTTTCCATTTTTGTAGCTCTCTTTTATATTGTTTTCTCCTTAATAAGAAGAAATTAGGTCTGATCATTCCTAATATACATGAACCTGTCCAATTTTGGGGTAAAAATGCAAAAGTTATTTTACCACAGATTCAATAATATCCATTTGGAGTAGGCAACTGTTTGGTATGTTAGTTCCATTAGTCCAGTTACTGAATTGGTGATTTATTTCTATGGGATTTCCCCATCTTCCCCAGTCTTTCCTTGCTCTCTTCCACATATAACCCCCTTCACAAAGTAAATTTCCTATTGGTTTTACACCATTTTCTAAATTTTTGCCAACAACTTTTTCCGATTATACCCATTTGCAAGATCCATTGTTGTCTCCTTTTGTTTCCTTTTCGATTTTTCCAGATTGTAGGGTCGCTTATATTACTCTCCATTGCCTCCCAGGCCCATCTCTTTCCCTGGTTAGTTCCCCCACAAACATAGCAGTTAGTTACATTCAATGCTTTAGATATATTTTCAGCAAGATTTACAAAGAGATTTTTTTTTTTTTTTTTTTTAGCAGCTGTGAGAATTTCATATTGGTGTTGGGGGTCGAGCATGGGCGCTTTAACAGGCTTGCAGCAAGCTGTGAGAAAGTGAACCTCTGACCCCAGGCTAAAAGAAGAAGAAGCGTCAAGATCAGCAAAACAGGAATGCAATAACAAGATGCCAGAAGCATGATGTAACGCTAAGCTGAAGCGAAGGTGTGAAACCAATCAGGAGAGGTAAAGGGGAGCGTGTATCCCTCGTGGGCAGAGTGAAGCAGCCAATCAAGTAATGCGTGATCGCGTGTAAGACAGTATATTAAGAGCAGCCTTGTAATCAATAAATGGAGCATTTTGTGAACCTACATCGTATCGGTGTTTTCTCCCCTCCACCTGGCCGCGGCATATTGGACTCCAGTTTCCATTTCATTATAAAAAGAATTGAATAATAAATAAAGTTGTATTGACTCTCTATATTTTCTTTGATCTTAATACTAATAATTACATTTGGGTCTTTTTCCAGTTCCATATATTTTAAGTCCAATTTTAGGGTTTTTTTTTGTTTGTTTGTTTTTTTTTCCAATTTTCCAGTTAAATTTCAGTTAAATTTACTAGCTTGCAGGCACGGGTTGTATGGCTATTCCTGCTATTAAACCTCATAGAGTCTTACATTGACAGTCATATCCCCAGCCTGCAGTATTCCAGCATACACAAGACCATCCTTTTCTTCCACAGAGGTGTGATGACTGATACCTAGCTGTTTGACTGGGTACATCATCAGGATTTATGTGACATTGGTATCCACCTGGGCAAATATATTTTGGTTGGCTACTATAGTACTGCCTCCATTCTAAACTTCCACAATTAGTATCTAAATCCTCATCTATAATATCACATGCATCAAAAATCATTGGCAGTGAGGTACTCAAATTGGTTATAACTTCACTTATTCCAATTAATTTCCCTTCTTCTAAATTTGTTCTCATTTCTACCCAATACAAGGTTGGAAGTTCCTTTGGATCATAACACACAGTTTTGCTTGTTTTTCCTGACACAATTCATACTGGGTTTGATTATATATGCAACTGCCTATCTTTGTTCCTTTGCATTCATAAACAGTGTGATATACCAAGGTTTTAGAGGTTATTCTCCCTCATCTAGTTGTGGTAATACATTCAACTACAGTTGTTGTGAAGATTTTTAAAAGCCACGGCACTTTCCCATATGTTTCCTATCAGAACCGACACCAAAAGAGGTCCGGTCAGGATCATAGTGCTCAGCGGTCACAGCCCCAGGGGTTGCAGCCCTCGGCAGACCTTTTCAGCTGCAGCACCTATTCCCTCTGGTCTTGCCCTCTCTGGTAGGTTAAAGGTATATTCCCCGTCGGCTACTATGACAGTAGTATTTGACCCACAACAACTGTTCCAACGAGGTGGTAATTTCACACTGAATGCAAAAAGAACTGTAATTGATTTCTCAAAAATTGTTCATGGTCTCTCCTATGAGTAATAATATGCTTCAAACAATTGGGACACTTAGGTCTAATATACAAATTGCAGTGTTTGCATATAGGAGGGCATGGACTAGTACTGGCCCTTATCCTATGGTTTCTTAAAATAATTTCAACTATATCTTCATTTCTCATATCAGATTTACAGGAGTCAATATGAATTCTCTCAGTTACTTATCCAAGTCCTCTAGAGGGTCAGCTTGGTGTCTCCGGGTTCAGTCACAATTTTCCTTTTATGGGTCCTTTTACTCATGACGCATGTGTCCACCCTTTTTCAGCAGTTCTTATTGCCGTTTCTGTAGTTAAAAGAACAAGAAATGGTCCCTCCCAACGAGGGGATAAACTCTCTTCTTTTCAGCTTTTATGTAATTCTAGTTCTAATCCATTCACTGCAGCCGCCCCATGGCACTCCCCTCCAGGCAGTCTCACTTCCAGGGTCCAGATTCCTCATAGCACACACACAGATCCGGTTCCACAGAAGAGCCTACTCCCCCACCTCTGTTCAACATTCCTTCTCCACCAGTTTTAAAGCAACCGCTTTCTTTTTATCCACTTTCCATGTTTCCTCCTTTACTCCCAGTCCACATTTATCCATCAACCCTTCAGTCCCATCTATCAACATGTCTGTTTCCATCTGTTTGCCTACCCCGGCACCCATCCCATGCTCAAACACAGGAGCTGCTCGAGCTTCCTCCTTTTAACATCTTAACTTCTTAACATCTTTCCCTAGTATCACAATCTGAACAACATCTCTTTAGCTTTTAGTTTTTCCTGTCCTTTTCTAAAGTCAAAATTAAGGGATCAGGAAGAGGTATATTAATTTTGCACTCTGTCATATCTGCATACATTACTTCATTCCATTTTCCTTGTCACCTCAAAAACAACATTAATTATAACAATGTATAATAATTCAAAGTTCCATTTTAGGTCATTTTTCCTGATCTTCTAAAGTGTATGAAGGTCAGCATTGGTTACAATATTTTACCAACGTTTTCTTGTTTACAGAGGCCCCAGAAGATCCTCTCAGTTCTTTCCAATGTGCCAAAATGTAACCCAATGGGCTTTTCTTCAGAATTTCCTTGTCTTGACCGGCTCCCATTTCAGCCAATCTTTTACAGATCTCTATAGCTTCTCATCCCCAGTGCTCTGCAAATGCACTTATAAAAATGAGAGCACCTACACACAAGTTGTATGATATTCTTAAGGGGGTCAGTACAATAATATCTCTGGGTTCTGAAGATCAGCTCCCCTGTAGTTAGATCATAGTTTCGGTTACAGCAAAATTTCCTTTACAATCATGCCTGTGAAAAACTAAAGAATAAGGTATTGTTTATTAAGATATATGTTAGGTATATATATGTTAAGCCCAATATAAAGGTTAGACAACAAAAGATATGAAATTGCTTATGCACACAGCCAACGGACACAGCTTATGCAAGACAAGATAAACCACAATCGCTTACACCAATTAAACCAGAAACCGTTTATGCAAACATAAGATGACCACAAGGTGTTACAGAAACTGGCTTGCAAGATGTTCCAGGAACTGGCAGAAATAAGACAAACCACTCCATATAAGGACATAAATGAAGGGTCAACTATGGGACAAAGGAGGAAGACTTCTTACTTCGGCCTCACCGACCACCGGGAGGCAGAGGTCGACCCCCTAGCAACAGCTGAAGCATGCGCAGAGTACCTCAACTACGTCATGAACACGGAAGTAAAAGATGTATAAGGGAGGGCTTTTTGAACTGCTCAGTACGGCAGTAGGCGGAGCGCAGACTCCCCTGCCGTCCAGCGCTGTCTTTGCTCATATTCTACTTGCTATAATTAATAAAATTCTAATTGGTTTATGATCCGTTGTGGTTTCAATTTATAACAATTTCTGGTGCCGTGACTCGGATAAGGAACGGTGAGCTTTGGTCCTCCGGGGAGGCGCCCCGCGACATTTCGCGGCCCCGCGACCAACAGCTTACCTCAACCTTACCGACGAACCTAAGTTCTAGAATAATGAGTGTTGGGGGTCGAGCATGGGCGCTTTAACAGGCTTACAGCAAGCTGTGAGAAAGTGAACCTCTGACCCCAGGTTAAAAGAAGAAGCGTCAAGATCAGCAAAACAGGAATGCAATAACAAGATGCCAGAAGCATGATGTAACGCTAAGCTGATGCGAAGGTGTGAAACCAATCAGGAGAGGTAAAGGGGAGCGTGTATCCCTCGTGGGCAGAGTGAAGCAGCCAATCAAGTAATGCGTGATCGCGTGTAAGACAGTATATTAAGAGCAGCCTTGTAATCAATAAATGGAGCATTCTGTGAACCTACATCGTATCGGTGTTTTCTCCCGTCCACCTGGCCGCGGGAAATGAGGAAAGGAAAAACCGGTAAAATCCCATAAAAATTCTGTGTACGGGAGTCCGGACGAAGACGCAGGACGCGTAAGTATATTGCGAAGTTGTTCGCAGGTTTGCCGTTCGGGCGGGATTGGGTTTCCTGGAATATAACGAATGAGAGGTTCGATATACTGAACCAAGCGAGTGTGGACCCTTAAGTACTGCGTTTTCCATCTCCCGCGAGGGACTGGGGCAGGAACAAGGGGGAGCGAGTGAGTGTATATTTGTGGATATTCCAGAAGATGGGGGGCGAAGGGCAGCAAGCCTTCGACTCACATGAATACCCCTTAGATAATTGGAGAGATTTCCCTGGAACCCTGGGGAAAGATAAGCAAAAAAAATGATAGAATACTATACTATGATATGGGGAGGGAAGACGGGTCCCAGTAGAGGTCCCAGTCCCGGGGGCCCAGGCAGAGGTCCCCGGAGTAAGACAATGAGTCAGAGTCGTAATTATAACCCAGGAAAGCATCCAAGGAGAGATCCTAAGAATAAAGCAGGGAGCAGCCCACCGGATGCACCACCGGACGGTCCCCTGGGGTTAATGATAAAGTACTGGGACATTCAGCCGTCCCAGGAAGGAAAAAAGAGTAAGGAAAAAATGGTCCATTACTGTATGGAAGTATGGGCAAAAAAAAAAAATTCGACCCGATATTTGGGTCCGCAAGACACAGTGGGTGTCTTGTACAAAAAGGTTTTATGCACAAGAGGCAGCGGGCCTCCTATGGTTTACAATCACAGGAGGCAGTGAGCATCTTGTGGTTAGGGTCCTGCAAGACACAGTGGGTGTCTCGTAGAAAAAGTTTTGTTTTTTTTAGGCAGCAGACATCTGATGGTCTGAATCCTGCAAGATACAGTGGGTGTCTTGCAGAAAAGGTTTTGAGGATTTCAAAGGTATGTGCTGCATGAAAGTAATCTGACCATTCTGAATCAATCCATGCTAAGCTGGGAAAACTGCAGGAGAATATGCAAAAGCTTAAAATTGTTGGAAGTGGATTGGATAAGGAGTTACTGGATGGTTCAGAGATATACTTAACCAAGGCCTTCTCCAGGTAACATGGATAGGTCTGTCATAAATAATAGAGTAAAAGAATTTACTCACTTTATAGAAAAAGGGGGAACTGATACACGGGTAACCAATGTACAGGGAGGTAATACAGAGAAATTGTACAAGGGAGTTAAAGGAATTCCTTTGCTTAAACAAAAGTATTGTCTGTCCTAAATACCTGCCATTGCCACCTTGCCAAGGCATTGATTATTGCTGGAGGGGAAGAAGCAGATGCTAATTCTATTGACAAAAGCAGATGAAAGGTCCTGCTGATAAGCCAGGGAGAGGCAGACTGGGCGATCAAGCCTTAAGACCATGACAAAAGCACAGATGTTTGGTCCTGTTAATAAGCGGCAGGAGAAGCAGACTGGGCGCCGACTAACCCTAAGTCCATGTCTGAAGATTAAAAGGTGTAAAGGTTAAGAAGAGGGAGACTCATTTATTTCATCCTGAGACCCCTGCCCATGACCAGAAGGGGCACTGCGCAAGTGCAAAGGACCTTCTGGCTCATTATAATACGAAGCGGGGATAGATAATAAATATGTATAGGCGGATCGGGTGAGCCCAGGTTTTCGCTATATCCCAAGTTTTGGGAGCCAGGACGGACCTGCTAGGGGGGCAGGTGAAGGGTAAGCGAACCCACCAGGTTTCTGCTGTGTCTCAGATTCTGAGAACCGTGAGGAGAGTAAGCGGAACCATAGTGTGAGTGGGGGATCCCATGTGTAACTTTGTGTTTTTGTGTGACTGAGACGTAGCATAGCTACAAAGCGAGTGTGGAGTCCCAGTCCGCGGTTCCGTGTCTCCGCGAGGAGAGCGGCCGGAGACGGACGAAGCGTCTATATTTTTTTGTACCTGTGTGTCCTGTCTGTGAGCGGGGGGGCCTGGCTGCCCTCCCGCTGTCCTGTCTGTGTAACCCTGTGTGTGTCCTGTCTGTGAGCGGGGGCCTGGCTGCCCCTCCCGCTGTCCTGTCTGTGTAACCCTGTGTGTGTCCCGTCTGTGAGCAGCTTAGAAAAGGGCGGAGGGGGAGTGTCCGGCTGCCCCTCTCGCTGCTTTTTTTTTATCCTGTGCATCTTCTTGTGTGTGTACAGCCATTAGATTATAGATACCCAATCGGTAATTCTCTGAGAACAGAAATAAAATGATTATTTTGTGGAAAAAGCCACAAAAGTTCTGGGAGGTTAAAAAGAAAAAATGGAAGGATTTGTAAAAAAAAAAAAGTATCAAAGAAAATTTGAAGAGGCATGATTGTAAAGGAAATTTTGCTGTAACCGAAACTATGATCTAACTACAGGGGAGCTGATCTTCAGAACCCAGAGATATTATTGTACTGACCCCCTTAAGAATATCATACAACTTGTGTGTAGGTGCTCTCATTTTCATAAGTGCATTTGCAGAGCACTGGGGATGAGAAGCTATAGAGATCTGTAAAAGATTGGCTGAAATGGGAGCCGGTCAAGACAAGGAAATTCTGAAGAAAAGCCCATTGGGTTACATTTTGGCACATTGGAAAGAACTGAGAGGGTCTTCTGGGGCCTCTGTAAACAAGAAAACGTTGGTAAAATATTGTAACCAATGCTGACCTTCATACACTTTAGAAGATCAGGAAAAATGACCTAAAATGGAACTTTGAATTATTATACATTGTTATAATTAATGTTGTTTTTGAGGTGACAAGGAAAATGGAATGAAGTAATGTATGCAGATATGACAGAGTGCAAAATTAATATACCTCTTCCTGATCCCTTAATTTTAGCTTTGGAAAAGGACAGGAAAAACTAAAAGCTAAAGAGATGTTGTTCAGATTGTGATACTAGGGAAAGATGTTAAGAAGTTAAGATGTTAAAAGGAGGAAGCTCGAGCAGCTCCTGTGTTTGAGCATGGAATGGGTGCCGGGATAGGCAAACAAATGGAAACAGACATGTTGATAGATGGGACTGAAGGGTTGATGGATAAATGTGGACTGGGAGTAAAGGAGGAAACATGGAAAGTGGATAAAAAGAAAGCGGTTGCTTTAAAACTGGTGGAGAAGGAATGTTGAACAGAGGTGGGGGAGTAGGCTCTTCTGTGGAACCGGATCTGTGTGTGTGTTATGAGGAATCTGGACCCTGGAAGTGAGACTGCCCTGGAGGGGAGTGCCATGGGGCGGCTGCAGTGAATGGATTAGAACTAGAATTACATAAAAGCTGAAAAGAAGAGAGTTTATCCCCTCGTTGGGAGGGACCATTTCTTGTTCTTTTAACTACAGAAACGGCAATAAGAACTGCTGAAAAAGGGTGGACACACGCGTCATGAGTAAAAGGACCCATAAAAGGAAAATTGTGACTGAACCCGGAGACACCAAGCTGACCCTCTAGAGGACTCGGATAAGTAACTGAAGGAATTTATATTGACTCCTGTAAATTTGATATGGGAAATGCAGATATAGTTGAAATTATTTTAAGAGCCAAGTGTCCCAATTGTTTGAAGTATATTATTACTGGTAGGGGAGACCACGAATAATTTTGAGAAATCAATTACAGTTCTTTTTGCATTCGGTGTGAAATTACCACCTCGTTGGAATAGTTGTTGTGGGGTATACCTTTAACCTACCAGAGAGGGCAAGACCGGAGGGAGTCGGTGCTGCAGCTGAAAAGGTCTGCCAAGGGCTGCAACCCCTGGGGCTGTGACCGCTGAGCACTATGATCCTGACCGGACCTCTTTTGGTGTCGGTTCTGATAGGAACCATATGGGAAAGAAAATCATTCACAACAATTGTAGAATGCATTACCACAACTAGACAAGGGAGAGTAACCTCTCAAATACTGATCTACCACACCGTTTATGAATGCAAAGGAACAAAGATAGGCAGTTGCATATATAATCAAACTCAGTGAGGACAAATTCAGAAGGAAGATTAATTGGAATAAGTTATAATGAAGTTATAACCAATTTGAGTACCTCACTGTCAATAATTTTTGATGCATATGATATTATAGATGATGATTTAGATACTAATTGTGGAAGTTTAAAGTGGAGGTGGTACTATAGTAGCCAACCAAAATATATTTGCCCAGGTGGATACCAATGTCACATAAATCCTGATTATGTACCTAGTCAAACGGCTAGGTATCAGTCATCACACCTCTGTGGAAGAAAAGGATGGTCTTGTGTATGCTGGAATACTGCAGGCTGGGGATATGACTGTCAATGTAAGACTCTATGAGGTTTAATAGCAGGAATAGCCATACAACCCGTGCCTGCAAGCTAGTAAATTTAACTGAAATTTAACTGGAAAATTGGAAACAGAAAAAAGTAACTAAAATTGGACTTAAAATATATGGAACTGGAGAAGACCCAAATGTGATTATTAGTATTAAGATCAAAGAAAAATATAAAGAGTCAATACAACATCATGTATTATCATGAAATGGAAACTGGAGTCCAATGTGAAATTCCCACAGTTGCTAAAAAAAAAAAAATCTCTTTGTAAATCTTGCTGAAAATATAGCTAAAGCATTGAATGTAACTAACTGCTGTGTTTATGGGGGAACTAACCGGGGAGAGAGATGGCCCTGGGAGGCAATGGAGAGTAATATAAGTGACCCTGCAGTCTGGAAAAATCTAAAAGGGAACAAATGGACCAGGCCACCAATGGCAGATTGACTTTACAGAACTGCCAAGGAAGGGGGGTATAGGCATTTGTTACTAAATTGAATAATAATCAAATGGTTTGCTGTCTTGGATTTAAAGGACTCTTTCTTTGCTTAATATTGGCCAAAGAAAACCAGAATTTATTGGCTTTTGAATAAGGAAAATCCTGGCACAGTAAGGAAAACTCAGCTAATTTGGACAGTATTACCTGAAGGGTTTAAAACCAATCCGACGAGTTTTGAAATCAGTTAACACTGGAACTAGAAACATGGAATCCACCCAATCAGAGGGACCTATGTCTCGTTAATGGTGGGATTATTGAATTTTCTGGGACTGAATGATTATCAGGTATCCAGACAAAAGGCCAAACTAATTCAAACCTGAGTTTCCTACCTAGGGTATGAAACAACAGGAGAACAGAGAAGTTGGAACTGCTAGAAAATAAGCCATTTAACCATCAAGGAGTTCTGTACGTACCTGGGAATGACTGCATGATGCAGACATGGATACACGATTATGGTGTTCTGGTAAGACCACTATATGAACTGTTAAAAGAAACCTCTCTCTTTGGAATAGACCGATTCTGTAGAGGAGGGCTTAAAACAGAGCTAATGAGAACTGCAGCTCTGTGACTTCCGGATGTGACTAAATCATTTTGGCTATATTCCTATGAAGAGCAGGGAATAGCTTTGGTCCTTGCTCAGAAGCTAGGACCCTATAAGAAGACAGTGGTGCATTTTTCAAAACAGCTGGATGAAGCAAGCAAAAGATAGCCCAGATGCCTAAGAGCTGTGGCTGCAGTTGTCATGAACATTGAAGAGGCTTGCAAATTTACCTTGGGACAAAAGATTACTGTACTAGTGTCTCATGTTGTATTAGCAGTTCTGGAACAGAAAGAAGCCCACTGGTTATCTCCTTCATGGTTTTTTTTTGGTTTTTAAATTTAAGCTGGTGACTCTGATCAGGAAACTGGAAATAATTTGGCCAATATTGAAGCCAAACAAGAAGCTGAATCCCTGATGGCAAACTAACAATTGAGAAATCTAAACCTAGATATTCAAAGGAGGTTAGAAAATTGATTGAAGATCTCAAAGGACAGGAAAAAAGGGGGTTGGGTTCAGATACATGATGGGCGAATTTTAATTCCCTGTAATCAATTCTGGAAGATACTTCAGGAGGAACCTAATAAAACTCATTGGGGTCGCAACTCTTTGTATAAATACTTAGACAGGCAAATTGTAGGAAGGAGAAAATAGAAATCATATTGGTACAACTGGGAAGGAAGCTACCCAGGACAGTACTGGCAAATAAATTTTCCTGAGTCACCGAGAACAGGTTACCAATATTTGTTGGTGTTAACGGATACTTTTTCAGGGTGGCCAGAAGCATTCCCTTGTAGAAAAGTAATGTAAGACAAGTAATTGGAACATCGTTATATGATATACCTTGTTTTGGAGTACCAGAGGCAATTTCTTCCGACCGAGGCTCGCACTTTAGAGCAAAATAGTTACAAGAAACTAGCAAAAATTAGAAGCTGATTGGCAACTACATGTACCATACAGGCCCCAGGTCAGTGGGCAAGTAGAAAAGATGGTTCATCTGATCAAAACATCAGACTGGTAAAATATGTCAGGAAATAAATTAATATTGGTACCAAGCCTTACCACTGGCTCTATTAAGGCTTTGAACTAAACCTCGGTCGAAAGAAAAGGCTAGACCATGTAAAATTTTATATGGAAGACCATATGGGGTCCAACAGGGAGTGCCTCTCCAAGTGGGAGAAGAAAACCATGTGGCTGGAACTCGAAGCAGAGGACTGGAGAGTCCAGTACATAATATACAACCTGGAGATTACGTATACATAAAATCTTTCAGACCCACAGAGGAAGAAGATCTCGAACCAAGGTGGAAGGGGCCGTTCCAAGTATTACTCACAACTTTCACTACTATAAGTGTCTGGATTCAAGAAGGCTCCAAAAGCTCCCTGGAAAATCACATCGAGCGGTAATAACAAAGATAGAGTGATCCATGGGTGTTAACACAATGTTGCAATTGTAATCAGAATATAAATCCAGGTATGAGATAAGGGCAGTACAAGTGCTGCACATACTACATGAAGCTTGGCCTAATTAGGTGTATACCCGACTGCTAGTGTCCATTTGGTGTACACCCACGAGGCAACGGGCATCCTGTGGTTTACAGTCACAGGGGACAGTGAGCATCTTGTGGTTTGGGTCCGCAAGACACAGTGGATGTCTTGTACAAAAGGTTTTACGCACGAGAGGCAGCGGGCGTCCTGTGGTTTACAGACACAGGGGGCAGTGGGCATCTTGTGGTTTGGGTAAAGGTGTAAAACAAGAGGCAGCGGGCGTCCTATGGTTTACAATCACAGGAGGCAGTGGGCATCTTGTGGTTAGGGTCCTGCAAGACACGGTGGGTGTCTTGTACAAAAGGTTTTAGGTGTAAAACAAGAGGCAGCGGGCGTCCTATGGTTTACAATCACAGGAGGCAGTGAGCATCTTGCAGTTAGGGTCCTGCAAGACACAGTGGGTGTCTTGTAGAAAAAGTTTTGGTTTTTAGGCAGCAAGCATCTGGTGGTTTGAGTCCTGCAAGATACAGTGGGTGTCTTGTAGAAAAGGTTTTGAGGATTTCAAAGGTATGTGCTGCATGAAAGTAATCTGACCATTCTGAATCAATCCATGCTAAGCTGGGAAAACTGCAGGAGAGTAAAATTGTTGGAAGTGGATTGGATGAGGAGTTACAGGATGGTTCAGAGATATACTTAACCAAGGCCTTCTCCAGGTATAATTTTAAATCAATAGAAGGAACATGGATAGGTCTGTCATAAATAATAGAGTAAAAGAATTTACTCACTTTATAGAAAAAGGGGGGACTGATACACGGGTAACCAATGTACAGGGAGGTAATACAGAGAAATTGTACAAGGGAGTTAAAGAAATTCCTTTGCTTAAACAAAAGTGTTGTCTGTCCTAAATACCTGCCATTGCCACCTTGCCAAGGCATTGATTATTGCTGGAGGGGAAGAAACAGATGCTAATTCTACTGACAAAAGCAGATGAAAGGTCCTGCTGATAGGCGGCAGGAGAGGCAGACTGGGTGACCAAGCCTTAAGACCATGACAAAAGCACAGGTGTTGGGTCCTACTGATAAGCGGCAGGAGAAGCAGACTGGGCGCCGACTAACCCTGAGTCCATGTCTGAAGATTAAAAGGTGTAAAGTTTAAGAAGAGGGAGACTCATTTACTTCATCTTGAAGACCCCTACCCACAGGAGGAAGACTCATTTACTTCATCCTGAGACCCCTGCCCATGATCAGAAGGGGCACTGCGCAAGTGCAAAAGACCTTCTGGCTCATTATAATACGAAGCGGGGATAGATAATACATATGTATAGGCGGATTGAGCAACCTCATGTCTATGTATACCTTAAGAGAATAAATGTAAAGCGAGAACAACCCTGAGGTGTGCATGCTTTGCAGGAGCTATCCCCATGCACCTCAGCGCTGAATAAAAGCATACCTACTTTACAACTTTAACTAGTTGTGGAGTCTATCCGTGCATCAATAAGAGCTGCTGGAAAAAAAAAAAGGTGGACACATGCGTTTCGAGTAAAAGGATCCATAAAGGAATGGAAAGTTGTGACTGAACCCAGAGACGCCAAGCTGACCCTCTAGAGGACTTGGATAAGTAACTGAGAGAATTCATATTGACTCCTGTAAATCTGATATGGGAAATGAAGATATAGTTGAAATTATTTTAAGAAACCATAGGATAAGGGCCAGTACTAGTCCATGCCCTCCTATATGCAAACACTGCAATTTGTATATTAGAGCCAAGTGTCCCAATTGTTTGAAGCATATTATTACTCATAGGAGAGACCATGAACAATTTTTGAGAAATCAATTACAGTTCTTTTTGCATTCAGTGTGAAATTACCACCTCGTTGGAACAGTTGTTGTGGGTCAAATACTACTGTCATAGTAGCCGACGGGGAATATACCTTTAACCTACCAGAGAGGGCAAGACCAGAGGGAATAGGTGCTGCAGCTGAAAAGGTCTGCCGAGGGCTGCAACCCCTGGGGCTGTGACCGCTGAGCACTATGATCCTGACCGGACCTCTTTTGGTGTCGGTTCTGATAGGAACCGTATGGGAAGATGCCGTGGCTTCTAAAATCATTCACAACAACTGTAGTGAATGCATTACCACAACTAGACAAGGGAGAGTAACCTCTCAAACCCTGATCTATCACACTGTTTATGAATGCAAAGGAAAAAATATAGGCAGTTGCATATACAATCAAACTCAGTGAGAACAAATTCAGAAGAAGGAAGATTAATTGGAATAAGTTATAATGAAGTTATAACCAATTTGAGTACCTCACTGTCAATAATTTTTGATGCATGTGATATTATAGATGATGATTTGGATACTAATAGTGGAAGTTCAGAGTGGAGGTGGTACTATAGTAGCCAACCAAAATATATTTGCCCAGGTGGATACCAATGTCATATAAATCCTGATTATGTACCTAATCAAACAGCTAGGTATCAGTCATCACACCTCTGTGGAAGAAAAGGATGGTCTTGTGTATGCTGGGATACTGCAGGCTAGGGATGTGATTATCAGTGTAAGACTTTTACAAGCTTCAATAGCAAGAATACAAACAAACAATAACTGTACAACCCGTGCCTGCAATCCAATAAATTTAACTCTCATAGATTTGAAAAAAAAAAATTGGAAACAGAAGCAAGTAACTAAAATTGGACTTAAAATATATGGAAGTGGGGAAGACCCAGCTGTGATTATTAGTATTAAGATCAAAAAACTGGAGTCCAATATGAAATTCTCACAGTTGCTAAAAATCTCCTTGTAAATCTTGCTGAAAATATATCTAAAGCATTGAATGTAACTAACTGCTATGTTTGTGGGGGAACTAACCAGGGAAAGAGATGGGCCTGGGAGGCAATGGAGAGTAATATAAGCGACCCTACAATCTGGAAAAATCGAAAAGGAAACAAAAGGAGACAACAATGGATCTTGCAAATGGGTATAATCGGAAAAAGTTGTTGGCAAAAATTTAGAAAATGGTGTAAAACCAATAGGAAATTTACTTTGTGAAGGGGGTTATATGTGGAAGAGAGCAAGGAAAGACTGGGGAAGATGGGGAAATCCCATAGAAATAAATCACCAATTCAGTAACTGGACTAATGGAACTAACATACCAAACAGTTGCCTACTCCAAATGGATATTATTGAATCTGTGGTAAAATAACTTTTGCATTTTTACCCCAAAATTGGACAGGTTCATGTATATTAGGAATGATCAGACCTAATTTCTTCTTATTAAGGAGAAAACAATATAAAAGAGAGCTACAAAAATGGAAAGACAATGAGTGGCCATCTGAATGAATAATCTATTATGATTTGACAACTTGGACCGAAGATGCATCCTGGGGATACAGGACTCCTATATGTATGTCGAATAAGAATTATAAGGTCACAAACTGTGGTAGAAATAGTAGTAAATAAAACAGAAAATGTATTAGGATTAATTGCAAAGCAAAATACTAAAATGAAAACTGCAATATATCAGAATCGTGTGGTTTTAGATTGCCTGTTGGCTCAAGAAGGAGTGGTCTGTGGAAAATTTAATCTTAGTGATTGCTGTTTAGGATTAGATCTATTGTTCTTAAAAGAAGGAGGGTTATGTGTAGCTCTCAATGAAGAATGTTGTTCTTTGGCTGACCATACTGGAGTAGTCCAGGACACCATGTCTGAACTCCGGAAAAGGTTAGATCAACGTAAGAAAGATCGTGAGATGGGCAGGTCATGGTATGAAAACTGATTTAATGTTTCACCTTGGCTAACCACTTTGTTGTCCACTTTAGCAGGACCGCTTATCATGTTGATTTTGGGACTTATATTTGAGCCTTGTATATTACACTATATTTTACGCTTTATTAGGGAACGATTTGACATAGCTAAACTGCTTATTTTAACTATGAGGTCTGGGGCAAATTATAAGAGTGTATCTATTGATGAGGATGAAGATTGTTGTGAATATATTATGTCACGTAGGGGCTACACTGATTGTAATTGTGAGATATTACCCTGTGAGTGTTCTGATAAATGTTGGGATTGTGGAAAAAGGTTTATTTGCAGTGCTGAGAATGAAAGCAGCATCTAATAAACAATAATAGGATAAAAAGAAAAAGGGGGGATTGTGAAAAACTAAAGAATAAGGTATTGTTTATTAAGATATATGTTAAGTATATATGTTAAGCCCAATATAAAGGTTAGGCAACAGAAGATATGAAATTGCTTATGCACACAGCCAACGGACACAGCTTATGCAAGACAAGATAACCGCAATTGCTTACACCAATTAAACCAGAGACCGTTTATGCAAACATAAGATGACCACAAGGTGTTACAGAAACTGGCTTGCAAGATGTTCCAGGAACTGGCAGAAATAAGACAAACCACTCCATATAAGGACATAAATGAAGGGTCAACTATGGGACAAAGGAGGAAGACTTCTTACTTCAGCCTCAACGACCACCGGGAGGCAGAAGTCGACCCCCTAGCAACAGCTGAAGCATGCGCAGAGTACCTCAACTACGTCATGAACACGGAAGTAAAAGATGTATAAGGGGGGGCTGTTTGAACTGCTCAGTACGGCAGTAGGCGGAGCGCAGACTCCCCTGCCGTCCAGCGCTGTCTTTGCTCATATTCTACTTCCTATAATTAATAAAATTCTAAATGGATTATGATCCGTTGTGGTTTCAATTTATAACAATTTGCATAGTGAAATGTGCTTGAAATGTGCTCTGACAGTCATATTTCTTTGGATGGGGAAGAGGTGGAGGTTTTTGTTGGAGATTTTGTTCCCCTCTCAGGTACAGTGATAGGGTAAGCACAGCACCTGTCTTGTTACCACAGTCTGATCCTCACAGACTCATCAAGCTGCTTTAGTTTAAAGCAGTCTCAAGTCTTTTGTGGAGTTCCCTGTTAGTTTAGGCTGAATTGCAGTATTTTAATTGACTTAATGGAGGCGTAATTTAAGTGTCTTTGAAGCATTTTGTACAGGTTTAATGCTGCTGCATAAAACAATGCACTAAAAGTGTGGATTTAAAAAGGGGACGGGTGGTAGCTAAAATGATGGAATGTATTTGCAAAGCTACTTTTTAAAGGAAGAATGCTCACCATGTCGACTGCAGGGGGCAAGTCAAACTAGACTGGCAGATACACAAATCTCGTGCTCGGCCCAGAGCGCTGCCCCTGCTTTCCGCGGGTGTCTGCCTGCTCTGTTCCTCGGCTACAGCCGGTAGCCCGGGTGCGCAGTTCGTAGCTGAAGCCCTGGCTGCAGCAGGCAGGAGAAGACCAGCTTCCCTAGATCACAGGCAACCACCAGCCAAGGACAGGCCGCAGACAGTGGCGACGGGAGTAGTAGTAGGACTCGAACCCGAACCCTCTCGCCCCGCCCAAGCTCTGGCCACGCTGCAGTCTTCCGGGGCGGTGCGTGGGAAAGGCTTGAGGCTCTTATGTTCGACTGAGGGGGGTGTGGGTACCTGTTGTTCCGGTTTTGCTCAGGCTTGGTGTTCGGATTGCGGCCTGGCTGAGAAGAGTTGTGTTCGTCGGTCTGTTGTTCCCCCGTCATCATGTCGATGCTGGGCTCGATGTTGGGCTCTTTACGCAGCGAGCTGGCAGAGGCTGTGGCCCAGGCGCGGCTCCTGGTGGTGGGAGCCGGCGGTATCGGCTGCGAGCTTCTCAAGGACCTGGTGCTCACCGGCTTCAGCAACATCGACGTGGTACGGGCTGGGGCTGCGGCGGTGTCGGGGGCTGGTGGCGCGGGCGGGGGTGTAGCGAGTGGGGCGGGGGCCGGGGCGCTGTGGTGGCGCAGCAGCTCCCGCCAGCCGCATTGTCTGTGTTTTCAAACTGCTCTCGGCCCACCAAAGCGGCCGCGTGCGGTGGGGATAGGCCCCGCCACAAAGGGTCTGCGATCTGTGGGCGCCATTCGCGCCCTTGTCTCAGAGCGGGCCGCCCCGAGTTGTGTTCGGGCTCCCTAACAAAGCGAGCGCTTTCCCCCGGTAGCCGGGCGGCCCTCCCAGACCAGCGGCGGGTCCCGCCGTCGCTCGGCGGGAGAGCGGCTGCGCATCTCTGTGTGCCTGTAGATTAAATATCACGGCAAATAGCGGCGTGCCATGTTAACTGCCCCACGAGTGATCTTTAAAGTTTTAGTTTTATCTAATTTCGCATTTGCTAACACTGTGGGTAATAGTCCAGTGATGGATTGCAACACAAAACAAAATTCGTGGGAGGTGAACTGTGTTTTCAGATACCGACCTGTAAAACTGTCAGTCCTAGGATTCCGGTCACGACAGCTTCCGTGGGCTGTGCTTTCAGTTTTGCTTCCTGATACTGTTCTCTGAGCGTGTATAGGAAGGACAGAATTTTGAGGGTGTTAGTGAAAACAGGTCGGAGAGAAATACTGTTAGTAAAACTCTCATTACCCAATTTCCAGACCTTTGTTAAGAATTTCTTGTTGTAGTTATGTAAAGCATATGGTTTAAAAAACTTATGGGAGTACAAATCCAGCTGGAGCACGGGTCTGTTTCCTTGAATATGTTTTCCCTTGTGTGTGCCTGGCCAGGAGTCACATCTGAGAGTTTTGCATGACAGGTTGTGAGAAATTTTTTTAGTCAGACTTGTTGAGCAAAGCATGTTAGAAACAACTTTTATCTAAAACTATATCAGCTTGTATAAGAGTACAGCTACTGATTTGCCTTGTTATTCAGACAACTAAGGCCTTTCTACTGAAATACTATTTTAAAATTTGTAGGATAAGCTTAAGTGTAATTTCAGGTTGTCCCTTTGACTTCAGTCTGCTGCCAAGAGCCTATCCAATTTTAATATTGTATTGGTGAAGTAAATGTGTACAAAAGAGTGGAAGCCTGCATTTTTTGCACTGTTCCCCCCCTTTTTTCCTACCTTAATATGTAATTTGTGTATTTCTGCAGTCCATTTAATATCTCCTGATTTTCCAGTTAGTCATTAGGTATAAATTTCATTGGTGTTTGCTTGTTGTTTCACTTACTATAGTTTGATTTTTTTTGCTTTTTTTTTAATTATCTTTCAAGGTAAGTTGGACTCAAGTACATGTTGGATCAGGGATTTATGAAAAATATTATTGGCAATGTTTTATGCAAGATTGTAATATTTTGATAACATACAGAGTAGATGGGCAATAAGACAAGGTGAGAGCAGAAAAAGAATTGTTATGCAGAGAGGGAACTAGCTGTTGGGACAATAAATTGCTTTCATCAACATTTGTGGTATTGAGGGCTTTCATGGTTATTAAATACTAACAAACTTGGACACCTAAAAATGCTTTATATTTTATAAGTTGTGAATTAGTTTTAGAAACAATGTTAATACTATTTTAAAAAGCTAGTATTTTTGAATGCCAGACAACTTGCAAGTAAGTGATTTCATTAAGTATAGTTTGTGGAAAGGCAGTGACTTTGTCCTTATGAAGAACAAAATTAAAATTTCAAAATCCAAGTCTGAAAGTGAATATATATCTTCTTAGGAAGCTCTGAGGCCTTTTCTTCTAAAGTACAAAAATTAGAACAATATAAAAGTTATTTGGTAAGAGAACTGTTATATTCTGATCATTCTGAGCTAGATTGAAGTTTCTCTTGAGGTCTTGTCCTAGGTTCAGGACAGGTCTCAAGTATTCTCTTTGGAGAAAAACTTCCTTTGCTTCTTCTGGTCTCGGTAGTACTGTTTTCAGTTGTGGCTTATGTAATTTGTTATCATCTCGAGTTAGTCTTGACAGATTTCTGGGTAATGGAAGTTTTAATGATGCACTTGATCATTTTCACTTGAGGTTCTTGGGCTTTCTGGCTTTGGACTAAGCAAGCTTTAGTGTATCCTATGAGAAAGGGAAGTAGGTCTAAATGTGTTTTCATAAAAATACCATTTTCATTAAAAGATGCAGGACTGTGAGTAGTTACTAGGATCCTATGGGTAAAAAAAGAGTCTGTTTTATAATAGCCTAAAGCATTCTATAACTTCTGTTAGTTCTATATCCACAAGTGCTTTTATTTAGTGTTATTTAGGGTCCTGGGTTCAGCAATAGCAGTCATTTTTCTCAGTAGCTGGTGCAGAGCTATGTTTTTGACTTTCAGTCTGGGAACAATGCTGATAATACTGATTGTTTTTAGCTGTTGCTCAGTGGTGTTTACTTTGACTAAGGACTTTGAGTTTCATGCTCTGCTGGGGGGGGGAAGCCAGGAGGATGCAGAGACAGGACACCTGACCCAAACTAGCCAAAGAGGTATTCCATACCACAGTACATCATGTCCAGTATATAAACTGAGGGCAGTTACCCAGAAGGGATAGATCACTTGCTTGGGTAGGGTTGGGTATTGTTTGGCAGGTGGTGAGCAGTTGTATTCTCTTCCCTTATTTCCCTTATCATTATTATTATTATTGGTCATGGCAGTAGTGGTTTTGTGTTATATATTAGTTACTGGGCTGTTCTTATCCCAACCCATGGGAGTTACATTCTTTTGATATTCCTCCCCATCCCTCTGGGAGCTGGGGGAGGAAGGGGGGGGGGGGGAGTGAGTGAGTGGCGGTGTGGTTCTGGCTTGTCTGCTGGGCTTAAGCTATGACAGTTCTTTGTGGGGCTCAAAGGGTTGAGATAATGACAGATCTGACCAGAGTGTGTCTAATTGTATTTGTGATAAGTATTTATTGTTTTGGATTAATAGTAGCTTGTCACAATGCTGATACATTGGCTCTCAAAGTTGTTGCTCTTGATCTCAGACTTTCAGCATGTCTTACCTTACTTACAGTCGTTATTTGCTGTGTTAGTGTTTATCAGCTAGGGGTCTTGGGCTAAGGTTAGGGTTCTTGTTTCATTGTACTTTATGGTAATGACTTGAAATTCAGTAGATCATGAAACTGATCTGGTTTGTGTTCCCTGTGTGGTTACCACCTCTATAATTTGGGAAGTATATAGTAGTAGTATTGAGCAATTCTGTCTTTAGTTACCTCCTCAGGTGGTCAACCCGTGAAGGAGACATTCCCTTCCCAGCGACACCCCCCCCCCAACCGCTCCCCAACAGACTACTTACTGCATCATTTGAGAGTTGTGAAGGTTTTGAATGTCCTTTGAGTACCCTTGAGACCTTCCTGCTGATCGTGATGGGGATCACCATGTTGGCACACGTACAGAGTGTGTTTTACCCACAACCATTTTGTCTGATCTTGAAAATTAAGCAGTCGGGTTTGGGTCTTGTCTGGGATTAGATGATGATATAGGAGGACCAATAAATTTTCCCCAAGGCTGGAGAGTCATGAGTGGCAGGGTGTGTGGGATAGTATGGGCAAGTATCTAGTCCACTGGGCCCTTCCAGTGCTTTGGAACTTCACCGCTGAACAAGTGCAAAATCCAGAAAAATTAGTAAAACACTTAAATGGAGTGTGTTGTCATCCAGGTCATAACAGAGAGGGATAAATCATGGCAACGTGCTGGGGCTTGGCCTATGCTTACAGAGCCCTGTTCAATACTATGCATCACTTTCTAAGTCTAAAAGATGTATCTGGATCTGATGGCAAAGCAACAGACAATGCAGCTACTTGAACTCTGACTGCAACTGACAGCGCAGCTGCAGCCCCAGGTGGAGGTGCAGCTGTAGCCCCAGCGACTAATACAGTAGCTACTCAAACTCTGACTAAAACAGACAATGCAGCTAATCCAGTTCCAAGCATAGCAACTACACCAACCCTGGCGACAAGTACAGCAGCTGCCCAACCCCTGACAATATATATTGCAGCCACTCCAACCACATTGATAATTACTGCAGCTAAACCAGAGGACCAGTTTGTGCCAATATCAGTTGCACTTGTATTCAAGGGGAAAAGCAAGGAAGATAAAAAGCAAGATGATGAAACAGTGCACTTAATGCATGGGACAGCATCTGAACAGGAGTTATTATGTCAGTCAGAGGAAGAAGAATAGGTGACGTTTTGACCCCAGACCTCAACTGAGCTACGGAATATGCAAAAAGAGTTTACCCATCAACCAGGGGAGCGCATCATCACCTAGTTGATCCGATGCTGGCACATTGGGGCCAATGGTTATGAACTAGAAGGTAGAGACCCTAAGTAGCTGGGATCACTTGCTAGGGAAGGGGGAATTGACAAAGCAGTTGCCAAAGAGAAACAGTCCTTCAGCCTTTGGAAGTGGCTCTTGGCAGCTATGTGTCCTGGATTCAGCAATAGCAGACATTTTTCTCCTTCTTAGTAGCTGGTGCAGTGCTGTGGTTTTGACTTTCAGCCTGGAAACAGTGCTGATAACACCAATGTTTTTAGTTGTTGCTAAGTCATGTTTACTCTGACCAAGGACTTTGTGAGTCTTATGCCCTGCCGGGGAGGAGGGGAAGCTGGGAGGAAGCAGAGACAGGACACCTGACCCAAGCTAGCCAAGGAGGTAGTCCATACCACAGCATGTCATGCCCAGGATGTAGAACAGGGGGCAATTACATGGAAGGGCTAGATCACTGCTTGGATCGGGATTGGTATCGTTTGGCGGGTAGTGAGCGTTTGTATTCTCTTCCCCTGTTATTTCCCTTATTATTATTGGTGGTAGCAGCAGTGGTTTGTGTTATACCTTAGTTACTGGACTGTTCTTATCTCAACCCATGGGAGTTACATTTTTTCAGTTCTCCTCCCCATCCTTCCAGGAGCTGAGGGAGGAGAGAGGGTAGAGTGAGTGAAGGAGCTGCATGGCTTGGCTTTAACCACAACACTATGAAAGAAAGGTTTCTGTACAAGGAGAATGTTAGGAGCGTTCGGCCAAGTAGATCACGCTAGAGAAAGTCATCCAGTCTCTGAGGCAATCAGCCATTGTAGATATGATTTGTTGCAGGCCGGATGCTGGGAATGCACACGTAGATCCAGATGAAGTTGTATGTACACGACCCACGTGGCGCAAATTTATCACATGCCCATTCATTGGCAACAGTAACTTGGAATGACATAGTACCACCAACAGTGGATGAAATCATTCATGAGCTCTGAGAATTCCAAGACAATCTCACCCCTTCCATAATTTCTTCTGTGAAAAAGCTTTCCCAGGAGTTTAAACAACTGAGAGATGATGTGTCTGATATATCCAGCTCCCCACATATACCAACCCACATCTCAGCTATTAAGAAGGGGCATCCTACTGCTCGAGAGAGAAGATATCGGAGGTATACGCCATGGGCCACCCTATTGTTTTACCTGTGAGATCACAGAGAAGACATGAGGAAGTGGGATGGAAAACCTTCCTCTGCTCTGGAGGAACTGGTGTGTGAATTGAAAATGAGAACAGAAGTCAAGGATGACCATCCCATGAAAGTTGCAGCTTCAGTTTCTGGTGAGCAGGTTCCCAGATGGACTGGAAGATCTGATTTTACTACAGTTCTTGTGATAAAGAAGAATAATCCCTTTCTACAAGAATTAAGTGTCCAATGTTATGATGATTATTAGAGGGGCCCTGCCTCCAGCCAGGTGGAGGTAGGGGACAATTGGATTTACTAGACAGTCTGGATCAGATGGCCTGGCACATCAGTCCCACAGAAGTATAAGGCTCTAGTAGGTCCCAGTGCACAGTGTACCCTGATGCCATCGAACTGACAAGGGGTGGAACTCATCTCTATTTATGGAGTGATGGGAGAATTCCAAGAGTTGACTCTACTGGAGGCTGAAATCAGCCTGACTGGGAGGAAATGGCAGAAGCACCCCATCATGACTGGTCCAGAGGCTCCATGCATCCTTGGCATAGACTACCTCAGGAGAGGGTACTTCAAAGATTGAGAAGGGTACCGATGGGCTTTTAGTATTGCTGCTTTGGAGACTGAGGAAATTAAGTAGCTGTCCACCTTGCCTGATCTCTCAGAGGATCCTTCTGTTGTGGGGTTGCTGAAGGTCGAAGAAAAGCAAGTGCCAATTGCAACTACAACAGTGGACTGGCGGAAATAACGCACCAAGAAAGACTGCTCGATTCCCATCCATAAGCTGATTTTAAGCTGATCCATAAGCACTAGAGAGCCAAAGAGCGATCAGAAGGACCCGCTCACCTTTTGTACTTCATTCGTCATCCTCCAAACCAAAGAGGCTTTAACCTTCTAGCTTACTTAATTCCAGCACGTTTCACACTCATGAATAACCTGGGCAATAGTGTCCATTGTTACTTCTACCCCTCGATCATGAGCCCATCTGTATGTTGCATCTCTGCCTTGATGGCCTGAAGTGTCATGAGCCCACCAGGCTAAAATTAATTCACCCTTACATTGTCAATATAAATCCATCTGAGCCACTTCAATCTTAGCAACTTTATCCATCTGTTGGTTGTTCCGGTATTCCTCAGTGAACCAAGTCTTGGGTACATGAGCGAACCTTCACCACCAGGTGCTGCACCCGGGCAGCGATAATCTTGCCACAGTGCAGCAGCCCAGACGGGTTTACCTCTGCATTGCCAGTTGCTCTGCTTCCATTGCTGCAAGTAAGAAATGGCATGCTGATGCTCTGAGATCAGGTGCAACAAATCAGAGAGTAAATAAATCAATATTGTGACAAGTGACTATTAACCTGAAACAATGAATGCTTATCACAAATATGATTAGACACACTCTGGTCAGATCTGTCATTATCTCAACTCTTTCAGCCCCATGCTGGGCACCAAAAAGAAATGTCATGGTATAAGCTCAGCTGGTAACTCAGAATAATGCAGCTGCTCAATCATTCCCCACCTTCTCCCCCCCCCCCCCCCCCCCCCCTCCACGAGGGATGGGGAGGGGAATCTAGAGAATGTAAATCCCATGGGTGGAGATCACAACAGTCTGGTAACTAAGGTAGAATACAAAATTACTATTACTACCATCAATAATAATAATCATAAGGGAAATAACAAGGGGAGAGAATACAATTGCTCATCACCCACCAACCAATACCCAGACTGACCCTAGCAGCGATCTCCACCTTCCAGGTAACTCCCTCCAGTTTATATACTGGGCATGAAATGCTGTGGTATGGAATACCCTTTTGGCTAGTTTGGGTCAGGTGTCCTTTCTCTTCTTCTTCCTGGCTTCCTGTGCCCCTCCTCACTAGCAGAGCATGAGCCTGAAAAAGTCCTTGATCAGAGTAAGCTTTACTTAGCAACAGCTAAAGCATCAGTGCTCTTTATGTGAGAGAGCGACTAGAATGTATTGAGTTCTTTCCGGGGTCAGATGAGGAGCGAGTGGAATGTCTGTGGGTATGAATTAAGGGACAGGCTGGTACGGGTGATACAGTTGTGGGAGTCTATTATAGACCTCCTGATCAGGAAGAAGGAGTTGATGAGGCTTTCTACAGGCAACAGGAAGTAGCCTCGCAACTACATGCCTTAGTTCTCATGGGGGTTTTTAACTACCCTGATATTTGCTGGGAGACTCACATAGCCAGTCATTCACAGTCTAGGAGGTTCCTCCAGTGCATTGATGATAACTTCTTAATGCAAATGGTGGACAAACCAACTAGGAGAGGAGCGCTGCTAGATTTAGTACTCGCCAACAAGGAGGGTCTGGGTTGAAGTGGTGATGGTCAATGGCAGCCTTGGCTGCAGTGACCATGAGATGGTGGAGTTTAGGATCCTGAGTGGGAGGAACAGAATACCTAGCAAGGCCACAGTTCTGGATTTCCGAAGGGCCAACTTTGGCCTCTTCAATCAACTGCTAAGGGAAGTCTCATGGGAAAGGGTACTAGGCGGTAAAGGGGCTCAAGATAGTTGGTCAGCATTCAAGGACCAGTTCTTCCAAGCTCAGGATCAGAGCATCCCAATGGGTAGGTGTCATGGTTTGAGCATGTTTTGAGGGTGTTTTTTGTTCAAGGTTTTTTTTTCCAGCCAGGTGGGAGGGGAGTCCGGGAGGAAGGAGAGACAGGACACCTGACCCAGGCTAGTCAATGAGGTATTCCATACCATAGCACGTGATACCCAGGATGGGATACTGGGAAAGAGAAGGCTGGAGGGGGGAGCTGTGGAGGAAAATGGAGGAGGGAGCACATGGTGCTCGGCCAGGCAGGGTGGAGTGAGTTATGGGTCGGTGGCTGGTGGGGTGTTGTATTCTTTTCACTTGCTGTTTGCTGTATCATTATTATTTGTAGTAGTAAATGGCAGTAGGGGTTTTGTGTTATGCCTTAGCAATTAAACCGTTCTTATCTCAATCCGTGGGGGCTACATTCTTTGGATTCCCCTTCCTAACTCTCAGGGAGTTGGGGGACTTGGTTTAAACCACGACATTTTTGGCGCCCAACGTGGGGCCCGAGGGATTGAGATAAGAACAGATCTGAGCGGATTTATGGTCTCTTGTCACAATGCTGATTTATTGGCTCTTAGAGGTTTTTCTCTGGATCTCGCTGTTTCGGGATTTTGCCGGGTACTTGGTGTATGGATTGGATGTGTTTGTGTCGGAGGCTTGTAATACGGTGGGGCTCCGGCAGCAGGGGGGGATGGACGTGGCCGTGGACTTGGACTTGTACCAGGCCGTCCCGCTGCTCTTCGCCGTCCTTGTCCTTATCCTCGTCGTCGTCTGTGTGGAGCTGCGTGAAGCCAGGAAGGAGCGGCCCCGGGAGCTGCCGGCAGCTGAGGCTGCCAGGGAGAGCGGCACGGGGAGCCAAACGGCTGTGGCAGAGCAGCGGGAGCAGGCGGGGGAGGAGCGGAGCAGGGCGGTAGCTGAGCAGGGGGATCACGCAGCGGGGAAGGTGAGTCCCGCGGCCGTTCCCGACCCTCCGACGGCCGAGAGTGTCCCCCGGAAGTCACCCGCCGAGCCCCAGCAGGAGGCAGGAGACCACACAGCACTTCCCAGCAAGGCAGAGGAGGAAGATCCGGACTCGGGAGAAGAGAAGCTAGTGGTGGGAGAACTGGCAAGCAGGGCAGCTACATCAGCCCCAGTGACAAGTGCAGCAGCAGCAGCTGAGAGTTCTGATGGTTTTGAATGGCTTTTGGGTGCCCTTGGGACCTGCCTGCTGATTGTAATGGTGATCGGCATGGTGGCACACACACAGAGTGTGTTCTACCCACGGCCATTTTGTCTGATCCCAAAAGTTAAGCAGAGTCAGGTTTGGGTCTTGTCTAGGGTTAGACAAGGATATAGGAGCACCAGGAGACTGTCCCCAAGGCTGGACAGTCATGAGTGGCAGGGCATGTGGGACAGTATGGCCAGGTATCTGATCCACTGGGCCCCTCCAGTGCTTTGGAAGCATTGGAGGTGGAAGGCAGCTGTGTGGAGTCCCCAGCAGCAGCTGTAGAACTGCTGAAGGGGATGGTGAATGATTTTGGTGGGCCCAGATACTTCAGGCTATCAGTCCAGAGATGCAACTTAGAGATGTCTCATGATCGAGGGGTGGACTTAAGAGTGATGGTGTATTGAAAATGTGGGATCTGGGCATGACGTGAATGGTATGGAATAAGGGGTGGATAATGTCATGGTTTGAGCATGTTTTGAGGGTGTTTTTTGTTCAAGGTTTTTTTTTCCATTTTTTTTCCTCATTGACTAGCCTGGGTCAGGTGTCCTGTCTCTCCTTCCTCCCGGACTCCCCTCCCACCTGGCTGGAAAAAAAAACCTTGAACAAAAAACACCCTCAAAACATGCTCAAACCATGACAGTAGGAAATCAAGTAAGAGATCTAGGAGACCGGCATGGTTAAACAAGGAGCTGCTGGGCAAACTCAAGTGGAAAAGGAGAATCTCTGGATTATGCAAAGAGGGGCTGGCCACCTGGGAGGAGTATAAGACAGTTGTTAGAGGATGTAGGGAGGCAATCAGGACAGCTAAGGCCTCCTTGGAACTTAATCTTGCTAGTCAGATTAAGGACAATAGAAAGGGCTTCTTCAAATACATAGCAAATAAAACTAACACAAGAGGCAATATAGGCCCACTGCTGAACGAGGTGGGTGCCCTGGAGACAGAGGATACAAAGAAGGCAGAGGTGCTGAATGCTTTCTTTGCCTCTGTCTTTACTCCTGCAGACTCTCCCCAGGGGCCCCAGATTCCTGTAGCCCCAGAAGGAGTCAGGACAAAGGAGGAGTTTGCTTTGGTAGATGAGGATTGGGTTAGGGATCAGCTATGCAATCTGCACATCTATAAATCAATGGGTCCAGATGGAATGCACCCACAGGTACTGAGGGAGCTGGCGGAGGTCATTGCTAGGCCACTCTCCATCATCTTTGGTAAGTCATGGGAAACGGGAGAGGTGCCTGAGGATTGGAAGATGGCAAATGTCACACCAGTCTATAAGAAGGGCAAGAAGGAGGACCCGGGTAATTATAGACCGGTCAGCCTTACCTCCATCCCTGGAAAGGTGATGGAACAACTTATTCTTGACTCCATCTCTAGGCATATCAAGGATGAGGGGGTCATTAAGAGCAGCCAACATGGTTTTATGAGGGGGAAGTCATGTTTGACCAACCTTACAGCCTTCCATGAGGAAGTAACTAGGTGGAGGGCTGTTAGTAGTGCGGTAGATGTGGTTTTTCTTGATTTCAGTAAGGCATTTGATACTGTCTCCCACAGCATTCTTATAGATAAGCTAAGAAGCCCAGTTGGGTTTACCTCTTTGTTGCCAGTTGCTCTGCTTCCATTGCTGCAACCACCCCCACAGAGCATTTGCCACCATGCATGAATCAGCATAGAGAGAAAGTACTGGCCACTTTTCTCGTTCAGCAGTGTCCAGGGCCAGCTGGATGGCTTTCACCTCGGCAAACTGACTCAATTCACCCTCTCCTTCAGCAGTTTCTCCTAGTTGCCTTCGGGGACTCCATACAGCTGCCTTCCATCTCCGATGCTTTCCCACAATATGGCAGGACCCATCAGTAAACAAGGAATAATGCTTTTCACTTTCTAACAGTTTAGTATATGGTGGGGCCTCTTCAGCACGCATCACCTCCTTCTCTGGTGACATTCAAAAATCTTTGCCCTCTGGCCAGGCCATCATGACTTCTAGAATGACTGGATGACTGGAATTTCCTGTTCGAGCTTGTTGTGTAATTAGTGCAGCTAACTTTCCCTATGTACCATTGGTTGAATGCATAGAGGAGACCCTGCCTTTGAACAACCAGCCCAGCACGGGCAAGGGAGGTGCCAGGAGGAGCTGTGCTTCAGTGCCAATCTCTTCCGAAGCAGCTTGAACCCCTTCATAGGCTGCCAGTATCTCTTTTTCAGTTGGGGTACATCTGGCCTCAGATCCTCTGTATCCCTGACTCCAAAAGCTGAGGGGTCAACTTTGAGTCTCCCCTGCAGCTTTCTGCCAGATACTCCAGGTAGGACCATTCTCCCCAGCTGAGGTGTAGAGTACATTTTTTACATCTGGCCCGGTCTGGACTGGTCCGTGTGCTATTGCATGAACTATATGTGGTTTAATTTGCTCTAAGGCTTGTTGCTCAGGGTCTCATTTTAAGATCATTCTTCTTCTGGGTTACGTGATAGAGAGGGCTGACAATCAAACTGTAATTTGGGATGTGCATTCTTCAGAACCCCATAACACCCAAGAAAGCTTGAGTTTCTTTCTTATCTGTTGGTGGAGACATTGCTGCTATCTTGTTGATCACATCTTCGGGGATCTGGCAATGTCCATCTTGCCATTTTCTTCCAAAAAGTTTAATTTGCTGTGCAGATCCCTTGACCTTACTCTGTTTTATGGCAAATCCAGCCTTTCTAAGGATCTGGATTATTTTCTTCCTGTTCTCAAAAGCTTCTTCTGGTGTATCACCCCACATGATAATGTCATCAATGTGCTGTAGGTATTCTGGAGCTTGCCCCTGTTCCAGTGCAGTCTGGATCAGTCCATGGCAGATGGTAGGGCTGTGTTTCCACCCCTGGGGCAGTGGATTCTAAGTGTTCTGGATGCACCTCCAAGTAAAAGCGAACTGTTGCCTGCACTCTGGTGCCAAAGGAACTGAGAAGAATGCATTCACAATCCCAACTGTGGCATACCACTTGGCTGCCTCTGACTCCAGTTCATGATGCCAGTTCTATCATGTCCAGTATGGCAGCACTCAATGGTAGTGTGACTTCATTCAGGCCATAAAAGTCTACTGTTAGTCTTCATTATCCGTTAGACTTTCACACTGGCCATACGAGGCTGTTAAAAGGGTGAGCGGGTCCTACTGATCACTCTTTGTCTCTCCAGTCTGCAGACCAGCTTATGGATGGGAATTGTGGAGTCCCTGTTTGTGTAAAATTTCTGCCAGTGCACTGTTGTGGTCACAATTGGCACTTGTTGTTCTTTGACCTTCAGCAACTCCACAACACAAGTATCCTCTGAGAGACCACGCAAGGTGGACAGCTGCTCAGTTTTTTCAGTCTCCAAAGCAGCAATATCAAGAGCCCATCAGCACCCTTTTGGGTCTTTGAAGTACCCTCTCCTGAGGTAGTCTATGCTGAGGATGCATGGAGCCTCTGGACCAGTCACAATGGGGTGCTCTTGCCAGTTCCTCCCATTCAGGCTTATCTCAGCCTCCAGTACAGTCAACTCTTGGGATCCTCTTGTCACTCCAGAAATAGAAATGTCTGAGTTTTTGGGACAGTTTTTCCACAGCTGAAATGATGGAAGAGGTGAGTTTTTCTTTTAACTCTGGTTCTATGGATGATTTCATCTATTTTTGGTGGTACTATGTTGTTCCAGGTTACTGTTGCCAATGAATATGCATATGATGACGGTGAATTCTGTGTAAGTTTTTGCCACATGGGTCGTGTACATTTGACTTCACCTTGACGTATGGGTGCATCCCTGACATTTGGTTTGTGATAGATCATCTCTTCAATGGCTGTTTCTCTCTGAGACTGGATGCTTTTCTGTAGCATGGTCCACTTGGTCAAACGATTCATAACATCATCCTTGTACGGGAACTTTTCTTTCACAGCTGCCAAAAGTTACCTCCACAGGTTGAAGGACTGTTTCTCTTTTGCAATTGATTTGTCAGTTCTCCCTTCCCTAGTATGTTATCCTAGCTGCTTGGCTTCCCTACCTTTAGTTTGTGACTGTAGGCCCCATTGTCCCAGCATTGGAGCAACCAGGTTATGATGTGCTCCCCTGGTTGACAGGTATAATCGTTTTGCATATTTCATAGGTCGTTTGAGGTCTGGGGTCAAGAAGTCACCTTTTATTTTTCTTTCTCTGATTCATGTTATAATGTTTCATGATCAGATGCTGTCCTGGATAGTGAGTACATTGTTTCTCTTTTGCTTTTTCTCTTGTGTACAGAGGCAACCGATATTGGCACGAATTGGTCCTCAGGCTTAGCTGCAGTGGTTATCACTGTGGTTGGAGTGGCTGCAATATATGTTGTCATGGTTTGGGTAGCTGTTGTACTTGTCGCTGGGGTTGGTTTAGCTGCTGTGCTTGGACCTGGAGTATCTGCATTATCTGTTGTAGTTAGAGTTTGAATAGCTGCTGTACTTGTTACTAGGGTTCGTGTAGCTGCTGTTTTTGTAGTTGGAGTATCCGAGTTGTCTGTTGCTTTACCATCAAATCCAGAGATATTCTTTGAAAGGTGCTGGTTAGTGTAGAACAGGGCTCTGTAAGCATAGGCTAAGCCACAGAACCTTGCCATTATTTGTTTCTCTCTGGTATGACCAGGATGACAACCCACCTCATTTAAGTGTTTTAGTAATTTTTCTGCATTTTGTACTGTTTCAGTGGTGATGTTTGAAAGCACTGGAGGGGCCCACTGGCCTAGATACTTGCCCATACTATCCCACATACCCTGCCACTCCTGTCTGTCCAACTTTGGGGAAAATTTCTCATTTCCCCTGTATTGTCATTTAACTCTAGACAAGACCGAAACCCGACTTCTGAGGTCAGACAAAATGGTTGTGGGTAAAACTCACTCTGTATGTGTGCCAACATGGTGATCCCCATCACAATCAGCAGGCATGTCTCAAGAATACGCAAATGCTGTTCAAAACCTTCAGAACTCTCAAATGATGCTGTAAATAGCCTGGGGGGTGGCTGGGAAGGTAAGGGTATGTCTCCTTCACAGGTTCGTCACCCGAGGAGGGGGAAAAAAATTGTGTATTTGCTAAACACTTCTGTTACCTCCCAAAGTGTAGAGGTGGTGACCACACTGGGAATGCAAGCCAGGCCAGTTTCATGATCAATGAGTCCATTGTATTACAAGTTATTGCCATAAAGTACAGTGAAACAAGAACCTTAGCCCATAGCCCTCAGCTGTTAAACTGTAACACAGCAAATACAGGGCTTAAGTAAGGTATGACATGCTGAAAGTCCAAGATCAAGAACAACATCTTTGAGAGCCAATAAATCAGCATTGTGACCAGTGAGTATTAATCCAAAACAATAAATGCTTATCCGAAATATGATTAGATACACTCCAGTCAGATATGTTATCTCAACCCTTTGTGGCCCACGTTGGGCACCACAAAAAACTGTCATGGTTTAAGCCTACTAATAAACACCAATGATGCACAATACAATTGCTGACCACCTGCTGACATTTAGCCAGCCTGACCCGGGCCATGATCTGCCCTTCTGGGTGTTTTCCCCCCACTTTATATACTGGGCATGATGTGATGTCATATGGAATGCCCCTTTTGCTAGTTTTGGTTCAGGTGTCCTGTCTGCTTCCTCCCGGCTTCTTGTGCCCCTTCTCTCTGGCAGAGCATGAAACTGAGAAAGTCCTTGAGCAGAGTAGGCATTACTTAGCAACAGCTAAAACTATCCGTGTGTTATCAGTATTGTTCTCAGACTAAAGTCAAAACACAGCACTGCACCAGCTACTAGGAAGGAGAAAAATGATTGGTACAGCTGAACCTAGGACAATTGTCTTTGGGAACTTGGGAGAAATATCTCGGGTTCAGAAAAATTTTCTCTATTTCTAGTTAAAAATGTTAGGGATGGAAGTGGACTTCTAAAAGAGTGGTTGATCAGAGAAATTGTATAAAGGAAAAATAGTGGTATCAAAGGTAGAATTAATTTTCTCAAAGTTCCAACTAAATCTCAATTATTGTGGTAGGTGATAAGCACATTTGAAATTCTGATGCTCATGTGCACATATTAATAAAGTCATGGCTGTTACGAGGAATACAGTTATGGCATCGTTTGAGGTTGCTCATCGGTTTTTAGACATCTTAATTGCATGATGATTATTTTTTTTTTCTGTGAGTGGACTTCATAGTTTTTTAATATACACTTAAGCAGTTATTCCTGATGACAACCAGTAAAACCTTTTGCTCTGCATTGTGTGAATTAGAAGATAGTGCAGTTCTCACTGTACTGATTCAGTTGCTCAAAGCCGTGTTCAAATGTCAAGTAAAAGTACTAATTAGTTTGCTTAGTAGCCTTTCTTCAACCTTGGGGAACTGTGGAACAGAGCCAGTGTTCAGGGTGGTTAGTCACATGTAGAGTCTGACTGGACTTATCTAGACCAATTTCTGCAGTGTCCCTTCTGAGTCTATACACTGTGCTCCTGATTAATTCTCACTGAAATCTTTATCCTGTGGTATGTAGTAAAAGGTCAGTACCTGATTGTCCTAACTACTATGCATATGTATCTCAAAACTCACTTATGGTTTTAGTAAGGACTCTTTAAAGATTATACAGCAAACTTTCTGAATAATTTTTTACATATGGTTCCATTGTTAGTAATTATTTAAAATGTCTGGATTCCTGAAGATGATTAGGTGATCAGTTGTGCCTCCATAGTTGTTATAGTACAGATGTAACCGCTGTATGCAGGTCTGAAAAAGTGTCTTTAAAGTTTATGCATTTTGGTCAGTCACATTTGCTTCAAACTTGGTTAATAGTTTTGTTCCTTTTGATTTTGTGAAAGTGAAATGGCTGTCTCTTGTATGTTTATAGGTTGATTTGGATACTATTGATGTCAGCAATCTCAACAGACAATTTTTGTTTCAAAAGAAACATGTTGGAAGATCAAAATCACAGGTGAGGAAAATGTCAAAGGTTATATCTTACTGTCCACAAATTAATAGTGAGTGTTAGAAATGCATCACAGTCTTGTTTCTACTGTGAAAAGGGAAATGTTGGTTGGTTGATCATGACTATCCACAGCATTTCATTACAAAAGTATTTAAATCTCTTAAGGTAGTCAACTTGATACTCAACTGGTATTAAGTCTATCTTTAGAAGGAAGGAAGCAATAATAAGTTGTGGTGTGTTTTTTTTGTTGTTTGTTTGTTTGTTTCTAGGTTGCCAAGGAAAGCGTGTTACAGTTTTATCCGGAGGCTAATATTATAGCTTACCATGATAGCATCACAAAGTATGTTTGATTTTATGCTCTAATTGCATGTTTTGGTTTGCAAGTACTGTGTTATTTAAGTGCTATGATGGGGTGCTTTAAGATACCACAATAAAAAGAAAAAGCTGTAAATGTGAGACTACCACAAACCTGAGTGGGAGTGTCGGTTTTGAATGAGTTTTCTTAAGCTCTGGTATTAATTTGTAGTCTTTTGTTTGTGTCTATTTTTTATTTTTTTTATTATTAGCAATACTTACTGTATAAGTTTCTATGCTGTAAGGCTGCCCTGATGTTTTGAGCAATAATTAGATTAAAATAAATGTGAATGTTGAGTCTGTAATGAAAAAAAGTCTTTTTTTAGGTAACTGTCATTTATATGTGTACAAAACTGTTAAAATGTAGTCTTTATGATCCATAACCAATAAGTACAGGATTATGTAGATTTTCATTAGCTGTTTCCCGTGTTTTACATTTCTTTGGTTTCTTAAAAACCGATATTCTGTCATGTTAAGTTTTGAACTCTGAATTTGCTATTAGCCACTGAAACCCCGAATCATTGCATGCCTTTGGAACTGTAAAGTGGTTAATCCTGTTTCCTCTGTACTCTCTTGTCACCTTCTTTAAATCAGAAAAATGCAATGTATAGATACTAAAGCATCGAGATTTTAAAATTCCCTGTCTTGGCTCCTAAGAGTATGGAGGCACAATCAAAACCAATTGAGTTATCACAGTATAATGAATTATCAACAGTCTGAGGAATTATGGTAATTACAGTGTGCATGATTTAGCCTCAGCTAGTGGTTTTTGAGGTCTGTTACCATAGCTCATCCAATTTACTCATTAGGTCAGAGCAGTATAATCACTTCTTAGTTGTCTGCCTGTTTCATTGGTCAAATTAGTACTAGTTGCAATAGCTTCATTCCAGCAGCTTTCATCCAGCTTTAAAATGGGCAGAAGGCAAATGGGGCAGTTAAAGGCTAGCAGTAAATTCATAATATGTGTAATTTATCACAGGAACATCAGTCCACACTTTGCATATGTATTGTTTCTGTTATGGCATAATAATAACTTTGATATACCATTTTGAGTATTGGGTTTTGGTGTTGTTTTTTTTTTTTCTCCTGTAGCCCTGACTATAATGTGGAGTTCTTCCGCCAGTTTACGTTGGTTATGAATGCTCTGGATAACAGAGGTGAAGTTTTCACCATGATTTTATATTGAAGATAAAAATACTGTTGCTTGTTCATACAAACAGACCTTTAATATGTTCTGCTCTTAGTACTTGTCAATTAAATAACAAGTATTCTCCTAACTTCTAATGCTTGTGTGCTTTACTAGCAACTTGGAAGGATAGTTAGTGCTTTGACAGATGTTTAGAAAGCAAATATTAACTGTTGTGCTGCTGCTTTATGTGAACTGATGATTATTGTGTGTACATATGTAAGTTTATTTAGTTGAGTTTGCTATATATGTGTTGATATATTTTGTGTTAAATGGAAAATTGTGAAAAAGGTATAGTGCTCTATAATGAAATAAGGCAGATTAAGGATATATGTTTGCATAGGAGGCTAGTTTGAATTTGGAGAAGTAAAACTTTTTTCTAATTATTCAAGTTTTTATTTAAAAACTCTTGGATTTGCAGTTGCCCGTAACCATGTGAACAGAATGTGTCTGGCTGCTGATGTTCCTCTTATAGAGAGTGGAACCGCAGGCTACCTTGGACAAGTAACAGTTATCAAAAAGGTTAGTTTGTGTATTATTACTCTTTTCACTTTAAGTTTAAATTGATGGCTGTTTTAGACAACAGGGCATTGGGTGTTTTGAGATACAGTTACAGTTCAGCTGATAATAGCATATGCTATCAGTAGCCTTCACACTGTGACAAGTAAATATTTCACTCTTTGCTAGGGAGTGACAGAATGTTATGAATGTCATCCCAAACCAACTCAGAAGACTTTTCCAGGCTGCACAATCCGAAATACGCCATCGGAACCTATCCACTGCATTGTGTGGGCTAAGTATTTGTTCAAGTAAGTAATTTATTTAAAAAGAGAACGGGTACTGTGGTTTACTCTTCTGGTTGCTGAACCTACAGGCAGAGAAATGAAGTGGACATATACTTGTAGGTTTGGTTACTTTTTCAAATGAATATGGATTATAGGGAAAATCTCCAGTTCTTTGACCTGGGTTTTGGGGTGCAGATTTGTGGGTTTTTGTTTGGTGGTTTGGTTGGGCTTTTTTGTTTGTTTGTTTTTAGTTTTTGGGGGGGTTTGGTTGCTTGCATGTGTTTTTTGTTTTCTTGCATGATGTGGGGTTTTTTGTTGCGTTGTTTTGGGTTTTGGTTTTTGTTTTGTTTTTTTTTTTTTTAATCTAAAGATGGAAGGTTGGTTAGTACTTAGGGCTTGCTTTAATACTGCAGAAAATCTGGCATTTTGGCACTGTAGTGTAAGTTAAGTTTATTCTTCACCTGTGTGTGAAGTTAACACGTTTTTCAGTTTAATGCATGTATTAACAGATGTAATGTTTGCTGGGATCTTGGAGGGTTATAACCAATGCATTCAGTACTGCAGTATAAATACAATGCTAGGTGAACTATTGAGTTATACAGAACTGGTTTGCTAAATTCATTTTTGTATTGGACATTTTATGTTGTCAGTGTTCAGACTGTGTGTGATTAATCCAAACAATTTAAAAAGCAATGTATGAAATGGTGCTCTGATAGCAAGAATTCTAAAGTGGATATATATCTATTAGCAAATATTTCAGTCTTTAACAAGATATGATGAAATTCTAGTGTGGTGGTGTTCTTTATTATATAGCCAGTTGTTTGGAGAAGAAGATGCTGATCAAGAAGTCTCTCCTGACAGAGCTGATCCTGAAGCTGCTTGTGAGTGTGAAATAAACTGGTAGCTTACCCTGTTACTAAACTGTTCTTGTTTCTATACATCTCTTAAGGTTAGAGAGTTCAGCTGTGTTTTCTTTTAAGACGATTCCATTTGCTGTGCCCTTGGGCAGTAAGAGTTTAGGGTGTGTTGACAGTAGTTTGCTTAACAGATCTTCATGTACACAGTGTATAATTTAGTTCCCTCATACTGCTACTTATAAGATACTTGAAACAATTTGCATGTTTTTAGTTAACTTGATGCATAGTGCATATCAGAGGCTTTTTCATGGAGAATGTGCAAAAAAACCTGCAAAGTGACAACAGTTTAATAGTTTCACCTGTCAGAACTGTGGCCCTTGTGGGGCTGATTACTTCAGTTCTTCAGTTGGTGTGAAGGCTTTTTAATACAGTGTAAGATGGGTCACTGGTATTTACTAGTTGCTCTCAGGTACTGTGGGTAGAACAGCTGTGAGGAACACAATCAGTATGCTAATCATAAAGTTCCAGTTAACACATCCAGGTGTAAGTTGTGTATTTTAGATGAATAGGCTTGTATCTGTTGGGAGAATTCTGTTCTCTCTGTAGCAAACTGTCTTCCCCATGTGCACAGAAACTTGAGGTGAAAAGTGAACTTGAAGTGCCTATTTTCCCCTGTTATATATTTGGATTTGATGGAGCACTTTCTTCCTTGCAGCTGGGAGGCTTGTCTTTTGAACTGAGAACTGAGTGATATTTGTAGTCACTCTACATTTTCCACTCTTAGCTGAGGGGTTTTAAGGAAATACCAGGATTGTATTTGAACTCTTCTAGCCTAAAACACTTCAGTGTTAATCTGCATAGGAAACATTGAGTGATTTATTTATTTATTTGTAGCTATTTAGTATTTTTCTGTAAGGACAGTAACTATAGTTACTGTGCAGGTGAATAAGCATCATTGTTTCTTCTTTTGGATCCTTTGATAGATGAATAGACTTGGGACATGAGCTTAGAGGGTCCTCTAACTCTTCCGATTCTCTGAACATCAGATAGTGATCACCCAACAGGTTGTTCCTACAGGATGTGCAGAATGAAATAGCTGAGCCTTAAAAACAGTGGTGTATAAAATCACTCAAAACAGTGGCTGCTGGAATACTTGGAAGGTAGCAGACACAATGCCACTTACTTAAACAAAGATACCAGGGCAATTATAGGAGGGCCTGAGCTGTAGCCCCTTAATGAGCAAACTGTTCATAGTGATAATGCTGTTTAGAATCAGTGGACATAACATGGTGTATCAGGGGAGAGTCAGTGCAACCTTTGCAAAGGGAATTCATGCCTTGCAGGGCTCTACAGGTCCTTTAAAGGAGTTGGGAAACCTGTGGACAAGCATATTTGGTTTTCACTTTTGAATCTCAAACATTTTGTGAGGAACCTGAAGGAGGTAGTATGGTAACTTGCAGTTCTGTTTTAGCTCTTTTTTTGAAGAGAAGTTGCTGAAGTTTATGTATGCAAGGGCAGGGTAGGTTAAGTAAAAATTGTATTTCCTAAATTAAGGCAAGTGTAAGTGGCTTATTTTTCTTAAGAGACTTAAGTGCTGCTGAAGGCTGTGTGGGGTGCTCCAAGGGGGTGCCGGTTGTTGGAACGGAGCTGTGGGGAAAGAAGGGCATGTATGGTGATCCTGGAAGTCTGCATGGGCCTGTCTTAAAATAATGTTTACTTAAAAAGCAGAGGTTTAGACTGGATATAAGGAAGAAATTCTTTACTGTTAGGGTGGTGAGGCACTGGAATGGGTTGCCCAGGGAGGTTGTGAATGCTCCATCCCTGGCAGTGTTCAAGACCAGGTTGGATGAAGCCTTGGGTGATATGGTTTAGTGTGGGGTGTCCCTGCCCATGGCAGGGGGGTTGGAACTAGATCATCTTGAGGTCCTTTCCAACCCTAACTATTCTATGATTCTATGAGTTCAGCAGTCATGGGGAGAAAAAAAGATGGAGATCCTGAAGTGGATAAACTACTTAAATGATAGAAATAAGTGGTGATTAGAGGAGTGTCTCAGCTTGGGGATGGGACCAGTGCTGTTCAGCATACAATATTAGGCAAAGTCATTCAGGATAATAAGATGATGACCAATTGCAAGAAGTAGTAGAAAGCTGCACAATGCAGAATGACTTGGCAATGTAACATTAGGTAGATTTGGCGTAGATAAATATGAAGCGATGCAAATCGTGTTGGGGGGGAATGTTCATAAGTTTACATATAAAGGATTGTCTCTGATTTTTCTCATTCAGTCAAGATGTTAATAGTTTTATGAAAATGTCAACCTGCTGCTTATTAGGAATTGTGATAGCAATTGCTGGATGTGACTGGGAAAGAAACACAAAACGAATAGTATCTGTATGCATGGATTTTTTTTTTCTATAGAAATAACCAGAGGTAAAATTTCTTTTTTGTTTGGTTTTATTTGTGTTGAATTTCTAACCAGACTAAGACAGGAGAATATTAAAAGGGAATCATTGGACATTTATGAAATCACAACATTATGTGGAGAATATTAGGGAAGAATTGTTTGCTGTTTCTGCCAATAAAAGGAAGAGGTGACATCAGTTAGTAAGTTGCAGTTGCAGAAGCAAAGAGGAGGAGTCACACTGTGTCTAATTCAGCGTTGTTGGGCACAGTAAAACCATTTTATGGTTCCTGCATAATTTTTGTCATTGACTCCAGGAGAAATGTTTGGATGGGACTTTGCTTGTTGCTTTTTTTTTTCTTAAAATATTGGCTAACACTTTATTAATAGGGGAGCCAGCAGAAGCCAGAGCACGAGCATCCAATGAAGATGGGGAGATTAAACGTGTTTCAACTAAGGAGTGGGCTAAATCAACTGGATATGATCCAGTTAAACTTTTTACTAAGGTATCTTCTTTATCTGCAATAAATGTCTTTATTTGAAGTGTATGCTGTAAAGTTGTTAAATCCCAGTTGGACACTTAATGCTAGCTATCTATTACGCAGTTATGTTACAGCTTCCACTAATATTGCTGTAGTCTTGGTCTTTTACAACACTTGTTTGTTTTACAGCATTCCATCTACATCTGTGCAGATGGCTTCAGCAGCTTGTCTGTACTGTACAGAAACAACTTCATTCACATTCCTTTTAATATGAAAAGGGTAAACCTGAATTCTATAGGAGTTTCACTGGGCATAATCAGAACCAATCTGAGGACCTAAAAAGATACCAGTCATCTGTGTATAATCAGGCTCTGGCATGAGAAAATACAAACTAAATAGTTGCTGAAAATGGATTAACAGAAGAATTTTGTATAGAAAGTAATGTTGATAGGAGTAATTACTTTGGAAACATTGGCATGTAGGTAAGAATTACCTTGGGGAGCGCAGAAGAGCTACAGTGATGGCTTTAGTAGGCACATGAATCCATTACATGTTTGGATTATTGTTTCTTGATTTTTTTTACTTCTCAGATTAAGCAGAGCTGAGCATACTTTATGTAGTAAGTTTTAGAGAATTGGGAATAAGTTTTTCGAATCTGTCATCCAGAGGAACCTTAACATTCTTGAGAGGTGGGCCAGTGCTAACAACATGAAGTTCAACCAAGCCAAAGGGCAAGCTCCTATACTTGGGTCGGGTCAATCCCAGGCACAGCTATAGGTTGGGTGAAGTGATTCAGATCAGCCTGGTGGAGAAGGACTTGGGGGTGTTGGTAGATGAGAAACTGAACATGAGCCAGCAGTGTGCGCTCACAGCCAGCCGTATCCTGAGCTGCATCCAAAGGAGCATGACCAGCAGGTGGAAAGAGGTGATCCTGCCCCTCTACTCTGCTCTCATGAGACCCCACTTGGAGTACTGTGTGCAGTTCTGGTGTCCTCAACATAAGGTCATGAAGCTGTTGGAACAATTCCAGAGGAGGGCCATGAGGATGCTAAGAGGGCTGGAGCATCTCCCATATGAAGACAGGCTGAGAAAGTTGGGGCTGTTCAGCCTGAAGAAAAGGCTGTGTGGAGACCTCATAGCAGCCTTCCAATATCTGAAGGGGGCCTACAGGGATGCTGGAGAGGGACTCTTCATCAGGGACTGTAGCAATAGGGCAAGGGGTAATGGGTTTAAACTAAAACAGGGGAAGTTCAAGTTAAATATAAGGAAAAAGTTCTTTACTGTGAGGGTGGTGAGGCATGGAACAGGTTGCCCAAAATAGTAAATGCTTCATCTCTGGTAGTGTTCAAAGCCAGATTGGACAGAGCCTTGGGTGACATGGTCTAATGTAAGATGCCCCTACCATAGGCATCTTGATTAGGTGATCTTAAGGTCCTTTCCAACCCTAACCATTCTATGATTCTGTGTGGTTGAGAATATCTTCAAGGAGAAGAGCAAGACCTCAAAAATCTAATGCTGATTTTTCAATTTCACAGCAATTTTAAAAATAAACTATACTTTTTTTTTACCTTTCATTTTAATGTGCTTTGTTTGTTTTTTGTTTTGTTTTAATGTTTCCTAGCTTTTCAAAGATGACATTAGATATCTGCTGACGATGGATAAGTTGTGGCAGAAAAGAAAGCCTCCAGTGCCACTGGACTGGATTGAGGTACAAAATCAAGGTAATTGTCCCTCCTCCCACTGTTTATTTGTAAGCCATACCTGCTGTTTGCTAAGGCAGCTCTACGATACATGTATTTTCTTACTGCCACAGTTGAGTGCTGATAATGAACGTCTTAATTTTTTGTGATTCCTGAAGATTTTAATTTTTTCTCTATGTAGAAACCATTTTTTTCTAAAAATGTTTTGCAATTGTTACTTTAGATATTCAGTATTTGCTGTAGAAAACTCACATTTCACAAAATTGCATATCAGCTTATTTTAGGGGCACTGATACATTTTATATCTGAAAGCTGAGTTTTGCTGTAAAAGTACATTTGCTGTAATTTGTGCATGTGTAGGTGATTGTAAATGTAGTTGCAGTTTTAAATTCAGATATGTGATTTGTTGTAAAATGTTGGGGCTACTATAGTTCAAAGATATTCTTCAATTTAGAAAAGTCTTTTGCTGAATTGGAAAATTCACATCTCTGAGAGATCTTTTGTGAGATTTTTAGGTCTTCCTAATCTTAATTATTTTTTCTTTTCCCAAAGAGAAAACCACATCTGACAAACAAAATGAGTCCTCTGCAGTCTTGAAGGACCAACAGGTTCTCGATGTCAAGAGCTATGCACACTTATTTTCAAAGAGTGTTGAAACCCTGAGACTTCACCTGGCTGAGAGGGGTGATGGAGCAGAACTTATATGGGATAAAGTTAGTCTACCAAATAAATAAGAACCAGTTATACTCTACTTGTGTAGTATAAATATTGGACTCACTTGGTTTCATTCCAAAATATTACTACTAAGAATGTCTGGCACCTCACTGAAAGCACCTTGCATATGTAAACAAATACATACTTTAACACTATTTTGTAACTCACTGAGTGTAAGTGTTAACTATTGTGATGTAAAATAATTCACCAACTTCAAAAGCATAAATTCAGAAGTACTTGTCATGTTATGATTTTTTGAAAATATTTTAATAATGCAACTTAATTTTTTCCTTTTTAGCTTTCTCTAAAACATGCTCATAAACAGTGGTTTGTAGCTAGAGTTCTACTGAGTTGTACCTTGTAAATTAGCTCTGATGATAGGTATGTGATATATTACTAGTTTCACTGAAGAAAAAGAAGAATTTTCTCTCAGCACCACAGTGTAATCCTCCTGCAGTCATTGTCCTTTTAGAATAAATAAAATAAAAGTCTATAAACATAGGAGGGACAAAATAATATTATAACAGTTAGTAAAAATACTTTTCTAAAACACAGATTTTTGAAACAGGGAGTAAAATATTTTAAGATTTAGGATTTGGGTATTTTTTTTGAACATGCAAGGCATTTTATTGACACTAATACACTACTAAAATACTAAGTACAATTTCTAAGCATGTGTATTTAAAGTATTACTGCTCTGACTAAGCATGCCATCTGAAAGAGGAAGTATATTGACTTTGAAATGGAATATTGTAGAGGCTTTTTTATTTTTTTTTTCTCGTTTTTAATCTTTAAGGTTTTAGGTGTGTGTTGCAAACTTTTTTCCAGTGACTAATCTGATTTTTAAATACTTTGTGTATTAACTTATTGTCAAGGATGATCCTTCTGCACTGGATTTTGTCACTTCTGCTGCGAACCTCAGGATGCATGTTTTCAGTATGAATATGAAGAGCAGATTTGATATCAAGTGTAAGGATAAAATACAACATTGTTTTATTTAAATAATAAATTAAAGTTATCTTTTTAATTTACTGTTAAAAATCTGCATACTCTTGCTTATTTTGCAGCAATGGCAGGAAATATTATCCCAGCTATAGCTACTACTAATGCGGTAATAGCTGGTCTGATAGTGCTGCAGGGTTTGAAGATTTTATCAGGAAAAATAGATCAGTGTAGAACGGTAAGTGGGAATGAGATACTTTTACTTATTATTAGTTTAGAAGTCATTTTAACTTGCTTTAACTATTGTGTAGTTTTACTGTCTCTGACTTGTTACTTTGGTAGATTTTTGGTAGATCCTGAATGTACTGGGAGCTTTCAGTCACAATGAAAAGAGAAGTGGAAGTCTTAAGCACATTAAATTCCTCTGATTTAATGAAAATTAGTTGCTGGATAGGAGAGAACCAGACTGACATCACTTAAAACATGGTTGTTTCTTTTTAATTTGGCAGCAGCTGGTCAGTCAGCACAGGTGTTATTATGGACTTGCTGTAATATGCACTTTCTCCTGTTAAGTAGGCATGTCAAGGAGGATTAGGGAACAGGAAAACCTGCGAGACTAAAAATAAATCTGTAGAAAAACAGGTTTTATGAGTGCTGTTACTTAAAGAATAACTTGTTTTGTTCTTGTTTGTCCTCGAGATTTTTCTGAACAAGCAGCCAAATCCCAGAAAGAAACTATTGGTTCCTTGTGCTTTGGATCCACCAAATCCTAACTGTTATGTATGTGCAAGTAAGCCAGAAGTGACTGTGAAACTTAATGTACACAAAGTTACTGTATTAACGCTCCAGGATAAGGTAAATCTTAAGTATTGGCTATGGCCTTCATTATTGTTCTAATACTGTAAATTATTAAAGTTAGGATTTTGTTCAATGTATTTTGACTGAACACCAACTGTTTATATTTGCTTTACATTTTGCATTTCTCTTAGCAACAAGAAGACCTAGATTAGCCAGTATGCTTCTTGCACATATGTGCTTTTATATCTTGTGAAAGAATGATTGTATTTTGTGACCTTTTGATGGTTTTAAAGCCTGTTCATATCTAACAGCAAAAAAACTAAATTTGTATTTCAGTTGTTCAGTAGTCACATTACAGCTTTATGGTCACAGTTGATTTGTATTTCTGCCATTTTATGAAGTATTCAAATTTTTTTCAGCATATCTAAACCTGTAGATTTCAGATAGTGAAAAATATAATTCTTTTGTTAATGGAAATTAAGAAAAAAATAATTAAAAAGTATAGGCTTTACAGGCTTTCAGCAGATGTCTGAAAATGAGCCAGGATAAGAAAATCAACTTAATTCAAGGTTCTTTTTTTATAAGTGTTTTTAAGTCTGATTAATTAAATAATCATCTACATCTTTGCAGATAGTGAAAGAAAAATTTGCTATGGTAGCACCAGATGTACAAATAGATGATGGAAAAGGAACTATCCTTATCTCTTCAGAAGAAGGAGAAACAGAAGGTATGTATACTGAAGCTTTTTAGTTAAGAGTAGATAGAAACTAGGAAGAAACAGAGATGCACAGAATGGAAGTATAGCAAATGTTCATGTTCATCCTGTAGACTAGTATTTGAAGATAAATACTTGCAAATCCAGTTAAGTGGCTTGAGAATAGCTTAATGGTATTGTCTGCAAGCTTGCATGTCCAGCTCAATTTTTCCAATTTAAAGTACTTTTCACCTGGAGTGTCAGGATTCCTTTCAAGAGTAAGTATTCAGCTATGAAAGTGCACTAGTCATTTTCCTCTCTTTGCAAGCCCCCTTTTTTCTTGTTCTTAGATTGTGGTCTTTATATGATGCTTGTAAGAACTATTGTAATACAAGTATCTCCAAAATGTTTCTAAATGTAATAATAGTGAAGTGCTTGAACATGATGCATGAGGGGTAAATAAGTCAAACATGTAGTTTTAACTCCTGATAGGCTTGAATGTAGTTTTAACTCCTGATGGCTAGCTTTTTCTTTAAATATAGCTAATAAATGTTAATTTTAGGCTTCTACATAAAAGTTCTGAAGTACTCATTTCATCCTACTTATTCAAGTGTAATGGATTTTTACATAAATAGCTGTATACACTGCAGGCTTTCACTTTTTTTTGTAGCGAATAACCACAGGAAGTTATCAGACTTCGGAATTCGAAACGGCACTCGCCTACAAGCAGATGATTTCCTCCAGGACTATACATTGTTAATCAATGTGCTTCATAGGTAAGGATTCTGAAATAATTATTTTTGTGTATAGATGTTGAACAGTTCCACAGGGAATTTCCAACTCAAAGTTTTAAATTAATGAATAAAGCTCAAAGATTAAGTTGTGGACAGAAAATAAAGAGGTAGAAGAGGAATTGCTATTTTTAATGAATTTATGGAGTTTAGTGTATTTAGGTTGTTTAGGGCTTTTTCCCAAAAGTAACTGGAAAATGTTTATTTGAATAAGTTATCATTGCACAACATAAAAATACAGTGCAGAAAACAAATTTACTTTTGGGGCAGCCAACAAGTGAGAAACTGCTGTTAACATTTTATTTTATTTTATTTTTATTTATTTATTTTTTTAAGGCAAAAAACCCCACCCAGCCTGCTGGGGTAGTAATTTCTCTGTTTGACTACTTGTATTCAGATACAGCAATGCAAATAGAAATTACTTTGGAATAACTGATGTGTGTCTTTAACCCTGAATAAGTAATATACATTTTCAGACAGTAATTTGACATGCTCCACTTTGAGAATAGGAATGTGACATTGAGGAAGAAAGGTAAACTCAGGTAATGCTTTTAAGTCATGGTATTGAGTGGACCAGTGTTTATGAATAACCAAAGCATAAATTCTAAAGGAGAACTGAACAGATTTTCCTATTTGTTACATGTTTTTTCTCATTTTGTCACAGTTGCAGGGTGCTCTAACACTGGAATGACATATTTTCTTTGTTAAAACACAGGTTTTTTTTTTTTACATGGTTGTTTAAAAGCATATGTATTCTTCTACAGTGAAGACCTAGAAAAAGAGGTAGAATTTGAAGTTGTTGGTGATAACCCTGAAAAAGTTGGCCATAAACCATCAGAACCAACATCCAGGAACATTACCAATGGTAGTGATGATGGATTGCAGCCCTCAACATCAACAGGTAAATAACAGTAATAAATATGAAATTAAAGAGTTTCGGTAGTGCATTTCATTTAGAATAGTTGTCTTCAGTTTTATGACTTAACTTTGCCAACATGAAATAAAAGGCATTTAAATTGTCTTTTTTGCATAAATAAAATGTTAAATAGAAAAATGCACATTTAAGATTATTACAAAGACTTACAGTAAATACACCTTGAAATTATATTTAACTTGCAAGGGTTTGGTGGGGTGCCATCTTAAATCATAGAATCATAGAATAGTTAGGATTGGAAAGGACCTCAAGATGATCTAGTTCCAACCCCCCTGCCATGGGCAGGGACACCTCACACTAAACCATATCACCCAAGGCTTCATCCAACCTGGTCTTGAACACTGCCAGGGATGGAGCATTCACAACCTCCCTGGGCAACCCATTCCAGTATCTCACCATCCTAACAGTAAAGAATTTCTTCTTTATATCCAATCTAAACCTCTGCTGTTTAAGTTTCAACCCATTACCCCTTGTCCTATCACTGCAGTCCCTAATGAATAGTCCCTCCCCAGCATCCCTGTAGGCCCCCTTCAGATACTGGAAGGCTGCTCTGAAGGTCTCCACGCAGCCTTCTCTTCTTCAGGCTGAACAGCCCCAACTTTCTCAGCCTGTCTTCATACAGGAGGTGCTCCAGTCCCCTGATCATCCCCGTGGCCTCCTCTGGACTTGTTCTAACAGTTCCATGTCCTTTTTATGTTGACACCAGAACTGCACACAATGCTCCAAGTGAGGTCTCAGGAGAGCAGAGTAGAGGGGCAGGATCACCTCCTTTGACCTGCTGGTCACGCTCCTCTTGATGCAGCCCAGGATCCGGTTGGCTTTCTGGGCTGTGAGTGCACACTGCTGGCTCATGGTCATTTTCTCATTGACTAACACCCACAAGTCTTTCTCCGCAGGACTACCATGAATTTCCTTTTTGCCCAACCTGTAGCTGTGCCTGGGATTGCTCCCACCCAGGTGTAGGACCTTGCACTTGTCATGGTTAAACTTCATGAGGTTGGCATCAGCCCACCTCACAAGTGTGTCAAGGTCCCTCTGAATGGCATTCCTTCCCTCTAGCGTATCAACAGAACCACACAGCTTGATGTCATCGGCAAACTTGCTGAGGGCACGCTCAATTCCATTGTCCATGTCACCAACAAAAATATTAAACAAGACCGGTCCCAGCACCAATCCCTGAGGGACACCACTCGTTACTGGTCTCCAGCCAGACACTGAACCGTTGACCACAACTCTTTGAGTGTGACCATCCAGCCAGTTCTTTATCCACCGAGTGGTCCACCTATCAAATTGATGACACTCCAATTTAGAGACAAGGATGTCATGTGGGACAGTGTCAAACGCTTTGCACAAGTCCAAGTAGATGACACCAACTGCTCCACCCCTGTCCATCACTTTTGTAGCCCCATCATAGAAGGCCACCAAATTGGTCAGGCAGGATTTTCCCCTAGTAAAGCCATGCTGGCTGTCACCAAGCACATTTCTCTTTTTCATGTGCCCTAGCATGCCTTCCAAAAGAATCTGCTCCCAGATTTTGCCAGGCACAGAGGTAAGACTGACTGGTCTGTAATTCCCCAGGTCATCCATTTTCCCCTTCTTGAAAATGGGGGTTATATTTCCCTTTCTCCAGTGATCAGGAACTTCACCTGACTGCCATGATTTTTCAAATATGATGGCCAGTGGCTTTGCAACTTCATTCGCCAGCTCCTTCAGGACCCGCAGATGGATTTCATCAGGTCCCATGGACTTGTGTACGTTCAGGTTCTTAAGATGGTCTCAAACCAGATCCTCTCCTACAGTGGGCCCAAGGTCTAGATTTTCACAGTCTCTGCGTCCGCCTTCCAAGCCTTGGGTGCTGCGGACAGAGCCTTTGCCGGTGAAGACCGAGGCAAAGAAGCCAATCGGAACCTCAGCCTTCTCCAAGTCCTGTGGAGCCAGTTCTCCTGAAAGTTTCCGGAGGCGCCTACATTGTCCTTAGTCTATTTTTTAGCCACTACATACCTATAAAATCCCTTCCTGTTATCTTTAACATCCCTTGCCAAGTTTAGCTCCAATTGGGCCTTAGCTTTCCTAACTTGGTCCCTAACTACCCGGACAACATCCCTGTATTCATCCCAGGCCACCTGTCCTTGTTTCCACCTTTTATAAGCCTCTTTTTTCTTGTGAATTTTTCTCAGCAGCTCCTTATCCATCCAAGGAGGTCTCCTGGCCCTCCTGCTGCACTTCCTTCTGGTCGGGACGCAACACTCCTGAGCCTGTAGCAGGTGATCCTTGAATATTAACCAAGAGTCTTGGGCCCCCTTGCCCTCTAGGGCTATATCCCATGGAACCTTGCTAAGCAGGTTCCCGAAGAGGCCAAAGTCTGCTCTCTTGAAGTCCAGGTCAGTGAGCTTACTGCACACTCTTCTCACTGTCTAGAGCACCTCGAATTCGACCATCTCGTGATCACTGCATCCAAGACTTCCCTGGAGAGTCACATTTCCAACGAGCCCTTCCCTGTTGGTGAGCGCGAGGTCAAGCAGGGCACCTCTCCTTGTCGGCTCCTTTATTGCTTGCAGAAGGAAGTTTTCTTCCACACAATCGAGAAACTTCCTGGATTGCTTGTGCCAGGCCGTACCGTTGCCCCAACAGATGTCAGGGTGGTTGAAGTCCCCCATGAGAACAAGGGCCTGTGAGCGTGAGGCTTTTCCTATTTGTCTGTAGAGTCCTTCATCCACAGGTTCCTCTTGATCAGGCGGTCTGTAACATATCCCCACAGTAATGTGTTGTGTCACCGATTTCCCCTTAACCCTGACCCATAAACTTTCTGTTAACTGATCACCTGTCCCCAGACAGAGTTCCATACTCTCCAGCCTATCCCTAACATGAAGGGCAACTCCCCCGCCTCTCCTACTGGGCCTGTCTTTTCTAAAAAGCCTATAACCCTCCATTCCAACACTCCAGTCAAAGGAGCCATCCCACCATGTTTCGGTGATGCCTATTATATCATAGCCCCATAGATGTGCCCACATCTCTAATTCTTCTTGTTTATTCCCCATGCTACGGGCATTTGTATAGGGGCATCTGATCTGAGCTCCAAATGAAGCCGGCTCAGTGGCTGGAGCGGCTAGAATATTACTACATTGCTCAGAGTATTTATTATAGGTGCTGGCAACTGACTGGGTGTGTTGGGATGTAATGATGCTCCCCTCCCCCAACACATCTCCTTTAAAGCATGCTTGACAAGTCTGGCAAGCCTCCCAGCAAAACCATTCTTCCCTATCTGTATCAGAGCAGTTCCACCAGTCCCCAGTAGACCTGGCCTACAAACTTGGGTCCCATGTCCAGGACACCCAAACCCTTGACTATGACACCACCCTTTTAACCATTTATTAACGTGTCCAATCCTCCTTGCCTTTGGAAGGTCCTCCCCTGGGCCTTGGGGAATTGTCGAAAAGACTATCCGAGCTTCAGAGCCCCTAACCACCTCTCCCAGAGCTCTGTAGCTCTTCTTTATACTCCTCAGGCTACTACTATCTATATCCCTAGCACCCACATGTGTCACTAGAAGCGGGTAATAGTCCGTGGGACTTACTAGAGCAGGCAGCCTCTCTGCAACATCCCTGATCCGTGCCCCAGGTAGGCAACACACCTCCCTTGCGACCGGGTCAGGGCGACAGATGAGCGCTTCTGTCCCTTTCAAGGCAGAGTCCCCTACTACTACAACCTGCCGCTTTTTCCTGGCGGCACCAGTAGAGATCTTCTGTACCAGTGCACCAGCTGACTGTTTCTGATGCAAGTGCATTTCCTCATCAGCCCCCTGCAGGACAGCAAAGCGATTCTGGGTGGGGACAGCAGATTTAGGAGGAAGCCCCTTGCTTTTAATTGCCCTCTTCCTCCTTTTGTTGTTTTTGTTTGTTACTAATTCCCAGCTTCCCAGGTTAACAGCCTCCTTCTTTCCTCCATGAGTTAGAGGGGAAGCTTGAGGCCCCTGCACTGTTTGAGCCTGGAGCAAGCAGTCCTGCTTCCTCTCAGCTTCCCTGACATCTTGCAGCTTACTGACAGCATCCTGCAGCTCAGCCACCTGCTAGAGGAGGACCTCCATCAGGGAGCAGCGAGCGCAGCCCTGCCCATTCTGCACCTTTCCCTCACAGGACCAGTGCAGGCACTCTCTACACTCCAAGCTCTGCACCGCAACCTCCCCACTTACCCGCTTTGTTTGGGTGCTTACGCTGGCCACCACCGGGGCGGCCAGGGCAGAGCTCCCAGACCGGACGCTGGTCATACAGCGAGTGCTCACCATCCTGCTCGCCTGCCCGCGCAAACTGCCACACAAACTGCTTTGACCCCCTCTGTTTGCCTGCTCTGTTCGCCAGGCTCCTTGTGGCTGCGCTCCCTGGGTAGATTTTTAACCACTCACAGTTGGTGCCCCTCCTCCTGTCTCTGCCCCCGGGGAGTCACCTCCTCGCGGTAGCTGAGCTCTTTGCAAGTCCTGTCAAGGACTCGAGGCTCCCTCCTCAGTGGCTCTTGTCGCTCTGTGGTGAGGTTTCTGGACGCTGATCTCCCCCGGCTCCACTCTGGTGCCACAGGCGTCCTTTCTCAAGCCACCCCCCTCAGCAAGTGAATGCATCAATTTGTACAGTGTTTTAAATTGTTAGACCCATTCTATCTGATGGTCATGCTATTGCTTGACAAAAAATAATCAAATTTATGACTTTCTCCATGCAGATTGAAAATTACTTTGTGGATGTCTTTGATCACATCTGTTTAAATTAAAAAAATGAAATCTTTATTATCTGCTTCCAAAATAATTCTTTTCACCTGTCAAGCAAAGCTTGGTAAGAAAATAGTATTTCCTATTCAGGAAGAAGTACTATCACTTTCTTAATGTAGAAGATATGAACATATTCAAAATAGTTTAACTTAAATCAATATGGGATGCTTAAGAACTGAAAGCTAATGTTTTGGAAACATACTGTTTTATAGGGGTAGCGTATGAATCTGAATACTTGTTGACAGATGTAAGTTAAATATCTTAGTTCTGCTTTACACTTTTCAAAATATTCTTGCAGTTAAGTGACAAAGAATATGGATAAAGAATGCTCCAAGGTGGATTTGTTGTATTAGAGACATTTTTATGTATGAAATTTTACAGTATCCATTTGAAATAAAAACATATTTTGCAGCTCCAGATGATCTACTGATTGTTGATTCTGAAGATGAAGGTACTTCAAGCAATGCTGAGGATAATATAGAAAACAAAATCCGCAAGAGAAAACTAGAAGTTAAAGAGTGTGTCAGTACAAAGAGAGTATGTACTGAGCAGACAGAAGAGCAAGATGAAATTATACAGTTAGACTGAACATGCAAATGCCCCTTGACAAAGTGATTCAGATGATGTAATAGAGTAACAGCATATTATGTTGGGATGTGAAAAATATCCAGAACTAGACTAATTTTAAGGCCTTTGTTCCAAGTAAATACCAAACCAGTGGCTTAAATAATTTGTGTCTGTTTCTCTTGATGATAAAGCTCTCATCTCAGTAGACTTGGAAGGTTTTCCATGTGAATTCCATATATTAAATGTAGTAGAAACATAGTTCATAAATTCTTACAGATTAGTATTTCATAGAATCTACTTTTCATGTAACTACTTGAAGAAAAAGTTTTAGCCTAGTCCTAAAAATTTTTCCATACCCTGAACAAGTCAAGAAGAAAATTCAATAAAGGAAATTAGTGCCATGTTTTAACAGTGTTCTTAAACTTCAGCTGGCACTGTACATTACTGTAAAACTGTTAATTTACTAAAGTTTTTCAGCTTGTACTGCCTGGTATATCAATGTAAGAAGCAAATTTTTGTGTATTGTTACAGTTTCAGGTTATTTATATTTGATGTTTTGTAGACCCAGATACTACTATACTGTACATCTGATGGACCAAATAAATGACATCTGAAATATTTGCTATATTTGTTTGCACAGTCCAAGTTTATGCTGACTTACGGAATGTGGCCTTCAAAAATTACTGTCTTATTTTCACTTTTCTAAACATAGCCTAGTAGTATGGAACTTAAGCTTCACTTGCTTGAGGTGAAAGGGGATTTTTTTTTTTCTTTTAAATAAAACTTTTGTGAATGGTTCTTTCCTTGGACAATCAGTTATTGGCCTCCTCGGTTGGAGCATTTGTACCACCACACACATGCTTTACCACCTCGTGCCTTCAGAAAGAAGAAAGCATTAGTCTTTTGTATATTACACTTTGTTCATAGGACAAAAGTGTAATGTTTAGAATCAGTATCTTAAAACCAACTGCGTTCATCTATTTTGGTAGCTCTCAAAATCATCAGTGTTAATCAGCCATCACTTGTCACTGAAATTGCTTTCCCATTTTGTGTTAGTGAATCAAAACTGCTTCTATTCATATATAAGTATGCACAAGTGGCCTTACAGTGCAGAGGAATGGAGCAGACACGATTTATTCTATGAAAATTTGCAAACTGAATTTTGAACAAGTTGTTAACTGTATAGCAGCAGAATATAAAAAAAAAAACCCCAAAACAAACAAACAAACAAAAAAAAACAAAAAACCCAAACAAAACCAAAAAAACCCACTTCATAGAATTCATAGGGTTTGGTTCCTGCATCTGGTTCTGTCTGATACAAAGGCCAGATCATCATTGGTGTTGTCAATCCAGTGTATACTATGATTCTAGAATGTAATTAATGTTTTATCGCTTCTAGGTAAGTCATGCTTGTTTGGAGGCATAATACTTCACTGTTAAAATCCTTTTGAGTTAGTTGCTTCTTGGCTAGCATGAGTGAAGACTAAGAGGTAAAGATGTAAATTTAGAGGCATTACAGAAAGGATTTTCAGTGCTACAATCAGAAGCTTTTATAGTTCTTGCTATGATCAGTTGAGTGCACTAGAATTTAACATGTCTGGTTACATCTTCCAAAATTAAGGCTGACATATGACAAGCTGTTCACATAGTGTAAGCTGTTCTAATGGGTTCTTGTTAAGTTTAGCTATGCTAAATGAACCACTGAAAATGCAAGCTGCTGTGCTAAATGAAAACTGCTTTTCAGAACTGAATATGTGTCCTTAATTGGCTACTAGTCACCAACATTGTATTAATGTAGAATTTTCCAACTTAAATTTCTCATGCCCTTGGGAGCAAATTATAAATCAAAACATTTATTAAGCTTTCCAGTAATTAAGAAGAATAAAAAAAAGACAAACTAAGGCAAGCCATTTTTCAACTGACAACTTGTTCAACTCCTAATAGCAGTGATACTGATATGGAAGAAAGTGTAGCTGGAAAACAAGATTGAAATGTTAAAATGAAAGAGAATCATAGAATAGTTAGGGTTGGAAAGGACCTTAAGATCATCTAGTTCCAACCCCCCTGCCATGGGCAGGGACACCTCACACTAAACCATATCACCCAAGGCTTCATCCAACCTGGTCTTGAACACTGCCAGGGATGGAGCATTCACAGCTTCCCTGAGCAACCCATTCCAGTACCTCACCACCCTAACAGTAAAGAATTTCTTCCTTATATCCAGTCTAAACCTCTGCTGTTTAAGTTTCAACCCATTACCCCTTGTCCTATCACTGCAGTCCCTAATGAATAGTCCCTCCCCAGCATCCCTGTAGGCCCCCTTCAGATACTGGAAGGCTGCTCTGAGGTCTCCACGCAGCCTTCTCTTCTCCAGGCTGAACAGCCCCAACTTTCTCAGCCGGTCTTCATACGGGAGGTGCTCCAGTCCCCTGATCATCCTTGTGGCCTCCTCTGGACTTGTTCCAACAGTTCCATGTCCTTTTTATGTTGAGGACACCAGAACTGCACACAATACTCCAAGTGAGGTCTCACAAGAGCAGAGTAGAGGGGCAGGATCACCTCCTTTGACCTGCTGGGCACGCTTCTTTTGATGCAGCCCAGAAATTCTTCCCAGTGCCTTAGCTTAGCAATCCTAATGTAGGCTCTGTCTTCACTAACAATTTTTGAGGCAGGCTCATTACGTCAGTCTACAAATTGCTATTTGCAGTGGTACAAATTGCTCTTCTGTCACAGAGCATTCTCAAGTTGTTTATAGTGATGCAAGATTCTCTAATGCTGATAAACTTTTATAGCTTCTTTTCACATTAACAATTCATTCTTGATGCTTGTATTTTTTAATTTACTTAGTGAATTCCAGGGCCACATATGAAAAGGACAAGAAAGATAGTGGAATACTTTACTGTAGCTGAATGCAGTAATATATCTTTGTATGTTATTAGTTCAATATTTCTACTGACCCAAAATTTAAAATTTGGATTAGAATACTGAATTAAGGAACATAGATTTGTTTTTTTCCCTGTGTTTTGTTTCTGTGTCTATAGGTAGAGATATTTTCTTTCTTCTCTTTGCAGCTATAAGGACCAGAAGCCATCGGTTTTGTGCATCTAAAATACTGAACATGCAAGAAAAGCAGAAACCAGGATCAAAGTAATGCAGCAAATCTTGCACAAGTTGGTCATCTGTGTTTTGCTTTCCCAAGATGATTTAGGGCTGCTGTCTAAGCAGAGTGATTACAGATAATGTACACCTGCAGACAACAGACTAGGAGGGGGAGACAATTTAGTGCTTTGATTTGGAGGTCTTGATTATTTTTTCTATGATTCTTTAAGGGAGGAATAGGATAAAGTAAATAAGGGTACTCCTAGTTATAGCTTGATATCTGTTTCTATTAAGAGGGGAAAGTTGCTGTTTAGGTATGTGTCATTATTTTTTTTTCTCATCAGCATACTACTACACTCACATGAGAAATTGTGAGAAATTTTCAGTATGATTTCCTAAAGAAAAGATAGGGATTTGTTCTGCCAGTCCTCTCCAGCAGCATTTGAAGCTGCTTGCAAACATTAAGCAATTACATCAGTGTTCTCAAAGCTACTGCAATTCCACAAATGGCTGTAGGTAAGGAGAAACGAATGCATGGTAGCACTTCTACAATAGCACTTAACCTTCTGAGGTGTGGTACTGTGCCAGGTCTTTATGCAAATCCATGTGGCAGTTTGCATCTAACCACTAATAACTGGAGGCAGCAGGAGAGTGCTGAGAAAAAAAGTATGGCCAAGAGACAGAACTAGGAGCTTAGGAAACTGCTAGGAGCTGTGGACATTATAAAGGGGACAGAGAGAAGGTGGTATGTAGGTGGGCCTGGGAGAGAAATAAAGATGTTATAGAGGAGTGCCAGAGATAAATGAACACTAACAAGTTTAGAAGTATAGGTGAATATGGTGGAAGGAACCTGGAGGGTGCTGCTTATAGTGGCTGAGGACTAGAGTTAAGTTTGTAGCAGTGGGAGAGCTCTGTGGGACAAAGGGTGCAGCAGGACTGCAGCATTACTGGGGATTTGGAGAGGAGGTTACAAGATGGAGAATGCAAAGGATATAGAATACAGACCTGTAGGAGACTATCTTTCATTAGTTCCATTGCTTATAGAACAGATCTATACTTCTTGCAAATATGTTCATTATTTTCAGTTAACAAGTGTTATCTCTGTAATACCATTTTATATGGAAAATACCATGAAATGTAATTGGTATTCTCCACAAACCAATGTCCTCCTTCTTCTGAAATGATCCTTCTCATCATAGCCAAATTGCATTGTATTGCCAGGTCAGGAAGTCAGTGCTCATAGCCTGTCTCATTTCTTGAATGGCTATGAAGAGATGCGTACAGTTAGTCTAATGCTTTTCACCACTAGAGAATAGGGGGCATGTGTATAGCAGTCTGACCCTCACAGTGTTTTTGGGTTTTATTAAATGTACTAATGGTATCTGATTTCTTTGCCAGATGATGGTTTGCAGTATTATAATCAAAACTTTATCACGTCAAAATAAATTTTAGCTCTGTAGAGTTCCAAGTTTCTCTTTATATTTCCAAATTTCTGAATTAAGAAGCTGTATAACCTGAGAGCTCCTTAAAAGTACCAAGTGGGTGCACTGCTAATTGAGCTGGCCAGCTAAATTATGTATTTATGTAAACGTAGCAGCTGCTATTAAGTTATTTGTGTTTGCATATACAGGGATTGTGTCCTGTGATTGTAAGGAAGCATGACTAAGGCCATGTGCAGTTTCCAAACTATAAGCCAATGAAGTGCCTTGATCAGAAGTGTTATTATCTGAAATATGTAAAAGAAGTGGAAGATGAAACTATAAAATAAATAAGATCCATAAATGGCGCATTAATTGTAAGTGTATGGACATACGTTGTTTGCCTAACCTAGCACATCCACAAAGTGCCTGTTGCAACTGGAATTTCACAGGGGCCTGTCCCAAGTTAAATTTGCACAACACAGTGAATAGCTGCATTTGCAGTGAATAAGAAGAATGTAAAAAATGTTAAATAGTGTTTTATTGCAGATTGAGAAATGATCTGTACACCTGCAGAGTAGTGTTAGTCAAAAATAAATAGTTGTGCCTTGCAGTCATTCAAATACAATGTGTTCTGTTTACCAGAAGATGGTGCCCTACAACAGTCAATAATTTCAGTTTTTAAAAGCTGTGATGAACTGCAAATGAGTATTTAAAATGTCAGAACAAGGTGATTTGCAAACAAATAACTTAAATCCAAACATATGTTAATATCCAAACTTTATATTCTAAAAAGTTTGCTTAGTCTTAAAGTTATCACAACACAAATTAACATACAGGACCCAAACAAGCAAAACAAAGCAATATAAAACACAAGATAGCTATCACTTCAAAGAAAATAAAAACTTCAGTCCCCCCATCCAAAATAAAACCATTCCTCAACATAATTTCTGTATGAATTTCACAAGGACAGTTTGCCCAGGGGGGTTGTGGAGTCTCCTACGTTGGAGATATTCAAGGCCTGCCTGGATGAGTTCCTGTGTGATGTACTCTAGGTTTCCCTGCTCTTGCAGGGGGTTGGACTAGATGATCTTTTGAGGTCCCTTCCAACCCTTGGGATTCTGTGATTCTGTGTGTTTTGCCAAAACACCAAAAGGTTTTTTTAATTGGACTTGGAACAGACCAGAGAAAAGGAATAATCATTACATTCTTCACCAAGAAACCAATTTTAAAACTGGAAATCAGAGCAGTAAATCCCTGAGTAATAATAAGTCTTATTTACCTTGTGGCCTACAAGGTATAATTTTACTGTTTTCTTAATGTTGGAGACAAGGAGGGAAATTGCAAAAAATCAGGTAGTGTTCAGTAAGCAAATCTGTAGAGCAGCTTCAAATCATTAAATTGATGAAGTGAGACAAAGCACTTCTTCCTGCATTGTGTCAGTAGAACCACATCTAAAGTAACATACACCACAGCACAAGTCACTGGGATTTTTGCTATTGTTTTTAATAGGGCTAGAATTTCACCAGTGGCTTCTTACATGGATGTATCTTCTGCTTTGTTGGTAATAAACTGGAAACAACATCCCCATCAGGTCTCCCCAACTGTTGGCTAGAGCAGGATTTCCTTGAAGACACTGGCAATTAGAAGAAACTGGAGTGTGCTACCTGTGAGGCCCAGCCAGCTGATATTCACAGATCAATAACTCCACCTGACTTTTTTGCTCCCTTTGAGTATCAAAGGAGTTTATTTAACAGAAGCAGCTGGCTTTCCTTAATATCTGATATTACTGATATAACTTAAAATCATGTGTAAGGATTACCACACCAAATTAAGAAATTAAGTTCAGCTTTTATAATGCTGTTGTGGTTTAAATCCAGCTGGTACCTCAGAACCATGCAGCCACTTGCTTGGTGAGTCACTCCCCTTCCTTCCCTCCCCCAGGATAGGGAGGAGAATCAAAAGAATGTAAATGCCAGGGATTGAGATAAGAACAGTCCAATAACTAAAGTATAATATAAATCTACTACTACTAATGATGATGATAAGGGAAGTAACAAGGGGAAAGAATATAAAACTAAAAAGGTGAAAAAAAAACCAACAAAACACAAGTGATGTACAATAAAATTGCTCACCACCCACTGACTGATACTCAGCCCAACCTGAACAGTGATCTGGGCCTTCCAGGTGACTCCCCCCAGTTTAAATACTGGGTATGATGTGCTGTGGTATGGAATATTCCTTTGATTAGTTTGGGTCAGGTGTCCTGTATCTGCTTCTTCCCAGCTTCTTGTGCATCTCCTCACTGTCAGACCATGAGAGGCTGAGAAGTCCTTGATCAGAGTAAGCATTACTTAGCAACAATTAAACCGTCAGTGTGTTATCAGCATTGTTCTCAGACTAAAGCCAAAACACAGCACTGCACCAGCTACTAGGAAGAATAAAAATAACTGTTACAGCTGAACCTGATGCAAAGGGTTAACCAATGTACAGGGGGGTTAGGGTTAAGCCACTTACCTGACAACGTTACTTCTCGTTCATGCTTATTGTATTCACCGTGTATGCTAGAACAAGATATAAGGACATGGCTATTGTTAAGAGGTAGGGACAGGAACAAACTTGCCAGCAAAGTTTTCAAGCTGACAAGCAGGTATTCTTTATTGCGGCGCCGGGAGACACGGGGGATAACTCCTCCTAACGTGTGTCTCTCTATTGCTACACAAGCCATCCTTATATAGTCCTTGGGCATACATGCATATTCATGAGTCTACGTATGGATTACATCATTTTCCAGAAAGCTCCCCGCATGCGTACAGAATTGTGGTGGTGTCTCTGAGGGTCATTTACTTCTTCCAACAATCTTCATCACTTCTGGCAGCCTTTGAAGCACGCGCAGTAGATGCTCATACCAGTTTAATTGGTTCGCTAGCACCAGAGACATAATAATCCCCCTATCCTCCTACTTATCAGTTAGTTTACCCGCAGCCTATCCCGGACACCTGCTATTCCCAGATACTCCTTATCCCTGTGTCCTGTTTTTCTAGATTGTTATTCTTAAGACCACATCAACTCTAACGATTTATCTTGTGCCAGTATGTTCTCTAGCTGTACTCTATTTTTTCTATGTATTATGCACCTCAGTAATTTTCCATTGCTACTGTTACAAAGCCATTGAACTTAACATTGCTTAAAACTAATTCTAAAGGTTTATAAATTCCATTTTGTGATTTTGTGTTCCCCTTGTTTCAATTCCCCCCTTTTTCTGTCCTTTTGCAAATTCTTTTGCAACATTTTATATATTACCATTACCATCAAAAGTCCTTTGAAATAATTTCCCATTTCTACTCGGTGCTTAATTTCATTCCTTTTCCAATCCTCATAATTTATCATAGATAGTTTACAACACCAGAGGGAACATTGTATCATATCACAAGTAATCATTATTAAAATAATTAACATCAATATTCTTGCAATCAGTTGCCTCAACCAGGAGAGATTAGGTAACCATGTAGTTAACTTTTTCCATATTTCTTCGAAACCACAGGCGGTGTCATCCATGGCCGTCCCTTGAAATATCTTAGTTTGTTTCCAAATTTCCTCCAGATATGTTTCAATTCTGCCACTTTGGTCTATGTAGGAACAACAGCTTTCACTGATTATGGAACAAACTCCTCCTTCTGATGCCAATAACATGTCTGGAGCCATTCGGTTTTATACCACCTTAGATAGGCTGGTTATGTCTTGTTGTTCTGCCTGCATTATATCAATGTCTTTACTTTCCATTTCCTCTATGGTTGCTGAGATATTTACAATTGCTTTCTCTAATTCACTTACACCCTAAGATGGAATTAGCCCTCTCACAAAACTATGAACTGCAGTGTGCCGTTCAATAATAGGGTTAAACCTTTGCTTAATCCGTTTAACGAAACTTCTAATCCAGGTTCCGAAAGGATACCTGTCGATAATAGTAAAATTGGGTATTACAGCACCTAAGGTGCCTGCCCCTTTCCAGTTGGGGGGTAAAGTCTTATAAGCATTTTCTCCACATAACCAATACCATCCTTTCCCTTTAGGAAAAGGCCACCACTGAACTACGATACCATCTATATTAATAGTGTAATTGCAATTTGAATGGTGGTCTACATCTGTGGCATTTAAGCAAGTATAGTCTCGTACCCTGGTTCCTGGTGTAATACATCTTTGTGCACAGGTGTAATATTTATTACTTGGATTAGGATTAGCTATTCCAAATCTCAGCCTTCCCTTTGAATACACATTGCTAGTGTTCACCCACAGATTTGTCCATGAAACAGTGTTAGGAATTGGAACTCCAGTTCATGGGAGTTCCAGGCTTTCTCCTGATTTAGGCACCTGTGCACACACCCAACAGTCACTACGATTAAAGACTTCAGTAACATTTTGCATTAATTTCAGGTATAAGTTCTGGTCCAAAGCTTTTGCACCAGTTATCATATGAGTCCAAATTATGACTGATGCAATTTCATACATAAGGGTCCTGAAGGTTTGATCTGCATTGTCTTCTCTGGCTGTGGTGCTTTCTTTATTCTTGAACAATGTATCCGAGCAGGTTGTTGCTTTATCTTCACTGCTGTAAAGGTGGTCAGTAATATCTGGTACCGTCCGCTCCACTTCTCCTGTAAAGGATCTCCTGGAAACTTCTTAACATAAACCCAGTCTCCAGATCTGAAAGGGTGAATGGGATAATCCAAACCTCTTGCTCTTGTCCTTGCTACTCTCTTATTTATCTCCTCCAATTGTTTTCCCAGATTGATCAAAAACTGTCGGAGATAGCCTTCCCCCACTTCCTGAAGACTTTCTCCTTTAAACTGGGACTGTTATGGTCTTTCATATAAAATTACAAACGGGCTAACCTCTTCTTTCGACCGAGGTTTAGTTCGAATTCTTAATAGAGCCAGTGGTAAACCTTGGTACCAATAGAATTTCATTTCCTGACATATTTTCCTAATTTGTTGTTTGATCAGATGGTTTATCTTATCTACGTGCCCACTGGCCCGAGGCCTGTATGGAACATATACTTGCCAATCAATTTCCAATTCTTGCTAATTTCTTGTAACAATTTTGCACTAAACTGCAAACCTCGGTTGGAAGAAATTGCTGCTGGTACTCCAAAGCAAGGTATTATCTCATTAAATAATGTTTTAATCACTTGTCTTGCATTATTTATCCTACAAGGGAATGCTTCTGGCCAGCCAGAAAAAGTATCTGTTAACATCAACAAATATCGATAACCCCCTTTTCTTGATAATTCAGAAAAATCTATTTGCAAGTGCTGTCCTAGGTAACTTCCTCTCACAATTGTCCCAATTTGATTTCTATTTTCAGTTTTAAGATTATTTTTAAGTCATAGCTGACATTGTTTTGTCACTGATTGAACTGTGGTGTGTAGACTTCTTCCTACAATTGGTTTGTCTAAATATCTATATAAAGAGTTGCTACCCCAATGAGTTTTATTATGTTCTCCCTGAACTAACTTCCAGAGTTGGTTATAGGAGATTACAACTCACCCATCAGGTACCTGAACCCAGTCATCTTTATTTCCCTGTCCTTTCAGATCCTCAATCAATTCTTATCCTCTTTTGAATACCTAGGTTTATATTTTTCAATTGTTAGTTTGCCATCAGGGATTAAGGACATGATTTGTGATTGTTCAACTGCTCGTTTGGCTTCAGAATTGGCCAAATTATTTCCAATTTCCTGATCAGAGTCACCTTGTCGATGTCTTTTACAGTACATAATAGCTACTTCTTCAGGTAGCTGAACAGCTTCTAGTAGATGTAGAATATCTGTAGCATGTTTAATCTGTTTCCCTTGTCTGTTCAGAAGTCCTCGTTCTTTCCAGATAGCACCATGTGCATGGACCACACCAAATGCATATTTAGAATCAGTCCAAATATTTATCCTTTTGTTCTTAGCCAATTCCAGGGCTCTCATTAATGCTATTATTTCTGCCTTCTGGGCAGAGGTGTTCAAGGGTAAAGGTTTAGCCCCTGTTACCTGTGAAGTGGTGTTAATGGCATATCCTGCCTTTCGTTTACCATTCTTCATGAAGCTACTACCATCAGTAAACCAAGAATCAGCATCTTCCAGAGGTTTTTCTTTCAAGTCTGGTCGGCTCAAATATACAGTCTCTATGGTGGCCAAGCAGTCTTGTGTTAGTGGTTCTGTCGATTGTTCCTGCAAAAGGATGCTGGATTGACAACGTTAGTGACCACACTTTCTATATCATCTTGTTCCAGAATGTTAGTGTTAGTTAGTGTCCTGTTAGTGTCCTAGATTTCGAGCAAGGACCTCCAGAGCTATTCCCTGTTCTTCATAGGAATATAGCCAAAAGGGTTTAGTTACATCCGTAAGTCACAGAGCTGCAGCTCTCATTAGCTCTGGTTTTAAGTTTCTAAAAGCCCCTCTGCTGAATCAGTCCATTCTAAAGAGAGAGGGTTTCCCTTCAACAGTTCATATAGTGGTCTTACCAGAACATCATAATCATGGATCCAAAGACTGCACCATCCAGTCATTCCCAGTAATGTCCGGGGCTCCTTGCTGGTTGATGGTCATGGAGTCTGACAGATGGCTTCTTTTCTAGCAGTTCCGAGTTCTCTCTGTCCTCCTGGTATATCATTTCCTAGGTAGGAAACTAGGGTTTGGATTAGTTGGGCCTTTTGCCTGGATACCCAATAACCATTCAGTCCAGAAAAGTTAATAATTCCACATACATTCTTCCTTTATTTCTGTAGCAATTAATAGGTCATCCACATATTGTAACAGAGTCAGGTGTGCAGCACTGTTTAAACATTTGTACATGTACAGAGCAGGTCAGGATTTGATTTCACAGCACAGGCTGCTTTGCAATGAACTCTTAGTAGTAAAAGTTAGTTTTGGCATCAAGGGCAGTGTCATTATAGCAAAGCTGATTGTGTAGTGATGATTCCAGCACCATCTCTGACCGTTATCCCGATATTATCCCAGTATATCCGTCGCCATTCCCTCTGCCATTCCCGTACCTATAGTATATAGGTATATAGGCAGTGGCATCGACGCAGTCCCCTTTCTGACCCATCCCAACTCAGCTCCTTCATCTTTCCCACTTGGATTTAGAGGATGCAGAGGCAGAATTCCCTTCCATCAGGTCTCCCAGCAGCATTCCAGGGGTTTGGAAGCGCGGGATTGGAGGTCAGGATCCTGCCCCTCTCTATGCTTCATTGGATGCAGCATCCAAAGGTGATGCTGCAGCTCCAGAAGGATACAGGAGATCCAAAGTGATGCCTTGATCCAATGCAATTCCCATTGTGGGATGCACATTCCCTAGGGAATATCGCCCTGATCCCGGAGTCCGATCCCATTAAATCCCCGTGTGATGCGCATCCAAAGGCAGGGAAGTGATGGAGACATTGGATTCAGGTCAATGGGATTCCATATCCACAAGGAACACAGGGAAAAACAGGGATTTGATGAGATTCCATGGATTTCCCACCTAGTTTTCCTATGGAAAATGGGTTATTCCTTTGGAATTGATTCCTATTCCTTCGGAATGGAATTCTGGGAGCTTCCAATGGGAAGAAAGACATCATGGATCCAGGAATGCCATTCCCTATTGGAAAGCATCCGCTATCGAGGAAGGAAAACGCATCCGCATTGCGTCCATTAAGACCCCATTCCAATGGGAAGCACCATGGAATTCCCATTGGGAATACTGGGAATGCTCACCTGACGCGGTTGGTCCATGACTCGCTGGGGGTCGGCCCTCACCTTGTTGCTAGGGTGATTGGTTACCTTGGTAACGGGTTGCTTGAAGATGGAGGCTGTTTGACGGATGGGAAGGGTGGTGTTGAGATCCGGTTTTCCCTATGGGAAAAGGGCAGGATAATGGGAATGATGTGGGATTTACTATAGGAAAAGAGGAGGAAATCCTATGGGAAAAGGGGAAGAGGGAATGGGATGAAAATCCTATGGGAAAAGGGAAGGGGAAGAGGGAATGGGATGGAAATCCTATGGGAAAAGGGGAAGAGGGAATGGGAGGGAAATCCTATGGGAAAAGGGGAAGAGGGAAAGGGAATGAAATCCTATGGGAAAAGGGAAGGGGAAGATGGAAAGGGAATGAAATCCTATGGGAAAAGGGGAAGAGGGAATGGGAAGGAAATCCTATGGGAAAAGGGAAGGGGAAGAGGGAATGGGAAGGAAATCCTATGGGAACAGGGAAGGGGAAGATGGAAAGGGAATGAAATCCTATGGGAAATGGAAGGGGAAGAGGGAATGGGAAGGAAATCCTATGGGAAAAGGGAAGGGGAAGAGGGAACGGGAAGGAAATCCTATGGGAAAAGGGAAGGGGAAGAGGGAATGGGAAGGAAATCCTATGGGAAAAGAGGGAATGGGAAGGAAATCCTATGGGAAAAGGGAAGGGAAAGAGGGAATGGGAAGGAAATCCTATGGGAAAAGGGAAGGGAAAGAGGGAACGGGAACAAATCCCTGTTGGATGCAACATTCCCAAGCGGGATCAAAGTTTCCCAAGTGGGATCCAATGGAATTCCAAGCAGGATCCAAGGGTCCCAAACAGGATCCAATCCTAATCCCATTTTTCCCCATTCCTTCTCCCATCTTTTCCCATTCCTTTTCCCAATGTTTCCCAACCTCAATCCCATCTTTTCCCATTCCTTATCCCAATGTTTCCCAATCTTAATCCCATTTTTTCCCATTCCTTTTCCCAATGTTTCCCAACCTTAATCCCATCTTTTCCCATTCCTTTTCCCAATGTTTCCCAACCTTAATCCCATCTTTTCCCATTCCTTTTCCCAATGTTTCCCAACCTTAATCCCATCTTTTCCCATTCCTTTCCCCAATATTTCCCAATCTTAATCCCATCTTTTCCCATTCCTTATCCCAATGATTCCCAATCTTAATCCCAATTTTTTCCCAATCTTAATCCCATTTTCCCAATCTTAATCCCATCTTTCCCCAATCTTAATCCCATCTTTTCCCATTCCTTATCCCAATGTTTCCCAATCTTAATCCCATCTTTTCCCATTTCTTTTCCCAATGTTTCCCAATCTTAATCCCATCTTTTCCCAATCTTAATCCCATTTTTCCCAATCTTAATCCCATCTCTTCCCATTCCTTATCCCATTATTTCCCATTCCTTTTCCCAACGTTTCGCAATCTTAATCCCATTCCTTTTCCCAACGTTTCCCAATCTTAATCCCATCTTTCCCCAGTCTTAATCCCATTATTTCCCATTCCTTTTCCCAACGTTTCCCAATCTTAATCCCATTCATTTTCCCAACGTTTCCCAATATTAATCCCATCTTTCCCCAGTCTTAATCCCATTATTTCCCATTCCTTATCCCAATGTTTCCCAATCTTAATCCCATTTTTCCCCAATCTTAATCCCATCTTTTCCCATTCCTTATCCCAACGTTTCCCAATCTTAATCCCATTTTTCCCCAATCTTAATCCCATATTTTCCCATTCCTTTTCCCAACGTTTCCCAATCTTAATCCCATTTTTCCCCAATCTTAATCCCATTATTTCCCATTCCTTATCCCAACGTTTCCCAATCTTAATCCCATTCCTTTTCCCAACGTTTCCCAATCTTAATCCCATTCCTTATCCCAACATTTTCCACTCCTTATCCCAACTTTTCCCGATCTTAATCCCACCTTTCCCCATTCCTTATCCCAATGTTTCCCAATCTTAATCCCATCTTCTCCCATTCCTTATCCCATCTTTCCCCATTCCTTATCCCAATGTTTTCCATTCCTTATCCCAACTTTTCCCAATCTAAATCCCATCTTTTCCTATTCCTTATCCCATCTTTGCCCAATCTTATTCCCATCTTTTCCCATTTGTTATCCCATCTTTTCCCATTCCTTATCCCATCTTTTCCCAATCTAAATCCCATCTTTTCCCACTCCTTATCCCATCTATTCCCACTCCTTCTCCCACCTTCTCCCACCCCCAATCCCACCCCCCCCATTCCCAACCTTGGGAATGACGGCCTCATTCCTCCCTCTTTGCCTGCTCCTCTGGACTTTACTGGGAAGCATCTTCCCAGTCCGGAAGTCGAAGCCGGTCAGATCCACGGCATTCCCAAGGTATCGCGCCAGCTGCGGCTTGCTCCGGAACTTCTTCCCACTGGGGCTGCCAATGGGATCAATGGGATCAATGGGATGCATTGGGAATACTGGGATCAATGGGAACGGGGTCAATGGGATCGGGATGGGATCCATTGGGAATGGTGGGATGGATGCATTGGGAATGGTGGGATGGATCCCAAGGTATCGCGCCAGCTGCGGCTTGCTCCGGAACTTCTTCCCACTGGGGCTGCCAATGGGATCAATGGGATCAATGGGAATACTGGGATGCACTGGGAATACTGGGATGGATGCAATGGGGTCAATGGGATCGGGATGGGATCCATTGGGAACACTGGGATGCATTGGGAATGGTGGGATGGATCCCGAGGTACCACGCCAGCTGCGGCTTGCTCTGGAACTTCTTCCCACTGGGGCTGCCAATGGGATCAATGGGATCAATGGGAATACTGGGATGCACTGGGAATACTGGGATGGATGCAATGGGGTCAATGGGATCGGGATGGGATCCATTGGGAACACTGGGATGCATTGGGAATGGTGGGATGGATCCCAAGGTACTGCGGCTTGCTCTGGAACTTCTTCCCACTGGGGCTGCCAATGGGATCAATGGGAATACTGGGATGCACTGGGAATACTGGGATGGATGCAATGGGGTCAATGGGATCGGGATGGGATCCATTGGGAACACTGGGATGCATTGGGAATGGTGGGATGGATCCCAAGGTACTGCGGCTTGCTCCAGAACTTCTTCCCACTGGGGCTGCCAATGGGATCAATGGGATGCATTGGGAATACTGGGATGGATGCAATGGGGTCAATGGGATCGGGATGGGATCCATTGGGAACACTGGGATGCATTGGGAATGGTGGGATGGATCCCGAGGTACCACGCCAGCTGCGGCTTGCTCTGGAACTTCTTCCCACTGGGGCTGCCAATGGGATCAATGGGAATACTGGGATAGATGCATTGGGAATGGGGTCAATGGGAATGGGGTCAATGGGATTGAAGTCAATGGGATAGGGATGGATCCATTGGGAATGCTGGGATGGTTCAAATGGGAATTTTGGGATGCTCCATTGGGAATCTGGGGATGCCTCCAATGGGAATATTGGGATGACTCCATTGGGTATATGGGGATTTATAAATTGGGAATTTCGGGATTGCTCCATTGGGAATGCTGAGATGAATCCATTGGGAATTTGGGTATTTCCCCATTGGGAATACTGGGATGGATCCCTTGGGAATGGGGATGGATGAAATGGGGTCAACGGGATCGGGATGGGATCCATTTGGAACACTGGGATGCATTGGGAATACTGGGATGGATGCAATGGGGTCAATGGGATCGGGATGGGATCCATTGGGAACACTGGGATGCATTGGGAATGGTGGGATGGATGCATTGGGAATACTGGGATAGATGCATTGGGAATGGGGATGGATGCATTGGGAATACTGGGATGGATGCATTGGGAATTCTGGGATGGATGCATTGGGAATACTGGGATGCATTGGGAATGGTGGAATGGATGCATTGGGAATACTGGGATGGATACATTGGGAATGGTGGGATGGATGCACTGGGAATACTGGGATGGATGCATTGGGAATGGTGGGATGGATGCATTGGGAATGCTGGGATCACTCCATTGGGAATACTGGGATCTCTCCATTGGGAATGCTGGGATCTCTCCATTGGGAATACTGGGATTCCTCCATCACTACCATTCCCATTCCCTATCCCCCTTCATCCCAAAGCCTGATGGGATCCAGCCCCAATCCCTATGGATCCCCATTACCGGCCCTTTCCCAATGGTTTCCAATGGGAACAGGCGCATTCCCATAGGAAAAGCATTGGGAAAAGGGCTACTTAGGCCGGTTTTCCATGGAAAACTATGGATGAGGGAGGCACATTCCCGGTGGTCTCCCCCTTATTCCCAATGTGATTCCCGGTATTCCCGGTGTTAATCCCGGTATTCCCAATGTTATTCCCGGTATTCCCATCGTTATTCCCAGTATTCCCATTGTTATTCCCGATACTCCCATTGTTATTCCTGGTATTCCCATTGTTATTCCCGGTATTCCCATCATTATTCCCAGTATTCCCATTGTTATTCCCGATATTCCCATTGTTATTCCTTGTATTCCCATCGTTATTCCCGGTATTCCTGTCGTTATTCCCGTTATTCCCGGTATTCCCAATGTTATTCCCGGTATTCCCGTCGTTATTCCCAATATTCCCACTGTTATTCCCAGTATTCCCGTCGTTATTGCCGGTATTCCCGTCGCTATTCCCGATATTCCCATCGTTATTCCCATTATTCCTGTCGCTATTCCCGGTATTCCCACTGTTATTCCCGGTATTCCCACTGTTATTCCCAGAATTCCCAACGTTATTCCCGATATTCCCCTCATTATTCCCAGTATTCCTGCTGTTATTCTCGATATTCCCATTGTTACTCCCGGTATTCCCATAGTTATTCCCAGTATTCCCATTGTTATTCCCAGTTTTCCTGTCGTTATTCCCAATATTCCCATCATTATTCCCGGTATTCCCATCGTTACTCCCAGTATTCTCGTTGTTATTCCCAGTATTCCCGTCGTTATTCCCAGAATTTCTGTCGTTATTCCCAGTATTCCCATCATTATTCCCAGTATTCCCATCATTATTCCCGGTGTTATTCCCAGTTTTCCCATTCCCGTACATGTTATTCCCATTATCCCCATTATTCTCAGTGTTATTCCCAATGTTAATCCCAATATTATTCCCATACCTGTAATACCATTAATCCGACTATTCCCAGTGTAATTCCCAGTATTCCCAGTGTGATTCCCAGCATTCCCATTCCTGTACCTGCAGTACCAGTATCCCCAGTATTCCCAGTATATAGAGGCTATAGGGGGCACTAAGACCCTGTCACAGGGGCTATAGGGCACTAGGACACTGTTATAGGGGCTATAGAGCACAAGGACCCTGTTATAGGGCTATAGAGCACTAGGACCCTGTTATAGGGCTATAGGGGCACTAGGACTCTGTTATAGGGCTATAGGGGCACTAGGACCCTGTTATAGGGCTATAGGGCACTAGGACCCTGTTATAGGGCTATGGGGCACGAGGACCCTGTTATAGGGCTACGGGGCACGAGGACCCTGTTATAGGGCTATAGGGGCACTAGGACCCTGTTATAGGGCTATAGGGGCACTAGGACCCTGTTATAGGGGCTATAGGGCACTAGGACCCTGTTATAGGGGCCATAAAGTTGCCAGTATTCCCATTGCTATTCCCGGTATTCCCAATGTTATTCCCAGTATTCCCATTGCTATTCCCAGTATTCCCAGTGCCATTACCAGTGTTATTCCCAGTCTGATTCCCATACCTGTTATCCCAGTGCCATTCCCATTCCCATACCAGTAGTACCATAATTCCCTGTCCTATTCCCAGTGTTATCCCAGTTATTCCCAGTATTCCCATTGCTATCCGACTGTTATTCCCAGTGTTATCCCCGTTATTCCCAGTGCCATTCCCGTTACTCCCATCACTATTCCTGGTATATCCCATTGCCATTCCCAGTATATCCCGTTGGTATTCCCAGTATATCCCATCACCATTCCCAGTATATCCGGTCAGTATTCCCATTATATCCCATTGGAATTCCCATTCACGTACCTATTTAACGGTTGTTATTCCCAGTATTCCCATACCTATAGTACCGCTATTCCCAGTGTTATCCCAGTGTTATCCCACTGTTATCACAGTGTTATCCCGCTGTTATCCCAGTGTTATCCCACTGTTATCCCACTGTTATCCTGCTGTTATCCCAGTATTATCCCAGTGTTATCCCAGTGTTATCCCACTGTTATCCCGGTGTTATCCCAGTCTTATCCTGCTGTTATCCCAATGTTATCCCATTGTTATCCCAGTGTTATCCCACTGTTATCCTGGTGTTATCCCAGTCTTATCCTGCTGTTATCCCAATGTTATCCCATTGTTATCCCAGTGTTATCCCACTGTTATCCCGGTTTTATCCCAGTCTTATCCTGCTGTTATCCCAATGTTATCCCATTGTTATCCCAGTGTTATCCCACTGTTATCCCGGTGTTATCCCAGTCTTATCCTGCTGTTATCCCAATGTTATCCCATTGTTATCCCAGTGTTATCCCGGTGTTATCCCACTGTTATCCCGGTGTTATCCCAGTGTTATCCCAGTGTTATCCCACTGTTATCCCAGTATATCCCATCATCATTCCCAATAACAGCGGGATAACACTGGGATATACCGGGATAACGGTGGGAATAGTGATGGGAATGGCACTGGGATATACCCGGATAACAGCGGGATAACACCAGGATAACAATGGGATAACACAGGGATAACACTGGGATAACACCAGGATAACAATGGGATAACACTGGGATAACAGCTGGATAACAATGGGATAAGACTGGGATAACAGTGGGATACACAGCGGGATAACAGTGGGATAAGGCTGGGATAACAGCGGGATAACAGCGGGATAACACTGGGATAACAGTGGGATAACAGCTGGATAACAATGGGATAAGACTGGGATAACAGTGGGATAACAGCGGGATAACAGTGGGATAAGACTGGGATAACAGTGGGATAACAGCGGGATAACAGTGGGATAACAATGGGATAACAGTGGGATAACAGTGGGATTACAGCGGGATAACACTGGGATAACAGTGGGATAACAGTGGGATAACACTGGGATAAGACCAGGATAACAGCGGGATAACAGCGGGATAACAATGGGATAACAGCGGGATAACAGCAGGATAACAATGGGATAACACTGGGATAACACTGGGATAGCAGCTGGATAACAATGGGATAAGACTGGGATAACAGTGGGATAACAGCGGGATAACAGTGGGATAAGACTGGGATAACAGTGGGATAACAGCGGGATAACAATGGGATAAGACTGGGATAACAGCGGGATAACAATGGGATAACAGTGGGACAACAGTGGGATAACAGCAGGATAACAGTGGGATAACAGTGGGATAACAGTGGGATAACAGCAGGATAACAGTGGGATAACAGTGGGATAACACTGGGATAACAGTGGGATAACAGCAGGATAACAGTGGGATAACACTGGGATAACACTGGGATAACAGTGGGATAACAGTGGGAATAACAGTGGGAATCACACCGGGATATAGCCGGAATAACAGTGGGAATAGTGACGGGATAACAGCAGGATAACACTGGGATAACACTGGGAATGGCGACGGGAATACCGGGGATAACACCGGGATATATCCGGATAACACCAGTGTGATTCCCACCGTTATCCCACTGTTATCCCAATGTTATCCCGTCGCTATTCCTACCGTTATCCCACTGTTATCCGGTCATTCCCGTCCCCATTCCCGGTGTATCCCATCCCCATTCCCGTTACCCCATTCCCATTATCCGGTGTTATCCCTATTACCTATAGTAGTAGACATCGCACTTCCCAGCGCTGACCCCTATTCCTGGTGCTATCCCAGTGTTATCCCAGTACCATTCCCTATGCCATACCCACCATTATCCCACTGTTATCCCACTGTTATCCCAGTATTATCCCACTGTTACCCCCTTAATCCCACTGGCATTCCCGGTCCCATTCCCAGTGTTATCCCACTGTTATCCCAGTGTTATCCCGGTGTTATCCTGCTCTTATCCCCGTTATTCCCATTGCTACTCCCACTGTTATCCCACCGTTATCCCACTGTTATCCCATTGTTATCCCGGTATTATCCCACTGTTATCCCAGTGTTATCCCTCTGTTATCTCGCTGTTATCCCAGTGCTATCCCAGTGTTATCCCACTGTTATTCCAGTGTTATCCCAGTGTTATCCCAGCGTTAACCCACTGTTATCCCGTCGTTATTCCTACCATTATCCCGGTATTATCCCAGTATTCCAGTTGCTATTCCCATTGCTATTCCCAGTGTTCTCCCACTGTTATCCCACCGGCATTCCCGGTACCATTCCCGTCGCTATTCCCCCCATTATCCCACCATTATCCCAGTATATCCCGTCGGTATTCCCGGTATTCCCCATTACCGTTATCCCGGTCCCATTCCCACTGTTATCCCGTCATTCCCGTCCCCATTCCCGGTGTATCCCATCCCCATTCCCGTTATCCCACCGGTATTCCCGTTATCCCCATTACCTGTAGTAGTAGACATCGCACTTCCCGGCGCTGATCCCTGACTTCCGGGTCACTTCCTCCTTCCTCCAGCCCGGGGGCAGAGCGGGGCACTCACTGCGGCCCGGCCGCTCCATCCGGAACCGGAAGTGAGGGACGCTTCCGGTTCCGGCGGCTTATATACGCTTCCTGCGACGCACTTCCGGTTCCTGCGTCTCGCTTCCGTTGTCGCGATTCCGGTTCCGGTGTCGTGATTACGGTGTCGTCCTTACGACGTCGCGCTTCCGGTTCCGGTAAGGGCAAGATGGCGGCGGAGCGGAAGTGGAGGTGCGTACGCGGAGGGGGCGGGGCCCCCGGCGCCTCACTTCCGGTGTCGTTTTCCGGTTTAGTCCTTACGACGTCGCGCTTCCGGTTCCGGCGTCTCACTTCCGGTGTCCTGGTTACGGTGCCGTCCGTCCGACGTCGCGCTTCCGGTTCCGGCACCGAACTTCCGGTGTTGTAGTTACCCTGTCGAGGTTATGGTGTCGTGCTTACGACGTCGCGCTTCCGGTTACGGCGCCTCACTTCCGGTGTCGGGGTTACGGTGTCGGGGTTACGGTGTCGTCCGTCCGACGTCGCGCTTCCGGTTCCGGTAAGGGCAAGATGGCGGCGGAGCGGAAGTGGAGGGGTGAGAGAGGAGGGGGCGGGGCCTCCGGCGTCTCACTTCCGGTGTCGTTCCGGCGTCGTCCGTCCGACGTCGCGCTTCCGGTTCCGGCGACGAACTTCCGGTGTCGTAGTTCCGGTGTGGAGGTTACGGTGTCGTCCGTCCGACGTCTCGCTTCCTGTTCCGGTAAGGGCAAGATGGCGGCGGAGCGGAAGTGGAGGTGCGTACGCTGAGGGGGCGGGGCTTAAGGAGGGGGAGGGGACTCCATTGGGGTCTATGGAGTCTATGGGGGTCAATGGGGTCTATGGGGTCTATGGGATTCTATGGGGGTCAGTGTGGTCTATGGTTTTCAATGGGGTCTATGGGGCTCAATGGGATTCTATGGGGTTCAATGGGATTCTATGGGGCTTAATGGGGTCTATGGGATTCAATGGGATTCTATGGTGTTCAATGGGGTCTATGGGGCTCAATGGGGTCTATGGGGCAGAGGCTCAACAGATTCTATGGGGCTGAAGGGGCTCAATGGGGTTAAGTGGGGCCTATGGGGGTCTGTGGGGCTCAGTGGCATCTATGGGGGTATGGGGGTTATGGGGCTATGGGGCAATGGGGCAATGGGGCAATGGGGGTTATGGGGCTATGGGATTATGGGGCTATGGGGCTATGGGGCTTATGGGGCTATGGGATTATGGGGCTATGGGGCTATGAGGCTATGGGGCTATGGGGCTATGGGGTTATGGGGGCTATGGGGTTATGGAGCTATGGGGCTATGGGGCAGTGGGGCTATGGGGGCTATGGGGCTATGGGGGCTATGGGGCTATTTGGCTATGGGGCAATGGGGGCTATGGGGATATGGGGCCTATGGACCTATAGTGACTATGGGACTATGGGGCTATGGGCCTATGGGGGCTATGGGGCTGTGGGGGGTATGGGGCTATGGGGCTATGTGGGCTATGGGGCAATGGGGGCTATAGGGCTATGGGGATCTATAGGGCTCAATGAGCTCTATGGGCAGCAATGGTCTCAATGTGGTTCAATGGGGTCTATGGGGCTGCTGCTATGGGGCTGATGCTATGGGGCTGATTCTATGGGGCTGATGCTATGGGGCTGTTGCTATGGGGCTGATGCTATGGGGCTGTTGCTATGGGGCTGATTCTATGGGGCTGATGCTATGGGGCTGTTGCTATGGGGCTGATGCTATGGGGCTGATGCTATGGTGCTGCTTCTATGGGGCTGCTGCTATAGGGCTGATGCTATGGGGCTGTTGCTATGGGGCTGATGCTTCTATGGGGCTGTTGCTATGGTGCTGTTGCTATGGGGCTGATGCTATGGGGCAGATGCTTCTATGGGGCTGATGCTCTATGGGGCTGTTGCTATGGGGCTGTTGCTATGGGGCTGATGCTATGGGGCTGATGCTATGGCGCTGTTGCTATGGGGCTGATTCTATGGGGCTGATGCTATGGGGCTGTTGCTATGGGGCTGATGCTATGGGGCTGTTGCTATGGGGCTGATGCTATGGGGCTGCTTCTATGGGGCTGCTGCTATAGGGCTGATGCTATGGGGCTGATGCTATGGGGCTGTTGCTATGGGGCTGATGCTATGGGGCTGTTGCTATGGGGCTGATGCTATGGGGCTGCTTCTATGGGGCTGCTGCTATAGGGTTGATGCTATGGGGCTGATGCTATGGGGCTGTTGCTATGGGGTTTGATGCTATGGGGCTGATGCTATGGAGCTGATGCTATGGGGCTGATGCTGTGCGGCTGATGCTGTGGGGCTCAATTGGCTCTATTGGCCTCTATGGCTCTACAAGGCTCTATGGGTTCAATGGGGCTCATTGTGTTCTATGGGTCTCAGTGGGGCTCTATAGGGCTCAATGGGTTATATGTGGTTCCATGGGCTCTATGGGGCTCAGTGGGGTCTATGGGGGTCTATGGGTTCTATGCGGATCTATGTTGTTCTATGGGGCTCAACGGGGTTCTATGGGGCTCAATGGGTTCTATGGGGCTCTATGGGGCTCAATGGTTTCTATGGGGCTCAATGGAGTCTATGAGGCTCAATGGGCTCTATGGGGCTCAATGGCGTCTATGGGGCTCTTATGGGTTCTATGGGGCTCAATGCGGTCTATGGGGTTCAGTGGGCTGAATGGGGCTCTATGGGGTCTATGGAGGTCTATGGGGTTCTATGGGGCTCAATGGAGTATGTGGGTTTCTATGGGGCTCACTGAGGTCTATAGGGGTCTATGGGGTTCATTGGGGCTCAGTGGGATCTATGGGGCTCAATTGCTCTACGGGGCTCAATGGGTTCAATGGGGCTCAATGTGTTCTATGGGGCTTAATGGATCTCTATAGGGCTCAATGGGTTATATGGGGTTCAATGGGCTCTATGGGGCTCAATGGGGCTATGAGGCTCAATGGGGTCTATGGGATTCTATGTGGTTCTATGGGGCTCAATGGGTTCTATGGGGTTCAATGGGGTCTATGGGACTCTTGTGGACTCTCTGGGGTTCGATGGGGTCTATGGGGGTGTATGGGGGTCTATGGTTTCTATGGGGCTAAATGGAGTTCTATGGGGCTCAATGGGGTCTATGGGGCTCAATGGGGTTCTATGGGGCTCAGTGGGGTCTATGGGGCTCAATGGGGTTCTATGGGGCTCAATGGCATCTATGGGGCTCAATGGTTTCAGTGGGATCAGTGAGGCTCAATGGGCTCTATGGGGCTCAATAGGGTTAATGGGGCTCAATGCCCTCAATAGTGTTCAGTGGGGTCAGTGGGGCTCAGTAGGGTCTATGGGGCTCAATGGGCTCTGTGGGTGTCTATGGGGTTCTATGGGGCTCAGTGGGTTCAATGTGGTCAATGGGGCTCAATGGGGTCTGTCGGGTTCTATGGGCCTCAATGGGCTCTATGGGGCAGGAGATCAGTGGGCTCTGTGGGGCTCAATGGGTTCTATGGAGCTCAATAGGGTTAATGGGACTCAATGGGCTCAATAGGGTCTATGGGGCTCAATTGCATCTATGGAGATCAATGGGCTCTATAGGGCAGCATCATCCCCCTTTTCCATCCCTATCCCATCCCCATTATCCCACTTCTCCATCCCCATTATCCCATTTATCCATCCCCATTGGATTCTCATTGGAATTCCCAATGGATCAGGGCAGCGCATCCATAGGGATAGGATCCATAGGGAATAATGAACCCATTGATCCCTGTAAGAGCCCATTGACCAACCCATTCCCAACCTCTGGAATCCCAAACCATTCCCAACCCATTCCCAGCCATTCCCAACCCATTCCCAACCAAAACCATTCCCAACCTATTCCCAACCCATTATCAACCATTCCCAACCCATTCCCAACCTCTGGAATGCCAACCCATTCCCAACCATACCCAACCCATTCCCAACCCATTCCCAACCTCTGGAATCCCAAACCATTCCCAACCCATTCCCAACCCATTCCCAACCATTCCCAACCCATTCCCAACCAAAACCATTCCCAACCTATTCCCAACCCATTATCAACCATTCCCAACCCATTCCCAACCTCTGGAATGCCAACCCATTCCCAACCATACCCAACCCATTCCCAACCCATTCCCAACCTCTGGAATCCCAAACCATTCCCAACCCATTCCCAACCATTCCCAACCCATTCCCAACCAAAACCATTCCCAACCCATTCCCAACCATTCCCAAACAAAACCATTCCCAACCCATTCCCAACCCATTCCCAAACCATTCCCAACACATTCCCAACCCATTCCCAACCATTCCCAACCAAAACCATTCCCAACCCATTCCCAACCCATTCCCAAACCATTCCCAATGCATTCCCAACCCATTCCCAACCTCTGGAATCCCAAACCATTCCCAACCATTCCCAACCAAAACTATTCCCAACCCATTCCCAAACCATTCCCAACCTGTTGAGTCCCAACCCATTCCCAACCCATTCCCAACCAAAACCATTCCCAACCTCTGGAACCCCAACCCATTCCCAAACCATTCCTAACCCATTCCCAGCCATTCCCAACCCATTCCCAACCCATTCCCATCCCATTCCCATCCCATTCCCAACCATTCCCTACCAAAACCATTCCCAACCCATTCCCAACCATTCCCACCCCATTCCCAACCTCTGGAATCCCAACCTATTCCCAACCCATTCCCAACCTCTGGAATCCCAACCCATTCCCAACCCATTCCCAACCCATTCCCACCCCATTCCCAACCCATTCCCAACCCATTCCCAACTAAAACCATTCCCAACCCATTCCCAACCCATTCCCAACCATTCCCAACCCATTCCCACCCCATTCCCAACCTCTGGAATGCCGTTGCTTACCAAAAGGGCACATTTATTGCTACGGAACGGGCCTGTACACGACGCCATCGAGGAATTACAACGGGATACAGGGAATGCCGGACCCCATTCCATAACCCCCCCCCCTTTTCCATTGGGATACCCAAAAGGGGATGGATGGGATGAGTTGGCCCTCGGATGCCATGGGGTTTGCGCACGGTTTTCCATGGATTTTCCCATTTTTCCATGGATTTCCATGGGTTTTCCCTTTATTTCCATGGGTTTTCCCATTTTTTTCATGGATTTCCATGGATTTTCCCTTTTTTCCATGTTTTTTCCCATTTTTTTTCATGGTTTTCCATGGATTTCCCAATTTTTCCATGGTTTTCCATGGATTTCCCAATTTTTCCATGGTTTTCCAGGGTTTTTCCCTTTTTTTCATGGTTTTACCCATTTTTCCATTGTTTTCCATGGATTTCCATGGGTTTTCCCTTTTTTTTATGGGTTTTCCCATTTTTTTCATGGTTTTCCATTAATTTCCCAAGTTTTTCATGCTTTTTCCATGGTTTTTCCCATTTTTTCATGGTTTTCCATGGATTTCCCAATTTTTCCAGGTTTTTCCATGGATTTTCCCATTTTTCCATGGTTTCCCAGGGTTTTTCCATGGATTTTCCCATTTTTTTCCATGTTTTTTCCCATTTTTTCATGGTTTTCCATGGTTTTCCCAATTTTTCCATGGTTTTCCATGGGTTTTTTCCCATTTTTTTAATGGTTTTCCATGGTTTTCCCAACTTTTCCATGGTTTTCCATGGGTTTTCCCATTTTTTTCATGGTTTTCCATGGATTTTCCCTTTTTTTCCATGGTTTTTCCCTTTTTTTTCATGGTTTTCCATGGTTTTCCCAATTTTTCCATGTTTTTTCATGGTTTTTCCCATTTTTTCATGGTTTTCCATGGATTTTCCCATTTTTTCCATGGTTTTTCCTATTTTTTTCATGGTTTTCCATGGTTTTTCCATGGATTTTCCCTTTTTTCCATGGTTTTTCCCATTTTTTTCAAGGTTTTCCATGGATTTCCCATTTTCCACATTTTTTTCCATGGATTTTCCCATTTTTTTCATGGTTTTCCATGGATTTCCTAATTTTTCCATAGTTTTTCCTTAGATTTTCCATGATTTTCCCTTTTGTTACATTTTTTTCCCATTTTTTTCATGGTTTTCCATGGATTTCCCAATTTTTCCATGGTTTTTCCATGGGTTTTCCCTTTTTTCCATGGGTTTTCCCATTTTTTCTATGTTTTTCTATGGGTTTTCCCTTTTTTCCATGAGTTTTCCCATTTTTTTCATGGTTTTCCATGGATTTCTCATTTTTCCACATTTTTTCCATTAATTTTCCCATTTTTTGATGGTTTTCCACGGTTTTTCCATGGATTTTCCCATTTTTTCCATGTTTTTTCCCATTTTTTAATGGGTTTCCATGGATTTCCCATTTTTTCCAGGTTTTTTCCATGGTTTTTCCCATTTTTTTCATGGTTTTCCATGGTTTTCCCAATTTTTCCATGGATTTCCCATTTTTTTCCACGGATTTTCCTATTTTTTTATGGTTTTCCATGGATTTCCCTTTTTTACCCACATTTTCCATGGGTTTTCCCTTATTTTTCATGGTTTTCCATGGATTTCCCAATTTTTCCATGTTTTTTCCATGGCTTGTCCCATTTTCCCCATGTTTTCCATGGGTTTTCCATGGATTTCCTTATTTTAACATGGTTTTCCATGGTTTTTCAATGGATTTCCCCATTTTCCATGGTTTTCCATGGATTTCCCATTTTTACCCACATTTTCCATGGGTTTTCCATGGATTTCTCAACTTTTCCCAGGTTTTCCATGGGGTTTCCATGGATTTCCCAACTTTTTCCAGGTTTTCCATGGAATTCCCAATTTTTCCCCAAGTTTTTCATGGATTTCCCCATTTTCTCATGGTTTTCCATGCATTTCCCGATTTTTCCCAGGTTTTCTAAGGAATTTCCATGGATTTCCCTATTTTAACATAGTTTGACATAGGTTTTCCAAGGATTTCTCTATTTTTCCATGGTTTTCCATGGATTCCCTTCTTTTTCCATGGTTTAACATGGGTTTTCCATGGATTACCCTATTTTGCCATGGTTTTCCATGGTTTTCCCTATTTTAACATGGTTTTCCATGGGTTTTCCATGGATTTTCCTATTTTAACATGGTTTTCCATGGATTTCTCTGGTTTTCCATAGTTTTCCATGGGTTTCCAATGGGTTTTTCATGGATTTCCCTATTTCCTCATGGTTTTCCATGGGTTTTCCATGGGTTTTCCATGCTTTTTCAATGGTTTCCCATGGGCTAACATGTTTTCCCAAAGTTTTCCAAAGATTTCCCATAGTTTTCCATGGGTTTCCCATAGATTTCCCAGTTTCCCATCTTTTTCTTCTGCTTTTCCATATTTCTCCATGATTTTCCACAGTTTCACATGGATTTCCCATCATTTTCCATGTTTTCCCATGGATTTCCGTGACGTTCCATAGTTTCCCATGGACTTCCCCCCCTCCAAGTTTCAATTGGATTCCCCACGGTTTTCCATGGTTTTCTCTGATTTTTTCACACTTTTCCATGATTTTCCATATTTTCCCATGAATTTCCGTAGTTTTCAATGGATTTTCCATGATTTTCCATAATTTTCCCTGATTCTCCATGGGTTTTTCATAATTTTCCATGATTTTCCATTATTTTCCATGGATTTTCCATGATTTTCCAAAATTTTCCATGGATTTTCCATAATTTCCATTGATTTTCCATGGATTATCCCTGATTTTCCATGGATTTTCCATAATTTTACATGGATTTTCCATGATTGTCCATAATTTCCCATGGATTTTCCATTATTTTCCATGATTTTCCATAATTTTCCATGATTTTCAATAGATTTTCCATTGATTTTCCATCATTTTCCATAGATTTCCCACGATTTTTCATAATTTTCCATGATTTTCAATGGATTTTCCATAGATTTTCCATAATTTTCCATGGATTTTCCATGCTTTTCCATAATTTCACATTATTTTCCATGGATTTTCCATGATTTTCCATGATTTTCCATAATTTTCCATGATTTTCCATAATCTTCCCTGATTTTCCATAATTTTCCCTGATTTTCCATGGATTTTCCATAATTTCCCATGGATTTACCATGATTTTCCATAATTTTCCATGATTTTCCATAATTTTCCACAGATTTTCCATAATTTTCCATTATTTTCCATGGATTTTCCATGATTTTCCATGGATTTTCCATAATTTCCCATGGATTTACCATGATTTTCCATAATTTTCCATGATTTTCCATATTTTTCCACAGATTTTCCATAATTTTCCACGATTTTCCATGGATTTTCCATGATTTTCCGTAATTTCCCATGATTTTCCATATTTTTCCCTGATTTTCCATATTTCCCCATGATTTTCCATAATTTTCCATGATTTTCAATAGATTTTCCATTGATTTTGCATAATTTTCCATAGATTTTCCATGGATTTTCCATTATTTCCCATGGATTTTCCATTATTTTCCCTAATTTTACGTAATTTGCCATGATTTTCCATGGATTTTCCATGATTTTCTATAATTTTCCCTGATTTTCCATGGATTTTCCATTATTTTCCATGGTTTTCCCATAATTTTCCATGTATTTTCCATGATTTTCCATTATTTCCCTGGATTTTCCATGATTTTCCATTATTTTCCATGGATTTTCCATAATTTTCCATAATTTCCCATGGATTGTCCATGATTTCCCATAATTTCCCATGATTTTCCATGGATTTCATGGCCGCATCCTCCAAACCCCCCCTTCCCCCCCCCCTCCATCCCCAATCCCATGGGAAAATATCCTCTTTCCTTCTTTCTCTTGGGAATAGCAAAATAAAGTGGGAATTTTTCGGGATTCGGGACCGGAAAAAACCTGGAATTCTTTCCCATCGCATTTTTGGGTCCAAAACAGGCGTTTTTGGGCAAAACCAGGATGATTTTGGGATGCTCCAAGCTTCGGGAATGGGGATGCGCAGAGACGGAGCGAAATCCCATAGGAAAAGGATGGGAAAGGAAAGGGAGGGGGGAATAGGGATTATCCGGATGGAATTCCCGATGGAATTCTGCCTTTATTCCCAAGCAATGGTTTCCTATTGGATGGATGCTTGTGCTTCTTGGAATTCCGGGTATCCATAGGGAATCTTTTCCTCTTCCCGTCTTTCCCAAGGCAAATCCCTGTGTAACGAAGGCCGAATTCCAATGGAATTCCCACAATTCCCATTGGAAAAGGTGGATCCTTGGGAATTCCAAGCCTGGGAGCAGCATTCCCAACTTCCCAAGGCACTTCCATGGCATCCCTTGGGATAACAGGGATGGAGAACACAGATGAGCCACTTTTCCCTATGGAATTCCATCGCTTCCACTCTTCCCTGTGGAATTCCATAGCCAACAGTCTTCCTTAAGGATGCTCTTTGGGATGCATCGCCTCCGCTTTTCCCTATGGAATTTCCATCGCTTCCACTCTTCCCTATGGAATTCCCATCACTTCCACTCTTCCCTATGGAATTCCATCGCCAACACTCTTCCTTAAGGATGCTCTTCGGAATGCGTTGCCTCCACTTTTCCCTATGGAATTCCATCACTTCCACTTTTCCTTATGGAATTCCATCGCCTCCGCTTTTCCCTATGGAATTCCCATTGTTTCCACTTTTCCCTATGGAATTCCATCACTTCCGCTTTTCCCTATGGAATTCCATCCATTGGGATGCATCAATCCCATCGCTCCGTCATTCCCAACACATGGATCTCCATCCATCCCATTCCCACCTCCTCTCGCCTCATCCCGAGCCTATTCCCAATGGGAATCTCCATCCTTGGGATGCGCTTGCGGATGGGGGGGGGCTCCTCCTCCCTTTCCCATGGGATTCCAGCGGCATTCCCATTGTTTTCCAATGGGCTTCCGAAAGGAAAACCTATACCCCCCCCCACCCTATCCCAATCCCATTCCCGATCCCATTCCCGATCCCAGCTCCAATGGGAAAGCACAGAAACACCAAGAATCTACATGGGATCGCATCCCGTTTCCACACACAACAAGGAATAATCCCGAGTGTCCGGCCATTCCCATGGCATTCCAGGCTTCGGGAATGTCGTGATCCCCCCCCTTTTCCTGCTGTTATTCCCAATGGATCTGCTTGCAGTTGCTTCCATAGGGGGGTATGGGGAGGGGGTTATCCCATATGGAATGCCGGCCCTTTCCCGATGCCAAGTGCAAGGAATGCTGTCGGATCCGGCTAAGGCTTGATGGGAGAGGAGGAGGAGGAGGCAAGAATCCACTTCCAGCAGCAGGGAATCCATGGAATTCCGCCGGGAATTCCCGATCCCATCCCAATGGGAATCCCAATGGGAATCCCGCTCGGGATGGGACCATTGGAAGGCACAGTGGTTCAGTTCACGCTCGGAGCCGTCAATCCCATGGGATCCATTCCCGAAAGGACGAAGGGATACAAAGGAACATGGATCCAACCCCATCCCAATCCCGTTTTTCCCGACTCTATCCCGAAAAAAACATGGAAATCCGGAAGAATTCCCTTCGATCCATGGGGAAGGAGCAACATTCCCGTTGGCTTTATCCCAAAGGGCCGGGAAAAGTGGGAATGCCGCCGTTATTCCCGTCGATCGGCATTCCCAACCCACCCCCCCCCCCTTTTCCCAATATGATTCCCGGAATTCCCGTTATTTACAGTCTCATATAGCTTTATATATATATATATATATGTATTTGTCATAGGTCTATAAGATCCATCTGGAATTCCTCCTCTATCCTAAGGGAATGGCTACGAGGATCCATCGCTTCCCGTCGGTCAATGCTGGTTTCCGGGCGAAGAGCTGGGAATGGGGTAGGGAACGGAGGCGGAATTCCCTCGGGAACAACGGGAATGGGGAATGGGAATGGGACGATCCCTTGATCCGAAGTACACTTGGTCATTATTGCAAGATTCCAATGGTTTTCCAACCCTTTTCCCCACCCCCACCCCTATTCCCATTCGGTATTCCATGGATTTTCCTCCCCCTTTCCCATCCCAAATGGATCCAACCGGATCCATCCCCCCCCCCAACCGGGATTTAGGCACAAAGAAGAGAGCTGCAATTGTCCCACAGTGTGGAATTCCAAGGAGCCGTCGGAATTCCAAGCCATTGGAATCCTTACACACCGCGGTCCCATAGGCAAGGCGTCGGCATTCCGGCCGTCGGGAATGCTGGGCGGAAGCGTGCGTCTGGGCTGCTCGGACCACTCAGACTTGTCTCAGGTTACCATAGGGAAAAGGGGAGGAAAAGTGGGAATAATGGGATTTGGGATCGGGATACAGCTCTTAAGGAAGTGGGTTCTTGCGTCAATGGGGCAACGTGGACCTGGGGGGAGAAGGGGATGGGAATGGGTTAGGAATGTGGGATTCATCCCAATCCATGGTAATGGGGGTCTGGAAGTCCGATTGGATCCATCAGGATGGGAGGGATGGGGGAGGTCCAGAGGGGTATGGAATGGGATGGGGAGGAGATGGAAGGATGGATGGATGGATGGATTCATGGACCATGGATGGATGATGGATGATGGATGGACACATGGATGATGGATGGATGATGGATGGATACTGGACCATAATGGATGGATGGATACTGGATGACAATGGATGGATGGATAGATGATGGATGGATGCATGGACCATGGATGGATGATGGATGCAAGGATGGATGATGGATGCATGGACCATGGATGGATGATGGACGGATGCATGGATGGATGGTGGATGGATGATGAATGGATGGATGGATGATGGATGGATGGATGGACCATGGATGGATGATGGATGGATGGTGGATGATGGATGGATGGATGATGGGTAGATGATGGATACATGGATGGATGGATACATGGATGATGGATGCATGGATGGACGCATGGATGATGGATGGATGGACCATGAATGGATGATGGATGGATGATGGATGCATAGATGATGGATGGATGACGGATGGCCACACAGATGGATGCACGGATGGATGATGAATGGATGCATGGATGATGGATACATGGATGGATGGATGATGGATGATGGATGGATACTGGACGACAATGGATGGATGCATGGATGGATAATGGATGGATGGATGCATGGACCATGGATGGATGATGGATGGATGCATGGATGCATGGATGGATGATGGATACATGGATGCATGGATGGATGCATGGATGGATGCATGGATGATGGATGGATGTATGGACCATGGATGGATGATGGATGGATGATGGATGCATGAATGAATGGATGGATGATGGATGGATGCATGGACCATGAATGGATGATGGATGGACACGTGGATGATGGATGGATGATGGATACATGGTTGATGGATGCATAGATGGATGCATGGACACATGGATGTCCCCACACATGGATGATGTGTCCCCATCCCAATCACTTACCTTTTTACATCTGTCCCATGTGATTGGCTGCATCCCCCATGCCAGGATGGGGCCCGGCCAGGGAGAGCGGAGGGGGATCCGAGGAGACCTTCTCCTCTTCCCGTCTCTTGAGGCAGGCGGCCTTGGGGTTCAGGTTCCTCTCTGGGGGTGCAGGGAGAAGGGGGTTAATGGTGTCCATATGGGGGGTGATCCGTAGGGAATGGGGTGGAGGGAGAAGGGGGTTAATGGTGTCCCTATGGGGGGTGATCCGTAGGGAATGGGGTGTAGGGAGAAGGGGGTCAATGGTGTCCATATAGGGGGGGGATCTGTAGGGAATGGGGTGGAGGGGGGGTAGGGATGAGGGATGAGGGATGGATGAGGGATGGATGGAGACTTGATGATAATGGATGGATGATGGATACTGGACCATAATGGATGGATGGATACTGGATGGCAATGGATGGATGGATGGATGGATGGATGGATGGATGATGGATATTGGACCATAAAGGATGGATGGATGATGGATACTGGACCATAATGAATAGGTGGATGGCTACTGGATGCCAATGGATATATTGATGGATGGATGATGAATGACGATGGATGGATGGATACTGGATGACAATGGATGGATGATGGATACTGGACCATAATGGATAGGTGGATGGCTACTGGATGCCAATGGATGGATGGATACTAGATGACAATGGATGGATGGATGGATACTGGACCATAATGGATGGATGGATGATGGATACTGGATGAAAATGGATGGATGGATGGATGATGGATGACAATGGATGGATGATGGATACTGAACCATAATGGATGGATTGATACTGGATGATAATGGATGGATAGATACTGGATTACAATGGATGGATGATGGGTACTGGACCATAAGGGATGGATGGATACTGGATGACAATGGATGGATGGATACGGGATGATGATGGATGGATGGATGGATGATGGATGACAATGGTTGGATGGATGGATACTGGATGACAATGGATGGATGGATGGATACTGGATGACAATGTATGGATGGATACTGGATGACAATGGATGCATGGATGGATCCTGGATGGTGATGGATGGATGGATGATGGATGAGAATGGATGGATGCATGGATGGATGGATGGATAATGGATGCCAATGGATGGATGATGGATACTGGACCATAATGGATAGGTGGATGGCTATTGGATGCCAATGAATGGATGGATGGATGGATACTGGAGGACAATCGATGGATGGATACTGGACCATAATGGATGGATGGATACTGGATGCCAATGGATGGATGATGGATACTGGACCGTTATGGATGGGTTGATAATGGATGCCAGTGGATGTATGGATGGATACTGGACCATAACGGATGGATGGATAATGGATGATGATGGATGCATGGATGGATGCCAATGAACAGACGGACACTGGACGACCCCCACCCCCCCCCCCCACCCCACAACTGACCCCTCACTTGCTGCTCCAGGCTGAGGATGACGGCCACGGCCTGGTGCAGGATGAGCAGCTTGGTCTGGGGCTTGTCGCTCTTGAGGTGCAGCTGCACCATCCGGCCCAGCTCCTTGAAGGCCTCGTTGATGTCGCGCACGCGCAGCCGCTCGCGGGCGTTGTTGGCCATGCGCCGCTCCTTCTCCCGCTCCGCCTTCTGCTCCGGGGTCAGGTCCTCGTCGTCATTGGTGCTAATGGGGAAGGGGGACAAGGAGAGTCCAATGGGGGCCAATGGGGTGAGGGCATTGGGGATGTTATGGGGCGTTCATGGGGTGAGGAAGCCATTGGGAATGGAGCATCTTCAATGGGCATCGTCCATTGACTCCATTCTAGGGTGTCCAAAGGGCAAGGAACCCATTGGGAATGGGGCATCTTCAATGGGCATCGTCCATTGACTTCATTCTATTGACTCTATAGGGCAAAGAACTCATTGGGAATGGGGCATCTTCAATGGGCATCTCCCATTGAGGATGTTCTATTGACTCCATAGGGCAAGGAACCCATTGGGAATGGAGCATCTTCAATGGGCATCATCCATTGAGGACTTTCTATACACTCCATGGAGCAAGGAATCCATTGGGAATGGAGCACCTCCCATTGACTCCATTCTACTGACTCCATAGGGAAAGGAACCCATTGGGAATGGAGCATCTTCAATGGGCATCATCCATTGAGGATGTTCTACTGCCTCCATGGAGCAAGCTCCTTCTCGCGCTCGGCCTTCTGCTCCGGGGTCAGGTCCTCGTCGTCGTTGGTGCTAATGGGGAAGGGGGGGAAAGGGAGAGTCCAATGGGGGCCAATGGGGTGAGGGCATTGGGGAGGTTATGGGGTGTACATGGGGTGAGAAACTCGTTGGGAATGGGGAATCTTCAATGGGCATCATCCATTGACTCCATTCTACTGCCTCCATGAAGGAAGGAACCCATTGAGAATGGGGCATCTTCAATGGGTATCATCCATTGACTTCATTCTATTGACTCCATAGAGAAAGGAACCCATTGGGAATGGAGCATCTTCAATGGGCATCTCCCATTGAGGATGTTCTATTGACTATATAGGGCAAGGGACTCATTGGGATGGAGCATCTTCAATGGGCATCACCCATTGACTCCATTCTACTGCCTCCATGGAGCAAGGAACTCATTGGGAATGGGGAATCTTCAATGGGCATCTCTCATTGAGGATGTTCTATTGAGTATATAGGGGAAGGGAGTCATTGGGATGGAGCATCTTCAATGGGCATCATCCATTGAGGATGTTCTATTGACTCCATGGAGAAAGGAACCCATTGGGAATGGGGAATCTCCCATTGACTCTGTTCTACTGACTCCATAGAGAAAGGAACCCATTGGGAATGGGGCATCTTCAATGGGCATCATCCATTGAGGATGTTCTATTGACTCCATAGGGCAAGGAACCCATTGGGAATGGAGCATCTTCAATGGGTATCATCCATTGACTTCATTCTATTGACTCCATGGAGCAAGGAACCCATTGGGAATGGAGCATCTCCAATGGACATCATCCATTGAGGACGTTCTACTGACTCCATGGAGCAAGCTCCTTCTCCCGCTCCGCCTTCTGCTCCGGGGTCAGGTCCTCGTCGTCGTTGGTGCTAATGGGGAAGGGGGACAAGGAGAGTCCAATGGGGGCCAATGGGGTGAGGGCAATGGGGATGCTCTGTTCAGTATATAGGGAAAGACCCATTGGGAATGGGGCATCTTCAATGGACATCACCCATTGACTCCATTCTGCTGGCTCCATAGGGCAAGGAATCCATTAGGAATGGGGCATCTCCCATTGACTCCATTCTACTGCCTTAATGGAGTAAGGAACCCATTGGGAATGGGGAATATCCAATGGACATCATCCATTGAGGACGTTCTACTGACTCCATGGAGCAAGCTCCTTCTCACGCTCGGCCTTCTGCTCAGGGGTCAGGTCCTCGTCGTCGTTGGTGCTAATGGGGAAGGGGGACAGGGAGAGTCCAATGGGGGCCAATGGGGTGAGGGCATTGGGGATATTCTATTGAGTATATAGGGAAAGACCCATTGGGAATGGGGCATCTTCAATGGACATCACCCATTGACTTCAATCTATTGACTCTATAGGGCAAGGAACCCATTGGGAATGGGGAATCTTCAATGGACATCGTCCATTGACTCCATTCTACTGCCTTCATAGAGCAGGGAATCCATTGGGAATGGAGCATCCCAAATGGGCATCATCCATTGAGGACGTTCTATTGACTCGATAGGGCAAGGAACCCATTGGGAATGGAGCATCTTCAATGGGCATCATCCATTGACTTCATTCTATTGACTCCATAGAGAAAGGAACCCATTGGGAATGGAGCATCTTCAATGGGCATCTCCCATTGAGGATGTTCTACTGACTCCATAGGGCAAGGAACGCATTGGGAATGGAGCATCTCCCATTGACTCTGTTCTACTGACTCCATAGAGAAAGGAACCCATTGGGAATGGGGCATCTTCAATGGGCATCATCTACTGAGGATGTTCTACTGACTTCATAGGGCAAGGAACTCGTTGGGAATGGAGCATCTTCAATGGGCATCACCCATTGACTCCATTCTACTGCCTTAATGGAGTAAGGAACCCATTGGGAATGGGGCATCTTCAATGGGTATCATCCATTGACTTTGTTCTATTGACTCCATGAAGGAAGGAACCCATTGGGAATGGAGGACCTCCTATTGACTCTATTCTACTGACTCCATAGGGAAAGGAACCCATTGGGAATGGAGCATCTCCAATGGGCATCATCCATTGAGGATGTTCTACTGACTCCATGGAGCAAGCTCCTTCTCGCGCTCGGCCTTCTGCTCGGGGGTCAGGTCCTCGTCGTCCTGGGTGCTAACGGGGGGGGGGAAAGGAGAGTCCAATGGGGGACGGGAGGGGGGCAATGGGGTGAGGGCATTGAGGAGGTTATGGGGCGTTCATGGGGTGAGGAAGCCATTGGGAATGGAGCATCTTCAATGGGCATCGTCCATTGACTCCATTCTAGGGTGTCCATAGAGAAAGGAACCCATTGGGAATGGGGCATCTTCAATGGGCATCGTCCATTGACTTCATTCTATTGACTCCATAGGGCAAGGGATCCACTGGGAATGGGGCATCTTCAATGGACATCATCCATTGAGGATGTTCTATTGACTCCATAGGGCAAGGAACCCATTGGGAATGGAGCATCTCCCATTGAGGACATTCTACTGACTCCATAGAGAAAGGAATCCATTGGGAATGGAGCATCTTCAATGGGCATCATCCATTGACGATGTTCTATTGACTACATAGGGCAAGGGATTCGTTGGGAATGGGGCATCTTCAATGGGCATCACCCATTGAGGATGTTCTATTGAGTATATAGGGCAAGGGAGTCGTTGGGAATGGGGAATCTTCAATGGACATCGTCCATTGACTTCATTCTACTGCATCCATGGAGAACAGAACCCATTGGGAATGGAGCATCTTCAATGGGCATCATCCATTGACTCCATTCTACTGACTCCATAGAGAAAGGAACCCATTGGGAATGGGGCATCTCCAATGGGCATCATCCATTGAGGGTGTACTATAGACTCCATGGAGCAAGGAACCCATTGGGAATGGAGCATCTCCCATTGACTCTGTTCTACTGACTCCATAGGGCAAGGAACCCATTGGGAATGGGGCATCTTCAATGGGCATCACCCATTGACTCCATTCTACTGCCTCCATGGAGCAAGGAATCCATTGGGAATGGGTCATCTCCCATTGACTCCATTCTACTGCCTCCATGGAGCAAGGAATCCATTGGGAATGGGGCATCTCCCATTGACTCCATTCTACTGCCTCCATGGAGCAAGGAATCCATTGGGAATGGGGCATCTCCCATTGACTCCATTCTACTCCAAGCAGGAATGGGGGCATCCATTCCCCATTCATCCCATTCCCACATCCTCACCATGAGGAATCCCATCCCAATATCCCATCTCCACGTTCCCATTGGCACAGCAAAGCCATTCCCATTATCCCACAGATCCAATCGGAGCATCCCTAAGGAGCATCCGGGTTATTCCCAAGCATTCCCGGATGGAATTCCCTTCCCAAGGAGGTCACTTCATGGAAATCCACTCCTGGAATTGAATGAAGCGACATTAGGGCCATCCCGTTACCTAGATCTTGACCTAGTAATGGATTTGAGCTCCTTCTTGTCCTCCTCCAGCTTCTTGTCTTCCAGAGCTTTGGAATCTTGGATGTTCTCATCGCCTTCCTCATCGGATTTCAGCTCCGAGCTTCCCGACGAGACGCTTTGGCCTTGGAGAGCGCTGGGAATTCCTGGTGGGAAAGGGATGGGAATGGGATTAAGGGTGGGATGGTCAATGGAAGGGATATTCCATGGATGGGATGCTCCATGGATGGGATGCTCTAAAGTGGGATGCTCAAAGGATGGGATGCTCCAAAGTGGGATGCTCCATGGATGGGATGCTCCTAAGTGGGATACTCAAAGGACGGGATATTCCATGGATGGGATGCTCTAAAGTGGGATACTCAAAAGATGGGATGCTCCAAAGTGGGATGCTCAAAGGATGGGATATTCCATGGATGGGATGCTCAAAGGATGGGATGCTCTAAAGTGGGATGCTCAAAGGATGGGATGCTCCAAAGTGGGATGCTCCATGGATGGGATGCTCTAAAGTGGGATGCTCAAAGGATGGGATATTCCATGGATGGGATGCTCTAAAGTGGGATGCTCAAAGGATGGGATGCTCTAAAGTGGGATGATCCATAGATGGGATATTCCATGGATGGGATGCTCAAAGGATGGGATGCTCTAAAGTGGGATGCTCCATGGATGGGATGCTCCTAAGTGGTGTGCTCAAAGGATGGGATGCTCTAAAGTGGGATGTGTGTTGCCATTCCCAACCGCTCCATTCACACCATTCCCAATCCCATCCCTCCATCCCATTCCCAGCCCTTTCCCAAGCCCTTATCCCATGGGAATCTGGATCCCACTCACCCCGATAGGGATCCTGGGGGGGATTCAATTCCGGAGACGTGGAAGATTGGACGGGAAGTTGGGGAACAGGGACCTGGTTGGGGACCAGCGAATGGCTCCCTCGGATTCCGACGCCCTCTTCCCGATGGGATCCGACCTGCAAGGAATGGGAAAACTGGAATTAGGTTGGGAATGGGAATGGGAATGGGAATGGGATGCTCAATAAGGTGAGAATGGCTGGAGTTACATGGTAACGGAGGAGCCTTGGGAATCACATTGGTTCCAAGCAAATCCAATGGGAATTGCACATTGGAATAGCACTGGGATTGGGAAGGCGATGGGATGCACTTATGGATACAGCCATTGGAGTAGGGATGCTCCCATTTATGGATACATGGAGCAGGGATGCTCCCATCTATGGATACATGCAGTAGGGATGCTCCCATCTATGGATACAGGGAGTAGGGATGCTCCCATCTATGGATACATGGATTAGGGATGCTCCCATCTATGGATACATGGAGCAGGGATGCTCCCATCTATGGATACATGGAGTAGGGATGCTCCCATCTATGGATACATGAAGCAGGGATGCTCTCTATGGATACAGGGAGTAGGGATGCTCTCATCTATGGATACAGGGAGTAGGGATGCTCCCATCTATGGATACATGGATTAGGGATGCTCCCATCTATGGATACATGGAGTAGGGATGCTCCCATCTATGGATACAGGGAGTAGGGATGCTCCCATCTATGGATACAGGTCTATGGATACAGGGAATAGGGATGCTCCCATCTATGGATACATGGAGCAGGGATGCTCCCATCTATGGATACATGGAGTGGGGATGCTCCCATCTATGGATACATGGAGTAGGGATGCTCCCATCTATGGATACATGGAGCAGGGATGCTCCCATCTATGGATACATGGAGTAGGGATGCTCCCATTTATGGATACATGGAGTAGGGATGCTCCCATCTATGGATACATGGAGCAGGGATGCTCCCATCTATGGATACATGGAGCAGGGATGCTCCTATCTATGGATACATGGATCCATTGGTCCATTGCCTTTTCCCGTTGGGATCTGCATGGGGTTTGGGCTGGGATATGGGAGCAGGGAATGAGGTGGGGAATAGGGGTTGGGAATACAAGTAGGGAATAGAGGTAGGGAATACTGGCTGGGAGTGTAAGCAGGGAATGTAAGTAGGGAATAGAAGCAGGGAATGAAGAGGGAATAGAGAGGGAATGAAGAGGGAATAAATAGGGAATAGAGAGGGAATAAACAGGGAATGAAGAGGGAATAGAGACAGAATAGAGAGGGAATAAATAGGGAATACATAGGGAATATAGATGGAATAAACAGGGAATAAAGAGGGAATACAGAAGGAATAGTGAGGGAATAAATAGGGAATAGAGAGGGGATAAACTGGGAATAGAGACAGAATGAACAGGGAATACACAGGGAATAGAGACAAAATAAACATGGAATGAAGTGGGAATAGAGAAGGAATAGAGAGGGAATAAATAGGGAATACAGAGGGAAAGAAGAGGGAGTCAACAGGGAATGAAGAGGGAATACATAGGGAATAGAGAAGGAATACATAGGGAATAAATAGGGAATATATAGGGAATAGAGAGGGAATAAACAGGGAATGAAGAGGAAATAGAGAAGGAATAGAGAGGGAATAAATAGGGAATACAGAGGGAATACAGAGGGAATGAAGAGGGAATAGAGAGGGAATACAGAGGGAAAGAAGAGGGAATGAACAGGGAATGAAGAGGCAATAAATAGGGAATACATAGGGAATAGATAGGGAATAAACATGGAATAGAAAGGGAATAGAGAGGGAATACATAGGGAATAAAGGGGGAATAAACAGGGAATACAGAGGGAATGAAGAGGGAATACAGAGGGAATAGAGAAGGAATACATAGGGAATACTGAGGGAATAGAGAGGGAATAAACAGGTAATAGAGAGGGAATAGAGATGGAATAAATAGGGAATACATAGGGAATGAAGAGGGAATAGAGAGGGAATAAACAGGGAATAGAGACAGAATAAACAGGGAATAAAGAGGGAATACACAGTGATTACAGAGGGAACAAAGAGGGAATAAACAGGGAATGAAGAGGGAATACATAGGGAATAGAGAGGGAATAAACAGGGAATGCAGAGGGAATAAACAGGGAACAAAGCAGGAACGCAAACAGGGATCACACACAGGGAACGCATCCGGAACACATCCGGATTCCAGGCATGATCCGTCCCATCCCCCCCTTATTCCCTATTGGATCCAGGCTTTTCCGGCCTCGTATCCGGCAGCTGGAGCCCTGCTGCATCCATTAACATTCCCATATGGAAAACATCAGGATCCGCCTCCTCCCCCCCCTCCCGTTCCCACTTCCTTTGTTCTCCGCCTTCGCCCACCCCAATCCGGTGTTTTCCCAATGGGATTCCCAAATCCCGGCTCTTTCCATGCCCCATTCCCATTCCCGTCCTATTGCGGAGCTGCAGCATCATCCGGATCCCAGTTTTCCTTCCAATCCCTATGTGATCCCATCGCTTCCAGGTCTCTTTCCAATCCCTATGTGATCCCATCAATCCATGTCCATACTGGGAGCATCCCTAAGGAATGGGATGCAGAAGATCCCTCCTTCCCTATGGATCCCATCAATTGGACTTCCATTGGGATGCCCGATCCCATTGGGAATGCTCCGACACCCTCCGTTATCCAGAGGGATCAAGCTTCTCCATGGCTCCATGTCCATCCATTGGGATGGATCCAGCTCCTGGACCATGTCCTTGTGTCCTATCCCATATCCTGGTTCCTATCCCTATCCTGGGATGCTCCATGGGTACCACCTCCAACCGCATCCATTGGGATGCTCCATGGTACCACCTCCATCCGCATCCATTGGGATGCTCCATGGGTACCATCCCCATCCATTGGGATGATCCATGGGTACCACCTCCATCTGCATCCATTGGGATGCTCCATGGGTACCACCTCCATCCGCATCCATTGGGATGCTCCATGGGTACCACCTCCATCCCCATCCATTGGGATGCTCCATGGGTACCACCTCCATCCCCATCCATTGGGATGCTCCATGGGTACCACCTCCATCCGCATCCATTGGGATGCTCCATGGGTACCACCTCCATCCCTATCCCAGGATGCTCCATGGGTATCACCTCCATCCGCATCCATTGGGATGCTCCATGGGTACCACCTCCATCCGCATCCATGTTCCTTCTCCAGGAGCATATTCCCAAAACCTGGAGCATCCCATTCCCACATCCCTTTATCCATCTCCCATTCCCAACCCCATTCCCAATGGATCCCATCAACCCCATCCCACCCATCTCCCATCATGGAATGTTATCCATGCATCCCCCTTTATCCCATCATCTCACCATCAACGAGTGCCTATTGGCCGCGAGGATCCCGGATCCGTATCCCGAAGCCAATCCCGGCATGGATCCGTTGGGAGCGGCTCCTATCAAGCCGTGCATGTCGCTATGGGGCAGGGATGGGGCCGGCCCCACAGCGTGATTCCTTAGGACGTGGATGGCATCATCCAACCTTTCCAAGCGGTCCTCGATCCGGCTTTGCTGCTTGGGAATAGGGGGAAAAGTGGGATGAGCATCACTTCCATGCGGGAATCGTATCCCAATGGGGGGGGGGGGTTATCCCTATATTCCCATGCTTTATATTGGGATATTGGGATGGGAATTCTGGATATAGGGAAAAGGTGATCCCGGTGAATTGATTTCCATGGGTTCAAGGATTCCTTGGGAATATGGGAATTCCATTGGAAAAGCTGCTCCCAACCCCCTCCCATTGAAGTAAATGGGGATGGAAGAGAAAATCCTATTGGAATTCCGTAGGGAATAACCCCCCCCCCCCAAAGGCAAAGCCACTTCCGGCATTCCCATAGGATCCAAGTGGGAATGGTTGTCGTCAATGGAGCAGTGCTGGGATGGATGGGAGATGCTCATGCCTATTGATGCCTATTAATAGGGATGAATCCCTATTAATTATTAGGGATGAATCCCTATTAATCCCTATTAATCCCTATTAATTATTAGGGATGAATCCCTATTAATCCCTATTAAACCCTATTAATTATTAGGGATGAATCCCTATTAAATATTAGGGATAAATCCCTATTAATCCCTATTATTAGAGATGAATCCCTATTAATCCCTATTAATTAGTAGGGATGAATCCCTATTAAGTATTAGGGATGAATCCCTATTAACCCCTATTAACAGGGATGAATCCCTATTAATCCCTATTAATTATTAGGGATGAATCCCTATTAATCCCTATTAATTAGTAGGGATGAATCCCTATTAATCCCTATTAAGAGGAATGAATCCCTATTAATTATTAGGGATAAATCCCTATTAATCCCTATTAATTCTTAGGGATTAATCCCTATTAATACCTATTAATAGGGATGAATCCGGATTAATCCCAATTAGTTATTAGGGATGAACCCTTCTAAATCCCTATTAATTATTAGGGATGAATCCCTATTAATCCCTATTAATTCTTAGGGATTAATCCCTATTAATTCCTATCAATAGGGATGAATCTCTATTAATCCCTATTAATTATTATGGATGAATCCCTATTAATCCCTATTAATTCTTAGGGATTAATCCCTATTAATTCCTATCAATAGGGATGAATCTCTATTAATCCCTATTAATTATTATGGATGAATCCCTATTAATCCCTATTAATAGGGATGAATCCCTATTAATCCCTATTAATTATTAGGGATAAATCCCTATTAATCCCTATTAATTATTAGGGATGAATCCCTATTAACCCCTATTAATTATTAGGGATGAATCCCTATTAATCCCTATTAACAGGGATGAATCCCTATTAAGTATTAGGGATGAATCCTTATTAATCCCTATTAATAGGGATGAATCTCTATTAATCCCTATTAATTATTCCAAGCTTAAGGAATCCCCCTCCCCCATTGCCCCATGGGGATGGCATTCCTTAAGGAAAATGGGAATTGGGATGGATCCTTAAGGAATGGGCTCATAGAGATCCTCTTTCCCATTCCATAGGGTACAGATCCCAAGGATCATTCCATAAGGAATGTTGAGCATTGGGAATTATCCGTGCTTCCAGAAGATCCAGGAATTCCATATGGGATCGAGAAGCAATGGAGAAGAGCATAAGAGGGGCTATGGAATCCATGGACCATATTCCCATCCATCCACTTTATCCAATGGGATAATGCCATCTCAATCCAATGGGATCACCACCATCTCCATCCAATGGGATACTCCCCATCTCCTCCCATATTCCCATCCATCCACTCCATCCAATGGGATAACCCCAATCTCCTCCCATATTCCCATCAATCCACTCCATTTTATGGGATCACCACCATCTCCATCCAATGGGATAATCCCCATCTCCCCCCATATTCCCATCCATCCACTCCATCCAATGGGATCACCACCATCTCCATCCTATGGGACCACCACCATCTCCATCCCATGTTCTCCTCCATCCTATGGGATCACCACCATCTCCATCCAATGGGATCACCACCATCTCGTCCTATGTTCTCCATCTTATGGGACCACCACCATCTCCATCCCATGTTCTCCTCCATCCTATGGGATCACCCCCATCTCCTCCCATATTCCCATCAATCCACTCTATCCAAGGGGATCACCACCATCTCCTCCTATGTTCTCCTTCATCCTATGGGACCATGACCATCTCCATCCTATGGGATAAGCCCCATCTCCTCCCATATTCCCATCAATCTCCTCCATCCTATGGGATCACCACCATCTCCATCCTATGGGATAACCACCATCTCCTCCTATGTTCTCCATCCTATGGGATCACCACCATCTCCATCCCATGTTCTCCTTCATCCAATGGGATCACCACCATCTCCTTCCTAGAGTACCACCACCATCTCCATACCATGTTCTCCTTCATCCTATGGGATCACCACCATCTCCATCCTATGGGATCACCACCATCTCCATCCCATGTTCTCCTTCATCCTATGGGATCACCACCATCTCCATCCTAGGGTACCACCACCATCTCCATCCCATGTTCTCCTCCATCCTATGGGATCACCCCCATCTCTTCCCATATTCCCATCCATCCACTCCATTTTATGGGATCACCACCATCTCCATCCCATGGGATAACCACCATCTCCATCCTATGGGATCACCACCATCTCCATCCAATGGGATCACCACCATCTCCTCCCATATTCCCATCCATCCACTCCACTTTATGGGATCACCACCATCTCCATCCTATGGGATTACCACCATCTCCTCTCACATTCTCCTTCATCCTATGGGATCACCACCATCTCCATCCAATGGGATAACCCCCATCTCTTCCCATATTCCCATCCATCCACTCCATTTTATGGGAACACCACCATCTCCATCCCACGTTCTCCTTCATCCTATGGGACCACCACCATCTCCATCCAATGGGAACAACCATGTCTATCCCATGCTCTCCTTCATCCTATGGGATCACCACCATCTCCATCCAATGGGATCACCACCATCTCCATCCCATGTTCTCCTCCATCCTATGGGATCAACCCCATCTCCTCCGATATTCCCATCAATCCACTCTATCCAATGGGATCACCACCATCTCCATCCCATGTTCTCCAGCCTATGGGATCACCACCATCTCCATCCAATGGGATAACCCCCATCTCTTCCCATATTCCCATCCACCCACTCCATCCAATGGGATCACCACCATCTCCATCCTATGGGACCACCACCATCTCCATCCCATGTTCTCCTCCATCCTATAAGATAACCACCATCTGCTCCCATATTCCCATCCATCCACTCCACTTTATGGGATCACCACCATTTCCATCCCATGTTCTCCTTCATCCTATGGGATCACCAACATCTCCATCCAATGGGATCATCCCCATCTCCTCCCATATTCCCATCCATCCACTCCATTTTATGGGATCACCACCATTTCCATCCCATGTTCTCCTTCATCCCATAGGATCACCACCATCTCCATCCTTTGACCACCACCACCTCCTCCTCCTCCTCCGCTCTCTTATCCTATGGGATCCAATCTCCATCTCCTGGGAAAAGGGGGGGGGGAAGCATGGATGAGGCATGGAAAAGGTCGGGAATGGGGCAGATCCCCATGGATCACCTACCAAGGAGTGTAAGGGACCTTCATAAGTGGGAGATGCTGATGCTTGGCCTCCATTCCTAGACCATACAGCTGGGCCTGCTGGTAGCAAAACGGGAAGCACCATTAGAACACCGGCATTCCCAATGGATTCGGGATGGGAAAACACCTGGGAAAGCCGCCATAAGGAAGCATGGAAAACCGGGAATGGGGTGGGGGGTTTCCTCTTCCATTGGTTGCCATAGGATCGAGGGGAGCGAGAGGATCCCGTTTTCCATACGGCATTCCCAACTTTCGGCCTCGGATTTGCTCATCCCATGGGATGCTCTCTGCTCCATAGGGTCCTTATTCCGGGAATGCTCCATGGAGCATCCAAGAGGAAGCTCTGCCCCATTCCCACTTTAAGTAATCCTTTGGGAATATGGCTTTGGATGCTCAACTATTCCAAACTCATCCCGATTTTAGGCCTGGAAGTGCATGGGAAGTGGGAATATTCCATTCTTGGAATAGCTTGGGAATTGGGAATGCTGCATCCTTGGATGCGCTCAGCATCCCAATGGATGAAGCGATGTGGTCCTCACCTAGACCTGGCTCTTAAGGTCCTATCCATCCCAACCCCATCCTAACAAGTCCCTGGAATTGTATGGGAATTGGGAATGCTGCATCCTTGGAATAGATTGGGAATGTTCCATTCTTGGAATAGATTGGGAATTGGGAATGTTCCTTCCTTGGAATAGGTTGGAAATTGGGAATGCTCCATCCTTGGATGCACTCAGCATCCCAATGGATGCAGCGCTGTGGTCCTTAACCTGCCTCCATCCCAATCCCATCCTAAAGGGCCTCCTTGGGAATTGCATGGGAATTGGGAATACTGCATCCATGGAATAGATTGGGAATGTTCCCTTTGGAATAGATTGGGAATTGGGGATGCTCCATCCATGGATGCGCTCAGCATCCCAATGGATGCAGCGCTGTGGTCCTTATCCTGCCTCCATCCCAATCCCATCCTAATAAATCCCTGGAATTGCATGGGAATTGGGAATGCTGCATCCTTGGAATACATTGGGAATGTTCCATCCCTGGTATAGATTGGGAATTGGGGATGCTCCATCCTTGGATGCACTCAGCATCCCAATGGATGCAGCGCTGTGGTCCTTAACCTGCCTCCATCCCAATACCATCCTAAAGGGCCTCTTTGGGAATTGCATGGGAATTGGGAATGCTGCATCCTTGGAATAGATTGGGAATTGGGAATGCTCCATCCTTGGATGCGCTCAGCATCCCAATGGATGCAGCGCTGTGGTCCTTATCCTGCCTCCATCCCAATCCCATCCCAAAGGGCCTCTGGAATTGCATGGGAATTGGGAATGCTGCATCCTTGGAATAGATTGGGAATGTTCCATCCTTGGAATAGATTGGGAATTGGGGATGCTCCATCCTTGGATGCGCTCAGCATCCCAATGGATGCAGCACTGTGGTCCTTAACCTGCCTCCATCCCAATCCCATCCTAACAAGTCCCTGGAATTCCATGGGAATTGGGAATGCTGCATCCTTGGAATGGATTGGTAATGTTCCCTTTGGAATAGATTGGGAATTGGGGATGCTCCATCCATGGATGCGCTCAGCATCCCAATGGATGCAGTGCTGTGGTCCTTAACCTGCCTCCATCCCAACCCCATCCTAACAAGTCCCTGGAATTGTATGGGAATTGGGAATGCTGCATCCTAGGAATAGATTGGGAATTGGGAATGCTCCATCCTTGGAATAGGTTGGGAATTGGGGATGCTCCATCCTTGGATGCATTCAGCATCCCAATGGATGCAGCACTATTGTCCTTAACCTGCTTCCATCCCAATCCCATCCTAAAGGGCCTCTTTGGGAATTGCATGGGAATTGGGAATGCTGCATCCTTGGAATAGATTGGGAATGTTCCATGTTTGGAATAGATTGGGAATTGGGGATGCTCCATTCTTGGATGCACTCAGCATCCCAATGGATGCAGTGCTGTGGTCCTTAACCTGCCTCCATCCCAATCCCATCCTAAAGGGCCTCTGGAATTGCATGGGAATTGGGAATGCTGCATCCTTGGAATAGATTGGGAATGTTCCATCATTGGAATAGATTGGGAATTGGAATGTTCTATTCTTGGAATAGATTGGGAATTGGGGATGCTCCATCCTTGGATGCGCTCAGCATCCCAATGGATGCAGTGCTGTGGTCCTTAACCTGCCTCCATCCCAATCCCATCCTAACAAGTCCCTGGAATTCCATGGGAATTGGGAATGCTCCATCCTTGGAATACATTGGGAATGTTCCATCCCTGGTATAGATTGGGAATTGGGAATGCTCCATCCTTGGATGCGCTCAGCATCCCAATGGATGCAGCGCTGTGGTCCTTAACCTGCCTCCATCCCAATCTCATCCTAAAGGGCTTCTTTGGGAATTGCATGGGAATTGGGAATGCTGCATCCTTGGAATAGATTGGGAATTGGGAATGTTCCATCCTTGGAATAGATTGGGAATTGGGAATGCTGCATCCTTGGAAGCGCTCAGCATCCCAATGGATGCAGCACTGTGGTCCTTAACCTGCCTCCATCCCAACCCCATCCTAAAGGGCCTCTGGAATTGCATGGGAATTGGGAATGCTGCATCCTTGGAATAGATTGGGAATGTTCCATCCTTGGAATAGCTTGGGAATTGGGAATATTCCATTCTTGGAATAGATTGGGAATTGGGAATGCTCCATCCTTGGATGCGCTCAGCATCCCAATGGATGCAGCGCTGTGGTCCTTAACCTGCCTCCATCCCAACCCCATCCTAACAAGTCCCTGGAATTGCATGGGAATTGGGAATGCTGCATCCTTGGAATAGATTGGGAATTGGGAATGTTCCCTTTGGAATAGATTGGGAATTGGGGATGCTCCATCCTTGGATGCACTCAGCATCCCTATGGATGCAGCGCTGTGGTCCTTAACCTGCCTCCATCCCAATCCCATCCTAAAGGGCCTCCTTGGGAATTGCATGGGAATTGGGAATGCTGCATCCTTGGAATAGATTGGGAATTGGGAATGTTCCATTCTTGGAATAGCTTGGGAATTGGGGATGCTCCATCCTTGGAAGCGCTCAGCATCCCTATGGATGCAGCGCTGTGGTCCTTAACCTGCCTCCATCCCAATCCATCCTAAAGGACCTCTTTGGGAATTGCATGGGAATTGGGAATGCTGCATCCTTGGAATAGATTGGGAATTGGGAATGTTCCATCCTTGGATGCGCTCAGCATCCCAATGGATGCAGCGCTGTGGTCCTTATCCTGCCTCCATCCCAATCCCATCCTAAAGGGCCTCTGGAATTGCATGGGAATTGGGAATGCTGCATCCTTGGAATAGATTGGGAATGTTCCGTTCTTGGAATAGCTTGGGAATTGGGGATGCTCCATCTTTGGAAGCACTCAGCATCCCAATGGATGCAGCGCTGTGGTCCTTAACCTGCCTCCATCCCAATCCCATTCTAAAGGTCCTCTTTGGGAATTGCATGGGAATTGGGAATGCTCCATCCATGGAATAGATTGGGAATTGGGAATGTTCCATCCTTGGAATAGATTGGGAATTGGGGATGCTCCATCCTTGGATGCGCTCAGCATCCCAATGGATGCAGCGCTGTGGTCCTTAACCTGCCTCCATCCCAACCCCATCCCAAAGGGCCTCTTTTCCTTACGCCATTCCCAAGGACCTCTTTGGGAATGGGAATGCCTTTCCCTGGAATAACCTCATCCTTCCCTACCCCATCTCTTCACATCCTATGGGAATACCCCCTTAAAACTCTGGAATCCCCCCGATTTCCCCCATCCCCCCAACCTCCCCCTTTGGGAATTGGCTTTTTCCATGGATTTCCTTTTCCTCCTTCCCGGAATTCCCCAATTCCAAACCAATCCCCGGGATCGTAGGGAATAAAAGGAGGCACAATACCTGCGAGAGAAGGGGGAGAGCCAACAGGAGTTGAAGGAGTGGATGGGAAGCTGGTGGTGGTGGGCTCTGGAGAGTAGATCTTTAAGAGACGATAGGAGCATTAAAAAGCATGGAATTCCGGGAATATCCCGCGGGAAAAGGCATGGGAAAGATGGGAATGGGATCGGGGGGTCGGTATTCCCGACGCGACGGGCGGGATGGGGTGGGAAAAGGAAGGGATGGAGGAGGGGATGGTGGGATTGGTGCTGGAGATGTGGATGGAGAAGGAATTCCGAGGGGATACTGGCATGGAGAGGCGCGAATCCCATTGGATCCTTAAGGAATGATGGCCCCAAACTGATCTATGATCATATATAGGCACAAATCCCATTGGATCCTTAAGGAATGATGGCCCCAGACTGATCTATGAGCATAGAAAGGCACAAATCCCATTGGATCCTTAAGGAATGATGGCCCCAAAGTGATCTATGACCATAGAAAGGCACAAATCCCATTGGATCCTTAAGGAATGATGGCCCCAAAGTGATCTATGACCATAGAAAGGCACAAATCCCATTGGATCCTTAAGGAATGATGGCCCCAAAGTGATCTATGACCATAGATAGACACAAATCCCATTGGATAGTTAAGGAATGATGGATCCCAAACTGATCTACGACCACAGAAAGGCACAAATCCCATTGGATCCTTATGGAATGATGGACCCCAAGTTGCTTTACTATTATAGAAAGGCACAAATCCCATTGGATCATTAAGGAATGATGGATCCCAAATTGCTTTACTACTATAGAAAGGCACAAATCCCATTGGATCCTTAAGGAATGATGGCCCCAAACTGATCTACTACTATAGATAGACGCAAATCCCATTGGATCCTTAAGGAATGATGGATCCCAAACTGATCTACTGCTATAGGAAGGCACAAATCCCATTGGATTCTTAAGGAATGATGGTCCCAAAGTGATCTATGACCATAGATAGACACAAATCCCATTGGATCCTTAAGGAATGATGGCCCCAAACTGATCTATGACCATAGAAAGGCACAAATCCCATTGGATCCTTAAGGAATGATGGACCCTAAATTGCTTTACTACTATAGAAAGGCACAAATCCCATTGGATCCCTAAGGAATAATGGCCCCAAACTGATCTACGACCATAGAAAGGCACAAATCCCATTGGATCCTTAAGGAATGATGGCCCCAAACTGATCTATGACCATAGATAGACACAAATCCCATTGGATCCTTAAGGAATGATGGACCCCAAATTGCTTTAATACTATAGAAAGGCACAAATCCCATTGGATCCTTAAGGAATGATGGCCCCAAAGTGATCTATGACCATAGAAAGGCACAAATCCCATTGGATCCTTAAGGAATGATGGCCCCAAACTCATCTATGACCATAGATAGACAGAAATCCCATTGCATCCCTAAGGAATGATGGCCCCAAAGTGATCTATGACCATAGATAGGCACAAATCCCATTGGATCCTTAAGGAATGATGGCCCCAAAATGATCTACTACTATAGAAAGGCACAAATCCCATTGGATCCTTAAGGAATGCCGACCTCAACATCACTCTCCCGCAGGATACAGACACATTCCCATCCAATCCTTATGGAATGACGGCCTCAACATTGCTCTATCCCAACGCATCCACCCGTTCCCATTGGATCCTTTAGGAATGGCAACCCCCAAACTGCTCTACTCCAATAGATGGACCCAATCCCATTGGATCCTTAAGGAATGTCGACCCCCAAACTGCTCTACTCCAAGAGATGGACACAATCCCATTGGATCCTTATGGAATGGTGACCCCCAATCTGCTCTACTCCAATAGATGGACACAATCCCATTAGATCCTTATGGAATGGCGACCCCCAAACTGATCTACTACAATAGATGGACACAATCCCATTGGATCCCTATGGAATGCTGACCCCCAAACTGCTCTACTCCAAGAGATGGACCCAATCCCATTGGATCCCTATGGAATGCCGGCCTTGAACATCATCCCACCCCATCCCATAGACCCCCGTGCGGCATTCCAGAAGCTTGGAAGCAGACCCTTGGAGGAGGACTCCATGGAACCCCCTTTGCCCACAGCATTCCAGTGGCATTCCCATTGGGATCCGAGGTCTCTCCCACCCCGCTCCCAATGGGAAATGAGCATTCCAAGAGGAAATGGATCCTTACGGATGCGAGCGCTTTCCCAAGGGCATCCCCAGTCTGGGAGCTTCCGGCTGCCCCATTCCCTCTGTTGGCTGCAAAACAAGAGGATGGAGGTCAAAAAAGGCAGGAAAAACATTGGGAATTCCCATTCCCGACCCCGTTTTCCATAGGATCCATCTCTATTTGCTGTTCCATCCGGTCCCGCGCACTCCCGATGGGATAACATCCCTCTATCCTCACATAGGGAAAAGCTTGGGATTTGGGAATGCTTCCCGGTTCCCCCAGCCTATATATCCATAGGATGCTCAAATCCCACTGGGAATGAGGTGGGATAGTGGGATGGAGTCAATGGGAAACTGGGGCTGTCCTATCCCTATTGGAATGGCGGAGCATGGAATTCCATTCCCATCACATGGATGCTCTTCCTCATTCCATCTTTTCCATCCCAGGATGAGCGTTATTCCCTAAATCCCAACCTATTATGGAATGCCCATCCATTGGAATTCCCATCCATTGGAATGCCCATCCATTGGAATGCCATCCATTGGATCAGGATGCTCATTGAGGGCAATGGGGGCATTGATGGATGCTCTTCCCATCAATCCCACATCATGGAATGGTTGGGATGGGATGGGATCTCTTCTACTTCCATGGACCATATCCCATTGGAACAGTAAACGGGAAGGAAGTGATGATCCCAATGGCTCCATCACCATTTATGGATGCTTCCCATCATATCCCATCCCACTTTGCCTTCATCCCTAAGGAATGGGGCCCCATAAATCCCTATGTTCCCAATGGCTCCATCACCACATCCAGATGGGTTCCCACCATATCCAATCCCACTTTGCCTTCATCTCTATGGAACCACCATCCATAAGTCCCTATGTTCCCAATGGCTCCATCACCACATCCCACCCCACTTTGCCTTCATCCCCATGGAATTGTGCCCCATAAGTCCCTATGATCCCAATGGCTCCATCACCACGTATGGATGGGTTCCCATCATATCCCATCCCACTTTGCCTTCATCCCTATGGAACCTGCATCCATAAGTCCCTATGTTCCCAATGGCTCCATCCCCACATCCAGATGGGTTCCCACCACATCCCATCCCACTTTGCCTTCATCCCTAAGGAATGGGACCCCATAAGTCCCTATGTTCCCAATGGCTCCATCACCACATCCGGATGGGTTCCCACCACATCCCATCCCACTTTGCCTTCATCCCTATGGAACCACCATCCATAAGTCCCTATGTTCCCAATGGCTCCATCACCACGTCTGGATGGGTTCCCACCACATCCCATCCCACTTTGCCTTCATCCCTAAGGAATGGGGCCCCATAAGTCCCTATGTTCCCAATGGCTCCATCACCACATCCGGATGGGTTCCCACCACATCCCATCCCACTTTGCCTTCATCCCTAAGGAATTGTGCCCCATAAGTCCCTATGTTCCCAATGTCTCCATCACCACATCCCATCCCTCTTTCCCTTCATCCCTATGGAATTGTGCCCCATAGCGCCCCATAGGGCCCTATGTTCCCAATGGCTCCATCACCACAACCAGATGGGTTCCCACCACATCCCACCCCACTTTGCCTTCATCCCTATGGAATTGTGCCCCATAGGGTCCTATGTTCCCAATGGCTCCATCACCACGTCTGGATGGGTTCCCACCACATCCCATCCCACTTTGCCTTCATCCCTATGGAACCACCATCCATAAGTCCCTATGTTCCCAATGGCTCCATCACCACGTCTGGATGGGTTCCCATCACATCCCATCCCACTTTGCCTTCATCCCTAAGGAATTGTGCCCCATAAGTCCCTATGTTTCCAATGGCTCCATCACCACGTCTGGATGGGTTCCCACCACATCCCACCCCACTTTGCCTTCATCCCTAAGGAATGGGGCCCCATAAGTCCCTATGTTCCCAATGGCTCCATCACCACATCCGGATGGGTTCCCACCACATCCCACCCCACTTTGCCTTCATCCCTAAGGAATGGGGCCCCATAAGTCCCTATGTTCCCAATGGCTCCATCCCCACGTATGGATGGGTTCCCACCACATCCCATCCCACTTTGCCTTCATCCCTAAGGAATGGGGCCCCATAAGTCCCTATGTTCCCAATGGCTCCATCACCACATCCGGATGGGTTCCCACCACATCCCATCCCACTTTGCCTTCATCCCTAAGGAATGAGGCCCCATAGGGCCCTATGTTCCCAATGGCTCCATCACCACATCCCACCCCACTTGGCCTCCATCCCTATGGAATTGTGCCCCATAGCGCCCCATAGGGACTCACCCATGATGGGGTCGGTGCCGTTGGCCGGGGGGGTGCAGGAGGAGGTGCTGTAGTGTCCACTGGTGCCCCTATGGAAGGTGGACATCGGGGGCAGGCTGGAATTGAGCTCCCCCGAGGAATGGGATGGGAAGCTCTGCATGGAAAGAGGCAGGAAGTGAATTGGGATATAGGGATATAGGGATGGAGGTCATGGAATGGGGATAGGGATGGGGGGAGATAAGGGGGTTGGGGGGGATGGGTAATGGTTATGGGGGGATATAGGGAGGATGGAGAAGTATGGAGATCCCTATGGATGATGGAACATCATGGAGATCCATAAGGATGATGGTCCATCATGGAGATCCATATGGATGCTGGACCATCATGGAGATCCCTATGGGTGCTGGACCATCCTGGAGATCCCTATGGATGCTGGACCATCATGGAGATCCCTATGGATAATGGACCATCATAGAGGTCCCTATGGATGCTGGACCATCATGGAGATCCCTATGGATACTGGTCCGTCATGATGATCCCTATGGATGCTGGACCATCATGATGATCCCTATGGATACTGGTCCATCATGGAGGTCCTTATGGATACTGGACCATCCTGGAAATCCCTATGGATGCTGGTCCATCATGGAGATCCCTATAGATGCTGGACCATCATGATGATCCCTATGGATACTGGTCCATCATGGAGATCCCTATGGATGCTGGTCCATCAGGGAGATCCCTATGGATACTGGTCCATCATGGAGGTCCACAATGATGCTGGACCATCATGGAGATCCCTATGGATGCTGGTCCATCAGGGAGATCCCTATGGATACTGGACCATCATGGAAGTCCCCAATGATGCTGGTCCATCCTGGAGATCCCTATGGATACTGGTCCATCATGGAGACCCCTATGGATACTGGACCATCATGGAGACCCCTATGGATACTGGACCATCATGGAGAACCCTATGGATGCTGGACGATCATGGAGAACCCTATGGATGCTGGACGATCATGGAGATCCCTATGGATACTGGACCATCATGGTGATCCCTATGGATGCTGGTCCATCATGGAGGACCCTATGGATGCTGGACCATCATAATGATCCCTATGGATACTGGACCATCATGATGATCCCTATAGATGCTTGACCATCATGGAGATCCCTATGGATGCTGGACCATCATGATGATCCCTATGGATGCTGGACGATCCTGGAGATCCCTATGGATACTGGTCCATCATGGAGACCCCTATGGATACTGGACCATCATGGAGAACCCTATGGATGCTGGACGATCATGGAGATCCCTATGGATACTGGACCATCATGGTGATCCCTATGGATGCTGGTCCATCATGGAGGACCCTATGGATGCTGGACCATCATGATGATCCCTATGGATACTGGACCATCATGGTGATCCCTATGGATGCTGGTCCATCATGGAGATCCCTATGGATAATGGACCATCATAGAGGTCCCTATGGATATTGGACCATCATGGAGATCTCTATGGATGCTGGACCATCATGATGATCCCTATGGATAATGGACCATCATAGAGGTCCCTATGGATGTTGGACCATCATGGAGATCCCTATGGATGCTGGACGATCATGGAGATCCCTATGGATACTGGACCATCATGGAGGTCCCTATGGATACTGGACCATCATGGAGATCCCTATGGATGCTGGACCATCATGGAGATCCCTATGGATACTGGACCATCATGGAGATCCCTATGGATGCTGGTCCATCATGGAGATCCCTATGGATACTGGACCATCATGATGATCCCTATAGATGCTGTACCGTCATGGAGATCCCTATGGATACTGGACCATCATGGAGATCCCTATGGATGATTGTCCATCATGGAGATCCCTATGGATACTGGACCATCATGGATATCCCTATGGATAATGGTCCATCATGGAGATCCCTATGGATGCTGGACCATCATGGAGATCCCTATGGATGATGGTCCATCATGGAGATCCCTATGGATGCTGGACCATCATGGTGATCCCTATGGATACTGGACCATCATGGAGATCCCTATGGATGCTGGACCATCATAGAGATCCCTATGGATACTGGACCATCATGGAGATCCCTATGGATACTGGACCATCATAGAGATCCCTATGGATACTGGTCCATCATGGATGTCCCCAATGATGCTGGACCATCATGGAGATCCCTATGGATGCTGGACCATCATGGTGATCCCTATGGATAATGGACCATCATGGAGATCCCTATGGATGCTGGACCATCATGGAGATCCCTATGGATACTGGACCATCATGGAGATCCCTATGGATACTTGACCATCATGGAGGTCCCTATGGATACTGGACCATCATGGGGATCCCTATGGATCCTGGACCATCATGGAGATCCCTATGGATGATGGTCCATCATGGAGATCCCTATGGATACTGGACCATCATGGTGATCCCTATGGATGCTGGACCATCATAGAGATCCCTATGGATACTGGACCATCATAGAGATCCCTATGGATACTGGTCCATCATGGACGTCCCCAATGATGCTGGACCATCATGGAGATCCCTATGGATGGTGGACCATCATGGGGATCCCTATGGATCCTGGACCATCATAGTGATCCCTATGGATACTGGACCATCATGGGGATCCCTATGGATCCTGGACCATCATGATGATCCCTATGGATACTGGACCATCACGGAGATCCCTATGTATACTGGTCCATCATGATGATCCCTATGGATCCCGCTCCATCCCAGAATTCCCTATGGATGCAGCTCCTTACCAAGCGCTCGTGCGGATGCAGGCTGCAGTAACTGCTGGATTGTGGGAGATGGGAAGAGTTTCCCAGCATCCCCCCATAGCCGGACTGGTTCATCCCACTGGAAGAGCTCCATGGATCACCACTGTGGTGGCCATCTGCAAAGGAAAAGCATGGATTCAATCCCTATGGAATGGGATGGGATCCCAAGGGCATCCAGGACCTCATCCCATTGGGATGCTCCAAGTGTTTCGGTCCCGATTTCCATGCGCATACCATTATCCCAATGGGAATTGCGTCCTTATAGTTAACCTCATCCCATGTAGGAGGTTGTGATCCCAAAGGTGGGAATTGGAGTCGGGAATGATGTGGGAAAGATGCCATTCCCATTGGATTCCGGTTGGGATCATCTCCATAGGGAAAAGGGGGATTCCCAAATGGATGTAGGGTCATCTCCATTGGAAAACTGGGAGGAGGTGGGGAAGACGCCATTTCCATTGGATACCGGTTGGGATCATCTCCATATGGAAAAGGGGGATTCCCAAATGGATGTGGGGACATCTCCATTGGGAAACTGGGAGGAGGTGGGAAAGACACTATTCCCATTGGATACCAGTTGGAATGGTCTCCATAGGGAAAAGGGGGATTCCCAAATGGATGTAGGGACATCCCCATTGGAAAACTGGGAGGAGGTGGGGAAGACGCCATTCCCATTGGATACCGGTTGGAATGGTCTCCATAGGGAAAAGGGGGATTCCCAAATGGATGTAGGGACATCTCCATTGGAAAACTGGGAGGAGATGCAGAATTCCATGGATAGGGAATAGCCGCGATCCTTTGGGAATGCCATTGGGAATGCCATTGGGAATGCCATTGGGAATGCCATTGGGAATGCCATTGGGAATGGGATTCCTTACCTTGCATGAAGAAGGAGCTTGGAAAAGTGCTGGCGCCCGGTTTGGAGGATGGAAAACCGGGAGAATCCCGGTTGTAGTCGGCAGTGCTCGCGGATGGGGCGTAAACCTATGGGAAAAGACATGGATTTAGCTTGGATCCGATGGGAAACAGGGAAAAATGGCCCCTTTGGTCTCCCGGAATCCCAAATCCCATGGGAATTCCGCTCAGGAATGAGCGGCGCTTCCATAGGTTGACATTGTCCCGTTGGGAATGGGGAATACCGAGAGGTTGGGAAGATCCCAAAGGTTGGGAAGATCCCGACATTCCAATTCTGGAATATTGAACGCATCCCAACGCATGGAATTCCCAAAGATTGGGGGGAAAACATGGATTATTCCCCAAAATAAGGGGGAAATTCCTTCTTTTCCTTAAGGATTTGCGGTGATTCCCTATTCCATAAAGCTCGCGACATTCCATGTCCGTTTCCCATCGGATCCATGGGAAAGATCCGAGTTAAAATCCCAAGGGAATTCCCTAAAAAAAGGTGGATAAATGGAATTCCACATTCCCATGGGATCCCATTCCCTCTTCCCATATCCTACATCCGTTGTTTAATGCCTCCTTTGGGTTATCCCATTAAAAGACTGGAATCTCCTGCATGGATACGGACCCATTCCCATTTCCCTATGGAAGAGCATCCTGGATACGCTCCGACATTCCCAAATCATGGAAAACCCATTGGTTCCACATGGATAATGGAGGCGATGGAAGAGCATCCCCCCATTGCGATACAGGGAGAAAGCGGCTTCTCCATCCATGGCATTCCCATGTTCCCAATGAGATTCCCATAATCCCACCAAATCCTCCCTTTTCCAATGGGAATATTCCTCATCCCTGTATCCCAGTTTCCTTTATCCGAAGCCCTTTTCCCACTCCGACCAGATTCCCATTGGGAATATCCCACTTGTAGGAGCATCATTGTAGGAGCATCATAGGAGCATATGGAAAGGATGTGATCCCAAATCCCATCCCTAAATCCCTACATCCCTGTTTCCCAGTATCCCAAAATCCCTACATCCCTGTCTCCCAGTATCCCAAATCCCATCCCTAAATTCCTACATAGTAATAGGAATAGTAATAGGGATATTAATAGGGATAGTAATAGGGATAATAATAGGGGTAGTAATAGGGATAATAGGGATAATAATAGGGATATTAATAGGGATAGTAATAGGGATATTAATAGGGATAGTAATAGAAATATTAATAGGGATAATAATAGGGATAATAATAGGGATAGTAATAGGGATAGTAATAGGGATAATAGGGATATTAATAGGGATAATAATAGGGATATTAATAGGGATAATAATAGGGATATTAATAGGGATAAAAATAGGGATAATAATAATTAATAGGGATAATAATAGGGATAGTAATAGCGACATTAATAGGGATAATATTAGGGATATTAATAGGGATAATAATAGGGATAGTAATAGAGATAGTAATAGGGATAGTAATAAGGATAATAATAGGGATAGTAATAGGGATAATATTAGGGATAGTAAGAGGGATATTAATAGGAATAATAATAGGGATATTAATAGGGATAGTAATAGGGATATTAATAGGGATAGTAATAGGGATATTAATAGGGATAATAATAGGGATATTAATAGGGATAGTAATAGGAATATTAATAGGGATATTAATAGGGATAATAATAGGGGTAGTAATAGGGATAATAATAGGGATAATAATAGGGATAGTAATAGGGATATTAATAGAGATAATAATAGGAATAGTAATAGGGATATTAATAGGGACATTAATAGGCATATTAATAGGGATATTAATAGGGATATTAATAGGGATAATGGAAGCAGGTTGGAAGGGACCTTAAAGCCACAACTCCTGCCATGGGGGTGGTAATAATAGGAATGGGAATGGTAATAGCACTAATAACAGCACTAATAATAGCACTAATAATAGTACTAATAATATCACTAATAATAGCATCAATAACAGCATTAATAATAGAATCCAACTGGTTCCGGTTGGAAAAGGCCTTAAAGCTTCCCCATTTCCACCCCCTTCCTATTAGTATTCCCATTATCCCTATTTATCCTGGAATCCTTTGGCCTGGAAGGGATTATCCAGCTCCAAGATGCTGGAATGGGGGGGGATGCTACTAATAATGGGCATTGGAATGCTAATAGTACTAGTAATAGTAACAATAGTGGTAAAAATAGTATTAATAATAGCAATAATGACAATAATAGTATTAATAATAGCAATAATAATGGGAATAATAGTAATAATGATCATTGTAATGCTAATAGGATTAATAATAGCATTAATAGTAATGATCATTGTAATGCTAATAGTAATAGTAGCAATAATAGTAATAATAATAGCACTAATTCCCAACTCTTTTGTATTCCCAACTCTTTGGCATTCCCAACCCTTTGGTATTCCCGGTTTTCCTATGGATCAATCCCAAGGGAATGATTTAACCCCCCCCCAAATCCAATTGGATTTGAAGCTTCAGCCTCTCCGCCCCACATTCCCTATGGATTCCTATGGAGAGCCAAGCAGCCCCCACCCCAAAAGGCTCAATCCCATGGGATCCAAAGGGCTTTGCACTTCCAGACCCTTGGAATTGCATTGGGATACAGGCTTGGGAATAGCGGATGGGAAAAGGGATAACGCAGCCATAACAATGGGAATAACCCCCATAACAAAGCCTCATCCCAAAAATCCATCTCCATTCGGATCCATGGATTTTGGGAATTGCAGGGAAGCGAGGAGGAATTTTCCTTGGGAAAATGGGAATTCCAAGCCCCTTTTCCCACTTTTTGTTTTCCAAACGATGCCATTTGGAAAACAGGGAATACTGTCCCCAAAACATTGGGAATTCTGGGTGGATCTATTGCTCCTGCGGTAGTTTCCCTATGGATTTTCCTATGGCGTTTTCCCTATCCCGTTATCCAGGTGGGAAGCTGGAAAAGGTGGATCCAAGAAATCCAATGGGATGGAAAAGTAGGGAAATTCCCAGGAAAATCCATATAAGCCCAGTGAAATTCCGCTCAAATTCAGGCAAATTAAGGCAAAAGGAAGGAAAACACAAAGAAAATCTGGGAAAATTCCAAGAAATGAAGGAAAAGTTCAAGAAATTCATCGAAATCCCAAGAAATTTACTTAAATCCAAATAAATTTACCTAAATGCCAAGAAATTCACCTAAATCCCAAGAAATTTACTTAAATCCAAAGAAATTTACCCAAATCCTAAGAAATTTACTTAAATCCAAAGAAATTCACTTAAATCCCAAGAAATTCACATAAATCCCAAGAAATTCACCCAAATCCCAAGAAATTCATCCAAATCCAAAGAAATTCACCCAAATCCCACGAAATTCACCCAAATCCCAAGAAATTCAACCAAATCCCAAGAAATGCACCTAAATCCCAAGAAATTTACCCAAATCCCACGAAATTCACCTAAATCTAAAGAAATTCACCCAAATCCAAATAAATTCACCTAAATCCCAAGAAAAACTGATTAAATCAAACCAAACCACCTGGAATTGAATGAAATTCACCCAAAATTAAACCAAATGAACCTAAAATTGAAGGAAATTCACCAAAATGGACCCAAATTCACCCAAAATGGACCCAAATTCACCTAAAGCCAACTAAAAAGCAGAAACCACCTAAAATGGACCCGAATTCTCCCAAAATTGACCAAAATTCACCCAAAATGGGCCCAAATTCACCCAAAATGGACCCAAGTTCTCCTAAAGCCAACTAAAAAGCAGAAAACACCAAAATGGACCCAAATTCACCCAAAATTGACCAAAATTCACCCAAAATGGACCCAAATTCACGCAAAATGGACCCAAATTCGCCTAAAGCCAACTAAAAAGCAGAAACCACCCAAAATGGACCCGAATTCACCCAAAATGGACCAAGATTCACCCAAAATTGACCAAAATTCACACAAAATGGACACAAATTTGCCTAAACCCAACTGAAAAGCAGAAAACACCTAAAACTGACCCAAATTCACCCAAAATTGACCCAAATTCACCCAAAATGGACACAAATTCACCCAAAATGGACCCAAATTCACCCCCCAAAATTGGAACAATTCCAGTGAGAATCAAAGCAAATCCAATAAAACCACTTAAAATCCAAGGAATTTCACCCAAAATCCAAAGAAATTCACCAAAATTCCAAAGAAACCTTAATAAAAGCCCAAAATTGAATTAAATTCACCTAAAATGAAATTAAAGGGAATCAAATTCAATTAAACCATTTAAAATCCAAGGAATTTCACCTAAAATCCAAAGAAATTCACTGAAATTCCAAATAAATCCAAATAAAACACCTAAAATTGAACGAAATTCACTCAAATGGAATTAAAGGGAAACAAATCCAATAAAACCACTTAAAATCCAAGGAATTTCACCTAAAATCCAAGGAATTTCACCTAAAATCCAAGGAATTTCACCTAAAATCCAAAGAAACTCACCTGAAACAAATAATTCCACCTAAATTCCAAATTCCACCTAAATTCCAATTAATTCCACCTAAATTCCAATTAATTGCACCTAAATTCCAAATTCCACCTAAATTCCAAATAATTCCACCTAAATTCCAATTAATTCCACCTGAATTTCAAATAATTCCACCTAAATTCCCAATAATTCCACCTAAATTCCAATTAATTTCACTTAAATTCCCAATAATTCCTCCTAAATTCCAAATAATTCCACCTAAATTCCAAATAATTCCACATAAATTCCAAATTCCACCTAAATTTCAAATAATTCCACCTAAATTTCAAATACTTCCACCTAAAGTCCAAATAATTTCACTTAAATTCCAAATAATTCCACCTAAATTCCAATTAATTTCAGTTAAATTCCAAATAATTCCACCTAAATTCCAATTAATTTCACTTAAATTCCCAATAATTCCTCCTAAATTCCAAATAATTCCACCTAAATTCCCAATAATTCCACCTAAATTCCCAATAATTCCACCTAAATTCCAAATAATTCCACCTAAATTCCAATTAATTCCCTTAAATTCCACATAATTCCAATTTATTCTGCCTAAATTCCAAATTCCACCTAAATTCCAATTAATTCCACTTAAATTCCACATAATTCCCATTTATTCTGCCTAAATTCCAAATTCCACCTAAATTCCAATTAATTCCACTTAAATTCCACATAATTCCAATTTATTCCACCTAAATTCCAAATTCCACCTGAATTCCAAATAATTCCACCTAAATTCCCATTAATTCCACCTAAATTCCAATTTATTCCACCTAAATTCCAAATTCCACCCAAATTCCAATTAATTCCACCCAAATTCCTATTAATTCCACCTAAATATCAAGTAATTCCACCAAAATTCCAATTAATTCCATATAAATTCCAAATAATTCCACTAAATCCAAATAATTCCACCTAAATTCCAATCAATTCCACCCGAATTCCAAACAATTTCCCCTGGAAAACAAAAGGAATCCCCTAAATCCCAAATAAAATCCATCCGGATCCAATCCCAGAAATCCCAATCCCCGATCCCACTGAATCCAACGGGAATCCCATCGAGCCCCAAATCCCACTCCCCTATTCCCTTTTCCCATCGGAATTCCGCAACACATGGGCCCTTTTCCATGGAGCTAATGGGAAGCAGATTTCCTGCTGATCCATCGGGAATGGCATCCGGAAGCCTTTGTTAACCCCCCCCCCCTTCGGTATTCCATAAGGAAAAGTGGGATAGGGATGCATAAGGGCCTATGGAGGGATGTATAGATGGATATAGGGGTACCTATAGATGCATTAGAGGAGCTTTAGGGTCCTTGCCATTGTGCTCCCTATATATCCACCTATAAGGCCTTATATAGATGTATAGGCATTACTATATAGATGCCCCTATATAGCTTTTCCTATAGGTAATACCCTATTCTATAGCTCTATAAGTCTATAGGACCATAATATAGGCATCTATAAGTATATATATGGGTGTAAGTGCATCTAGACCTATAGAAATACACCTATACAGCCTTATACATATATATATGCCCCTATATATATAGCTTTTCCTATAGGTAAAACCCTATTCTATAGATCTATAAGTCTATAGTACTATATTATAGGCACCTATGTGCATCTAGACCTATAGAAATACACCTATAGAGCCATATATACATATAGAACTATATATAGCTATACATTATAGGCATCTATAACCATATATAGCTATATGGCACCTACAGACATCTATAGCTTGCTATATACATAGAACTATATGGCCTTATGGCTATATAGAGCTATATATGCACACACCTATAGCCATATAGAGCTCAACCCCAATGTATAGGGGAGCTTTAAGGTGGCCTATGGGAATGTATAGGGAGTTGTGTGTATCCCTATGGGATATAGGGAATGAGATAGCTTTGGATATACGTATAGTGAGCTGCATATAGAGTCCTATGTCCATCAAGCTCTCTATATGGTTATAGAGAGGCAGTATATATAGGTCTATATATATTATCTAATAGCATATAGGGAGTATATAGGGTCCTATGTACATCAAGCCGTATATACAGTCGTATAGAAGCAGTGTATGCAGTCCTACGTACATCAAGCTCGCTATAGGGTTATATAGAGGTAGTATAGATAGTCCTATATACCATATACTATCTATATAGTACACTATATATAGTGTATATAGGTGTATATACATTATATATATGGTATATGTAGTGTATATAGGTATATATACATTATATATACGTATATATCATGCATATAGCTATATGTACATTACATATAGTTGGTATACATAGTGTTTATAGCTACATATATATTATATATATGGTGTATAAAGTGTATATAGGGATATATACATTATGTATATGGTGTATATAGTGTATAGAGATATATATACATTGCATATATATGGTATACATAGTATTTATAGCTATATACACATTATATATATGGCATATACAGTTTATATAGCGATATATATGTTATGTACATGGTATATATAGTGTATATAGGTGTATATACATTATGTATATGGTATATATAGTGTATATAGGCATATATACATTGTATATACATGGTATACATAGTGTTTATAGCTATATACACAATATATATAGGGTATATATAGTGTATATAGCCGTATATACATTATGTACGTGGTATATATAGTGCATAGAGGTATATAGACATTGTATATATACGTATATATCGTGTATATACGTCTATATACATTGCATATATATGGTATACATAGTGTTTATAGCTATATACACATTATATACATGGTATATATAGTGTATATAGCTATATATACATTACATATATAATATACATCGTGTATATAGCCATGTGTACATTATGTATATGGTGTATAGAGCCATATATACATTATATATATGGTATACATAGTGTATATAGCCATATATACATTGTATATATGGTGTATGTAGTGTATATAGCCATATATACATTGTATATATGGTGTATATAGTGTATATAGCCATATATAAATTATCTATATGGTGTATATAGTGTATATAGCCGTATATACATTATATATATGGTATACATAGTGTATATAGCCATATATACATTGTATATGTGGGGTATATAGTGTATATAGCCATATATACATTATCCATACAGTGTATATAGTGTATATAGCCATATCTACACGGTACATATAGGCCTATGTACATACAGCTTTACCTACCCCATATAGGCAGCATATAGAGTCCTATAGACACCCCTATTCCCGGTATTCCCGAAGGATCTCACTCCCCCATTCCCAGCTCCTCGCTCGGCTCCGGGCCTATGCAATGGGAATGGGCTCCAGGAGAACGGGAATATCCATAGGGAGAATGCGAATATCCATAGGGAAAACGGGAATATCCATAGGGAAAAGGGGGGGGGGGGGGATTGAAGCTTTTCGGGATCAGCATTCCGGCTTTTCCCGGTGGGATTTAACATGGATTATTGGAGGAGAAGGTGGATTAATATGGATTTAATCCATGTCATTCCCACTTTTCCCCCCCATTCCTAAAGATGGGAATTCCCAAATCCCATCGCATCCGGAATCCGATATCCATTCCCTACCGTGTGCATCCCGAAGAAAAGCCCGTTCGCATGGATACGGATCCCGGCTTCGGGAATAGCATCCCCAGCATCAAAGCCCTCACGGAGCGACGCCATTCCCGTTATTCCAAGGGGTTTTTGGGATGGAAACCTGGGAATGCCGAGCCTGGCATCTGGTTCCGATGCCTTTCCTGTTATCCCGGGAATGCTGCAATGGAAGCGGGTTTGGGAGCAGCGGGATGCTGCGATCCCGGCTCTTTTCCATGCCTTTTCCCAAGGAAAATTGGGATTTAGGGAATGGTTTGGGGTTTATTTCCCTGCTTTTCCCTTTGTTTTTGTGGATTCCAAACGGGAATTGCGTTGGAATCAAAGGAAAAGGGGGGGGGGGGGGAAACAGGGAAAAGCGAGGTCGGAATTCCAGCTTTTTCCTAACGGGATCAAATCCCCTTTATTCCTAACGGGATTAAAGGCACCAAAATATCCCTTTTCCCATTAGGGAAAAGGAGGAATTCCGTCTTTTCCCAACGGGAAGCAGCATTCCCACAGCATTCCCGTTTGGCATCCCCCCCATGCAGCCTGGCACGGCCCCAAGAGCCGCACAATGCGGAGCCGGCATCCAGGAATCCGCATGGAAAAGGGTTGGGAATAGTGGGAATTCTGCGTGTATCCCGTTTTCCATAAGGTTGGATGCATCCCGATGGATCCGGGTTAAGGGGCATGGCCGTATCCCACTTTTCCCATCCCATAAAGGGGGGGGGTTGGATGTCCTGCGGGAAGCGACGGAGCCGGCTCGGCATTCCCTATGGATTCTCCTTGCAAACAAGCACAAACGGGATTAAACGGGGGGGGAACAATAGGGAAAAGTCCGCTCCCGATCCCACTTTTCCGGCCCGTTTCCCTATTCCAAAGGGGAGGAATGAGGGAAGTGATTCCAAAGGTCGGGAGCGGAAGGAAACTTTTCCGGCTTCCCGACTTCGGGAATGTCGGGACGAGCGTCGGGATGGGGGAAAAGCCCTTAAAATACATGGATCCGAACGGGAAAATCGTTGGGGAACGGAATTCCTCGTCCTTTTCCCACTTTTCCCGACGGAATTCCCACATTTCCCCCCGTTTCCCATTCCCGACGGCCGCGATCCCGAAGCCGAAGCGATTCCAACGGGGAGCAGCGCTTCCCCCGCCCCGTTCCCTATGGATAAACCGGGATCGGAGCCCGATCCCATAGGATCGCATGGAACTTGAAGCCGTTCGCTTCCCGTTTTCCCTACGCCGAAATTCCCATTGGAAAAGCGACGGGGGTGGGATAAACCCCATCCAGATGGCGACCAGCCCCGTTCGGCTGCGTTGCTGCCCGAATTCCCATTCTTTTTCCCTGTTTTCCCGTTGTTTTCCAATCGGGAACACGGGGGGATGCGGAGCGCATCCCGTTGCCCACTCCCGATCCCGTTGCCCACTCCCGATCCCGTTTCCCACCGCCGATCCCAAAGTTGGGAAAGCCGCACGGGGAAAACGCTTCAAAACCCCCTTTTTCTCCCGTTTTTATCCCGTTTTCCTCACGTTTTTTCCCGTTTTCTCCCGTTTTCCCCCCGTTTTCTCCCGTTTTTTCCCCCTTTTCTCCCGTTATTTCCCGTTTTCTCCCCGTTTTCCTGCCGTTTTTTTCCTGTTTTCTCCCGTTTTCCCCCCGTTTCCCCCCGTTTTTTCCCGTTTTCCCCCCATTTTCCTGCCGTTTTCTCCTGTTTTCTCCCGTTTTCCCCCCGTTTTCCTCCTGTTTTCTCCCGTTCTCCCCCCGTTTTCCTGCCGTTTCTCCCCGTTTTCTCCCAGTTTTCTCCCATTTTCCCCCGTTTTCCCCCCGTTTTCCCCCCGTTTCCCCCCATTCCCTCCCGTTCTCCCGTCTCCCAACGCTCATCCCAACTTTTCCCGTCCTCCCGTCGGCATTCCCGGTTACCGCTTTCCCGTTGTAGCAGTACATGGGGATGGGGAACGCGCAGTACATGGCTCCCGACGCCGCTTCCCAACTTTTTTCCGCTCCCGAACTCCTCGATCCCGGTTTTCCAACCCCCCCCCCCCCCCCCCCCCCCCCCCCCCCCCCCCCCTCCCTTTTCCCATATCCCAACGAGCCCAGATGGCCGGGGCCGGGCGCGCGCGATATGCAAATGAGGGCGAGCCCATTACAACAGGGGGGGGGTGCGGGTCGGAGCGGCCGCGCATGCGCATTGCCGCCCCCCTCCTCTCCCCGCTCCCCCCTCCCCTCTCCCAGCCTCGTTCTCGCTCCCCCCCCCTCCCAGCCTCGCTTTCGCTTCCCCCCTCCCTCTTCCCCTCAGCGCCCGGCCGCCATGTTGGCCGCTCCTTATCCGCTCCCCCCCCGACCCCATTCCCGTTCTCCCGACCCCATTCCCGTTCTCCCGACCCCATTCCCGTTATCCCAACCCCATTCCCGTTATTCCCCCCCCGTTTCGGGGGTTGTTTGTCGCCTTTAACGTGATTAAAACGCCGTGGCAGGAAGGGAAACGGAGCCAAGACCGTCGCCATCTGCCCGGCCCGGCTGCTGGCGGCCTCCCAGCATTGTGCGCAGCTGCCGCTGGGCCCGACCCCCCCCCCCCCTCCGGTTCCATAGACACACATGGGGGAGGGGGAGGGGGGGAAAGGGGGGGGGGAAGGGGGGGGGAGGGGGGGGAAGGGTTAAAGGGGGGTTAAAAGGGGGTTTGGGGGGTTAAAAGGGGGGTTCAGGGGGGTAAAAGGAGTTAAAGGGGGGGTTAAAGGCGTTAAAATGGGGTTAAAAAGGGGTTGGGGGGGGTTAAAGGGGGTTTGAGGGGGGTTTAGGGGGGTTAAAAGGGGTTTGGGGGGGGTTAGGGGGTTAAAGGGGGGGTTAAGGGCGTTAAAGGGGGGTTAAAAGTGGTTCAGAGGGGATAAAAGAGGGGTTAAAGGGGGTTTAGGGAGGTTAAAGGGGGGTTAAAAGAGGTTTGAGGGGGTTAAAAGGGGTTTAAGGGGGGGGTTAGGGGGTTTAAGGGGGCATTTAGGAGGGTTAAAGGGGGTTTAAGGGGGGTAAAGGGGTTTAAGGGGGCATTTAGGGGGGTTAAAGGGGGGCTTAAAGGGGGTTTAGAGGGGATGAAGGGGGTTTGAAGGGGTTAAAGGGGGGTTTTAGGGGGATTAAAGGGGGTAAAAGGGGTCTAAGGGGCATTTAGGGGGGTTTAATGTGGTGTTTAGGGGGTTAAAGGGGTTTAAGGGGCATTTAGGGGGGTTTGAGGGGGGTAAAAGGGGGCTAAGGGGGGTGCTTAGGGGGGTTAAAGGGTGTTTGGGGGGGTTAAAAGCGGGTTTAAGGGGGTTAAAAGGGGCATTAAAGGGGGTTAAGAGGGAAAAAGGGGTTTAGAGGGGATAAAGTGGGGTTTGAGGGGGGTTAAAAGGGGTTTGGGGGGGATAAAGGGGTATTTAATGGGGTTAAAGGGGGCTTTAGGGTGTAAAGGAGGGGTTAAAAGGGTTTAAGGGGGGGTTGATGGGGTTAAATGGGAATCTGGGTGGGATAAAGGGAATTTAGGGGGGATATAGGGAATTTGGGGGGGTTTGGAGGGATAAAGGGGAGATAAGAGGGTTAAGAATGGGATAAAGGGGGGGAAAGGGGTGGATAAGTGGGATACAGATGGGAGAATGGGGAATTTGGGGGTAAAAATGGGATAAGGGCAATAAGGAAGGGATATGGGGGTGAAAGAGGGATAAGAATGGGATAAGGAGGATATGGGGGGGAGATAAAGGGGGATAAGGGCAATAAATTGGGATAAGGGGAGGAAAAGTGGGATAAGGGGTGGAAAAGAGGGATAAGGGGTGGAAAAGATGGATACAGATGGGATAAGAGGAGTGGAAAAGAGGGATAACAGGAAGAGAAGGGGGGGATAGGGGGAAAGAAGAGGGATAAAGAGGGGACAATGGAGGAAAAGTGGGAATAAAGGAGGGATAACGGGATCCAGATGGGAAAAGGGGGAAGTAAAGCAGGGATAAAAGAGGGAAAGGGGAAGGAAGGGCGGGATAAACTGGGAATCGTTCCCAAGTGGAATTCAATGGGTTGCATATGCCTCTGCTTGGATCATCCCGACACCATTCCCGATGGATTGGAATGAGGTTTCACCGACTTCCATGGATTTGGGTGAGGATTCCCAAGGATCATCCCATGTTTCCTTCCCAATTCCAAGAGCATGGAAAGGGCAAAAGCCCATTGGGAAAGATGCTTCCAACTGTACCAGATCCCAACAGATCCGGGAGTGAGGAATAACCATGGATATCATGGAATGCTTTGGGATGGGGAACCTCGCGCCAGTGTAAGCTCGGAGTAGGCCAGGCTTAGAGCAAGCTGGGCCCATTGAAAGTCCCTTCCAAGACATCCCATTCCATGATTCCAGGAGTGCCGGATGGGAATAACATGGTTAAATCCATGGAAAACAGGGAATAACATGGCTAGAGCCAAGGAAAACATGGAATAACATGGAAAAACATGGTTCATCCCAAGGAGAACACAGAATAACATGGCTAGACCCAAGGAAAACATAGCTAAATCCAAGGAAAACATGGAATAACATGCCTAAATCCAAGGAGAACATGGCTAAACCCAAGAAAAACATGGAATAACATGGCTAAACCCAAGGAAAACATGGAATAACATGGTTAAAGCCATGGAAAACATGGAATAACATGGCTAGACCCAAGGAGAACATGGAATAACATGGAAAAACATGGTTCATCCCAAGGAGAACATGGAATAACATGGCTAAATCCAAGGAGAACATGGCTAGACGCAAGGAAAACATGGAATAACATGGCTAAATCCAAGGAAAACATGGCTAAACACAAGGAAAACATGGAATAACATGGCTAAATCCAAGGAAAACATGGCTAAACCCGTGGAGAACATGGAATAACATGGCTAAACCCAAGGAAAACATGGAATAACATGGCTAAACCAAAGGAGAACATGGAATAACATGGGTAAACCCAAGGAGAACATGGAATAATGTGGCTAAACCCAAGGAGAACATGGAATAACATGGCTAAACCCAAGAAGAACATGGAATAACATGGCTAGACCCAAGAAGAACATGGCTATACCCAAGGAAAACATGGAATAACATGGCTAAACCCAAGGAGAACATGGAATAACATGGCTATACCCAAGGAGAACATGGAATAACATGGCTAGACCCAAGGAAAACATGGAATAACATGGCTAAACCCAAGGAGAACATGGAATAACATGGCTAAACCTAAGGAAAACATGGAATAACATGGCTAGACCCAAGGAGAACATGGAATAACATGGCTAAGCCCAAGAAGAACATGGAATAACATGGCTAGACCCAAGGAGAACATGGAATAACATGGCTAAGCCTAAGGAGAACATGGAATAACATGGCTAGACCCAAGATGAACATGGAATAACATGGCTAAATCCAAGGAAAACATGGAATAACATGGCTAAGCCCAAGGAGAACGTGGAATAACATGGCTAAACCCAAGGAAAACATGGAATAACATGGCTAGACCCAAGGAGAACATGGAATAACATGGCTAAACCTAAAGAGAACATGGAATAACATGTCTAGACCCAAGGAGAACATGGAATAACATGGCTAAATCCAAGGAGAACATGGAATAACCCAAGGAGAACATGGAATAACCTGGCTAGACCCAAGGAAAACATGGAATAACATGGCTAAACCTAAAGAGAACATGGAATAACATGTCTAGACCCAAGGAGAACATGGAATAACCCAAGGAGAACATGGAATAACCTGGCTAGACCCAAGGAAAACATGGAATAACATGGCTAGACCTAAGGAAAACATGGCTAATCCCAAGGAAAACATGGAATAACATGGCTAGACCCAAGGAGAACATGGAATAACATGGCTAATCCCATGGGAATAATGCTCAGGAAGCCAGGATCTGGCTCCCTAATGGCCACATCGGAAGGCAACCTCTTTTCCCTTTGGAAGCAGGGAATGAGACGGGAATTCCATGGATTTTAGTGGGAATGCTGCTCTCTTCCCAAGTGATCCCAATGGGATCCCTTTTCCCAATGGAAAGTTGGGAAGAGCCGGGATCTTGGCTTTGCACTTGGAATGCCCTTGCCTAGGGAGGAAAGGGCAGCTCCTTCCTCCCATATTCCATGGATTTCACCCTTTATGGGAAGACAAACAGGGATACAAAGCTGGGAATTGTCCCGGTCGGAATTCCAGAAACAAGGAATCGCATCCCGGTACCGAAGGGGTTAACGGACATATGCTGCCTAATTAGGAGCCGCATTAGTGCTTATGAATAGGAAACGGCGCAAGGCAAAGTCAAAGGGATGCGCTTCCCAATTCCATGTTTTGGGAATGGGGAGGGGATGGAATGAAGGGGAAGGGGGGGGGGGGTAGAATTCCCGATCCCAATATCCATGGATTTGGAAGCTCGCCTTTGGCATGGGCGCAAAGGGCTGGCGCTGGTGCCAAGCGTTGAGCGCGGTCGGGAGGCAATTAGGTATGCATGATTTCATCTGCAACTCATTAATATGCAAATGTATTCATCTGTTAGTTACTAAATTAAAAATGCAAAGCAGCCCTTCTGCCGGCTCGGGCGAAAAGAGCTGGGAAAAGGGAAGTTTTTCGGGAAGAAAGGGGGGGATCCATCGGGAATAACGTTGGGAACCTGTTGCGGGAATGCCGCATCCCAAATATTCCCCCTTTGCCCTCATCCCAATGCTCCCGGGTCGGTATTCCCGGATTTGGGATGAGTGGGTTCTAAGGTCTTTGTGCTAAGCAATCCCTGGTGCCATTCCCGTTGGGAAGAGGGTGGATGGGCACTTCCAGATGTATCCCGCAAGGAAAACATGGAAAACTAGGAGATCCGTGGAATGTATCCCAAGAAATGGCTTGGAAAAGTGGGAATTTCCATTCCCGGATGGAAAAGGCTGGGATGGGAATTGCGCCATGTTTTCCTTATGGAAAAGCGTCTTTCCTATGCCACAATTCCAGTTAGGAATGCTTAATCCTATTCCAATGTGAATCAATGGAGCACAAACCCCTCCTCCTTTTGTGTCATTCCAGAATCATGGAATATGGCTTGGAAAAGACCTTTATGGAATCATGGAATACGACTTGGGAAGCACCCTAAAGCTAATCTCATTCCATTAATCCGGGATGCTCCAACATTCCCAGTTAGGAATGCTTAATCCTATTCCAATGTGAATCAATGGAGAACAAACCCCTCCTCCTTTTGTGTCATTCCAGGATCATGGAATCATGGAATACTGCTTGGGAAGCACCCTAAAGCTCATCTCATTCCATTAATAGGGATGCTCCAACATTCCCAGTTAGGAATGCTTTATCCTATTCCAATACGAACCAATGGAGCACAAACCCCTCCTCCTTTTGTGTCATTCCAGAATCATGGAATATGGCTTGGAAAAGAACTCTATGGAATCATGGAATACTGCTTGGGAAGCACCCTAAAGCTCATCTCATTCCATTAATCCGGGATGCTCCAACATTCCCAGTTAGGAATGCTTTATCCTATTCCAATGTGAATGAATGGAGTGCAAACCCCTCCTCCTTTTGTGTCATTCCAGGATCATGGAATCATGGAATTTGGCTTGGAAAGCCCTTTATGGAATCATGGAATACGATTTGGGAAGCATCCTAAACCTCATCTCATTCCATTAGACCAGGATGCTCCAACATTCCCAGTTAGGAATCCTTACTCCCAATATGAATCAATGGAGCACAAACCCCTCCTCCTTTTGTGTCATTCCAGAATAATGGAATTCGGCTTGGAAAAGCCCTTTATGGAATCATGGAATACGACTTGGGAAGCACCCTAAAGCTCATCTCATTCCATTAGACTGGGATGCTCCAACATTCCCAGTTAGGAATGCTTTATCCTATTCCAATATGAACCAATGGAGTGCAAACCACTCCTCCTTTTGTGTCATTCCAGGATCATGGAATCATGGAATACTGCTTGGGAAGCACCCTAAAGCTGATATCATTCCATTAATCCGGGATGCTCCAACATTCCCAGTTAGGAATGCTTAATCCTATTCCTATATGAACCAATGGAGCACAAACCCCTCCTCCTTTTGTGCCATTCCAGGATCATGGAATTTTGCTTGGAAAAGACCTTTATGGAATCATGGAATACTGCTTGGGAAGCACCCTAAACCTCATCTCATTCCATTAATCTGGGATGCTCCAACATTCCCAGTTAGGAATGCTTAATCCTATTCCAATATGAACCAATGGAGCACAAACCCCTCCTCCTTTTGTGTCATTCCAGAATCATGGAATTTGGCTTGGAAAAGACCTTTATGGAATCATGGAATATTACTTGGGAAGCACCCTAAACCTCATCTCATTCCATTAAACCGGGATGCTCCAACATTCCCAGTTAGGAATGCTTAATCCTATTCCAATGTGAATCAATGGAGCACAAACCCCTCCTCCTTTTGTGTCATTCCAGGATCATGGAATAATGGAATATGGCTTGGGAAGCACCCTAAAGCTCATCTGATTCCATTAACTGGGATGCTCCAACCCACACCAGGAAGCAGGAATGGGATATTCCCAGTTAGGAATGCTTTGTCCTATTCCAATGTAAATGAATGGAGTACAAACCCCTCCTCCTTTTGTGTCATTCCAGGATCATGGAATATGGCTTGGAAAAGACCTTTATGGAATCATGGAATATGGCTTGGAAAAGCCCTTTATGGAATCATGGAATACGATTTGGGAAGCACTTTAAACCTCATTCCATTAATCGGGATGCTCCAACCCGCACTGGGAAACAGGGATGCTCCAAGGAATAGGACCCCCCCCCCCTCCTCCAATCAACTCAATGGGAAAAGAATGGGATAAGAAGGGCAAAATCCCATGGGATTTGGGATCGGATCCCCCCCATCCCATTCCATCCCATCCCATCCCATTCCGTTTGTGCATTCACGACGCAGCGCTGCGGGTTTGTTCTTTTCACTGTCCCGGGAAGCACATGTCGGGAGCAATCTGTTCCCACCCTCTCCCGATCCCGATCGCTCTTCCCACCCCTTTTCCCCCCCCTTATTCCCGAGGTGATGGTAAATATCCCGAAATAGCTTCCAACAGCGTTCCCGGAGCCAGGAACACTTCCCGAATGCCAAAGGAGGCCTCAAAGGGAAGCAGGAGAACAGATGCTCGGAGGTCAAGCGGTGAATCCGGGTGTTCCCGGCTCCGGATGCGAGGGGGGAAGCTTGGGAATGCCGTTGGGATGGAGGGGGGATAGGGATGGAGATGGGGGATAGGGATGGATCCCATTGGGAATGGGTTGGGAATGGATTGGGAATAGATTGGGAATGGATTGGGAATGGATTTGGGGGGGGAGGGATGAAGGATGCTGAGGATGGGGGTTGGGTACCAAAGGGATGCGGATGCGAGGGGGGAAGCTTGGGAATGCCATTGGGATGGAGGGGGGATAGGGATGGAGATGGGGGATAGGGATGGATCCCATTGGGAATGGATTGGGAATGGATTTGGGGGGGGAGGGATGAAGGATGCTGAGGACGGGGGTTGGGTACCAAAGGGATGCGGATGCGAGGGGGGAAGCTCGGGAATGCCGTTGGGATGGAGGGGGGATAGGGATGGAGATGGGGGATAGGGATGGATCCCATTGGGAATGGATTGGGAATGGATTGGGGGGGAGGGATGAAGGATGCTGAGGACAGGGGTTGGGTACCAAAGGGATGCGGATGGAGGGGGGAAATGGGAATGGGGGTGAAAATATGGGAGGGGGTTAAGGAAAACTGGGAATTTGGATGGGAATGCGAGAGGATGGAAGGAATTCCAGGAGTTTGGAATGAAATCCAAGAGGATATAAGGAAATCCAAGAGGATGGAATGAAATCCAAGAGGACGGACGGAAATCCGAGAGGATGGAAGGAATTCCAAGAGTTTGGAATGAAATCCACAAGGTTTAAGGAATTCCAGGAGTTTGGAATGAAATCCAAGAGGATGGAATTAAATCCAAGAGGATGGAAGGAATTCCAACTGTTTGGAATGCAATCCACAAGGTTTAAGGAGATCCAAGAGGATGGAAGGGAATCCAAGAGGGCAGGGATTAAAGGCCAGAAACAGGGATGAATCCCATAGGAATTAAACCCCGTAGACATGGATTAAATGCCATAAACAGGGATGAATCCCAGTGGGATTAAGCCCCATAGACAGGGATTAAACGCCATAAACAAGGATGAATCCCAGTGGGATTCAGCCCTATAGACATGGATTCAACGCCATAAACAGGGATGAATCCCATAGGGATTAAACCCCATAGACATGGAATAAACGCCAAGGAAGTTTGATCCCAGTTTATCCTATGGATGCAGTGATCCCAAGCAGCATTCCATAAGGATCACGCTCCTTCTGCACTACCCACAGTCCTCTGAAGAGGGAGTCACTTCCCAAGCTAAATCCAACCCCCCCCCCCCCCCCCCCCTTATCCCGGTATTCCCAAAGCTCCGTTTGCATCTCCCAGAATTCGGGATTTGGATCCCATTTCCCAAGCAGAATTCCCGACATCGGGAATGCCGCAGGGATCTTTCGCCTTTGGATCCATCCCAATGGCGAAAGCCATCCCATCATCCCATAGGACATACCCCTCGCGGTGCTGTTATCCCATGGGAATGCTTTTCCCATGGGAATGAGGACCAGGAATGCCATGAGGATGAAGGATGCTCAGCATCCTCTATGTACCTTGGGTACCACTCCAGTTTAAGTTAAGCTCTTGCCATTAAACCTCCCTGTTTCCCCCTATTCCATATCCCATTCCATATCCCATTCCATATCCCATTCCATATCCCATTCCGTATCCCATTCCATATCCCATTCCGTATCCCATTCCATATCCCATTCCATATCCCATTCCGTATCCCATTCCATATCCCATTCCATGCACAAAGAGCCAATTCCCAACGTGCGCCACCCAAGCTCATCCCTTTGTTCCGAGCTCCAGCTCTGTCTCCATGGGGATGGGATGTTCCCACATGGAATTGCGTCCAGAAAAGCAGGTTTTCCGGGAATATCGATCCAGATTCCCACTCTATCCATGGAAATGGGTTGGGATCTGCTTTTGGGAAGCAGAATTCCCGGGATCGAAGCCGGAACATCAATAAAAGCCTTATCAAATATATCCCGTATTCCCAAGCAAATATATCCCATATTGCCAAGCAAATATCCCATATTCCTAACCAAATATCCCATATTTCCAATCAAATGTATCCCATATTCTTAATAAAGTATATCCCATATTTCTAATCAAATAGATCCCATATTTCCAAATAGATCCTATTTTTCCCATCAAATATATCCCATATTTCTAAGTATATCCCATATTCCTAATCAAATATATCCCATATTTCCTTATCAAATATATCCCATATTTCCAATCAAGTATATCCCATATTCCTAACCGAATAGATCCCATATTTCCAAATAGATCCTATTTTTCCAATCAAATATATCCCATATTTCTAAGTATATCCCATATTCCTAATCAAATATATCCCATATTCCTTATCAAATATATCCCATATTTCCAATCAGGTATATCCCATATTTCCAATCAAATTGATCCCATATTCCTAGTAAAATATATCCCATATTCCTTATCAAATATATCCCATATTTCTAATAAAGTATATCCCATATTCCTAACCGAATAGATCCCATATTTCCAAATATATCCTATTTTCCCCATCAAATATATCCCATATTCCTAAGCAAATATATCCAATATTTCCAATTAAATATACCCCATATTCCTAATCAAATATATCCCATATTTCCAATCAAATATATCCCATATTTCCAATTAAATATATCCCATATTCCTAATTAAATATGCCTGTATTTCCAAAGACATTCCATATTCCTAATCAAATCTATCCCATATTTCCAATCAAATACATTCCATCTTTTCCCATATTTATCCCATATATATATTTTATTTTCCATAGGTATCCCACATTTCCTATCAGTTATATCCTGTGTTTATAGTCAGACATATCCCATATTTCCCATATATATTCCCAACTCTATCCCATATTTCCAATCGAATATATCCCATATTCCTAATCAAATATATCCCATATTTCCAATTAAATATATTCCATATTCCTAATTAAATATATCCCATATTCCTAAATCTAAAAATATCCCATATTTCCAATCAAATATATCCCATATTCCTAATTAAATATATCCCATATTTCTAATCCAATATATCCCATATTCCTAATCAAATATATCCCATATTTCCAATCACATATATCCCATATTCCTAATTAAATATATCCTATATTTCCAATCCAATATATCCCATATTTCCAATTAAATATATCCTATATTTCCAATCCAATATATCCCATATTTCCAATTAAATATATCCTATATTTCCAATCCAATATATCCCATATTTCCAATCAAATATATCCTATATTTCCAATCCAATATATCCCATATTTCCAATCAAATATATCCCATATTCCTAATCAAATATATCCCATAATTCCAATTAAATATATCCCATATTCCTAATCGAATATATCCCATATTTCCAGTTAAATATATCCCGTATTTCCAGTCACATATATCCCATAATCCTAATTAAATATATCCTATATTTCCAATCAAATATATCCCATATTTCCAATCACATATATCCCATATTCCTAATTAAATATATCCCATATTCCTAATCAAATATATTCCATATTTCCAATCAAATATATCCTATATTTCCATTTAAATATATCCTATATTCCTAATCAAATATATTCCATATTTCCAATCAAATTTATCCCATAATCCTAATCAAATATATCCCATATTTCCAATCAAATTTATCCCATATTCCTAAATCTAAATATATCCCATATTTCCAATTAAATATATTCCATATTCATAATCAAATCTATCCCATATTTCTAATCAAACATATCCCTAATTTTCCCACATTTATCCCACATATTTCCCATATATATTCCCATATTTATCCCACCTTTTTAATCAAATCCTATATTTCTAATCAAATTTATCCCATATTTCCCATATGCATTCCCAAATATATCCCATATTTCCAATTAAGTATATCCCATATTCCTGATCGAATCTATCCTATATTTCCCGTTCAATATATCCCATATTTCCTATTAAGTATATCCCATATTTCCAATCAAATATATCCCATATTTTCCCATATTGCTCCCATAGATGTATATTCCCTATCTATATTCCCATATAGATCCCATCTTTCCCATCCCATTTATCCCATATTTCCCACATAGATCCCATATTTCTAGTTGAGCATATCCCATATTTCCAATCAAATATCCCATATTTCCAATCGAGTATATCCGATATTCCCAATCCAATATATCCCATATTTCCAATCAAATGTATCCCGTATTTCACATGAAGCAGATCCCATCATTCCAAATATCCCATATTTCTCATTCAAATATATCCCATATTTCCCATATCTATTCCCAATATATCCCATATATATTCCCAAATATATCCCATGTTTCCCATTTGTATTCCTCTCTATATATCCCATATTTCCAATCAAATCCATCCCATATTCCTAACCAACCATCCCACATTTCTCATACATCCCATATATCCGAATGTATCCCGAATTCCCGATCAAATCCATCCTATTTCCCTAACCAAAACCACCCATCGAGGTGTATCCCATATTCCTAACCAATTATCCCACTTTTCCCATCCAATCCCTAATGTATTCCCAAGGAAATACCGACTTAGAACCACACGATCCCTATATTTCAGCCTTCCTTTGGGAATACTCTTCCCATTCTGCTTGGAATATGGGGGGGGGGGGATGGAAATAATCGGGAATACCCATTACATCCCATTCCCATTGGGATTGAAGCCCTTATGGCCATTCCAAGAGCGGAACGGCACATTCCCATTCCAGGCAGCGGCATTCCCGATAAACCTAAAGGTGAGAAACGGCCTTCCCTTTGTCAGGAATACGGCATTCCCGATGTTTTATCCCCCCCCCTTGTTACCGTCGCATTCCCACTGGATCAAAGCACTATTGGGATGCACAAAGATCCTTGGGATAAAGGGTATTCCCATTGGATAATGAGGGAACAAAACCTCCGTGCAATTCCCGAGTTTCCTCATTATCCCATAGAAATACCGGTTGCCAGGAGCTCACTATTCCTTGCTGAAGGAAAACTCCGGAGCTCGGGAATGTCAATGGGATTCCCGTGATCCCAATGGGATACGGAGGTGAAAGGATCCTCTATTCCCAATGGTTTTCCAAGGGGAGATTCCAAGAGGGATTCGGTTCTGTTTTGGATGGGGGTGAGGATTGTGTATTCCAGGGTTTATTCCGTGGGATTTTGGGATGTCGTCCTTGACATTCAGGTTTGTTCCCTTTAAATGTAGGGATTTATCCCATTAAATTTAGGGATTTATTCCTTGAAATTTAGGGATTTATTTCTTTAAATGTAGGGATTTATTCCATTAAATTTAGGGATTTATTCTATTAAATTCAGGATTTATTCCTTGAAATTTAGGGATTTATTCATTGACATTTAGGGATTTATTCCTTGAAATATAGGGATTTATTCCATTAAATTCAGGTTTTATTCCACTAAATTTAGGGATTTATTCCTTGAAATTCTGCTTTTTTCCCTTTAAATTTAGGGATTTATTCCATTCAATTTAGGGATTTATTCCTTAAATTTAAGGATTTATTCCGTTAAATTTAGGGATTTATTCCTGTAAATTTAGGGATTTATTCCATTAAATTCAGGTTTTATTCCATTAAATTCAGGGATTTATTCCTTTAAATTTAAGGATTTATTCCTTGAAATTTAGGGATTTATTCCTTGAAATTTAAGGATTTATTCCAATAAATTTAGGGATTTATTCCTTTAAATTCAGGGTTTATTCTATTCAATTTAGGGATTTATTCCTTTAAATTTAAGGATTTATTCCTTGAAAATTAGGGATTTATTCCATGAAATTTAGGGATTTATTCCATTAAATTCAGCATTTATTCCTTTAAATTTATTCCATTAAATGTAGGGATTTATTCCTTGAAATTCTCCTTTTTTCCTTTTAAATTTAGGGATTTATTCCTTGAAATTCAGGTTTTATTCCTTTAAATTTAGGGATTTATTCCATTAAATTCAGGTTTTATTCCATTTTTTTTTTATTTATTCCACTAAATTTAGGGATTTATTCCTTGAAATTCTGCTTTTTTCCCTTTAAATTTAGGGATCTATTCCATTAAATTTAGGGATTTATTCCATTCAATGTAGGGATTTATTCCATTACATTCAGGGATTTATTCCATTAAATTCAGGATTTATTCCTGTAAATTTAGGGATTTATTCCATTAAATTTAGGGATTTATTTCATTAAATTTACGGATTTATGCCATTCAATTTAGGGATTTATTCCCTTAAAATTCAGGATTTATTCCTTTAATTTTAGGGATTTATTCCTTGAAATTTAGGGATCTATTCCATTAAATTTAGGGATTTATTCCATTAAAATTCAGGATTTATTCCCTTAAAATTCAGGATTTATTCCTTTAAATTCAGGCTTTATTCCTTTAAATTTAGGGATTTATTCCCTTAAAATTCAGAGTCTGTTCCTTTAAATTTAGCAATTTATTCCATTAAATTTAGGGATTTATTCCTTTAAATTTAGGGTTTTATTCCTTTAAATTTAGGGATTTATTCCCTTAAAATTTAGGGATTTATCCCTTTAAATTCAGGTTTATTCCCATAGAATTCAGGGTTTGTTCCTTTAAATTTAGGGATCATTCCATTAAATCCAAGATTTATTCCTTTAAATTTAGGGATTTATTCCTTGAAATTTAGGGATTTATTCCTTGAAATTTAGGGATTTATCCCTTGAAATTCCAGGTTTATTCCCTGATATTTAAGGTTTATTCCCTTAGATTCAGTTTTATCCCCTTAAAATCATGGCTTCTTCCTGCCCATTCCGCTTTATCCCATTAAATCCAGGCTTTATTCCTTTCCATTCGGGTTTATCCCATTAAATCCAGGCTTTATTCCCTGAAATTCAGGTGTATTCCCTGTAAATCCGAGATTCCTTTGTTTAAATGTGCATTTATTCCTTTAGATCCCAGTTTTATTCCTTTAGATCCCGGATTTATTCCTTTAGATCCCAGTTTTATTCCTTTAGATCCCAGTTTTATTCCTTTAGATCCTGGATTTATTCCTTTACATTTACATTTATCCCATTCCATCCCCATTTTATTCCTTGACATTCCGCTCTATTCCTTACAATTAATGATCATTCCCATTGATCCAGATGGAATTCCTTAAAAATCAGCTTTCCTTCCTTTCATTCCACGTTTATTCCTTGGAATTCCGGTTTCATTCCCTATAATTCCAGTTTATTCCTTCCAATTCCAGGTTTATTCCCTTCAGGTCTGTGTCTATTCCTTGACATTTCGGGATGTTATCCCTTTACATTCCCATGTTATTCCTTGAAATCCAGATGGGATTCCTCTCGATCCCTATTTCTCTTCATTGTCCTTCCCGGTTCCCATTCCGATTCCTTCAAAGGCATATTCCCATTTATTTCGATCCCGATTTCCCCCATTTTCATCCCTATTTTTCCCTATTTGCATCCCTATTTCTCCCCTTTTTTATCCCTATTTTTCCCTATTTGCATCCCTATTTTTCATCCCTTTCTCCCCTTTTTTATCCCTATTTTTATCCCTATTTTTCCCTATTTGCATCCCTATTTCTCCCCTTTTTTATCCCAGCTTTTCCCTATTTTCATCCCTATTTTTTGTCCCCTTCTCCCCTTTTTTATCCCTATTTTTATCCCTATTTTTCCCTATTCGCATCCCTATTTTTCATTCCTCTTTCTCCCCTTTTTCATCCCTATTTTTCCCTATTTCAATCCCTATTTTTCCGTATTTGCATCCCTATTTCTCCCCTTTTTCATCCCTATTTTTCCCTATTTGCATCCCTCTTTCTCCCCTTTTTTATCCCTATTTCTCCCATTTTTCATCCCTATTTTTCCCCCTTTTGATCCCTATTTTTCCTCTATTTGCATCCCTACTTTTCATCCCTCTTTCTCCCCTTTTTCATCCCTATTTTTCCCTATCTGCATCCCTAGTTTTCCCTATTTGCATCCCTATTTTTCATCCCTTTCTCCCCTTTTCTATCCCTATTTTTATCCCCATTTTTCCGTGTTTGCATCCCTACTTTTCCCTATTTCCATCCCTATTTCTCCCCTTTTTCATCCCCTTTTTTCCCTATTTGCGTCCCTATTTTTCATCCCTTTCTCCCCTTTTTTATCCCTATTTTTATCCCTATTTTTCCGTATTTGCATCCCTATTTCTCCCCTTTTTGATCCTTATTTTTCCCTACTTGCATCCCCATTTCTCCCCTTTTTCATCTCTATTTTTCCCTATTCGCATCCCTATTTTTCATCCCTATTTGTCCCCTTTTTATCCCTATTTTTCCCTATTTCCATCCCTATTTTTCCCTATTTTCATCCCTATTTCTCCCCTTTTTCATCCCTATTTTTCCCTATTCACATCCCAATTTTTCCCTATTCACATCCCTCTTTCTTCCCCCTCCTTCCTCCTTTTCCTTCCCAACACAACCGCCTTCGATCCCACCTTTTCCCATCTTTCCCAACCCCCCCCCCCAATTCCCATTTCATCCCTAAAAACACCTTTCCCATCCTCAACCTGACCGGGATTTAAGGATAACCCCCCCATTAAATCCCATTCGCGATCCCATTTGCTTCCCATCGCATCCGAGGAAGCAGATGTCGGGATAAAGGGAATCTCATCCCTTTTGTTTCCCATTTCTAGGGATGGAGACGGGAAAAGGGGGGGGGTTCTAGGGATAAAAAAGCAGGAAAACCCTGGAAGCAAAGAAATCCGGGATCATCCCGACGGCGCATCCCGGTTTTCCATACCATAGGTCGGGATAGGGGGATAAGGAAGGCACCAAGTGTTTCCCAACCGGATACTAAAAGCCGGGAATAAGGAATTCTTGGGATAACAAAGGATCTCCCATCAGGAAACGGGAATGCCAAAGGGAAAAGGGATGCTCACCGCTAAAGGCTCCCATTGGGAACCCTCATTCCCATTGGGAATCGAGGCCATTCCCGACAATCCACATCCTTCCCGACCCGGCATTCCAAACAAAGGGAACGACTTCCTCAAGCCAGGAATGCACAAAGCAGCCGAAAGCTTTGGGATGTTCCCCATTCCCGGCTCTCCTCGATCCATTGGGAATAAGGTTTGGATACACACGACCCCCCCCCATAAAAAAGCAGGAAAATCATGGATTGGGACTCACGGATGAGGGCAATCCCGGCGGAACTTTCCGAACTTTCTTGCTCTGCACTTCTGGAAAACAAAGGGAAAAGGGCGTTGGCATCACGGAAAACCGGGAAGGAGCCGGGGAATTGGGATAAGGGCGGAAAAACCATTATCCCTATGGCCGGAATTGCGGGAATAAGGGTTTTTCTGGCTGGAATTTTGGGAATAAGGGTTTTCCAGACAGAATTCCATGAATAAGGCTTTTCTGGATGGAATTGTGGTAATAAGGGTTTTCCAGCTGGAATTCCTGAAATAAGGCTTTTCCAGCCGGAATTCCAGGAATAAGGGTTTTCCGACCACAATTCCAGGAATAAGAGTTTTCTGGCTGGAATTCCAATAATAAGGCTTTTTCAACCAGAATTCCAGGAATTAGGCTTTTCCAGCAGGAATAAAGCTTTTCCAGCCGGAATTCCGATAGTAACGCTTTCCCGACCGCAATTCCAGGAATACGGCTTTTCCACCCGCAATTCCAGGAATCAGGACTTCCCGACCGGCATTCCAGGACTACTCACCCATGGAAGCGTTATGGATGCCTCTCCGTCGGGGATTATTGCTGGAATACTGGTAATACTGGGAGCCGGCTTTGGTGGGAGACAGCGTTCCGGGATTGCCCAGCTCCATGGCGCTTCCCAAGAGGCTTTGCTACGAGGAGGGAGAAAGGTTGGGAATAACGGGAATGACGCGGATCTCCTCATTAGCTCCTTCCCACGCCTCAAAGCCGCCGGGAAAAACGGGAACGCCGGCATGGAAAAGATGCCAAGGTTGGGAAGGAGACGGAGACGCATCCCAAGCATCCCCCCCCCTTATCCCCCCCCCCCTATTCCCGAGGTTGGGATGGGAAGGGGTGAGATTCCCGGTAGGAAAAGTGGGATGCGATGTAGGGAGGGCAGTGGGTTCATTGTGTTGTCCTGATGTTGGGCGTGATTCCAGGTTGGGAATGAAAGGGGATTCCAATTTGGGAATAGAATTCCACTTTGGGAATGGGATTTCACTTTGGGAAGGGAATTCCATTTGGGAATGAAAGAGAATTCCACTTTGGGAAGGGAATTACACTTTGGGAATGAAAGGGAATTCCACTTTGGGAAGGAAATTCCACTTTGGGAATGGAATTCCACATTGGGAATGTAATTCCAATTTGGGAATAGAATTCTACTTTGGGAATGAAAGGGAATTACACTTTGGAAATGGAAGGGAATTCCATTCTGGGAAGTAAATTCCACTTTGGGAATGAAATTCCAGTTTGGGAATGGAAGGGAATTCCATTTTGGGAAGGAAATTCCACTTTGGGAATGAAAGGGAATTCCAGTTTGGGAATAGAATTCCACTTTGGGGATGAAATTCCACTTTGGGAATGGAATTCCACTTTGGAAATGGAATGAAATTCCACTTTGGGAATAGAATTCCACTTTGGGAATGGGATTTCATGTTGGGAAGGGAATTCCATTTGGGAATGAAAGAGAATTCCACTTTGGGATTGGAATTGCATTTGGGAATGGAATTCTACTTTGGGAATGAAATTCCACTTTGGGAGGGAAAGGGAATTCCACTTTGGGAATGGTATTCCACTTTGGGAATAGAATTCTACTTTGGGAATGGAAGGGAATTCCACTTTCGGAATGAAATTCCATTTGGGAATGAAAGGGAATTCCAGTTTGGGAATAGAATTCCACTTTGGGAATGGAAAGAGGGAATTCCAGCTTGGAATCCACCTGGAGTGGGGGTTGGGATTTAGGGATTCCAATGGGAAAAGAGCCACTTGCTCCGGGATGCTCCAAGAGGATGCAATGGAATTGGGAAGCTTTGGGAATGGAATCAGCTCCAACCCCCCCCCCCCCATCATTCCTTAAGGAATTCTGTGTTTGCAAGCACCTTATTCCAGCATTCCACCCTTTATTCCCTATGGAAATGGTGGAAAAGGACCCCCCAATCCCATCCCAATAAATCAGGATCCCCTTTTCCCAATGGAAAAGAAGGGAAGGGAATAAGAAGGTCCGGAAAAGTCGGGAATAAGGTGGTTTTCCTCATTGGAATTCCACTCAGCCCCGGGGCCATTGAGATGCAAATCGCAAGCCAATTATCCCGGCTCTTCCCATGGCATTCCGACTGTCGGGAATACAAAGGGCCTCCTTGTCTTGGAATGGTGCCGTCCTCAATAGCTTCCCAACAGCAGTTGGGCAACTCCAAGGATCCGGGCTGGAAAAGCCGGAATGCCGAGAGAAAAGAGGCCCCGGCTTAACTTTTGATTCCCGGCTTCGGGAATGGGCCTCGGGAAGCCCTGCGGGCTTGGGAACGTGCCCCATATTCCTGCCTTTCCAATAGGCAGCATCCATAGGGAATGGGGCTTTTCCATGCTTGGGAATGGTGCAATTCCAAGGGGGATGGTGGAAAGAATGGGAATTGGATGGTATTCCCAAATAGCATTCCCAATGCCGGCATTCCCAAGTAGCATTCCCAATGCTGGCGTTCCCAAATAGCATTCCTGATGCCGACATTCCCAAATAGCATTCCCAATGCTGGTGTTCCCAAATAGCATTCCCGATGCTGTGATTCCATAGGGAAGTGATGGGAATGCCGGGTCCTATCCATGCTACCTTGTCCCAATCCCTGTATCCCAACTGCTGGAATATGGGTGGGAATGGGGATTGGGAATGTTTCGGGATGAAATACATGGAAAAGGCTTGGAAAAGAGATGGGAATCCCGGTTTTCCAGCCAGAAGGATATAGGGATCATTGGGATGCAATGGGAATCCCATTGAGGGCCTTGCCATGATTCCAAGCCCTTCCCATTGTCCTAATGGGATGCATCACGGATCCCATTATCCCACTTTGGGAATGGGGATCCCAGAGACCTAAGCCTCAATGTTCCCACAATTCCTTCGCATTCCCAAGGGAAAATCCCTATGGAAGGATAGGGAAAAAGATGGGAAAAGCCCCATCCTATGGGATGCCTTATCCCGTATTCCCGGTGCCGCATTCCCGATGTTCCACACGGGAACATTCCCAATGTAAGGAATGAGGAAGCATCCGTGCTATGGAGAGCCTCAATAAGTATTCCATAGGGATATGGGGTGGGATAAGGGCTCAAATCCCGGGATTTCCCTATTCCCAACAGGCGCAAGGAAAATAGGGAAGAGAGGTCGGGAATGGGAATGCCGGGATGCGAATGGGAAAGGTATGGATCATGGAATGATGTGGCTTGGATAGGTCCAGCCCAGGCAGCATTCCATGATTCCAGGATGAGGGATGGGCCTGGCTTTTCCTTAAGGAAGAGCCCTTTCCCTAGGATCCAATGGGAATTCCATGCTGGAAGGATAACTGGGATTTGGGATAGATGGGATTTGGGATAAGTGGGATTTGGGATAGATGGGATTGGGATAACTGGGATTTGGGATAACTGGGATTGGGATAAATGGGATTTGGGATAGATGGGATTTGGGATAACTGGGATTTGGGATAACTGGGATTGGGATAGATGGGATTTGGGATAACTGGGATTTGGGATAAATGGGATTTGGGATAATTGGGATTTGGGATAGCTGGGATTTGGGATAGATGGGATTTGGGATAACTGGAATTTGGGATAATTGGGATTTGGGATAGATGGGATTGGGATAACTGGGATTTGGGATAACTGAGATTGGGATAACTGGGATTGGGATGGTTCCTACTGGAGACAGGGAATAGGTTGGGAAGAGTCAATGGAATTGGGATGTGAAGTGTTCCGATAGTAAGGAAAAAGGAGGAAAAGCCCCTGGATATAGGGAAAGAAGATGGGATTCCAGGAATTCCTTTTCCCATTGGGAAAGCAAAGGCTGATCCCATTAAACACTGGGAATAGGAAGGATTCCTTCCCTCTTTTCCCAAGGGAAAGCCACTTCCTTTGGGATCCTTTGGAATTACAGCATTCTGTTTAATTCCTTCTGTAACTATGGGATCAACCCCGGTGGATATGGGATCAATCCCAGTGGATATCCAATCAATCCAAGTTGATATGGGATCAATCCCAGTGGACATCGGATCAATCCCAGTGGATATGGGATCAATCTGAGTGGATATGGGATCGATCCGAGTGGATATGGGATCAATCCAGCTGGATATGGGATCAATCCCAGTGTATATCAGATCAATCCGAGTGGATATGGGATCAATCTGAGTGGATATGGGATCGATCCCAGTGGATATGGGATCGATCCGAGTGGATATGGGATCAATCCGAGTGGATATGGGATCAATCTGAGTGGATATGGGATCGATCCCAGTGGATATGGGATCGATCCGAGTGGATATGGGATCAATCCGAGTGGATATGGGATTGATCCAAGTGGATATGGGATCAATCCCAGTGGATATCCATCAATCCAAGCTGCTATCAGATCCCAAATCCCTATCACATCCCAAATCCCTGTCACATCCCACATCAATATCACATCCCAAATCCCTATCGCATCCCCGATCCCATCCCAAATCCCGATCCCATCCCACATCCCAATCCCATCCCAACTCCCATCCCGGCTTACCTGGTGGCATCCCTGCAGGTTGGCCTCTCTCCCATAGGATGCATAGGATCCTCGCTCGGCTTTACCTGGGATAGAGAGGAAAACGGGATGGAGATGGGAGACGGCATTCCCAAGGGATGGAAAAGCTCATGGAATCATGGAATTCCAAGGATGGGAACGGGGCTTCCATGGAATTCCCGTCTTTCCCAGGCCGTATTCCCAGCATTCCCATCTTTCCCAAGCCGTATTCCCAACATTCCCATCTTTCCCAGGCCGTATTCCCAACATTCCCATCTTTCCGGATGGATCCAGAAATGGATCCGGGCTTTTCCATACAAGAGGATTCCATTGCCCTATAGGGTATTATTGCCCTATAGGGGTATTATTGCCCTATAGAGGGGTATTATTGCTCTATAGAGGGGTATTATTGCCCTATAGGGGTATTATTGCCCTATAGAGGGATATTATTGCCCTATAGGGAGGTGTTATTGCCCTATAGGGGGGTATTATTACCCTATAGAGGGGTATTATTGACCTATAGGGGAGTATTATTACCCTATAGAGGGGTATTATTGCCCTACAGAGGGGTATTATTGCCCTATAGAGGGGTATTATTGCCCTATAGGGGTATTATTGCCCTACAGAGGGGTATTATTGCCCTATAGAGAGGTATTAATGCCCTATAAGGGGTTATTATTACCCTATATTACCCTATGGGGGGGATGCAATTCCCAAGTGGAAAAGCATGGGATAATAACAGGAATAGCCATGAAAGTGAAAGCAAATCCCACTTTTCCCGATCATTCCCATACTTTTCCCATCGGGAATTGTCCTTTTCCCTCCCCCCCCCCATAGCAATGGGTTAAATTCCCCCTTATCCCAGTGTGGGGGTGGGAATAGGAGCGGCTCCATGAATCATTCCCAGCCCTTGGAGTGTTTCCATGACATCCATGGGCATCCGGCCAGGATTGTGCAGCCTTCCCATTGTCCGCCTTGGAATGCTTCGGGAATGGCGCATCCTCACCCTTCCCATTCCCTTCTATTCCCTATGGCTTCTATCCCGCATGGATTTCGGGATCGCGGAGGAAAAACCCCCTTTTCCATAGGGATGCAATCCGGCTTTAAGGAATCGCATGGAAAGGGGGGGGGGGGGATATGGGGTTTGTTCCATCCTGGATCCCGCATCCCTGTTTTCCATAGGTTTTAAAGGGGGGGGGGGGTGTTTTCCAGCTGTTCCATCCCAACCTTTTCCATGCATCCGAAGGGCTTTGTCCGGAGCGTTCCCGATGGGAAGCGCCGCATCCGCTGCGGAATTCGATGGGAGCAGCATGCGGCAGGCGCTGCGGCGCTGCCTTGGCACAAAGACAATGGTGCCGGTGCCAAAAGCAGGGCTCCGGAGCTTGGAAAACCGGGAATTCCGAGGGAAAAGGGACCTTTTTCCATAGGTTTTAATGGGAAAAGGATGCAGAAAGGGAAGGAAGAGGTTTTATGGCTTTTTTCCGCTTGGAAAACCGGGAATTCCAAGGAAAAACGCCCTTTTTCCTATAGGTTTTCATTGGGGGGGGAAGGAAGCTCTTTTCCAGCTTTTTTCCGCTTGGAAAACCGGGAATTCCAAGGAAAATGCCCTTTTCCCAATAGGTTTTAATGGGAGAGGGTATGGAAAGGAAAGGAAGAGGTTTTCCACCTTTTTCCCACTTGGAAAACTGGGAATTCCAAGGAAAACTCCCATTTCCCAATAGGTTTTCATTGGGGGGGAAAGGAAGCGGTTTTCCACCTATTTCCCATTTGGAATACCAGGAATTCCAAGGAAAAAGCTGTTTTCCCATAGGTTTTAATAGGAGAGGGGGTGGAAAGGAAAGGAAGCGGTTTTCCGGCTTTTTTCCGCATGGAAAACCGGGAATTCCAAGGAAAAACACCCTCTTCCCAATAGGTTTTAATGGGAGAGGGGATGGAAAGAAAGGAGAAGGGAAAGGAAGTGATTTTCTGCCTTTTCCCACCTGGAAAACTGGGAATTCCGAGGGAAAACGGCCTTTTTCCCATAGGTTTTCATGGGAAAAGGATGCGGAAAGGGAAGGAAGAGGTTTTATGGCTTTTTTCCGCTTGGAAAACCGGGAATTCCAAGGAAAAACGCCCTTTTTCCTATAGGTTTTCATGGGGGGGAAGGGGATGGGAAAGGAAGCGGTTTTCCGGCTTTTTTCCACTTGGAATACCAGGAATTCCAAGGAAAAACAACCTTTTCCCAATAGGTTATAATGGGAGAGGGGATGGAAAGGAAAGGAAGCACTTTTCCACCTATTTCCCACTTGGAAAACCGGGAATTCCGAGGGAAAAGGGACCTTTTCCCATAGGTTTCTATGGGAAAAGGGTGCGGAAAGGGAAGGAAGAGGTTTTATGGCTTTTTCCTGCTTGGAAAACCGGGAATTCCGAGGAAAAACGCCCTTTTCCCAATAGGTTTTCATTGGGGGGGGAAGGAAGCACTTTTCCACCTATTTCCCACTCGGAAAACCGGGAATTCCGAGGGTAAATGGACCTTTTCCCATAGGTTTTCATGGGAAAAGGGTGCGGAAAGGGAAGGAAGAGGTTTTACGGCATTTTTCCGCTTGGAAAACTGGGAATTCCAAGGAAAAATGCCCTTTTCCCAATAGGTTTTAATGGGATGGAAAAGGAAGCACTTTTCCGCCTTTTTCCCACTTGGAATACTGGGAATTCCAGGGAAAATAGCCCTTTTCCCAATAGGTTTTAATGGGAAAAGGGTGAGGAAAGGTAAGGAAGAGGTTTTATGGCTTTTTTTCCGCTTGGAAAACCTGGAATTCCGAGGAAAAACGCCCTTTTCCCAATAAGTTTTAATGGGAACGAGGTGAGCAAAGGAAAGGAAGTGCTTTTCTGGCTTTTTCCCACTTGGAAAACCGGGAATTCCAAGGAAAAATGCCCTTTTCCCAATAGGTTTTAATGGGAGACGGGGTGGAAAGGAAGGAGAAGGGAATGGAAGAGCTTTTCCGCCTTTTCCCACTTGGAAAACCGGGAATTCCAAGGAATTCCACTTCAACCCCCCCTAGAGAAGCCAATCTGCCATTTGCCATATCCCAACATTCCCAATATTCCCATTGAATCCCATAAATCCGGCCCCAAACTCGCTTGCAAGCATCTTTGCGGGATGTTATCCATAGGGATAGGAAGTTATCCATAGGGATAACATGGAATTCGACTGGAATAGCACAGAATTCCCATCTCCACTGCTCTCCATTTGGGATTTAGAGTGGAGAAGGAAAACACGTATGGAAAAGGATAGAATTCCCTATAAAGTGCTTCCATTTGGGATTGGGATTGGGAATGTCCTAGATGTCCACTTCCAATGGAGCTTTCTTGCATCCCTGTTTTCCCAGCTTTTTGGGATATGAAAGATTATTCCCATCCATGTCCCAAATGCATCCTGGAAGGAAGTGGGGCCTATTCCCATTGGAATTCCAGGAGAACGGAGCATCCAAGGAAGCGATTTGGGATAGGAGTTGGGAGCATGGGAAAAAAGGGATGAACATTCCCATTCTGTATCCATCCATTTGATCCCAGAAATCAAGCTGGAATTCCTAAGGAATTAGGAATGATGGAGGAGAATCCCTAAGGAATGATATGGGATAATCCCTATGGAATGATATGGGATAATTCCTATGGAATTAGGAATTACCCAAGGGATCATCGCCCCTCTATTGTAGTCTGTATCCAATCGGTACAAGGTGTAATCCCTATGGAATTGCCCATTATCCAAGGAAAAACCTCACTGATCCCTGGATTGCCTATTGGGCTCTCCATGGTAGCGTGTATCCCATAGGAATTCCATTGGAGCAATGGATCTACTCCTGGAGCAGCTTTTCCCTATCTAAAAGCACTTGGAATTCCGTATTCCCTAAAAACATGGAAAACTACCTGGGAATGAAGGCAAAATACACGGGAAAATGGGAATGGAGGGTAAATCCCAATGGGAATGATGAAATTCCAAGCTCACATGTGGGATTTCAAGGCCCTCTTTTCCTTGCCTTTGGAATGCTTGGGAATGTCGCCTACGGGTACCTATGGGGATCCATTGTCTGCATCCCAATGCCTGCATCCCAGTGCCTGTATCCTAGTGCCTGCATCCCAATGCCTGCATCCCAGTGCCTGCATCCCAATGCCTGTATCCCAATGTCTGCATCCCAATGTCTGCATCCCAATGTCTGCATCCCAGTGCCTGCATCCCAATGCCTGCATCCCAATGCCTGCATCCCAATGCCTGCATCCCATCCCTTTGCATCCCATTGCCTGCATCCCAATGCCTGCATCCCAGTGCCTGCATCCCAATGCCTGTATCCCAATGCCTGTATCCCAATGCCTGTATCCCATTGCCTGTATCCCAATGCCTGCATTCCAATGCCTGTATCCCAATGCCTGCATCCAAATGCCTGTATCCCAATGCCTGTATCCCAATGCCTGTATCCCAATGTCTGCATCCCAATGCCTGCATCCCAATGTCTGCATCCCAATGCCTGCATCCCAATGTCTGCATCCCAGTGTCTGTATCCCAGTGCCTGTATCCCAGTGCCTGTATCCCAGTGCCTGCATCCCAATGCCTGTATCCCAATGCTTGTATCCCATTGTCTGCATCCCAATGCCTGCATCCCAATGCCTGCATCCCAATGCCTGCATCCCAATGCTTGCATCCCATCCCTTTGCATCCCAATGTCTGCATCCCAATGTCTGCATCCCAATGTCTGCATCCCATCCCTTTGCATCCCAGTGCCTGCATCCCAGTGCCTGCATCCCAATGCCTGCATCCCAATGCGTGCATCCCAGTGCCTGCATCCCAATGTCTGCATCCCAATGCCTGCATCCCATTGCCTGTATCCCAATATCTGTATCCCAATGCCTGTATCCCATCCCTTTGCATCCCAATGCCTGCATCCCAATGCCTGTATCCCAGTGCCTGTATCCCAGTGCCTGCATCCCAATGCCTGTATCCCAGTGCCTGTATCCCAATGCCTGTATCCCAATGTCTGTATCCCAATGCCTGCATCCCAATGTCTGCATCCCATTCCTTTGCATCCCAATGCCTGCATCCCATCGGATATCCCCAACAGACAGCTTATTTCCTATGATTCCGAAACATTTGGGAATGCTTTGGGAATGGGAGCCTGACCTCATCCCAGGAGGATGCTTCCAGAGTGGGAATGCTGCTTATCCCATAGGAAAGCGATGGGACCACTGGGAATGGCTTTAACCGACGGGATATAGGGAAGCAAGAAGGGATGCGACACATTGGAATTGCTTCCCCATTCCTGGAATTGCTCCAATCCCGCTTGGAAGAGATTCCATGGAGCATCCCATGAAGCGCATCCCATTATCCGGAAGCATGGAAAGCTTTGGCTTATCCCTCAGCATTCCCTTTGGGATCCATTCCCAAGCACATCCAAGCGGGATTTGGGACAGGGATAATGGCTCAAATCCGTGTTTCCCCCTTGCTTTTCCCAGCTCCATCCCAAATCCCAAATCCTGGAATGCCGAAGGAAAAGCTGCTTTTCCGGGATCATCCATGTTCCATGGGAGAGCATTGGGAGCAAATCCATCACCATTAGGGAATTGCCATCGCCATTCCCAAGTTTTTGGCCATGGATCCATAGGTTCTAACCGATGGGCTCTCCTTATTCCTGGAATGGGACCGCTTCCAATGGGATCAACTTCCACTAGTCCGGATTGAACATTCCCATCCCATTCCAGTATCCTAAGCCCAATTCCAGCCTTCCAAGCTCATCCCAACTTCCTCCTTCCATTGAGCTCCAATGGTCTCCATAAGCCCTGATCCCATCGGGAATCTCTTTAGGAGACCCCAAATCCCATCAGGAATCGCTCCCAAATCCCATTGGGAATCTCTTTAGATCCCAAATCCCATTGGGAATCTCTTTAGGAGACCCCAAATTCCATCAGGAATCGCTCCCAAATCCCATTGGGAATCCCTTTAGATCCCAAATCCCATTGGGAATCTCTTTAGGAGCCACCAGGACATGATTCCCATCAACCTGCCCTTACACTGTAGGATTAACCCCATCCATAGGGATACTCTGGGTCCATGGGAACATGAAGGATCCCATAAGATCCCCAATTCCACACTCTGGGATCATTCCCAGTGGGAATCACGCACCCTAACCAGAGCCAAACTCTATGCGAAGCCCCCATCCTGCTGATCCTTATGGAATTTGGGATGTTTGGGATGTGGAACAGTGGGATGGGAGCGAACGGACCATGGCGATGCCTGATTTCCTTGGAATTCCATAGGATTTAGATGTAATAAAGGGAAAGGAGGGAAGTTTTATGGGAATTCTGGGATGAAAAGGATAAAAGGGAAGTTTTATGGGAATTCTTGCCTTTAAAGGGGAATAAAGGGAAGTTTTCCATGGAATAATTATGTTGGGATTACACCGATGCTCCTCCATCAAAGTCCATTGTGACACCTGATTTCCTTGGAATTCCATAGGATTTAGCTATAATAATGGAAAATTCCATAGGAATTCTGTTATGGGAAAAACGAAGGAAGGTTTTATAGGAATTCTTTCCATTAAATGGGAACAAAGGGAAGATTTCCCTTGGAATAACTCTATCGGGATGACACCAACACTCCTCCATTGCAACACCTGATTTCCTTGGAATTCCATAGGATTTAGCTATAATAATGGAAAATTCCATAGGAATTCTATTCTGGGAAAATGAAGGAAGGTTTTATAGGAATTCTTTCCTTTAAATGGGAACAAAGGGAAGTTTTCCTATGGAATAACTATATGGGGATGACACCAACGCTCCTCCATCGCGACACCTGATTTCCTTGGAATTCCATAGGATTTAAGTATAATAAATAAAGGAAACTTTTCTAGGAATTCTGGGAAAAATGAAGGAAGGTTTTATGGGAATTCTTTCCTTTAAAGGAGAAAAATGGGAATTTCTATGGGAACACTTCCTATGGAATAACTATATCGGGATGACACCGATGCTCCTCCATTAACCTCCATCGCGACACCCAATTTCCTTGGAATTCCATAGGATTTAGCTATAATAAAAGGAAGTTTTATAGGAATTCTGTTCTGAGAGGAATAAGTTTTATGGGAATTCTTTCCTTTAAATGGGAACAAAGGGAAGATTTCCCATGGAATAACTATATCGGGATGACACCAATGCTCCTCCATCAACCTCCATTGCGACACCCGATTTCCTTGGAATTCCATAGGATTTATCCATAATAAATAAAGGAAAATTTTCCAGGAATTCCAGGAAAAACACAGGAATGTTTTATGGGAATTCTGGGAAGAATCAAGGAAAGTTTTACGGGAATTAAATGGGAACAAAGGGAAGATTCCCTTCGGAACCATCGCATCGCCTTTCGCCTCCCTCTTCCCGCAGCAGCATTCCAGCCTTCGGGAAGCAAGGAGTTAACCTCCCCTTCCCCTCTCCCGTTACATCTGGTGCTTGGAGCCGCTTCCTCCCTCTCCATCCCATCCCTACAAAGTTGGCACCGGCTCATCCCTGCCCCCCCCTTCCCCATCCCCCCCTTTATCCCGGGAATTGCGCGCGGATCCGATGGCGCGCGTTGCCATTAATTACAAGCTTGTCAGCGAAAGCATTCTGGGCGCCGAAGATGAATATGCAAATGAGGCCTCATTTGCATCTTTGCCTTTGTTGGAATGTCATTAATTATTACAGTTTATGATGATGAATGCAGCTGGCGCCGCGGCCGTAATTAGGCAGCAGAATGCCAGGAGGGAATGATGGGGGGGGGGGGGTGGAAAAGGGGGAAAACTGGGATGCAAAGTTCCTTGGAAAAGCTTGGAATTCCATGGAAAACATGGATAAAGGGGGTTTGGAGGTGTAGAACCCATAGGTTTAATGTGGGGCTATTCCCAAGGATGGGTTTTGCCTCTGATCCCATAGGATGGGGTTGAGATCCATAGGATGGCTATTCCCGGCTTTCATGGCAAGGATGGGGTTGACATCCCGGAATTCTGAGGATGGATTTTGCTTCCTGGAATTCCAGGATGGATTTTATCTCATGGAATTCCAGGATAGATTTGACCTTCTGGAATTCCAGGATGGATTTTTCCCATTTGGAATTCCAGGATGGATTTTCCCATTTGGAATTCCAGGATGGATTTTCCCATTTTGAATTCCCAAGGATGGATTTTCCCATTTTGAATTCCCAAGGATGGATTTTTCCCTCCTGGAATTCCAGGATGGATTTTATCTCATGGAATTCCTACTATGGATCCTACCTCCTGGAATTCCTAGGATGGGTTTGACTCCTTGAATCCCTAGGATGGGTTTTCCCATCTTGAATTCCCAAGGATGGATTTGATCTCATGGAATTCCAGGATGGATTTGACTCCCGGAATTCCAAAGATGGATTTTACCTCCTTGAATCCATAGGATGAGTTTTCCCTTTTGGAATTCCTAGGATGGATTTTCCCTCAAATCCATAGGATGGATTTTTCCTCCTTGAATTCATAGGAATGGAATTTTCCTCCTTTATCCTATAGGAATATTTCTATAGGAATATAGGTTTTACCCCCTGGAATTCCTAGCATGGATTTTCCCTCTTTCCATTCCTAGGATGGGTTCTACCTCCTTCAATTCCATAGGATTGATTTTCCATCCTGGAATTCTTAGGATGGATTTTCCATCCCGGGATTTTAGGATGGATTTTCCATCCTGGAATTCCTAGGATGGATTTTCCCTTCTGGAATTCCTACTATGGATCCTACCTCCTTCAATCCCAAAGATGTCCTTTCCTTCCTGGAATTCCTAGAACAACCTTCCCTTCATTCCATCCCTAGCATAGATTTTCCATCCTGGAATTCCTAGGATGCATTTTACCCCTTGGAATTCCTACAATGGATTTTCCATCCTGGGATTTTAGGATGAATTTTCCATCCTGGAATTTCAGGATGAATTTTACCCCTTGGAATTCCTTCAATGGATTTTCCACCCTGGATTTCCTATGATGGATTTTCCATCCTGGAATTTTAGGATGGATTTTACCCCTTGGAATTCCTACAATGGATTTTCCATCCTGGAATTCTTAGGATGCATTTTCCATCCTGGAATTCCTACAATGGATTTTCCATCCTGGATTTCCTAGGATGAATTTTCCATCCTGGAATTTTAGGATGGATTTTCCCTTATAGAATTCCTACTATGGATCCTACCTCCTTCGATCCCAAAGATGCCTTTTCCTTCCTGGAATTCTAGGATGGATTTTCCTTCCTGGAATTCCAGGATGCATTTTCCTTCCTGGAATTCCAGGATTCATTTCCCCTCTTCCCACCCCTCGCATCCCTTTCACCCCTATTGGATCAACGGAAAACAACCGGAATTCCATCCTTAGGAATTCCCTTTCCTCCATCCCCACTTTTCCTTCGGGATTAGCTCCTTGTTGTCTGAGGGATTGATGCGAATCCCTCCCCCCCCATTCCCGGCCTTGCCGACAGCATTCCGGTCGGGAAGCGGGCGGCGAAGGCTCCGGAAAAGCGGGAATGACGGGAGCAGATGGCAGCATTCCACATGAGCGAGCCGATCCATCAGCGCTGAAGGGCCCAGGTGCGGAGCTGCCCCCCCCCCATTCCCAGCCTGTCGCACGCATCCGGGCGGTATTCCATGAAGGATCCCGACGGGAGCGCAGCTGGAGCGGCAGGGCGCTCGCGGCCATTCCCGAAGGCTGGAAGTGGGGGGGGATGGGATTGGGGGGGGATGGGATGGGAAGGGGGGATTCCAATGGGAACCCCCCCACTGTATCCATAGGGAAGAATATCCCAATATCCTGTTTTAATGGGTTTAAGACATTCCCGATTGGCACATCCCGATATTCCATTGATTAAAGGTCCCTATATCCCACTTTAATGCCAGGTTAAAGTCATTCCCAATAGGCACATCCCGATATTCCATAGTCCAAAGTCCCTATATCCCACTTTAATGCCAGGTTAAAGCCATTCCCGATTGGCACATCCCGATATTCCATAGTCCAAACTCCTTATATCCCACTTTAATGGGAGGTTAAAGTCATTCCCGATTGGACTATCCCGATATTCCATTGATTAAAGTCCCTATATCCCACTTTAATGCCAGGTTCAAGCCATTCCCGATCGGCACATCCCGATATTCCATAGTCCAAAGTCCCTATATCCCATTTTAATGCCAGGTTAAAGCCATTCCCGATTGGCACATCCCGATATTCCATAGTCCAAAGTCCCTATATCCCACTTTAATGCCAGGTTCAAGCCATTCCCAATAGGCACATCCCGATATTCCATTGATTAAACTCCCTATATCCCACTTTAATGCCAGGTTCAAGCCATTCCCAATAGGCACATCCCGATATTCCATTGATTAAAGTCCCTATATCCCACTTTAATGTCAGCTTAAAGTCATTCCCAATAGGCACATCCCGATATTCCATAGTCCAAAGTCCCTATATCCCACTTTAATTCCAGGCTCAAGCCATTCCTTATAAGTCCTAAGTGCTGGAATTCCGTGTTGCTCCTGGCATTCCAAGTGTCCCATTCCCATTCCATCATTAGCCCCATGGCCGGAATTCCATAGGGAATCTTCCTGCCATCTCCCTAACAACATTCCCTCCATGAATCCCTATGGATTCCAACCTTATCCCAACCATTCCCATTGAATTCCATGATTTTCCAGCTGGACAACAGCAAGGCCACCACTAACCCCCTTAAATCCATAGGGATGCTCCCATACGGATGCAACCATGCGATCCAGGAGCAATTCCCAAAGGCCCCGGAATTCCATGTCTCCATCCCGCATCCCGCTTCCCATCCCATTGGGAATAGGGAGAGCTTACTTTGTAGCCGGGAGTTGCCAAAGGGAGGCGAGAGGTTGCTGGTCATGTCATAGGGATTCCCGTCTCCATAGTTCTGTAGGGAAAACCGGGATACATCCATGAGCTCCAGAATTCCCGACTCTGATTCCCGGTTTTCGGGAGCGAGATCCCTCTTTTTCCTGGCTTATTCCGTATGGAAGCGGGTTTGGAGCTGTGTGTTTGGGTGGTGGTGGGAAGATCCCGATGGAAAAGAGTGGAATTCCGGGAATTCCACCTTGGAAAACATGGAATAAGGGGGAAAAGAGCTGGAATTTGAAGGAGAAATGGGATCATTCCCTTCCTATTGGGAATGGGGCAGGGAACCTTTGGGAAAGGCCGGGAATGGGGTGGGATGATCCCGAGCTTCCCAAGCGGATTTGGAGGTGGGGAAAAGAGGGATGGAGAAGGGAATTCCAAGCTCCAAGGGACGTCTCCTTCCCTATTCCCATGGGATATTCCCATCGGGATAACTTACCCGGGATGGGCTGGGATGTCCTGTGCTGCTCCAGGCCCCGGAGCCTGTTCTCTCTTCCACATCTAGGGATGAAATGGGAAAGGTCAGCATTCCAGGCGGGATATCCCATTGGATACAATACGGATCCCTATGGATACCATTCGGCTCCATCCCGATCCCTTGGGAATGCTTCCCGTTCAGTCTCCAGCCCTTGGAGCATCGCCTATGGATAACCCATTCCCAATATCCCATTGGAGAATTCCCTTTGGAATGCCAAAGGGCTCATCCCAAGCCTTATCCCAAGCTTATCCCTATGGAAAACCGGCTTTGGGAGATGAAGGACACAATGGGATACACTGGGATAAGTGGGATATGGATACGAGCATCATCCAAGGCTTTGGGTCGTATCTGCATTCCCGAAGTCTGGAAAACATCAGGAATGAGCTGGAATGAAGGAGGAATGACAGGAGAATCCCATCTAATCCCATTGGGAATGATGGGAAGCAGGAATGCCGATAACTGGAAAAGTAGGGAATGCTCCTGCCCTTTCCCTATGGATTGGGATGGGAAGGAGCTTCAGATCCATAGGGATCCAGTGGGGCCTTGAAGAGGGAGGCCCAGCTTCTCCATTCATCCCATTCCCATTATCCCACTGGGAATGCCGAGCTCATCCCATTCCCATTATCCCACTGGGAATGCCAAGCTCATCCCATCCCCATTATCCCATTGGCATTCCCACAAGGATAACCCTAATGGGTCCTAAGGAGGAGATGGATGGAAGCAGGATCCATGACATTCCAAGCGTTCCCCATCCCGGGATAACTGGGATTCAATGGGATCCAAGCTAAAGGGGGTCCGGGAATGATGGGAAAGGGCTTTGGGAATGGGAATATAGGGATGGGAGGAAGAGGGAATAATGGGAATGTGGAGCTTCCCAATGGAGAAGGAAGGAGACATGGAAAAGGATGACGACATTCCTGGATTCCTATGGCATTCCCATCTCCATCACCATACCCTCAGCACAAATCCATAGGGATCTATGGAATTCCATTGGGAATGCCGTGAGAGGACCACAAACTGTCCATTCCCGATGGGAATTCCGGGATCAAAGGTGGGAATCCGATGGTTTTCCCAGTGTTTGGGCTGGGAAATGCCATTGATTCCATGGAATCATGGAATGCTTTGGGATGAGAGAGCTTCGAGCTCATCCACATCCATGGAAACGGGATGGCAATTCCATAAAGTGGGAATAAAGGGAATATCCATCACGGATCCCGATGGATTTAGGCTTTTCCAATGGGAATTCCATCCCATCGGGAAAGCCAACTCCTTCCCTCTATCCCAAAGCATTCCCGAAGCTTCCGGTTAGATCCAGCATGGAATCCTTCCATCAGATCCAATCAGCTGGAATGTCCGTATCCCAAATCCCAAATCCCATTAAAAGTATAGGAAGAGGCCTTGATGAGGTGGGATAAGGCGGAATTCCTATGGAATTTCCCTAAGGAATGTGGCCATTCCCTTCAAGGCCACATTGGGCAGTAAGCTGGACGGCATTCCAGAAGGTTGGAAGTGGATGTGCTATAAGGAAGGGCGTCATTCCCAAAAGTAGGAATGTTAATGGGAGAATAAGGAATTCTGTGCTCCCAATCGGGATTCCCAAAGGAATGGGTAGGAAAAGCTGGAATAGCACAAAGTTATCCCCCAAAAACAGGGATTTATGGAAAACTGGGAATAAAGCAGCTGATCCCAGGGAAATAAAGCCTGGAAAAGCCCAATTCCCGTTACACATCCCGAAATCCCGAAGCTTTGCTCCCAGTTTTCCATCTTAAAAGGGGAAAAACATCGGGATTAAGGGATAATGAATGGATTAGAGGCAGAAGGTCTGGAATTCCATAGGCAAATCCCAGGAATGGGAATGACGATGGAAGCTTTGGCCTCAACAGGAGCCCGGATCCCGGTTTTCCCATTGGGAATTGCGCTTCCCATCCCAAAGCCTGTATCCCGCTTGTTTTTCCCATCATTCCATGGGATTTCAAGGGATAGGGGGAAGCTTATCCATAGTTATCCTTTTCCCTATGGAAAACAGGGAGAGAACCACCCCATTCCCTTAGGAATGCCGAATATTCCCAAGAATTCCCTTTTGATCCCTATTTTTGGCTCCCGAAAACCATCCCATGATCCCGAAAGGATTTGCTGGGAAAGAATAGGGAAAAGATTCCCAAGTTCTGGAATGCTGCTCATAAATCCAATGGGATTCAGATCCATATGGATTGGAAGCATGGAATAACTACACCAGGAGCAGCATTCCTTGGAGCTTTAAATCCCTATGGAAATGCCCCCCAACGTTTGGGAATGGGAAGGAAAAGGAGAGGCCTCATCCCTAAAAATTCCTGTTGGGAATTCGGGAATGCCTTTTCCTATGGAATTCTATGGAATTCCTATGGAATTCTGCTTTAATTTCTATGGAATTCCGTTATTCCAATGGCAAGGATACACCGAACGCGGTATTCCATGGATACCCATTCCCAAAGCTCAGCACACATCCCATGGGAATCGTTGCCCATATCCCTCTTTTCCCAAGGAAACGGAAGCACCAGGCTTTGGGAATTGCCCCGATGGGAAAAGTCATTCCCGTTGTTTGGAATGTCGTCCGATCCCATTGGAATTCCATTGCGGAATGGTTTGTGCTATGGGTGAGACAGCACAAAGTTATCCCGAATTCCTTATTATTAGGGATATCGGGTTATCCAAGTGGGATAAAACATTGGGAATTGCATGGAATTCCGGTTCTTTGGGATCGGGAACATTTGGGAAAGGGATTGGCAAAGAGATTCCAGCACTTGGGAATAGCAACGAGCTGGGATTTTCCATGCGGAGCTGTTATCCCGACGCCATTCCCGAGATCCCGACGCCATTCCCGAATTCCCGGCCCCGAAATCCATGGATTTGCTGGCAAAAAGTGGGAAAGGATGAATTCCTTGGGAATTCTATGGGAGCAGCATCTGCAATCCCGATGGATTTGGGAGCGATCTCAATCCAATGGGAACAAGGCGACCTGTGCCTTACAGTATTCCCGAATGGGGGGGGGTGTTTTCCCTATGGATCCCTATTTAAGCACATTGGGATTCGGGAATTCCGAGCTTCCCGGGAATGCTCAAATCCATATCCCTATTGCAGATACAAGAAGCTTTCCATAGGGAAGCGCATTCCCGGATCGGGATTCGGGATACAAAGCTTGGGATACAAGGAGCATCCGACAGCACAAAGAGGATCCGGGTCCTTAATCCCATCGGATTCCCTGCGGGATACATCCCCCTTTGGGAGCATCTCGCTCCCAATAGGATGCATTGGGAATGGGGGAGATTCCCATTGCTTCCCGAAGAAAACGGGATCCTGGAAAGCTGGGAATGCTGCGGACTTCCAAGCGGGATGACAAAGCACAGGCAGCCATGCCGGAAAGCTGGAATGCTGCCTGGAAAAGGGAAGGAAAGGGGGGGGATGCGGTGGGAGACGCCTGAATGCAAGCCCTGGATACGGTGCTCTTCCCAATGGCATTCCCGATCCATACCCGCAGCATTCCCTATGGATCCAGTCCCATATTCCCTTTAAATGGTGATTCTGTGGGAATACAGACCCTCTGTATCCCGGTTTTCCTAGGAAAAGCAATGCTTTCCTATATCCCACCCTATTATCCGATCCTATTATCCCTATTGCCATCCTTTATCCGCACAGAATTCCCAATGGATCCCAAAAAGGGAATGGGATCGGAAGTGCCACGATCCCAATATTCCGAGGTGGAATCGAGGCAGGGAATGGGGCTCATTCCCAACCTCGGGAATGTGCCATTCCCACAATGGGGACGAGGCTCCGGGATAACGGTGGCCAAAAAAGTGGGATTCGGATGGAATTCCAGGATGTTGGCAAAGGAAGGAGGAGAAGGGAAACAAAGGCAGGGAATAAAAAGCCTGGATCCCGGCTGGAATTCCAATGGGAATCCCAAATCCCTTCGGCTTTTCCCACTTTTCCCAGTTGAAAAGCCCAATGGAGCTCCGCTGCCATTCCCGAAGTCGGGAATGGGGATGGGAATGGGGATGGGGGGGGGTTCAAATGTGCTTTTCCATCCCGATATTCCAAAGGGTTGGGAAACAGGGAATGATTCCCAAAGCTTCCATGTGGGATTCCAAGCGGGATTCCAACTTTTCCAATGGCATCCCTATGGATTTTCCCTATGGATTTTCCCTATGGATTTTCCCTATGGATTCTCCCTATGGATTTTCATAGCCTGCGCGGGGAGACAATAGCCACGCTTCCATCCGTATCCCTATGGATGCAATTCCCACCCCCCCCCCCCCCCCCCATTGCTCCCAACTTTGGGAATACCGCTAGGAAGGAAAAGGGGGAATAGCCATAAAGCTCCATAGTATCCCAATGGCAGGAATGATGTCGGGATAGAAACCTGGGATAGAAGGAGCATCATTCCCGAATGAAGGCATCAAAGTGATCCCAATGGGATCAGGGAAAAGGGGCTTTTTGGGATGAGTATTCCCTATGGAATTCCTTAGGCCGGCTTCTTTCCCGGCCGGAAAGATGGGATTGGCATTGATGGGATATTAGGGATATTAGGGATGCAGCATTCCTGAAATCGGGATCATTCCCCCCCATTCCCAAAAGGAAATAGGATTAATGGGAAAAGGAACGGGAAAATCCCAGTGTTTGGAATGGCCTCACACTGGGAATGGGGGGGGAAGGGATCAATCCCAATAGGAATTCCCGGTGCGCTTCCATAACAAACAGTGGGAATGCTGCCTTCGGGATGGGAAAGCAGCCGGCATTCCGATAGGGAAAGGATGCAATTCCAAGCTGGAAAACTCCATCCCGTTATCCCATAGGATTGCATGGAGCAAAGCAGGCAATGGACGGAAAGTTTCGGGATCGATCCCAAAGGAATGCTGTTTATCCCTGTGTCCGACGGTATTCCCTTTGTTTTTAGGGAATTCCATCGGGAATGCCACCTAAAGCAACCTCATCCTCTTTCCCATGCAAAAAAGCAGGGAAAAATAAACGGGAATGAAGCCGAAAAGTGGGAATTCCGCCCCAAATATTCCCAAATATTCCTTTTCTCGGGAAAACCGGATGGTTTTCCTGCTTTTCTTTAGGATTTATTCCTGCTTCCGAATAAGCCTGAAGTTTATGGGGGGTGGGGGGTGCAGAAATCCATGGAAAACTATGGAATAACGGTGAAAACCGGGAATAATCCACCATAAACAGCACTTCCAACCGACGGAATTCCAGGCAAATCCGAGCGCAATTCCCAGAAAACCAAGCCAAAAGCATCGGGATCCATCCATTCATTCCAATAGCCTCAGACAGGGAGGGAAGCGGCATTCCCGACGCCGGGATAGGGAGAGAGAGGAAAGCGCTTCCCAGATTCCCAACGTCGGGAATACGGGATCGGGACTTACTGGAGCCGGAGAAGTGTCCGCTTGCCAAGGAAGTTGGTCCGTTCTTCCCACTGCTCACCGGGGGGGAGAACATCTGTTGGGAATGGGGACAAAGGAGCGTTATTCCCTATGGAAAAGGACGGCATTCCCGGCTGGAAAACAGGGGGAAAAGGGTGGAAAACAGGGGGGAAAAGGATGGAAAACAGAAGGGAAAAGGGATGGAAAACAGGGGGATAAGTTGCGCTTCCCGGCTGGAATTCCGGCTGCGTTCGGGTTAACCCCTCGCTACCATTGGGATGCGATCCCGGTTTTCCAGCCTTTTCCCATTCCAAAGGTTGGGAAAACCTTATCCATGTGTGTTTGCATCCGCGCTTTGGGAATGCTGTGGGTAAGTGATGCCGGATCCCGGATCCAACACCCCCCCCACTTCCTTCCCTTTGGAATGCACCTTTCCATAGGGATGCGGGGCCGGAAAGCAAAGTGATTCCCAACCCCCTTCCCATAAATAACATGGGAAAAGGGGAGGGGATGGGATGGGAAAGGTTGGGAATAGGGATAAAAGGAGGGGGGATGTTGGGATGGGAGGAAGCCGAGTGCGGAATTCCGGTCGGGAATGATCCGAACGTTCCCAAAGCGACGGGAAAAGTTTCCCGATGGATCCAAGAGGGGAAAGGGGAATGGGAGAAGACATTGGAATGGGGGGGGATAAGGGGGGGGGGGAGGTCGTATTCCTATGGGATTCAGTGGGATTTTGGGTGCGTTAAGTTTGGGGAATGGGGGGGGAAGGGGATAAAAAGGGGGGGAAAAGATGGGAAAAGGGGGATAAAAAGATGGGAAAAGGGGGGAAAAAGAAGGGAAAAGAGGGAAAAAGATGGGAAAAAAGATGGGAAAAGGGGGAAAAAGATGGGGAAGAAGATGGGAAAAAGGGGGAAAAGATGGGAAAAGGGGAAAAAAGAAGGGAAAAGGGGGAAAAAGATGGGAAAAGGGGGGAAAAAGATTGGAAAAGGGGGAAAAGAAGGGAAAAGGGGGAAAAAAGACGGGAAAAGGGGGAAAAAGAAGGGAAAAAAGATGGGAAAAGGGGGAAAAAGACGTTAAAAGGGGGGGAAATGATGGGAAAAGGGGAAAAAAAGAAGGGAAAAGGGGTAAAAAGATGGGAAAAGAGGGAAAACAAACAGGAAAAGGGGGGAAAAGACGGGAATAAAGATGGGAAAAGGGGGAAAAAGATGTTAAAAGGGGGGAAAATGTCGGGAAAAGGGGGGAAAAGATGGGAAAAGGAGGGGAAAGGACAGGAAAAGGGGGAAAAGAAGGGAAAAAAAGATGGGAAAAGAGGGGAAAAAGATGGGAAAAGGGGAAAACAAACGGGAAAAGGGGGAAAACAAACGGGAAAAGGGAGAAAAAGTGGGATAAAAAGGGGGGAAAAAGACCTGAAAAGGGGGAAAAAGAAGGGAAAAGGGGGGGAAAAGATGGGAAAAGGGGGAAAAAGATGGGAAAAGAGGGAAAAAGAAGGGAAAAGGGGGAAAACAAACGGGAAAAGGGGGAAAAAGATGGGAAAAAGGATGGGAAAAGGGGGAAAAAGACGGGAAAAAAGACCTGAAAAGGGGGAAAAGGGGGGGAAAAGATGGGAAAAGGGAGAAAAAGTCGGGAATAAAGATGGGAAAAGGGGGAAAACAAACGGGAAAAGAGGGAAAAAGACAGGAAAAAAGATGGAAAAAGGGGAAAAAAAGACGGGAAAAGAAGGAATAAAGAAGGGCAAAGGGCATGAGAGGGATGAGGGGGACGTGGGAGTCAGTTTTCCATGTTTCGGGAATGCCGGATCCGCTCCTTACCGCACTGAAATCCAAGAGATCGCTGAGCTCTTTGTCCGTCCCTAAGGCAGCCATGCGCTGGTGGTGGTGGGGATGCATCCTAAGCCCCGCTCGGCGACCTGGAAGCACGGGAAGAGGCGTCGGGATGGGATGGGAATGTCGGGAATGTCGGGAAGCGGTTGGGAATGGGGACGGCAATGGGAGGGGAAGGGGGAGCGGGGCCCCGGCATCGCCGCTGGGTGCAACAGGAGGAGGTTCGGGCGCCGCGGTGCCAAGTTTGCGGCGTGGAAAAGGACGGGAAAAGGACGGGAAAACGATGGGAAAAAGGTGGGAAAACGGTGGGAATACGATGGGAAAATGATGGGAAAATAGTGGGAAAAGGATGGGGGGAAAATGGGGAAAAAACGGGGAAAAAAAACGGGAAAAAACGGGGAAAAACGACGGGAAAACGGTGGGGAAAGAACGGGGGAAAGAAGGCGAAAAACAACGGGAAAAGAACGGGAAAACAACGGGAAAACGGTGGGAAAACAGTGGGAAAACGGTGGGAAAACAGTGGGAAAAATGTGGGAAAATAATGGGAAAAGAATGGGGAAAGAAAGGGAAAAAAACGGGAAAAACAACGGGAAAAACAACGGGAAAAACAACGGGAAAAGGGGGAGAGGGACGGGAGGAGGAAGCAAAGGGGGAACAACAACAACAACAAGGGAATGGGACCGGGAATGGGATCGGGAATGGGGTTGGGAATGGGGTTGGGAATGGGAATGGGAATGGGAACGGGAACGGGAATGGGAACGGGAACGGGAACGGAGGCCGGGCCCGCACCCCCCCCCCCCCCCATTCCCACTTGGAGCGAACTTGGAAGTTAGCCGGGATCATCCCATTCCCAACCCCCATTCCCGGTTTTCCTTCCCCTCTCGTCCGGTCGGGATCGGGGAGTTGCGCGTTGTTCCCATCGGGACTTTTCCCATCGGGAATGCGATCGGGAATACGATGGGATCGGGAATGCGATCGGGAATGGGATCGGGAATGCGATGGGATCGGGACCCCCCCCCCCCCCCAAATCCCATTCCCATAAGCGGAACTTTACCTGCGCCGACCACGGGATTCCAGAGGGGGGGAAAACGGGAAGCGAAACGTTCCCGAAGTCGGGAATCTTCGGCCTCTCCGCAGCCCGGCCGGGACCGGAGCGCTTCCAAACGGGAATGTCGGCTCTTCCCGACAGCATCCCCCCCCCCCCCCCCCCGCTGCTTCCCGACCGGGTTCAGGCCGATCCCAATGATCCCAATGATCCCAAGGCTGATCCCAATGGTGATCCCAAGGATCCCGGCCCCGATCCCGGAGCCGTCGGCCCCGAGCGCAGCCACATCGCGGGGCTCCACATCCGGGCAATGCCCGCCCCTTATAAGCGGAGCAGACAATGACGGAGGGGAGGGATCGGGAATGGGGTTGGGAATGGGAATGGGGATGGGGATGGGGATGGGATGGGAATGGGGATGGGATGGGAATGGGGGGGATGGGATGGGAATGGGATGGGAATGGGAATGGGGGGGATGGGGGGGATTGGGAATGGGAATGGGATGGGATTGGGAATGGGATCGGGAATGGGGTTGGGAATGGGGTTGGGAATGGGGTCGGGAATGGGATGGGATGGGAATGGGATGGGAATGGGATGGGAATGGGATGGGAATGGGATCGGGAATGGGGTTGGGAAGGGGGTTGGGAATGGGATGGGGATGGGAATGGGATGGGGATGGGAATGGGATGGGAATGGGGGGGGATGGGATGGGAATGGGGATGGGAATGGGGATGGGGGGGATGGGAATGGGGATGGGAATGGGGATGGGAATGGGGATGGGATGGGAATGGGGGGGGATGGGAATGGGAATGGGATCGGGAATGGGGTTGGGAATGGGGTCGGGATGGGATGGGAATGGCATGGGAATGGGGGGGGGGATGGGAATGGGAATGGGGTCGGGAATGGGATGGGAATGGGAATGGGATGGGAATGGGATGGGAATGGGAATGGGGATGGGGGGGGATGGGATTGGGAATGGGATGGGATGGGGATGGGAATGGGAATGGGGTTGGGAATGGGATGGGAATGGGATGGGGATGGGAATGGGGTTGGGAATGGGATGGGAATGGGATGGGATGGGGATGGGGATGGGAATGGGGATGGGGGGGATGGGGGGGGATGGGATGGGGATGAGAATGGGATGGGAATGGGGATGGGGGGGGATGGGGATGGGAATGGGATGGGATGGGAATGGGGGGGAATGGGATGGGGATGGGGTTGGGAATGGGATGGGAATGGGATGGGGATGGGATGGGATGGGAATGGGAATGGGAATGGGATGGGAATGGGGTTGGGGGGGGGATGGGGATGGGAATGGGATGGGATGGGAATGGGGGGGAATGGGATGGGGATGGGGTTGGGAATGGGATGGGAATGGGATGGGGATGGGATGGGATGGGAATGGGATGGGATTGGGGATGGGATGGGAATGGGATGGGAATGGGATGGGAATGGGGTTGGGAATGGGGTCGGGAATGGGATGGGAATGGGATGGGAATGGGGATGGGGGGGGGATGGGATGGGAATGGGAATGGGAATGGGGGGGGATGGAGGGGAGAGGGGATGGGGGGGAAGGGGGGGGGAAGGGGGGGGGGGGGATTCCCGTTGGGATGGATTGGGAATGTGCGTGGGGATGGGAGTATTGAGGGATTTGGGATCATTCCTGGAATTGGGAACATTCTGGGATTTGGGATCATTCCTGGATTTAGGATCATACCCGGAATTGGGATCATTGCCACTTTTAGGATCAATTCCAGGGTTTCGGATCATTCCTGGAATTGGGAACAATCTGGGATCTGAGATAATTCCTGGAATTCAGATGATTCCTGGATTTGGGATCATTCTGGGATTTAGGATCATTCCTGGATTTGGGATAATTCCCGAGTTTGGGATCATTCCCAGTTTCGGGATCATTCCCATATTTGGGATCTTTCTGGGAACTGGGATGATTCCTGGATTTGGGATCATTCCCGGATTTAGGATCATTCCCATATTTGGGATCATTCATGAGTTTGGGATAATTCCCACAATTGGGATCAATCCCAGATTTGGGATCAATCCCATATTTGGGATAATTCCTGGATTTGGGATCATTCCTGGAATTGGGATCAATCCCAGATATAGGCTCATTCCCAGATTTGGGATTATTCACGGCTTTGGGATCATTCCCATATATGGGATCATTCCCAGAACTGGGATTATTCCTGTATTTAGGATCATTCCCAGATTTGGGATCAATCCCCAGTTTCCTGCCTCATCCCGGGAATCCCATAACCCCGAACGCAGGAAAACTGCCCCATTCCTTGGGATATTCCCGTTTATTTGGCCCTATATCCCATTGATCCCATGTTCCCAAGGGTCGATCCCATCCATCCCAAGTCATTCCATGCTTTTCCATAGGCTTTTCCTTACTCCCTCCATTGGCCTCTTCCCGATGCAAATCCTATAGGATAAGCCCATTCCCGGCTTCACTTCCCTATTATTCCCTATCCCAACCTATTGAATCCCAGAATTCCATGATATTCCCGGCCTAAATCCAGGCCTAAGGACATTCCCATCCCTTTTCCCTATGGCATTCCCACCTTTCCCTATGGCATTCCCACTTTAGGACTGGGATGCTACTGGGATCCATTCCCTATGGCATTCCCATATCCATTCCCTATGGCATTCCCATCCCTTTTCCCTATGGCATTCCCACTTTAGGAATGGGATACTATGGGATCCATTCCCTATGGCATTCCCACCTCCTTTCCCTATGGCATTCCCACTTTAGGACTGGGATACTATGGGATCCATTCCCTATGGCATTCCCATATCCTTTCCCTATGGCATTCCCATATCCATTCCCTATGGCATTCCCACCTCCTTTCCCTATGGCATTCCCACTTTAGGACTGGGATGCTACTGGGATCCATTCCCTTTGCTTCCCATATCCTTTCCCTATGGCATTCCCACTTTAGGAATGGGATGCTATGGGATCCATTCCCTTTGCTTCCCATATCCATTCCCTATGGCATTCCCATATCCATTCCCTATGGCATTCCCATCTCCATTCCCTACGGCATTCCCATCTCTTTTCCCTATGGCATTCCCACTTTAGGAATGGGATACTATGGGATCCATTCCCTATGGCATTCCCATCCCTTTTCCCTATGGCATTCCCACCTCCTATCCCTATGGCATTCCCACTTTAGGACTGGGATGCTATTGGGATCCATTCCCTTTGCTTCCCATATCCATTCCCTATGGCATTCCCATATCCATTCCCTATGGCATTCCCATATCCATTCCCTATGGCATTCCCACTTTAGGACTGGGATACTATGGGATCCATTCCCTTTGCTTCCCATATACTTTCCCTATGGCATTCCCATATCCATTCCCTATGGCATTCCCACTTTAGGAATGGGATACTATTGGGATCCATCCCCTTTGCTTCCCATCTCCTTTCCCTATGGCATTCCCATGTGGAATTGCGTTTCCTGCCCCATCTGCATCCCAGCTGTTGGGCAGCATTCCAGAGCCTTGGAAAAGATGGGTATTCCCAATGGATATATATGGGAATAGGGAAAGAATGGGATAAGGAATCGGGAATTGGGATTGGGATCAGCAAGGAGACGGGTTGGGAAGCTTGGGAATGATAGGGAAAAACAGGGAATGGGGAGGGATAAATGGGATCCCTGTTCTTAGGGATGTGCTGGAGCATCCGGAATTCCCAACTCCTATTCCTGCTTTAAGGAATTGCAGGGATCTTAAGGATAATGGGAATGGGATGGGAATGGGATGGGAATGGGATGGGGATAGGAATGGGGATGGGAATGGGATGGGAATGGGATGGGAATGGGATGGGAATGGGATGGGAATGGGAATGGGATGGGAATGGGATGGGAATGGGATGGGAATGGGGATGGGATGGGAATGGGATGGGAATGGGAATGGGGATGGGGATGGGGTGGGAATGGGGATGGGAATGGGATGGGAATGGGATGGGAATGGGGATGGGAATGGGATGGGAATGGGGATGGGAATGGGGATGGGAATGGGATGGGAATGCGATGGGAATGGGATGGGAATGGGATGGGAGCCAAATCCCATAGGAATGGGATAATCTGGAATGATCCGCTAAGGAATTCCTGGATGGATAATGAGTGTCTATAGGGAAGCCCATTGGGATCCATGAGCTGCTTTCCCGTATCCCGGTGGGAATTCCATGGGATTAGCAATGGAATTAAAGGGATTATTAGGGATTAATATCCCTTTATTAGGGTTATCCTTGTTATTCCCTATTCCAGGGCCTTAATCCCAACTAATTCCATATGGGAGAAGCAGAAGATTCCCAATAGGGAGTTTGATCCATTTGGGAATGATGCTATTCCCAAATGGAAGGGATGGGGGTGGGAATGGGGATGGGATATGGGATGGAAACGGGGATGGGATATGGGATGCAAATAGGGATGGGAATGGGGATGGGAATGGGATGGGAATGGGATGGGATATGGGATGCAAATAGGGATGCTCTATGGGATGCAAACAGGGATGGGATATGGGATGCAAATAGGGATGGGATATGGGATGCAAATAGGGATAGGGAATGGGATGCGAACAGGTATGGGATATGGGATGCAAATAGGGATGGGATATGGGATGCTCTATGGGATGCAAACAGGGATGGGAATGGGGATGGGAATGGGATGGGAATGGGATGGGATATGGGATGCAAATAGGGATGCTCTATGGGATGCAAATAGGGATGGGATATGGGATGCAAATAGGGATGAGATATGGGATGCAAATAGGGATGGGATATGGGATGCTCTATAGGATGCTCTATGGGATGCAAGCAGGGATGGGATATGGGATGCTCTATGGGATGCAAATAGGGATGGGAATGGGATGGGAATGGGGATGGGATATGGGATGCAAATAGGGATGGGATATGGGATGCTCTATGGGATGCTCTATGGGATGCATTCCCGGAGGCTGGAATGTCGGGATGCATTGAGGACAATGGGGAGCATCCCATGGGGCTGTGGGAAGGGATCCGGCTGGAAAAGTGGGAATGTTATAGGATCATGGGATGGGAAGAGATTCCAAGGGGGAATTCGCATGGATCCAGGCCATGGACATGCATGTACATACATTAACATACATGGACATACATGAACATACATGGATATACATTAACATATATGTACATACATTAACATACATGTACATACATTAACATACATGGACATATATTAACACACATGGACATACATTAACACACTTGTACATACATGGACACACGTGGACATACACAGTCACGTGGTCGCCCAATCACGTGCACACACGACCACGTGTGCACCACCGCACGTGGCCCCGCCCCCGTAACCACGTAGCCACGCCCACAACGCTGGGGGGGGAGGGGGAGGGAGAGGGCGGTCACGTGGGGGTCCACGTGAGGCGGGGGGGGGGGGGGGTGTCACGTGTGTGTGTATATACACGTGTGTATGTATGTATATGTATGTACGTGTGTGTATGTACACGTATGTATGTATGTACACGTGTGTGTATGTACATGTATGTACACGTGTGTATGTATGTACATGTATGTACGTGTATGTACATGTGTGTATATACATGTATGTACACGTGTGTATGTATGTACATGTATGTACGTGTGTGTAATGTACACGTGTGTATGTACATGTACGTACACGTGTGTATGTATGTACATGTATGTACGTGTGTGTATGTACACGTGTGTGTATGTACATGTATGTACACGTGTGTATGTAGGTACATGTATGTACGTGTATGTACACGTGTGTGTATATACATGTATGTACACGTGTGTACGTATGTACATGTATGTACGTGTGTATATATACATGCATGTACACGTGTGTATGTGTATGTATGTACACGTGTGTGTATATACATGTATGTACAGGTTTGTATGTACATGTATGTACGTGTGTGTATGTACACGTGTGTATGTATGTACATGTGTTTTTATGCGTACATGTACATGTATGTACATGTGTATGTATGTACGTGTGTGTATGTACATGTGTACGTATATGTGTACATGTATGTACGTGTGTATGTATGTACGTGTATGTACATGTGTGTATGTTCATGTATGCACATGTATGTGTGTACACGTGTGTATGTACATGTATGTACATTTGTACACGTATATGTTCACCTGTGTGCGTGTACCTACGTGTGCATGCACATGTATGTGAACGTATGTACATGTACATACGTGTATGTGTGTGCATGTGTATACAGGTATGTGTGTGTATGTACACGTGTGTGTATGTACACAGGGCTGTGTGTACGTACATGTGTGTACGTACATATATGTACGTGTGTGCGCACACATGTAAGTATGTACATGTGTGTGTATGTACATGTGTATATGCACATGTATGTACATGTGTGCGCACATATGAACGTGTGTACGTACGTGTGTACATACGTGTATTTGCACGTGTGTACATACATGTATGTATGTACATGTGTTTGCACATATGAACGTGTGTACATACGTTGTGTATGTACATGTGTGTACATATATGGGCATGTACACGCATGTACACGTACATATATGTATGTGGATGCACATGTATATGTATGTACACGTATGCATGTATTTCTATATACATGTATGTGCATGTATGTGTGTGCATGCACATGTGCGTATATGTCCTTGTATGTGCATGTACATATATGTATATGTCCGTGTATGTACATGTGTGTGTGTGCATGTATGTACGTGTATGTCCATGCATGTGCATATATGTGTGTGCATGTACATGTATGTACATGTATGTTCCTGCCCACGCCTGTTCATGTCCCCATTCCCTGTTATCCCAATCCCATTCCCTGTTATCCCAATCCCATTCCCTATTATCCCAATCCCATTCCCTGTTATCCCAAGCCCCATTCCCTGTTATCCCAACCCCATTCCCTGTTATCCATCCAATGGGATGGATTTGTGGCATTCCCAATTGTGGGGCTCCCATTTCAGCTCTTCCCTATCCGCAATTCCCATATCCCATAGGTTTCCTGCCCCTATTCCCTATGGGAATCTGGGAATTGCGGCATTCCCAATGGAGGTTGGGGAAGGAAGGCTTGGAAAAGAGGGAATGGGTCAGGGATAAGGATGGATAAGGATGGATAAGGAGGGAGAAGGATGGATAAGGATGGATAAGGATGGATAAGGATGGATAAGGAAGGATAAGGGTGGATAAGGATGGATAAGGAAGGATAAGGAAGGATAAGGATGGATAAGGATGGATGAGGATGGATAAGGATGGATAAGGATGGATAAGGAAGGATAAGGATGGATAAGGATGGAAAAGGATGGATAAGGATGGATAAGGATGGATAAGGATGGAAAAGGATGGATGAGGATGGATAAGGATGGATAAGGAAGGATAAGGAAGGATAAGGATGGATAAGGATGGATGAGGATGGATAAGGATGGATAAGGATGGATAAGGAAGGATAAGGATGGATAAGGATGGAAAAGGATGGATAAGGATGGATAAGGATGGATAAGGATGGATGAGGATGGATAAGGATGGATAAGGATGGATGAGGATGGATAAGGATGGATAAGGATGGATGAGGATGGATATGGATGGATGAGGATGGATAAGGGTGGATAAGGAGGGATAAGGATGGAGAAGGATAAGGATGGATAAGGGATAAGGATGGATAAGGAGGGATAAGGAAGGATAAGGATGGATAAGGATTGATAAGGGTGGATAAGGCAGGATAAGGCAGGATAAGGCAGGAGAAGGATGGATAAGGATGGATAAGGAAGGATAAAGAGGGATAAGGATGGAAAAGGATGAAGGATAAGAAGGGATAAGGATAGGAAAGGATGGATAAGGATGGATAAGGATAGATAAGAAGGGATAAGGATGGATAAGGAAGGATAAAGAGGAATAAGGATGGAGAAGGGGTAAGGATGGATAAGGAAAAGGAAGGATTAAAAGGGATAAGGATGGAGAAGGAGGAATAAGAATGGATAAGGATGGATAAGGAAGGAGAAGGAAGGAAAATAATGGATAAGGATGGAAAAGGAAGGATAAAGAGGGATAAGGATGGAAAAGGATGGATAAGAAGAGATAAGGATGGAAAAGGATGGAAGAGGGATAAGGAAGGAGAAGGATGGATAAAGAGGGATAAGGATGGATAAGGAAGGATGGATAAGAGGGGAAAGGAAGGATAAAGAAGGATAACGAGGGATAAGGATGGATAAGGATGGATAAGGATGGAAAAGAAGGGATAAAGATGGGAAATGATGGATAAAGAGGGATAAGGATGGATAAGAAGGATTAAGGATGGATAAGGATGGAGAAGAAGGGATAAAGATGGGAAAGGATGGAGAAGGATAAGGATGGATAAGGATAGGAAAGGATGGATGAGGATGGATAAGAAGGAATAAGGATGGAAAAGAAGGGATAAGGAAGGAAAAAGATGGATAAGGGATAAGGATGGAGAAGGATGGAAAAGGAAGGATTAAAAGGGATAAGGATGGAGAAGGAGGAATAAGAATGGATAAGGCTGGAAAAGTAAGGAGAAGGAAGGAAAATAATGGATAAGGATGGAAAAGGAAGGATAAAGAGGGATAAGGATGGATAAGGAAGGAAAAGGATAGAGAAGGATGGATAAGGATGGATATAAGGGATAAGGATGGAGAAGAAGGGATAAAGTGGGATAAGGAGGGATAAGGATGGATAAGAAAGGAAAAGGATGGATAAGGGATAAGGATGGATAAGGAAGGAAGAGGATGGACAAGGATAAGGATGGATAAGGATAAAGAGGGATAACGATGGGAAAGGATGGATAAGGCAGGATAAGGCTGGATAAGGTTTGCTGGGAATAAGCAGCATTCCCAAAGGGAAATCCCTACCTTCCTTGTATCCATCCCACTGGAACAGGGCATCACCTTCAGTATTCCCATCGGGAATCTGCTGTGGTTGCAGCATTCCCATTTGGGAATGGAGTTGGGATGAGAATTCCCACAATCCCCAATGTTTCCTCTTGGTTTCCATGGAATTCCATTGGGATGCTCCCAATCCCACCCCCCCCTTTCAATGGATCCCAAATCATTCCCAGCGTTGGGAATTGCAGCCTCTTCCCAATGGCCCATTCCGGGAGTCAAACTCATCCCTATGGATATTCCCAATGGGATCGGATCCATCTCCCTGTGCCATTGAGGATGAAATCCATGGAATTCCCTTTGATCCCAATGTTTCCCATCCCCCTTTCCCTACAGATCCCATTGATCCATAGGGATCATCCCTGCTTACCTCAATCCGGAGCCTGGGATTTCGGGATAGGGATGGGAGTGGACCAGGATAGAGCATCCGGATCCATTGGGATCCATTGAAATCCATTGGGATCCATTGATATCCATTGGGATCCGTTGAAATCCATTGGGACCCATTGGGATCAATTGGAATGCATTGGAATCCATTGGGATCCCTTGAAATCCATTGGGATCCATTGAAACCCATTGAAATCCATTGGGACCCATTGGAATCCATTGAAATCCATTGGGATCCATTGAAATCCATTGGAACCCATTGGGATCCGTTGAAATCCATTGGAATCCATCGGGATCCATTGATATCCATTGGGATCCATTGAAATCCATTGGATTCCATTGGGACCCATTGAAATCCATTGGGATCCATTGGGACCCATTGAAATCCATTGGGATCCATTGATATCCCTTGGAATCCATTAAAATCCATTGGGATCCATTGGAATCCATAGGGATCCATTGGAACCCATTGATATCCATTGGGACCCACTGGAATCCATTGAAATCCATTGGGATCCATTGGAATCCATTGGGACCCATTGAAATCCATTGGGATCCATTGAAATCCATTGGGATCCATTGGAATCCATCGGGATCCATTGAAACCCATTGGGACCCATTGAAATCCATTGGGATCCATTGATATCCATCAGGATCCATTGGAATCCATCGGGATCTATTGGAATCCATCGGGATCCATTGGAATCCATTGAAATCCATTGGGATCCATTGAAATCCATTAGGATCCATTGGAACCAGCCGGGATCCATTGAAATCCATTGGGATCTATTGAGATCCATTGAAATCCATCAGGATCCATTGAAATCCATTGGGATCCATTGAAATACATTGGAATCCATCGGGATCCATTGGAATACATTGAAATCCATTGGAACCCATTGAAATCCATTGGGATCCATTGAAATCCATTGGAATCCATCGGGATCTCCCCCCCCCCCCCCCCCATTTCCCATGGAATTCCTACCCTCTGGAATGCTGCCGATGAGGTAGGGAAAAGGAGAGACGAGATTCCAGCTTTTTAGTGGGATTCGGGATATGGGAATCACCAACATTCCAAACGGGAATTCCTCATCCCAAGGCCTATTTTATCCCAAAAATTCCCAGTTTTCCATGGATTTGACGCCCGAAACACCTGGAATTGCGTCCGCCCCATTCCAAACACTGTTATCCCAATCCCATTCCCTGTTATCCCAATCCCATTCCCTGTTATCCCAATCCCATTCCCTATTATCCCAATCCCATTCCCTGTTATCCAATCCCATTCCCTGTTATCCCAATCCCATTCCCTGTTATCCAATCCCCATTCCCTGTTATCCAATCCCATTCCCTATTATCCCAATCCCATTCCCTGTTATCCCAATCCCTATTATCCCAATCCCATTCCCTGTTATCCCATTCCCTGTTATCCCAATCCCATTCCCTGTTATCCCAATCCCATTCCCTATTATCCCAATCCCATTCCCTGTTATCCCAATCCCATTCCCTATTATCCCAATCCCCATTCCCTATTATCCCAATCCCATTCCCTGTTATCCAATCCCCATTCCCTGTTATCCCAACCCCATTCCCTGTTATCCCAATCCCTGTTATCCAATCCCATTCCCTGTTATCCCAATCCCATTCCCTATTATCCCAATCCCATTCCCTGTTCTCCCAATCCCATTCCCTGTTATCCAATCCCCATTCCCTGTTATCCAATCCCATTCCCTGTTATCCCATTCCCTGTTATCTCAATCCCATTCCCTGTTATCCAATCCCCATTCCCTGTTATCCCAATCCCATTCCCTGTTATCCAATCCCCATTCCCTGTTATCCCAATCCCCATTCCCTGTTATCCCAATCCCATTCCCTGTTATCCCAATCCCATTCCCTGTTATCCAATCCCCATTCCCTGTTATCCCAATCCCATTCCCTATTATCCCAATCCCATTCCCTGTTATCCAATCCCCATTCCCTATTATCCCAATCCCATTCCCTGTTATCCCAATCCCCATTCCCTGTTATCCCAATCCCATTCCCTGTTATCCAATCCCCATTCCCTATTATCCCAATCCCATTCCCTGTTATCCAATCCCCATTCCCTATTATCCCAATCCCATTCCCTGTTATCCCATTCCCTGTTATCCCAATCCCCATTCCCTGTTATCCCAATCCCATTCCCTATTATCCCAATCCTCATTCCCTGTTATCCCAATCCCATTCCCTGTTATCCAATCCCATTCCCTGTTATCCCAATCCCATTCCCTGTTATCCAATCCCCATTCCCTGTTATCCAATCCCCATTCCCTATTATCCAATCCCCATTCCCTGTTATCCCATTCCCTGTTATCCTATTCCCTGTTCTCCCAATCCCATTCCCTGTTATCCCAATCCCCATTCCCTGTTATCCTAATCCCTTTCCCTGTTATCCATTCCCTGTTCTCCCAATCCCATTCCCTGTTATCCCAATCCCATTCCCTGTTATCCCAACCCCCATTCCCTGTTATCCCATTCCCTGTTATCCCAATCCCATTCCCTGTTATCCCAATCCCCATTCCCTGTTATCCATTCCCTGTTATCCAATCCCATTCCCTGTTATCCAATCCCATTCCCTATTATCCAATCCCCATTCCCTGTTATCCAATCCCCATTCCCTGTTATCCCAATCCCCATTCCCTGTTATCCCAATCTCCATTCCCTGTTATCCAATCCCCATTCCCTATTATCCCAATCCCTATTATCCAAATCCCATTCCCTGTTATCCAATCCCATTCCCTGTTATCCCAACCCCATTCCCTGTTATCCCAATCCCATTCCCTGTTATCCAATCCCATTCCGTTATCCAATCCCCATTCCCTATTATCCCAATCCCATTCCCTGTTATCCCAATCCCCATTCCCTGTTCTCCCAATCCCATTCCCTGTTATCCAATCCCCATTCCCTATTATCCCAATCCCCATTCCCTATTATCCCAATCCCATTCCCTGTTATCCCAATCCCCATTCCCTGTTATCCCAATCCCATTCCCTGTTATCCCATTCCCTGTTATCCAATCCCATTCCCTATTATCCCAATCCCATTCCCTATTATCCCAATCCCATTCCCTGTTATCCCATTCCCTGTTATCCAATCCCCATTCCCTATTATCCCAATCCCATTCCCTGTTATCCCAATCCCATTCCCTGTTATCCCAATCCCATTCCCTGTTATACCAATCCCATTCCCTGTTATCCAATCCCATTCCCTATTATCCCAATCCCATTCCCTGTTATCCCATTCCCTGTTATCCCAATCCCATTCCCTGTTATCCCATTCCCTGTTATCCCAATCCCATTCCCTATTATCCAATCCCATTCCCTTTTATCCCAATCCCATTCCCTGTTATCCCATTCCCTGTTATCCAATCCCCATTCCCTGTTCTCCCAATCCCATTCCCTGTTATCCAATCCCCATTCCCTATTATCCCAATCCCCATTCCCTGTTATCCAATCCCATTCCCTGTTATCCAATCCCATTCCCTATTATCCCAATCCCATTCCCTGTTATCCCATTCCCTATTATCCCAACCCCATTCCCTATTATCCAATCCCCATTCCCTGTTATCCAATCCCCATTCCCTATTATCCCAATCCCATTCCCTGTTATCCCAATCCCATTCCCTGTTATCCCAATCCCATTCCCTGTTATCCAATCCCATTCCCTGTTATCCCAATCCCATTCCCTGTTACCCAATCCCATTCCCTATTATCCCAATCCCATTCCTTATTATCCCAATCCCATTCCCTGTTATCCCAATCCCATTCCCTGTTATCCCAATCCCATTCCCTATTATCCCAATCCCCATTCCCTGTTATCCAATCCCCATTCCCTATTATCCCAATCCCATTCCCTGTTATCCAATCCCATTCCCTGTTATCCAATCCCCACTCCCTATTATCCCAATCCCATTCCCTGTTATCCAATCCCATTCCCTGTTATCCTTATCCCATTCCCTATTATCCCAACCCCATTCCCTATTATCCCAATCCCATTCCCTATTATCCCAATCCCATTCCCTGTTATCCCATTCCCTATTATCCCAATCCCATTCCCTGTTATCCCAACCCCATTCCAAACACTGTTGGGATCGGATCCGGGAATTCCGGGATCATCCCCCCCCCCCTCCCCTTTTCCCCTTGGAAAAGGCATGGAATTTTATTTACAAGTCACACAAGGGGGGGGGGAGAACATTGGGAATGTCGGGAATCCGTTGGGAATAGCGGGATGGGCTCGCGGCATTCCCGACGTCGGGAATGGGCTCAGTGGCTCTCTCCTTTCTTGCCCACCACCTGCGGAGAGAAGAGGGAGGAGATGGGAGGGGATTCCTGAAACTAGGAAAAGCAGCATTCCCGAAAGTGGGAAAAGGTGGAATTCCCAAAAGTGGGAAAAGGTGGAATTCCCGAAAGTGGGAAAAAACAGTATTCCCAAAGTGGGAAAAGAGGCATTCCCGAAAGTAGGAAAAGGCGGTATTCCTTAAAGTGGGAAAAGGCGGTATTCCTGAAACTGGGAAAAGGTGGTATTCCTGAAAGTGGGAAAAGGTGGAATTCCCGAAAGTGGGAAATAACAGTATTCCCAAAGTGGGAAAAGCAGCATTCCCGAAAGTGGGAAAAGCGGTATTCCCGAAAAAGGGAAAAGCCGGTATTCCCAAAACTAGGAAAAGCAGCATTCCCAAAGTGGGAAAAGGTGGTATTCCCGAATGTGGGAAAAAACAGTATTCCTGAAAGTGGGAAAAGCAGCATTCCCAAAGTGGGAAAAGGCAGTATTCCCAAAAGTGGGAAAAGGTGGAATTCCTGAAAGTGGGAAAAGCAGCATTCCAAAACTGGGAAAACATGGTATTCCTTAAAGTGGGAAAAAGCGGTATTCCCAAAACTGGGAAAAGGTGGAATTCCTGAAAGTGGGAAAAGCGGCATTCCGAAAGTGGGAAAACATGGTATTCCCGAAAGTGGGAAAAGGCAGTATTCCTTAAAGTGGGAAAAGCCAGTATTCCTGAAAGTGGGAAAAAACAGTATTCCCAAAAGTGGGAAAAGGCAGTATTCCTGAAAGTGGGAAAAGCAGCATTCCCAAAAGTGGGAAAAGGCGGTATTCCGAAAGTGGGAAAACGTGGTATTCCTGAAAATGGGAAAAGCAGGTATTCCTGAAAGTGGGAAAAGCGGCATTCCGAAAGTGGGAAAACATGGTATTCCTTAAAGTGGGAAAAGGTGGAATTCCCGAAAGTGGGACAAAACAGTATTCCCAAAAGTGGGAAAAGCTGGCATTCCTGAATGTGCGAAAAGCGGCATTCCTGAAAGTGGGAAAAGGTGGTATTCCCAAAAGTGGGAAAAGGCAGTATTCCTGAAAATGGGAAAAGGTGGTAGTCCTTAAAGTGGGAAAAGGCGGTATTCCCAAAAGTGGGAAAAGCGGCATTCCAAAAAGGGGGAAAACATGGTATTCCGAAAGTGGGAAAAGCTGGTGTTCCTGAAACTGGGAAAAAACGGTATTCCCAAAAGTGGGAAAAGCTGGTATTCCCGAAAATGGGAAAAGTCGGTATTCCCGAAAGTGGGAAAAAACAGTATTCCCAAAGTGGGAAAAGGTGGTATTCCTGAAAGTGGGAAAAGCTGGTGTTCCTGAAAGTGGGAAAAGGTGGCATTCTGAAAGTGGGAAAAGGCGGTATTCCCAAAACTGGGAAAAGCGGCATTCCCAAAGTGGGAAAAGCCGGTATTCCTCAAAGTGGGAAAACCTTGGAAAAGCGGCATTCCTTAATTCAGGAAATGTGAAAAGCTGGGAAAAGCGGCATTCCTGAAGTCAGGAAGTGGGAAAACCTTGGGAAAAGTGGGATTCCTGCATTCAGGAAGTGGGAAAAACCTTGGAAAAGCAGCATTCCTACATTCAGGAAGCAGAATAAACTTGGATAAGCAGCATTCCCAAAGTCAGGAAGCACAATAAGCTTGGATAAGCGGCATTCCCGACATCGGGAATGGGGCTAAGCCCGACTCACCCTCTTGAAGTCATTCATGTTAGTGGCCTGCACTGGAGTCCCAATGAAGGTGAAGTAGGAAATCCTGGTGGTCTCCTCATCCCCATGGTTAGACTGGACAAAGAGCTGGGAACAGCAGGAAAACCGGGATCAGCATTCCCGAATCCGGGAATTCCGCCTGTTATCCAATGGGATTTGGGGTTTAAAGCGTCCCAATGGAATTCCCAAGGTCGGGAATGGGCCTTACGGTCACGCTATTGACGTTCTGGAACTTGACGTAGCGCAACGGGATGATCCCGTCTTCCCGGATCTCATCCCGGCTTAATTCCAGGGATTGGGTGGGTTCGCTCCGTTCGGCTTCCTCAAAATCCATGGATCGAGGGAGATTAGTGAAGATCTTGACGGATTTGGGGCCTTGGCCTGGGAAAAACGGGATCGGGAATGGGAATAAGGTTGGGAAGCGCGAAAACGGCGTTCCCGTAGCATTATCCCATAGGATTATCCTATGGGATTATCCTATAGGAATGGGGTTCACGCACCGTTGTCCGGGCCTTGGAATTTCATGGAGTAGAGCTTGACGGGTTGGCTGAAGGCGACGGTGATGAGGAGCTAAGGGAAGATAAGGAAGCAGCATTCCAGAAGTTGGGAATACTCATTGGATCTGCCCTTTAAGACCCATTTTATCCCAAAATCCCACTGTTTTCCATAGGAAAATGGATGGATTCCAATGGGAAACGCTTCCCAAAGGTGGGAATGGGATGGAGGAATGATCCCGATGGACATGGAATGAAGCAGCATTCCAGAAGTTGGGAATGCTCATTGGATCTGCCCTTTAAAACCCATTTTATCCCAAAATCCCACTGTTTTCCATAGGGAAAATGGATGGATTCCGATGGGAAACGCGTCCCAAAGGTGGGAATGGGATAATGGGATGATCCCGATGGACATGGGAAGAAGCAGCATTCCAGAAGTTGGGAATACTCATTGGAACCACTCTTTAAAACCCATTTTATCCCAAAATCCCACTGTTTTCCATAGGGAAATGGATGGATTCCAATGGGAAACGCTTCCCAAAGGTGGGAATGGGGTAATGGGATGATCCCTATGGATAATCCCATGGGATAACCTGCTGGTCGCAGTCGGATTCCAGGTAGGAAGCATCTCTCCGGAGGCAGTTGTCGAAGCCATGCTGGTCACTCTCATTGAGGCACTCGCAGCCGGCCTTGTTGATGAAGGGCAGGAGATCCATCTGGGAATGGGGGGATACATTGGGAATCATTGGGATACATGGATTGGGAATCATTGGGATGCATGGAATGGGATGCACAGGGATACATAGATTGGATTGGGAAGGGTTGGGATGCGTTGGGATGCATGGATTGGGAATCATCAGGATACATGCATTGGGATGCATGGATTGGGTTGGGAAGAGTTGGGATGTGTGGATTGGGATGCATTGGATTGGATTGGGATGCGTGGATTGGGTTGGGAAGCATTGGGATGCATGGATTGGGATGCATGGAATGGGAAGTGTTGGGATACGTGGATTGGGATGCATGGATTGGATTGAGAAGGGTTGGGATGTATGGATTGGATTGGGATGCGTTGGGATGCATGGATTGGGAATCATTGGGATACATGGATTGGGATGCATGGATTGGGATGCATGGATTGGATTGGGAAGGATTGGGATGTGTGGATTGGATTGGGAATCATTGGGATACATGGATTGGGATGCATGGATTGGGAAGGGTTGGGATGCATGCATTGGGATGCGTGGATTGGGATGCATTGGGATGTGTGGATTGGATTGGGATGCGTTGGGATACATGGATTGGGATGCATGGATTGGGATGTAGGGATTGGGATGCACAGGGATGCAGGGAGTGGATTGGGAAGGGTTGGGATGCGTGGATTGGATTGGGATGCAGGGAGTGGATTGGGAAGGGTTGGGATGTGTGGATTGGATGGGGATGTGTTGGGATGCATGGATTGGGATGCATGGATTGGATTGGGAAGGGTTGGGATGAAGGGCAGGCACTCGCAGCCAGCCTTGTTGATGAAGGGCAGGAGATCCATCTGGGAATGGGGGGAATCATCGGGATACATGGATTAGATTGGGATGCATTGGGATGGGTGCATTGGGAAGCGTTGGGATGCATGGATTGGGATGTATGGATTGGATTGGGAAGGGTTGGGATGCAGGGATTGGGATGCGTTGGGATGCGTGGATTGGATTGGGAAGGGTTGGGATGTGTGGATTGGGATGCGTGGATTGGGATGCATTGGGATGCATAGATTGGATTGGGAAGGGTTGGGATGTGTGGATTGGATTGGGAAGGGTTGGGATGCGTGGATTGGGATGTGTGGATTGGGATGCATTGGGATGTATGGATTGGATTGGGATGGATTGGGATGCATGGATTGGATTGGGAAGGGTTGGGATGAAGGGCAGGCACTCGCAGCCGGCCTTGTTGATGAAGGGCAGGAGATCCATCTGGGAATGGGATACATGGGTTGGGAATCATTGGGATACATGGATTGGGATGCATGGATTGGATTGGGAAGGGTTGGGATGCATGGATTGGATTAGGAAGGGTTGGGATACATGGATTGGGATGGATTGGGAAGCATTTGGATGCAGGGATTGGATTGGGATGCGTTGGGATGCATGGATTGGGATGGATTGGGAAGGGTTGGGATGCGTGGATTGGATTGGGATGCATGGATTGGATTGGGAAGGGTTGGGATGCATGGATTGGATTAGGAAGGGTTGGGATACATGGATTGGGATGGATTGGGAAGCATTTGGATGCAGGGATTGGATTGGGATGCGTTGGGATGCATGGATTGGGATGGATTGGGAAGGGTTGGGATGCGTGGATTGGATTGGGATGCATGGATTGGATTGGGAAGGGTTGGGATGCGTGGATTGGATTGGGATGCATGGATTGGATTGGGAAGGGTTGGGATGCATGGATTGGGATGCAGGGATTGGGATGTAGGGATTGGGAAGGGTTGGGATACGTGGATTGGATTGGGAAGGGTTGGGATGAAGGGCAGGCACTCGCAGCCGGCCTTGTTGATGAAGGGCAGGAGATCCATCTGGGAATGGGATACATGGATTGGGATGGGTTGGGAATCATCGGGATACATGGATTGGGATGTATGGATTGGATTGGGATGCGTTGGGATACATGGATTGGGATGCATTGGGATGCAGGGATTGGATTGGATTGGATTGGGAAGCATTTGGATGGGTGGATTGGGATGCATGGATTGGGAAGTGTTGGGATGCATGGATTGGATTGGGAAGGGTTGGGATGAAGGGCAGGAGATCCATATGGGAATGGGGGGATGCGTGGGATACGTGGGTTGGGATGCACAGCGATACATGGATTGGAATGGGATGCATGGATTGGATTGGGAAGGGTTGGAATGCATGGATTGGGATGCGTGGATTGGGATGCGTTGGGATGTATGGATTGGGAAGGGTTGGGATGCATGGATTGGATTGGGAAGTGCTGGGATGCATGGATTGGGAATCATTGGGATACATGGATTGGGATGTGTGGATTGGGGTGCATTGGGATGCATGGATTGGGATGCAGGGATTGGATTGGGATGCGTTGGGATGCATGGATTGGGATGCACAGGGATGCGGGGATTGGAATGGCATTCATTGGGAAGCGTTGGGATGTGTGGATTGGGATGCATGGATTGGATTGGGAAGGGTTGGGATACATGGATTGGGATGCATGGATTGGGAAGCATTGGGATGTGGGGAGGGGATTGGGATACATGGATTGGGATGCATGGATTGGATTGGGAAGGGTTGGGATGCATGGATTGGGATGCATGGATTGGATTGGGAAGCATTGGGATGCGGGGAGGGGATTGGGATACGTTGGGATGCATGGATTGGGATGCAGAGAGTGGGTTGGGATGCGTTGGGATGTGTGGATTGGGAAGGGTTGGGATGCATGGATTGGATTGGGAAAGGTTGGGATACGTGGATTGGGATGTGTTGGGATGCGTGGATCCCATAGGGAATGATTCCTGAATCCCATAGCAAATGATCCCTCCATCCCATAGACAATGATCCCTACATCTGATATGATCCCTCTATCCCATAGGGAATGATGGCTCCATCTAATAGGAAATAATCCTTCCACCCCATAAGGAATCATCCCATTAGGAATGATCCCTCCATCTCACAAGGAATCACCCACCCATCCCATAGGGAATGATCTCTCTATCCCATAGGGATCGACCTCTCCATCCTATAGGGAATCATCCCATAGCGAATAACCCTTCTATCCCATAGGGAATGATCCCTGCATCCCATAGGAAACAATCCCTGCATCCCATAGGGAACGATCCCCACATCCCATAGAGAACAATCCCCATATCCCATAGGGAACGATCCCCATATCCCATTGGGAATGATCCCTGCATCCCATAGGAAACAACCCCCGCATCCCATAGCGAATGATCCCTGCATCCCATAGGGAACAATCCCTCCATGCCATTGGGAATGATCCCTCTATCCCATAGGGAATGATTCTTCCATCCCATAGAGAATGACCCTTCTATCCCATAGGGAATGATTTTCCCATCCCATAGGGAACGATCCCTCCATCCCATAGGGAATGATTTCCCCATCCCATAAGGAATGATTGTTCTATCCCATAGGAAATGATCCCTGCATCCCATAGGAAATGATCCCTCTATCCCATAGAGAACGATCCCCACATCCCATAGGAAACAATCCCCACATCCCATATGAAACAATCCCCACATCCCATATGGAACAATCCCCACATCCCATAGGGAACAATCCCCACATCCCATTGGGAATGATCCCCACATCCCATATGGAACAATCCCCATATCCCATAGGGAATGATCCCTCCATCCCATAGGGAAAGATTTTCCCATCCCATACAGAATGATTGTTCTATCCCATTGGGAATGATCCCTACATCCCATTGGGAATGATCCCAGTATCCCATATGGAACAGTCCCCATATCCCATAGGGAACAATCTCCGCATCCCATAGGGAACGATCCTTCTATCCCATAGAAAATGACCCTTCAATCTCATAGGGAATGATTTTCCCATCCCATAGGAAACAATCCCCATATCCCATAGGGAACAATCCCCGCATTCCATTGGGAATGATCCCTGCATCCCATAGGGAACAATTCTTCCATCCCATAGGGAACGACCCCTGCATCCCATAGGCAATGATCCTTCTATCCCATAGGGAATGATTTTCCCATCCCATATAGAACAATTCCTGCATGCCATAGGAAACAACCCCTGCATCCCATAGGGAATGATCCATTGATCCAATAAGGAATGATCTATTGATCCCATAGGGAACGATCCCCACATCCCATATGGAACGATCCCCGTATCCCATAGGAAACGATCCCTGCATCCCATAGGAAACGATCCCTGCATCCCATAAGGAACAATCCCCGCATCCCATAGGGAACGATCCCTGCATCCCATATGGAACAATCCCTCCATCCCATAGGAAACAACCCCCGCGTCCCATAGGGAATGATTCTTCCATCCCATAGGGAATGATTCTTCCATCCCATTGGGAACGATCCCTGCATCCCATAGGAAACAATCCCCGCATCCCATTGGAAATGATCCCCATATCCCATTGGGAATGATCCCTCCACGCCATAGGGAATGACCCTTCTATCCCATAAGAAATGGTTTTCCCATCCCATATGGAACAATTCCTGCATCCCATAGGAAATGATCCCTGCATCCCATAGAGAATGATCCATTGATCCAATAAGGAATGATCTATTGATCCCTTAGGGAACAATCCCCATATCCCATATGGAATGATCCCTGTATCCCATAGGAAACGACCCCTGCATCCCATAGGAAACGATCCCTGCATCCCATAAGGAACAATCCCCATATCCCATAGGGAACAATCCCTCCATCCCATTGGGAATGATCCCTCCATCCCATAGGGAACAATTCTTCCATCCCATAGGGAACGACCCCTGTATCCCATAGAAAACGATCCATTGATCCCATATGGAATGATCCCATATCCCATAGGGACCAATCCCCACATCCCATAGGGAATGATCCCCATATCCCATATGGAACAACCCCCGCATCCCATAGGGAATGATCCCTGTATCCCATATGAAACAATCCCCACATCCCATTGGGAATGACCCCTCCATCCCATAGGAAATGATCCATTGATCCCATATGGAATGATCCCTGCATCCCATAGGAAACAACCCCTGCATCTCATATGGAACAATCCCTGCATCCCATTGGGAATGATCCCTCCATCCCATTGGGAATGATACCCCCATCCCATAAGAAATGATCCCTGCATCCCATATGGAACAACCCCTGCATCCCATAGGGAACGATCCATTGATCCCATATGGAATGACCCCCGCATCCCATAGGGAATGATCCCTCCATCCCATAGGAAACGATCCCAGCATCCCATAGGGAACGATCCCCACATCCCATAGGGAATGACCCCTCCATCCCATAGGGAATGATCCCCGCATCCCATAGGAAACAATCCCCACATCCCATAGGGAATGATCCTTCTATCCCATAGGGAATGATACCCACATCCCATAGGAAAAAAACCCCGCATCCCATAGGCAACGATTCTTTCATCCCATAGGAAATGATCCTTCTATCCCATAGGGAATGGTTTTCCCATCCCATAGAAAACAATCCCCACATCCCATAGAGAACAATCCCTATATCCCATATGGAACAATCCCCACATCCCATAGGGAATAATCCCCACATCCCATAGGGAATGATCCCTGCATCCCATAGGGAATAATCCCCCCATCCCATTGGGAATGACCCCTCCATCCCATAGGGAATGACTTTCCCATCCCATATGGAACGATCCCTGCACCCCATAGGCAACGATCCCCACATCCCATAGGGAACAATCCCTGCATCCCATTGGGAATGATCCCTGCATCCCATACGGAACAATCCCCACATCCCATAGGAAACAATCCCCATATCCCATACAGAACACCCCCCATATCCCATAGGACCCCCCCCCCCTACGCACGTATCCCTTGGGAATATCGGCCTCCTCGCCGGCCTCGTGCTCCAGGTGCAGCTTGAGCTTCTCCTCCAATCCCATGGGATCCGCTCCCTGGTACTGGTCGATCCGGACTTTGTTCCGGAAGAACAGGAATGTCGGCGTGGCCGAGATGTTGTGGGCGGCAGCTGTGGCCTAGGGAGGCGGTATTCCAGAAACATGGAATTGTCCATTGGATCCCATTGGATCCATAGGGAATGAGGTTGGGAATGGGTTTAACCCATTGGATCCATAGGGAATGAGGTTGGGAATGTCGGCGTGGCCGAGATGTTGTGGGCGGCGGCTGTGGCCTAGGGATGCGGCATTCCCGACAGCTGGAATCTCCCATTGGATCCCATTGGATCCATAGGGAATGAGGTTGGGAATGGGGTTTAGCCATAGGGAATGAGGTTGGGGAGGTGCTGAACCCATTGGATGTTGTGGGCGGCGGCTGTGGCCTAGGGATGCGGCATTCCAGAAACATGGAATCACCCATTGGATCCATAGGGAATAACATTGGGGAGGGGGTGAAGCCATTGGATCCATAGGGAATGAGGTTGGGGAGGTGCTGAACCCATTGGATGTTGTGGGCGGCAGCTGTGCCCTAGGGATGCGGCATTCCCGAAACATGGAATCACCCATTGGATCCATAGGGAATGAGGTTGGGAATGGGGTTAACCCATTGGATCCATAGGGATAAGGTTGGGGATGGGTTTAACTGCTCCAATCCATAGGGAATGATGTTGGGCACGTACATAATCCATTGGATCCATAGGGAATAATGTTGGGAATGGCTTTATCCATAGGGAATAACGTTGGGAATGGCTTTAACCCCTCCTATCCATAGGGAATAACGTTGGGAATGGCTTGACCCATAGGGAATAACATTGGGAATGGCTTTAACCCATCCAATCCATAGGGAATAAGGTTGGGGAGGTACTTAGCCCATTCAATCCATAGGGAATAATGTTGGGAATGGCTTTAACCCGTCGGATCCATAGGGAATAACATTGGGAATACCATTATCCATAGGGAATCCCACCTGGCACTGGTGCACATCCACCTCCAGGAACGCGGCCTGCGGGTACTTGGTGCTGAGGGCGCTGAAGGCCGGCGCGATCCGGACACAGGGGCCACAGCTGCGGACAAGGCACAGATCCAATGGGATACAGCAGCATTCCCAACGTTATCCATAGGGAATGTCCTCCCTTAACCCATCCGGATCCCATAAGGAAGCCTTTATAGGGCCATTCCCATCGGGAATGCCGCGTCACGACTAGGCCGCAACGACCAGGCCCGAACCCCCCCCCGTTTACCTCAGCGCACAGGCCCCATTCCCAACCCCATTCCCGGCCCCATTCCCAACCCCATTCCCGATCCCATTCCCGATCCCAAGCCGGGATACTGACCCCCTCATGGTGAACTTGACGACGGCCAAACGGGATCCAATGGAGCCCAATTCCGGTTGGAATTCCGCGTCATTCCCGATGGGCTTCACCCCCCCCATGGCTGCGGCTCCCCCGGAGCTGCGGCGTCACGGCCGGAAGGGGAGGACCGGAAGTGGAAGGGAGGCGCAGGCGCGGAGAGGGGGTGGTGCTGGTGGCGCCATGTTGGGTGAGGGCAAGGGGAGGGGAGGTGGAGGGAGGGCGGAAGGGGAAGGTGGTGCCGCCATCTTGGGTGAGGGCAAAGGGAAGCGGAAGCCATTTTAGGTGAGGGCAAGCGGGGGTGTGGCGTGGAAGCCATTTTAGGTAAGGGCAAAAGGAAGCGGAAGCCATTTTAGGGAAGGGCAAGGGGGCGTGGTGCCGCCGCCATTTTGGGTGAGGGCGAAAGGAACTGGCGGCCATTTTGTGTGAGGGCAAAGGAAGCGGAAGCCATTTTGGGAAGGGAAGGGGGGTGGGGGTGACGCCATCTTGTGTGAGGGCAAAAGGAAGCGGAAGCCATTTTAGGTGAGGGTAAAAGGGGAGGGACCGGCAGCCATTTTGGGTGAGGGCAAAAGGAAGCGGAAGCCATTTTAGGTATGGGCAAGGGGGGGAGTTGGTGGTGCCGCCATTTAGGTGAGGGCAAAAGGAAATGGCGGCCATTTTGGGTGAGGGCAAAAGGGGAGGGAGCGGCAGCCATTTTGGGTGAGGGCAAAGGGAAGCGGAAGCCATTTTAGCTAAGGGTGGGGGGGGGGGGTGTGGTGCCGCCGCCATTTTGGGTGAGGGCAAAAGCGGGGGGGCGGCAGCCATTTTAGATGACGACGTGGGGCGGGGTGGGGGCGCAGCCGCCATTTTGGGTGAGGGCAGAAGGAGCCGGCGGCCATTTTAGGTGAGGGCAAGGGGTTTGTGTGTGTGTATGTGTGTGGGGGGGGGGGGGTGCCGCCGCCATTTTGGGTGAGGGCAAAAGGAAGCGGAAGCCATTTTAGGTATGGGCAAGAGGGGGTGTGGTGCCGCCGCCATTTTGAGTGAGGGCAAAAGGAACTGGCGGCCATTTTGGTGAGGGCAAAAGGGGAGGGAGCGGCCGCCATTTTAGATGACGACGGGGGGCGGGGTGGGGGCGCAGCCGCCATTTTAGGTGAGGGCAAAAGGGACCGGCGGCCATTTTAGGTGAGGGCAAGGCCAGGGGGCGGAGAGGGTGACGCCATTTTAGATGACGACAGGGGGCGGGGAGCGCAGCCGCCATTTTGGGTGAGGGCAAAAGGAACCGGCGGCCATTTTAGGTGAGGGCGGGTGTGGGGTGACGCGAGAGTTCGGGTGCAGGCAAGAGGAAGCGGAAGCCATTTTAGGAAAGGGCAAAGGTGAAGTCGCCGCCGCCATTTTGTGTGAGGGCAAAAGGAGGCGGCGGCCATTGAGGTAACGGTAACCGCGGGGTATGCAGGGAGCGGCCGCCATTTTGAGGTCGGGCACAGGAAGCGGCGGCCATTTTAGGTGAGGGCAAAAGGGGAAGTAGCGGCGGCCATTTTAGGTGAGGGCAATCGCCTCGGCCGCCATGTTGCGCTGAGGGGCAGCTCCGATCCCTCGGGATCGGCAGGACCCCATTCCTGCCGTCGGGAATCCCGGCATTGGATGATCCCTATCACAAGGGGGTATCCGGTACACGGCAGCAAGCGGATGGAAGCCGCCCGCACTCACTGAGGTAAATCCCGGTTACAATCCCCATCATTCCCAATGGAATATCCATTGGGATCACTTGGGAATGGGCAGGATGAGCCCCGACCCCCCCTTACCTCCATGGGCCCCCCCCGGTCCCCATTGGTGCCCATTGAGGGCCTAGGAAGCCATTGCGCCGCCCGGTTGCCGTGGCGACGCCGCCTGCCGTAAGTGAGCGCTGGCGTGCGTGTGGGGGGGGCGCTTTACGACAGCGGCGCCATCTTTGCGGCAGGCGGCGGCGCTTGACGGCCCTGTCAGGCTCTGAGGTAACGGGAGGGAATGGGACTCGTTTTATGGCTTAAAAGCGACAGAATTCCCGATTTCCTTCGGAATTCCCGAATTCTTTCGGTATTCCCATTGGGAATGCGGTGGGAGGAGGGGGTTGGGGGCGGTGGGAATGGTTTGCAGCAGGTTCAGGGCGTTATGTTTGCTATAGAGCATCAGAGCCCGTTGTATTGGGGGGGGTATTCCAGAGGGTTGGAATTCCAGGTGGGATGGGGAGGGAAGAGTGGATCCCGATGATTCCCTAAGCTTGGAATGTGGGGGGTGTCCGGGATCAAAGGGCTGTGGTGTGTGAGGCCTTTCCCATTGGGAAGTGGGGTCCAATGATGGAATTCCCGATTGGATTGATGGAATTTGGGATGGGATTGATGGAATTTCCTAATGGGGTTGATGGAATTCCCTATTAGATTGATGGAATTCCAGATTGGATAGATGGAATTCCCAATTGGATTGATGGAATTCGGGATTGGATTGATGGAATTTTGTATTGGATTGATAGAATTCCCTAATGGTGTTGATGGAATTCCACATTGGATTGATGGAACTCTCTGTATCCCACATGGAATTCTGCTTCCCACATGGAATTCTCTCTGTATTCTGCATGAAATTCCACTTTCCACATGGAATTCTCCATGTATCCCACCTGGAATTCCACTTCCCGCATGGAATTCTCTGTATCCCGCATGGAGTTCTCTCTGTATCCTGCATGGAATACTGGTTCCCTATGGAGTTTTCCATGTATCCCACCTGGAATTCCACTTCCCATATAGAATTCTCTCTGTATCTTGCATGCAATAATGGTTCCCCATTGAATTCATTTCCTCTGTATCCCGCCTGGAATTCCACTTCCCGGATGGAATTCTCTCTGTATTCCACATGGAATTGTTTTTGTATCCTGCCTGGAATTGTGCTTCCCATCTGGAATTGCATTTCCCGTATGGAATTCTCTCTATATCCCCCATGAAATTCCGCTACCCTATGGAATACTCTCTGTATTCTGCATGGAATACTGCTTCCTTATGGAATTCTCTCTGTATCCCCCATGGAATGTTGCTTCCCTATAGAATTCTCTCTGTATCCCATATGTAATACTGGTTCCCTATGGAATTCTCTATGTATCCCATCTGGAATACCACTTCCCACATGGAATTCTCTCTATATCCCACATGAATTTCCACTTCCCTATGGAATTCTCCATGTATCCCACAGGAAATTCTGCTTCCCACATGGAATTCTCTCTGTATCCCACATGCAATACTGTTTCCCTATGAAATTCCACATGTATCCCTATGGAATTCCGCTTCCCTATGAAATTCCACATGTATCCCTATGGAATTCTGCATCCCTATGGAATCCCCCATGTATCCCTATGGAATTCTGTATTCCTATGAAATTCCCCATGTATCCCTATGGAATTCTATATCCCTATGAAATTCCTCATGTATCCCTATGGAATTCTCCATCCCTATGGAATCCCCCATGTATCCCTATGAAATTCCCCATGTATCCCTATGGAATTCTCCATCCCTATGGAATCCCCCATGTATCCCTATGGAATCCCCCATGTACCCCTATGGAATCCCCCATGTATCCCTATGGATCCTGTCTCCCACAGGCAGCATGGCCGGCAGCAGCCTGGTCCTCCCCATGGTGCTATGGGGTCACCAGGCCCCTTCCCATTGCATCTCCTGCCTGCTCCTGCTGCCCCCAGGCCCCAGTGTGCTCAGTGGATGCCAGGATGGACAGCTCTGCCTATGGGATCTGGCACCAGGACCGCAGGTGGGACAGTATTCCTGAGGTTGGGAATCACAGGGGTCAATGGGAGTCAATGGGGATCAATGGGGGTCAGTGGGGGTCAATGGGGATCAATGGAGATCAATGGGGGTCAATGCCAGGATGGACAGCTCTGCCTATGGGATCTGGCACCCGGACCGCAGGTGGGACAGTATTCCTGAGGTTGGGAATGGTGGGGGTCAGTGGGAGTCAATGGGAGTCAATGGGGATCGATGGGAGTCAATGGGGATCAATGGGAGTCAATGGGAGTCAATGGGATCAATGGGAGTCAATGGGGATCGATGGGAGTCAGTGGGGATCGATGGGGGTCAATGGGATCAATGGGAGTCAATGCGGATCAATGGGGGTCAATGGGATCAATGGGAGTTAATGGGAGTCAATGAGGATCAATGGGAGTCAATGGGGGTCAATGGGGATCAATGGGGATCAATGGGATCTGGCACCCGGACTGCAGGTGGGACAGTATTCCTGGTGTTCGGAATGGTGGGGGTCAATGGGAGTCAATGGGAGTCAATGGGGATCAGTGGGGGTCAATGGGAGTCAATGGGAGTCAATGGGGGTCAATGGGATCAATGGGAGTCAATGGGGGTCAATGGGATCAATGGGGATCGATGGGGAATCGATGGGAGTCAATGGGGGTCAATGGGAGTCAATGGGGATCAGTGGGAGTCAATAGGAGTCAATGGGGATCAATGGGATCAATGGGAGTCAATGGGGATCAATGGGAGTCAATGGGGGTCAATGTGAGTCAATGGGGATCGATGGAGATCAATGGGAGTCAATGGGAGTCAATGGGGATCAATGGGAGTCAATGCAGGTCAGTGGGAGTCAATGGGGATCAATGGGAGTCAATGGGGATCGATGGGAGTCAATGGGAGTCAATGGGGATCAATAGGGGTCAATGGGAGTCAATGGGGGTCAATGGGATCAATGGGGATCATGGAGGGTCAATGGGAGTCAATGGGAGTCAATGGGGATCGATGGGGGTCAATGGGATCAATGGGAGTCAATGGGGATCAATGGGAGTCAATGGGGGTCAATGGGTATCAATGGGGATTAATGGGGATTGATGGGGATCAATGGGAGTCAATGGGAGTCAATGGGATCTGGCGCCCGGACCGCAGGTGGGACAGTATTCCTGAGGTTGGGAATGGTGGGGGTCAATGGGAGTCAATGGGAGTCAATGGGGATCGATGGGAGTCAATGGAGATCAATGGGATCAATGGGAGTCAATGGGAGTCAATGGGGATGGATGGGAGTCAATGGGAGTCAATGGGGATCGATGGGGATCAGTGGGAGTCAATGGGAGTCAATGGGGATCCATGGGGATCGATGGGAGTCAATGGGGATCAGTGGGGGTCAATGGGAGTCAATGGGAGTCAATGGGGATCTATGGGGATCAATGGGAGTCAATGGGGATCGATGGGGATCAATGGGGGTCAATGGGGATCAATGGGGGTCAATGGGAGTCAATGGGGATCAATGGGAGTCAATGGGAGTCAATGGGAGTCAATGAGAATCAATGGAGATCAATGGGAGTCAATGGGGATCAATGGGAGTCAATGGAGATCAATGGGGATCAGTGGGAGTCAATGGGATCAATGGGAGTCAATGGGGATCAATGGGGATCGATGGGGATCAATGGGAGTCAATGGAGATCAATGGGAGTCAATAGGAGTCAATGGGGATCAATGGGAGTCAATGGGATCAATGGGGGTCAATGGGGATCAATGGGAGTCAATGGAGATCGATGGGAGTCAATGGGAGTCAATGGGATTCAATGGGATCAATGGGAGTCAATGGGGGTCAATGGGAATCGATGGGGATCAATGGGATCTGGCGCCCGGACCACAGGAGGGACAGCATTCCTGAGGTTGGGAATGGTGGGGGACAATGGGAGTCAATGGGGATCAATGGGAGTCAATAGAGATCAATGGGAGTCAATGGGATCAATGGGAGTCAATGGGGATCGATGGGAGTCAATGGGAGTCAATGGGGATCAATGGGAGTCAATAGGGATCAATGGGAGTCAATGGGGATCAATGGGGATCTATGGGAGTCAATGGGGATCGATGGGGATCGATGGGAGTCAATGGGAGTCAACGGGGATCAATGGGAGTCAATGGGGGTCAATGGGAGTCAATGGGGATCAATGAGGATCAATGGGATCTGGCGCCCGGACCACAGGTGGGACAGCATTCCTGATGTTGGGAATGGTGGCGGTCAGTGGGAGTCAATGGGAGTCAATGGGGATCGATGGGGATCAATGGGAGTCAATGGGGATCAATGGGAGTCAATGGGGATCGATGGGAGTCAATGGGGATCAATGGGAGTCAATGGGGATCAATGGGGATCAATGGGAGTCAATGAGGATCGATGGGGATCAATGGGATCAATGGGGATCGATGGGGGTCAATGGGAGTCAATGGGGATCAATGGGGGTCAATGGGAGTCAATGGGGGTCAATGGGATCTGGCACCCGGACCGCAGGTGGGACAGTATTCCTGATTATGGGAATGGTGGGGGTCAGTGGGAGTCAATGGGGATCGATGGGGATGGATGGGAGTCAATGGGGATCAATGGGGATCAATGGGAGTCAATGGGGATCAATGGGAGTCAATGGGAGTCAATGGGAGTCAATGGGGGTCAATGGGATCTGGCACCCGGACCGCAGGTGGGACAGCATTCCTGATGTTGGGAATGGTGGGGGTCAGTGGGAGGCAATGGGAGTCAATGGGGATTGATGGGGGTCAATGGGGATCGATGGGGGTCAGTGGGAGTCAATGGGGGTCAATGGGATCTGGCACCCGGACCGCAGGTGGGACAGTATTCCTGATTATGGGAATGGTGGGGGTCAGTGGGAGTCAATGGGGATCGATGGGTATGGATGGGAGTCAATGGGGATCAATGGGATCAATCGGAGTCAATGGGGATCGATGGGAGTCAATGGGGGTCAATGGGAGTCAATGGGGATCGATGGGGGTCAATAGGAGTCAATGGGGATCAATGGGGGTCAATGGGATCAATGGGGGTCAATGGGGGTCAATGGGGATCAATGGGAGTCAATGGGGATCAATGGGAGTCAATGGGAGTCAATGGGAGTCAATGGGAATCAATGGGATCTGGCACCCGGACCGCAGGTGGGACAGCATTCCTGAGGTTGGGAATGGTGGGGGTCAATGGGAGTCAATGGGAGTCAATGGGGATCGATGGGAGTCAATGGGGATCAGTGGGAGTCAATGGGAGTCAATGGGATCTGGCACCAGGACCGCAGGTGGGACAGTATTCCTGATAATGGGAATGGTGAGGGTCAGTGGGAGTCAATGGGAGTCAATGGGGATCGATGGGAGTCAATGGGGATCAATGGGAGTCAATGGGGATCGATGGGAGTCAATGGGAGTCGATGGGGATCGATGGGGTCAATGGGGATCAATGGGAGTCAATGGGAGTCAATGGGAGTCAATGGGAGTCAATGGGGGTCAATGGGAGTCAATGGGAGTCAATGGAGATCAATGGGGGTCAATGGGGATCAATGGGAGTTAATGGGGGTCAATGGGATCTGGCGCCCGGAACACAGGTGGGACAGCATTCCTGATGTTGGGAATTATAGGGGTCAATGGGAGTCAATGGGGATCAGTGGGAGTCAATGGGAGTCAATGGGGATCAATGGGAGTCAATGGGAGTCAATGGGGATCAATGGGAGTCAATGGGGATCAATGGAGTCAATTGGAGTCAATGGGGATCGATGGGAGTCAATGGGAGTCAATGGGGGTCAATGGGATCTGGCGCCCAGACCGCAGGTGGGACAGCATTCCTGATGTTGGGAATCACGGGGGTCAATGGGGATCAGTGGGAGTCAATGGGGATTAATGGGGATCAATGGGAGTGAATGGGGATTAATGGGGATCAATGGAGATCGATGGGGATCAATGGGAGTCAATGGGGATCAATGGGAGTCAGTGGGGGTCAATGGGAGTCAATGGGAGTCAATGGGAGTCAATGGGGATCAATGGGAGTCAATGGGAGTCAATGGGGATCAATGGGATCAGGCGCCCAGACCACAGGTGGGACAGCATTCCTGATAATGGGAATCATGGGGGTCAGCGGGAGTCAATGGGGATCAATGAGGATCAATGGGATTCAATGGGGATCAGTGGGAGTCAATGGGGATCGATGGGAGTCAATGGGGATCAATGGGAGTCAATGGGAGTCAATGGGGATCAATGGGAGTCAATGGGGATCAATGGGAGTCAATGGGGGTCAATGGGAGTCAATGGGAGTCAATGGGGGTCAATGGGAGTCAATGGGGTCAATGGGGATCAATGGGAGTCAATGGGGAATCGATGGGAATCAATGGGATCTGGCGCCTGGACCACAGGTGGGACAGCATTCCTGACAATGGGAATCACCGGGGTCAATGGGAGTCAATGGGGATCAATGGGGGTCAATGGGTATTGATGGGAGTCAATGGGGATCAATGGGGATTGATGGGGATCGATGGGAATCAATGGGAGTCAATGGGGATCGATGGGAGTCAATGGGAGTCAATGGGATCTGGCACCCGGACCACAGGTGGGACAGCATTCCTGATAATGGGAATTGTGGGGGTCAATGGGAAATCAATGGGAGTCAATGGGGATTAATGGGGATTGATGGGAATCAATGGGGATCAATGGGGGTCAATGGGGATCAGTGGGAATCAATGGGAAGTGCTGGGAGTCACCCCTTCCCCACCCCCCCCCGTCATCCACCCCATAATCCCCCCTTCAAAACTCCTATAACCCCATTCCCAACCCTTTTCCCTATGGATCCCTATGAATCCCTATGGATCCCAATGGATCCCTATGGATCCCAATGGATCCCTATGGAATCCCATAGATCCAACCCAGGGCTCTGCTCTTTGGCCATTCATCCTCCATCACTTGCTTGGCCAAGGCCTCGGCCTCCCAGGACCTGCAGTATGTGGTCAGCGCCTCGGAGAGCGGGTGAGTTCCCTATGGATTTGGCTTGGGAATGCCATGGAATTCCATGGAATTCCATGGGAAAACCGATCCGGATGGGCCTTGTCTTTGTCCCATCCTTTTAGTCCTATTCTTTGCCTTAATATGGGCTCTAAGGGACTCAAAGTGTGTGTTCTGAGAGCGGTATTCCAGAAAATGGGAATTCCATAGTGGGAAAATGGGATTTGGGATGGGGGGAATGAGCTATCCCAAGCGGAATTCCATTGGGATTAAAGGCCATCCATGCATCCCAATGGCCTAACCCCCCCCCCCAATAGCAACCTCATCCCATAAGGATCCCATTCCCGGTATTCCCATTTTTCCCATGCCATTCCCGGTATTCCCTATAGGGAAATGTGTTTATGGGATGTCGACGACGGCCGCTGCATTGAGTTCACCAAGCTAGCCTGCACCCACACAGGGATCCAGGTGAGCCCCAGCATTCCCAATGGGAATGACTTGGGAATACCGGCTCCGGGCTGGAATTCCCTATTCCCTTTAGTTCTATCCCATTCCCGGCGGATCCCAAGGGAGGCTCCTTTGCCATGGCCATTATCCCGAAATCCTGGTCCTGGATGCAGCCAGCTTGGAAGTGCTGTATTCCCTAGTATCCAAGATCGCTCCCGATTGGATCAGCGCCATGACCATCCTCCCATCCCAACGGACACAAGGTAAAGGGATGGGATTCCCATCATTCCAGCTTTTGGGAATGCCGGGAATGGTTTCCCGATCCCGTTTTCCATGGGTTTTCCATAGGGGATACAGTGGTGGCTGTATCCGTGACTGGTATCCTGAAGGTCTGGATTATGGGATCGGAAGAGGGACGGATGCAGGTAAGGAAATGACACAGCATTCCCGGTATTCCCAATGTCGGGAATGTTGATCCCACCCACACAGTTGTCCACGGAATTCCCAACTTTTCCCAGATTTCCCATGGGAATCTCACCTTTATTCCCCTTCCCGATGGTATTCCTATGGGAATCTCACCCCCATTCCTCTTCCCACTGGTATTCCTATGGGAATCTCACCCCCATTCCCCTTCCCAATGGTTTTCCTATGGGAATCTCAACCCCATTCCCCTTCCCAACAGTATTCCCATTGGAATCTCACCCCAATTCCCCTTCCCGATGGTTTTCCTATGGGAATCTCGCCCCTATTCCCCTTCCCATTGGTATTCCCATAGGAATCTCGTCCCCATTCCCCTTCCCGATGGTATTCCTATGGAAATCTCTCCCCCATTCCAATTCCCAATCGGATTCCTATAGGAATCTCATCCCCATTCCCCTTCCCACCCGTATTCCTATGGGAATCTCACCTGTATTCCCCTTCCCAATGGTTTTCCTATGGGAATCTCACCCTTATTCCCATTCCCACCAGTATTCCCAATGGGAATCTCCTGTCATTCCAGGACGCCGGCGAAGAGGAATCCAAGCCCATCCATTGCCAGCAATGCCGGAGCATCTCCCTGTGTCCCAGTGCTCCCCATTCCCTACTGGTCGTGTGCTCCCAGTACTGGCGGGTCCGTATGGAATACCATTGGGATAACCATCCCCATTCCCAACATTCCATAGGGATCCTTATGGATCATTCCCATTCCAGGTGCTGGATGCTGGGGATTACTCCGTGCTCTGCTCTGTATCCAGTGGGAAGCAGGTATGGAGCGGAGGGGAATTCCTGGATCCGGATACAGTCATTGTATGGAATGAGGATGGGAATTGCTTCATCTACAAACTTCCGGCCAGGTGGGAAAAGTGGGAAGCGCTCCCGGAATTCCCGGTTTCCAATAGGGAATAACATGGGAATGTTGAGGGTTTCCATTAATAACATGGGAATGCCGAAGGGTTTCCCTTTGGATGGCATTAGGGTCCTAACCCCCCCCCCTTTGTATTCCCGATGCTTCCATGGAAGGGATCCATTCATTCCCATTGGAAAAGGGTCATATTCCCATGGGATTCTTGGGGGCAACTGGAGCGGATCCGTATGGGAAGCATGGGATGGAAAGGGGTGTTTTCCTTAGGATGCCATGAGGTTTAAGGTGCTTTGCATGGCAAAGTATTCCATGGAATGATGGAATTCCGTGGAATTCTATGGAAATTACATTAAATTCCATGGAAATTCCATGAAATTCTGTGAAATTCCATTTAATTCTGTGGGAATTCTGTGGAATTCCATGGAAATTCCATGAAATTCTGTGAAATCCTGGAAATTCCATGAAATTCTATGGAAATTCTGTGAAATTCCTGGGAATTCTGTAAAATTCCATGGAAATCTTGTGAAATTTCATGAAATTCCATGGAAATTCCGTGAAATTCCATGCAAATTCTATTAAATTCTGTGAAAATCCATGGAATTCCATAGAAAATCTGTTAAATTCTACAGAAACTCCATTAAATACTTTTGAATTCCATTGAAATTCCATGAAATTCCATGGAAATTCCATTAAATTATTGGAAATTCCATTAAATTCTGTGAAATTCCATGGAAATCCCATTAAATTCTGTAAAATTATGTGGAAATTCCATTAAATTCCATGGAAATTCCATTAAGTTCCATGAAATCCCATGGAAATTACAAGAAATCCCATGGAATTCCTTGGAAATTCTGTGAAATTCCATGGAAATTCCATTAAATTCCATGAAATTCTGTTGAAATCCACGGAAATTCCATGAAATTACATGGAAATTCTATGATATTCTGTAAAACTCTGTGGAAATTCCATGGAATTGCATTGAAATTCCATTAAATTATATGGAAATTCCATTAAGTGCTATGAAATTCCATGGAAATAATGGAAAATCCATGAAATTCTATGGAAATTCCATTAAATTCCATGGAAATTCCATTAAATTTTGTGAAATTCCATGGAAATTCCATTCAATTTCATGAAATTCCATGGAATTCCATGGAAAATCTGTGAAATTCCATGGAATTCCATTGAAATTCTGTGAAAGTCCATGGAATTCCATTAAATATTGTGAAATCCCATGGCAATTCCATTAAATTCCGTAAAATTCCATCAAAATTCCATTAAGCTTCATCAAAATTCCACAAAATTCCATGGAAATTCCATTAGATTCCATGGAAATTCCATTAAATTTAGTGAAATTCCATGAAATTCCATGGAAAATCCATGAAATTCCATGGAAATACCATTAAATTTTGTGAAACTCCATGGATTTCCATGGAAAATCTGTGAAATTCCATGGATATTCCATGAAATTTCATGGAAATTCCATTAAATTCCATTAAATTTTCATGAAAATTCCATGAAATTCCTTGAAATTCTATGGAAATTCCATTAAGTTCCATGAAATTCCATGGAATTCCATGGAAAATTTATGAAATTCCATGAAAATTCCATGGAAAATCTGTGAAAGTCCGTGGAAATTCCATTAAATACCATGAAATTCCATTGAAATTCCATTAAATTCATGGAATTTCATGGAAAAACTATGAAATTTTATGGGAATTCTATTGAATTCTGTAAAATTCTGTGGAAATTTCCACAGAATTCCACGTTAAGTTCCATGAAATTCCATGGAAATTCTGTTAAATTCCATGAAATTCAATGAAATTCCATGGAAATTCCATGGAATTCCATGAAAGTGCCATAAAATTCCATGGAATTCCATGCACTGACACCGCTCCCATTGGAACCTGTGCACCTAATATCCTTGCTCCTGTCTACAGCTGCCTCCCTGCCAGCGCATCCTTCCGGATTGACGTCGGGAAAGCCATGGAAAACCTCATCCCTCCCACCTTGATCCACGTGGTCCAGAGAGCCGAGCACGAGGTAATTCCCATCCCATCCCATGGGATCCCCCCAATTCCATTGGGAATTCCATTGGAGTTCCGTTAAATTCTGTGAAATTCCATGGGAATGATGAGAAATTCCATGGAAATTCTGTGAAATTCCATGGAAATTCCTTTAAATTCTGTGAAATTCTGTTGAAATCTCTGGAAATTCCATGAAATTCCATTGAATTCCATTGAAATACTCTGAAATTCCATGGAATTCCATGAAATATTGTGAAAACCCATGGCAATTCCATTAAATTCCGTGAAATTCCATCAGAATTCCATTAAATTCCATTAAATTCCGTGAAATTCCATCAAAATTCCATCAAATTCCATGAAATTCCATCAAAATTCCCTTAAATTCCATTAAATTCTGTGAAATTCCATTAAATTCCATCAAAATTCCGCAAAATTCTATCAAAATTCCATTAAATTCCGTGAAATTCCATCAAAATTCCATTGAATTCCATTAAATTCCGTGAAATTCCATCAAAATTCCATTAAATTCCATTAAATTCCGTGAAATTCCATCAAAATTCCATTAATTTCTGTGAAATTCCATCAAAAATCCATTAAATTCCATGAAATTCCATCAAATTCCATTAAATTCCATTGAAATTCCATCAAAATTCCATTAAATTCCATGAAATTCCGTGAAATTCCATTAATTTCTGTGAAATTCCATCAAAATTCCATTAAATCCCGTGAAATTCCATCAAAATTCCCTTAAATTCCATGGAATTCTATCAAAATTCCATTAAATTTTGCAAAATTCCATCAAAATTCCATTAAATTCCATCAAAATTCCATTAAATTCCGTGAAATTCCATCGAAATTCCATTAAATTCTGTGAAATTCCATCGAAATTCCATTAAATTTCTGAAATTCCATCAAAATTCTTTTAAATTCCATTAAATTCTGTGAAATCCCATCAAAATTCCATTAAATTCCGTGAAATTCCATCAAAATTCCATTAAATTCCGTGAAATTCCATCAAAATTCCATTATATTCCATTAAATTCTGTGAAATTCCATCAAAATTCCATTAAATTCTGTGAAATTCCATCAAAATTCCATTAAATTCCGTGAAATTCCATCAAAATTCCATTAAATTCCATTAAATTCTGCAAAATTCCAACGAAATTCCATTAAATTCCATTAAATTCCGTGAAATTTCATCAAAATTCCATTAAATTCCATCAAAATCCCGCAAAATTCCATCAAAATTCCCTTAAATCCCCTCAAAATCCCGCAAAATTCCATGGAAATCCCATTAAATCCCATGAAATTCCATCAAAATTCCATTAAATTCCATGGAATTCCATCAAAATTCCATTAAATTCCGTTAAATTCCATCAAAATCCCATTAAATTCCATTAAATTCCATGAAATTCCATCAAAATTCCATTAAATTCCGCAAAATTCTATCAAAATTCCCTTAAATCCCATCAAAATCCCGCAAAATTCCATCAAAATTCCCTTAAATCCCCTCAAAATCCCGCAAAATTCCATGGAAATCCCATTAGCTCCCATGAAATTCCCCACATGAATCCCCCCAATCCCATTGGAATTCCCACCCGGATCCAATATTCCATCTTCTTCCCTATCCCATCCCTAGCTCCTCATCTGCCCTCCGGTCACCGGCTTCTTCTCCGGCCTTCTGGAATCCCATCCCAACCTCTTGATCCAAGGCAATTCCTCGGGAAGACTTTCCCTATGGAGCATCCCGGAAAACCTGGACCAACATGAAGGTATCCCATGATTCCCATTCATCCCTATGGAAAACCATGGAATGGGATTGGGATAATGGTGTTATCCCATTACAGGTATCCCGCTGGTTGCATCCCTATCCCTCCAGGAAGCCTTTGATTCCCTAAGCCCTCATCCCGCCGGGATCATCGACCAGCTCAGCTGTATCCCGGCATTCCCGGATCCGCTCCGGGTCACTTCCAGTGTCTATATCCCGATCCATGGAAGTCTGGTGTGTGGTCGGGAAGACGGGAGCATCGTCATTGTGCCGGCGACCCAGACGGCTATGGTGCAGCTGTTGCAAGGGGAACATGCACTAAGGAGAGGTGGGAATGTCGGGAATTCCATTGGGATAACACTGGGATAACACTGGGATAACACTGGGAATAACGGGAATATGAAGGTTATCCATAGGGAAACATGTAGACGGCTATGGTGCAGCTGCTGCAAGGGGAACATGCCCTAAGGAGAGGTGGGAATACTGGGAATACCGGGAATGCTGGGAATTCCCATTGGGATAACACTGGGAATAACGGGAACTTGAAGGTTATCCATAGGGAAACATATAGACGGCTATGGTGCAGCTGTTGCAAGGGGAACATGCCCTAAGGAGAGGTGGGAATGTCGGGAATACCGGGAATACCGGGAATTCCCATTGGGATACCGGGAATTCCATTGGGATAAACGGTTGGAATAAGGGGAACATGAAGGATATCCATAGGGAAACACATAGAGCGCGATGGTGCAGCTGTTGCAAGGGGAACATGCCCTAAGGAGAGGTGGGAATACCGGGAATTCCATTGGGATAACACTGGGATAACACCGGGAATAACGGGAACTTGAAGGTTATCCATAGGGAAACATATAGACGGCTATGGTGCAGCTGCTGCAAGGGGAACATGCGCTAAGGAGAGGTGGGAATACTGGGAATACCGGGAATACTGGGAATACCGGGAATTCCATTGGGATAACACTTGGAATGATGGGATAATGGAGGTTATCCATAGGGAAACATATAGACGGCTATGGTGCAGCTGCTGCAGGGGGAACATGCACTAAGGAGAGGTGGGAATACCGGGAATACCGGGAATTCCATTGGGATAAGCAGTTGGAATGATGGGATAATGGAGGTTATCCATAGGGAAAAGCATTCCCGATGGGAATGGGATAGGTGGAATTCACTGCGCTTAATGGGAATATCATTGGGAACATTGGGAATGGGGTGAAGTGGATGGGAAGTGGGATCTGGAAGCCTTTGGGATGGGGTGGATGTAAAGTATCCTGTATCCCGATCGGTATCCTACATTTGGGAATGCTGTGGGATGAGGTGGGATGGGATTGTTGGTTTTCCCACTTTTCCTTCCCACTTTTCCCCCTTTTCCTTCCTTGTTTTCCCACTTTTCCCAACTTTTCCTTCCCACTTTTCCCAGTTTTCCCCCTTCCCCATCCCATTATTCCCACCATTCCCACTCTTCTTTCCCAGTATTCCCACTATTCCCACATTTCTCTCCCAACATTCCCATCTTTCCCCCTTTCCCATCCTGTTATTCCCACTATTCCCACCTTTCCCATCCTGTTATTCCCACTATTCCCACCTTTCTCTCCCACTATTCCCACTATTCCCACTATTCTCCCTCTTCTCTCCCAGTATTCCCACTATTCCCACTCTTCTTTCCCAGTATTCCCACTATTCCCACTCTTCTCTCCCAGTATTCCCAGTATTCCCACTATTCCCACTATTCCCATCCCAGTATTCCCAGTATTCCCAGTATTCCCAGTATTCCCACTTTTCTTTCCCAGTATTCCCACTATTCCCACTATTCCCAGTATTCCCATCCCAGTATCCCCAGTATTCCCAGTATTCCCATCCCAGTATTCCCACTATTCCCATTCCATTATTCCCACTATTCCCATCCCATTATTCCCAGTATTCCCATCCCACTATTCCCAGTATTCCCACTATTCCCATCCCACCATTCCCACTATTCCCATCCCAGTATTCCCAGTATTCCCATCCCATTATTCCCACTATTCCCATCCCATTATTCCCCCTATTCCCATCCCAGTATTCCCACTATCCCCATCCCACTATTCCCACTATTCCCATCCCACTATTCCCACTATTCCCATCCCACTATTCCCACTATTCCCATCCCATTATTCCCACTATTCCCATCCCACCATTCCCACTATTCCCATCCCAGTATTCCCAGTATCCCCATCCCAGTATTCCCAGTATTCCCAGTATTCCCACTCTTGTCTCCCAGGCTGGCCCCCGCACCGCACCCTGCGCGCCCACCGCCACCGCATCACCTGCCTGCTCTACCCGCACCAGGTGTCCCAGCGCTTCCATCCCAGCTTCCTGCTTTCCGGAAGTCGGGATCCCATCCCACCCTTCCCCCTCCCCCATCCCAGCATTCCCACTCTGCTCTCCCACTATTCCCCCTTCCCCATCCCAGTTTTCCCACTTTTCTTTCCCACTTTTCCCACTTTTCCTTCCCATTTTTCCCCTTTTCCATCTTTCCAACTTTTCCTTCCCACTTTTCCCACTTTCCCTTCCCATTTTTCCCTTTTCCTTCCCTATTTCCCCCTTTTCCTTCCCACTTTTCCCCATTTTCCCCCTTTTCCTTTTTCCCACTTTTCCTTCCCACTTTTCCCACTATTCCCACTCTTCTTTCCCACTATTCCCACTATTCCCACCTTTCTTTCCCACTATTCCCACTATTCCCACTCTTCTTTCCCACTATTCCCACTATTCCCACTCTTCTCTCCCAGTATTCCCACTCTTCTTTCCCAGTATTCCCACTATTCCCACTCTTCTTTCCCAGTATTCCCACTATTCCCACTCTTCTCTCCCAGTATTCCCACTCTTCTTTCCCAGTATTCCCACTATTCCCACTCTTCTTTCCCAGTATTCCCAGTATTCCCACTTTTCTTTCCCAGTATTCCCAGTATTCCCACTTTCTCTCCCAGTATTCCCATTATTCCCACTCTTCTTTCCCAGTATTCCCACTATTCCCACTCTTCTTTCCCACTATTCCCACTATTCTCACTCTTCTCTCCCAGTATTCCCATCATTCCCACTCTTCTCTCCCAGTATTCCCAGTATTCCCACTTTCTCTCCCAGTATTCCCATTATTCCCACTCTTCTTTCCCACTTTTCCCACCATTCCCACTCTTCTTTCCCAGTATTCCCACTCTTCCCACTCTTCTTTCCCAGTATTCCCACTATTCCCACTCTTCTTTCCCAGTATTCCCAGTATTCCCCCTTTCCCATCCCAGTATTCCCAGTATTCCCATCCCACTATTCCCACTATTCCCACTCTTCTCTCCCATTATTCCTCCTTCCCCATCCCAGTATTCCCACTTTTCCCACTATTCCCAGTATCCCCATCCCATTATTCCCAGTATTCCCAGTCCTCTCTCCCATTACCAGGCTGGCCCCCGCACCGCACCCTGCGCGCCCACCGCCACCGCATCACCTGCCTGCTCTACCCGCCCCAGGTGTCCCAGCGCTTCCATCCCAGCTTCCTGCTTTCCGGAAGTCGGGATCCCATCCCACCCTTCCCCCTCCCCCATCCCAGCATTCCCACTCTGCTCTCCCATCATCCCCCTTGCCCATCCCCCCATTCCCAGCATTCCCACTCTGCTCTCCCATCATCCCCCTTGCCCATCCCCCCATTCCCAGCATTCCCACTCTGCTCTCCCATCATCCCCCTTGCCCATCCCACCATTCCCAGCATTCCCACTCTGCTCTCCCATCATTCCCACTATTCCCCCTTCCCCATCCCATTTTTCCCCCTTTTCCTTCCTTGTTTTCCCACTTTTCCCAACTTTTCCTTCCCACTTTTCCCACTTTCCCTTCCCACTTTTCCCCCTTTCCCTTCCCATTTTCCCACTTTCCCTTCCCATTTTCCCACTTTTCCTTCCCACTTTTCCCCCTTTTCCTTCCCATTTTTCCCCCTTTTCCTTCCCACTTTTTCCCACTTTTCTTTCCCACTTTTCCCCCTTTTCCTTTTTCCCACTTTTCCTTCCCACTATTCCCAGTATTCCCACTCTTCTCTCCCATCATTCCCACTCTTCTCTCCCATTATTCCCACTTTTCTTTCCCAGTATTCCCATCATTCCCACATTTCTCTCCCACCATTCCCACTCTTCTCTCCCAACATTCCCATCTTTCCCCCTTTCCCATCCTGTTATTCCCACTATTCCCACCTTCCTCTCCCACTATTCCCACTATTCCCACTCTTCTCTCCCAGTATTCCCACTATTCCCACTCTTCTCTCCCACTATTCCCACTATTCCCACTCTTCTTTCCCACTATTCCCACTATTCCCACTATTCCCAGTATTCCCATCCCACCATTCCCAGCATTCCCACTCTGCTCTCCCATCATCCCCCTTGCCCATCCCACCATTCCCAGCATTCCCACTCTGCTCTCCCATCATTCCCACCTTTCTTTCCCAGTATTCCTAGTATTCCCACTCTTCTCTCCCAACATTCCCACCTTTCTCTCCCGTTATTCCCATCATTCCCACTCTTCTCTCCCACTATTCCCCCTTCTCCATCCCAGTTTTCCCCCTTTTCCTTCCCATTTTTCCCCCTTTTCCTTCCCAGTTTTCCCACTTTTCCTATATTTCCCACTTTTCCTTCCCTGTTTTCCCACTTTTCCCACTTTTCTTTCCCCCTTTTCCCCTTTTCCTTCCCACTTTTCCCCATTTTCCCCCTTTTCCTTTTTCCCACTTTTCCTTCCCACTTTTCCCACTATTCCCACTCTTCTCTCCCAGTATTCCCACTATTCTCACTCTTCTTTCCCAGTATTCCCAGTATTCCCCCTTTCCCATCCCACCATTCCCACCATTCCCACTCTGCTCTCCCACTATTCCCCCTTCCCCATCCCATTTTTCCCCCTTTTCCTTCCCATTTTTCCCACTTTCCCTTCCCACTTTTCCCTTTTCCTTCCCAGTTTTCCCCCTTCTCCTTCCCTATTTTCCCACTTTCCCTTCCCAGTTTTCCCACTTTTCCATCTTTCCCACTTTTCCTTCCCTATTTTCCCCTTTTTCCTTCCCTGTTTTCCCACTTTTCCCACTTTTCCCATTTTTCCTTCCCTATTTTCCCCCTTTTCTTTCCCACTTTTCCCACTTTTCCCACTTTTCTTTCCCACTTTTCCCCCTTTTCCCACTTTTCTTTCCCAGTTTTCCCACTTTTCTTTCCCAGTTTTCCCACTTTTCCCACTTTTCCTTCCCAGTTTTCCTACTTTTCCCCCATTTCCTTCCCAATTTTCCCACTTTTCCCACTTTTCCTTCCCAGTTTTCCTACTTTTCCCCCATTTCCTTCCCAATTTTCCCACTTTTCCCACTTTCCCTTCCCAGTTTTCCCACTTTCCCTTCCCATTTTTCCCTTTTCCTTCCCATTTTTCCCCCTTTTCCTTCCTGGTTTTCCCACTTTTCTTTCCCAGTTTTCCCACTTTTCCCACTTTTCTTTCCCAGTTTTCCCCCTTTTCCCACTTTTCCTTCCCACTTTTCCCACTTTTCTTTCCCAGTTTTCCCCCTTTTCCCACTTTTCCTTCCCCATTTTCCCCCTTTTCCATCTTTCCCCCTTTTCCTTCCCAGTTTTCCCACTTTCCCTTCCCACTTTTCCTATATTTCCCACTTTTCCTTCCCTGTTTTCCCACTTTTCCCACTTTTCTTTCCCCCTTTTCCCCTTTTCCTTCCCACTTTTCCCCATTTTCCCCCTTTTCCTTTTCCCCACTTTTCCTTCCCACTTTTCCCACTATTCCCATCCCAGTATTCCCAGTGCTCTCTCCCATTGCCAGGCTGGCCCCCGCACCGCACCCTGCGCGCCCACCGCCACCGCATCACCTGCCTGCTCTACCCGCACCAGGTGTCCCAGCGCTTCCATCCCAGCTTCCTGCTTTCCGGAAGTCGGGATTCCAGTGTTATCCTATGGGATTGGCTCTCCGGGGAGAGGAAGCAGCAGTTCCGGGTGCACGGGGGGGAGGTCAGGCAGCTGCTGGTGCCGCCGGAGACATGCAGTGTGAGTTGGGATTCCCATTGGATCCATTGGGAATGGGGGGGGATAGGGGTGGGATGGGATTCCTCAGTTCCTGATCCATAGGGAATGATGGATGGATGCAGATGGGAAGGGTTTCCCCTTCTTAATCCATAGGGAATGATGGATGGATCCAGCCTCCAAATCCATAGGGAATGATGGATGGATATGGGTGGGAAGGGATTCCTCACTTCCTGATCCATAGGGAATGATGGATGGATTCAGATGGGAAGGATTTCACCACTCCAAATCCATAGGGAATGGGGGGGGATGGGGGGGGATGGGGTTTTCCTACTCTAAATCCATAGGGAATGATGGATGGATGCAGTGGGAAGTGCTTCCTAACTCCAAATCCATAGGGAATGGGGGGGCATATGGGTAGGAAGGGTTTTCCCTACTCTAAATCCATAGGGAATGGGGGGGGAGAAGGGGGGGATGGGGTTTCCTACTCTAAATCCATAGGGAATGATGGATGGATGCAGTGGGAAGGGTTTTCCCCTTCTTAATCCATAGGGAATGATGGATGGATTCAGATGGGATGGGTTTCCTCACTGCCTGATCCATAGGGAATGATGGGTGGATGCAGTGGGAAGTGGTTTCCCCTTCTTAATCTATAGGGAATTATGGATGGATGCAGTTGGAATGTATTGTCCCACTCCAGATCCATAGGGAATGATGGATGGATTCAGATAGGAACCTTTCCCATCTCCAAATCCATAGGGAATGATGGATGGATCCACCTGGAAACCATTTCCCCACTCCAAACCCATAGGGAACAATGGATCCGTCCACCTGGGAACCCATCCCAATCCCTATGTAATTCCCTATGCAATTCCCTATGTAATTCCCTATGGATCCCTTTGCTTGTAGCCCCGTGTCCAGCAGTGCATCTGCTCCGTGGCCAGTGACCACTCGGTGGCGCTGCTGAGCCTGCGGGAGCGCAAGTGCATCCTCTTGGGCTCCTGATCCATAGGGAATGATGGATGGATGCAGATGGGAAGGGTTTTCCCACTCCAAATCCATAGGGAATGATGGATGGATTCAGATGGGAAGGGTTTTCCCACTCCAGATCCATAGGGAATGATGGATGGATATGGGTGGGAAGGGTTTTCCCACTCCTAATCCATAGGGAATGGGGGATGGATACGGGTGGGAATCACTTCCCCACTCCCTAATCCATAGGGAATGATGGATGGATGCAGATGGGAAGCGTTTTCCCACTCCAAATCCATAGGGAATGGGGGATGGATATGGGTGGGAAGGGATTCACCACTTCCCAATCCATAGGGAATGATGGATGGATGCAGATGGGAAGGGTTTTCCCACTCCCAATCCATAGGGAATGGGGGATGGATATGGGTGGGAAGGGATTCACCACTCCCCAATCCATAGGGAATGATGGATGGATGCAGATGGGAAGTGCTTCCTAACTCCAAATCCATAGGGAATGATGGATGGATTCAGATGGGAAGCACTTCTCCACTCCAAATCCATAGGGAATGATGGATGGATGCAGATGGGAAGCACTTCTCCACTCTAAATCCATAGGGAATGATGGATGGATACGGGTGGGATGGGTTTTCCCACTTCCTAATCCATAGGGAATGATGGATGGATGCAGATGGGAAGCGCTTCCCCACTCGAAATCCATAGGGAATGATGGATGGATGCAGATGGGAAGTGCTTCCCCACTCCAAATCCATAGGGAATGATGGGTAGATAGGGGTGGAATGGGTTTTCCCACTTCCTAATCCATAGGGAATGATGGATGGATTCAGATAGGAAGTGCTTCCCCACTCCAAATCCATAGGGAATGATGGATGGATTCAGATAGGAACCTTTCCCCCCTTCCCAATCCATAGGGAATGATGGATGGATCCATCCTCCAAACCCATAGGGATCAATGGATGGATCCATCCACTTGGGAACCCTTCCCCCTCCCAATCCCTATGCAATTCCCTATGGATCCATCCTCCAAACCTATAGGGAACAATGGATCCATCCACTTGGGAACCCTTCCCAATCCCTATGGAATTCCCTATGTAATTCCCTATGCAATTCCCTATGTAATTCCCTATGGCTCCATCCCTTCCAGCCCCGTGTCCAGCAGTGCATCTGCTCCGTGGCCAGTGACCACTCGGTGGCGCTGCTGAGCCTGCGGGAGCGCAAGTGCATCCTCTTGGCCTCCTGATCCATAGGGAATGATGGATGGATGCAGATGGGAAGGGTTTTCCCACTCCCAATCCATAGGGAATGATGGATGGATATGGGTGGGAAGGGATTCACCACTGCCCAATCCATAGGGAATGATGGATGGATGCAGATAGGAAGTGCTTCCCCACTCGAAATCCATAGGGAATGGGGGATGGATACGGGTGGGAATCACTTCCCCACTCCCTAATCCATAGGGAATGATGGATGGATGCAGATGGGATGTATTTTCCCCATCCAAATCCATAGGGAATGGGGGATGGATACGGATGGGAAGGGATTCCCCACTCCAAATCCATAGGGAACAATGGATAAATCCATCCAGGAACCCTTCCCCTTCCCAATCCCTATGGAATGATGGATGGATCCAGCCTCCAAACCCATAGGGAATGATGAATGAATCCACCATCCCAATCCATAGGGATCAATGGATGAATCCATCCACTTGGGAACCCTTCCCCCCCCAATCCCTATGCAATTCCCTATGTAATTCCCTATGTAATTCCCTATGGCTCCATCCCTTCCAGCCCCGTGTCCAGCAGTGCATCTGCTCCGTGGCCAGTGACCACTCGGTGGCGCTGCTGAGCCTAAGGGAGCGCAAGTGCATCCTCTTGGCCTCCAGGCATCTCTTCCCTGTCCAAGCCATCAAGTGGCGTCCGGCCGATGACTTCCTGGTGGTTGGATGTGAGGATGGATCCGTCTATGTGTGGCAGATGGATACGGGTAGGGAATGGGGTCGGGATCCTATTGGTCCTATGGGATTGGGGGGGGGGATGCTGATGGGGGTTGTGGGTTAAGGATGGGGGGTTGTGGCTTAAAGATGGGGTTTTTTGCCTTAAAGATGGGGTTTAACACCTTAAAAATGGGATTTTCTGCCTTAAAAATGGGGTTTTCCACCTTAAAGATGATGTTTTCCACCTTAAAGGGTCCTTTCCACCTTAAAAGTGGGGTTTTCCACCTTAAAGATGGGGGTTTCCACCTTAAAGATGGGGTTTTGCAGCTTAAAGGTGATGGTTTCTGTCTTAAAGGGTGTTTTCCACCTTAAAATGGGGTTTTCCACCTTAAAAATGGTATTTTAACCCTTAAATGGTCCTTTCCGCCTTAAAAATGGGGTTTTCCACCTTAGAAATGGGGTTTTTCACCTTAAAGATGGGGGATTCCGCCTTAAAGATGGTGTTTTCCACCTTAAATGCTCCTTTCCACCTTAAAGATGGTCCTTTCCACCTTAAAAATGGGGGTTTTCCACCTTAAAGATGCTATTTTCCACCTTAAATGCTCCTTTCCACCTTAAATCTGGCCCTTTCCACCTTAAAAATGCTATTTTCCACCTTAAAAATGGGGTTTTCTACCTTAAATGGTCCTTTCCACCTTAAAGATGCTGTTTTCCACCTTAAAGTTGATGTTTTCCATTTTAAAGATGCTATTTTCCACCTTAAATCTGATGTTTTCCACCTTAAACTTGATGTTTTCCACCTTAAATCTGGTGTTTTCCACCTTAAATCTGATGTTTTCCACCTTAAATGGTCATTTCCACCTTAAATCTGGTGTTTTGCACCTTAAATGGTCATTTCCACCTTAAAAATTGTGTTTTCCACCTTAAAGTTGATGTTTTTCTCCTTAAAAATGGATTTTTTCCACCTTAAATCTGATGTTTTCCCCCTTAAAAATGGTCATTTCCACCTTAAATCTGCTCCTTTCCACCTTAAATCCCCCATTCCCCCTTAAACCTTCCCTCCTCCCCCTCCAGGTGCCCTGGACCGCTGCGTGATGGGCCTGACAGCAGTGGAGATCCTCAATGCCTGCGATGAGGCTGTGCCTGCATCCATGGATGCCCTAAGCCATCCTGCTGTTAACCTCAAGCAGGCCATGACCCGCAGGAGCCTGGCTGCCCTCAAGAACGTGGCCCATCAGAAGCTGCAGACACTGGCCACCAACCTGCTGGCCCCCGAGGCGGCGGATAAGGTCAGGCCTTGCCACCTTAAATGGGCCTTTCCACCTTAAATGGGGGTTTATGGCTTAAAGATGGGGGTTTATGGCTTAAAAATGGGGTTTTTCGCCTTAAAAATGGGGTTTTCCACCTTAAAAATGGGGTTTTCCACCTTAAAGATGAGGTTTTTCCATCTTAAAAATGGTGTTTTCCACCTTAAATGGGGGTTTCTGCCTTAAAAATGGGGTTTTATGCCTTAAAAATGGGGTTTTCCACCTTAAATGGTCTTTTCCACCTTAAAAATGGGGTTTTCCACCTTAAAGATGGGGGTTTCTGGCTTAAAGATGGGGTTTTCCACCTTAAATATGGGGGTTTCCGCCTTAAAGATAGTGTTTTCCACCTTAAAGATGGTGTTTTCCACCTTAAATGGGGGTTTATGCCTTAAAGCTGGTGTTTTCCACCTTAAAAATGAGGTTTTCCACGTTAAAGATGGGGTTTTCTGCCTTAAAAATGGGGTTTTCCACCTTAAAGATGAGGTTTTCCACCTTAAATGGGGTTTTCTGCCTTAATAATGGGGGGTTCTGCCTTAAAAATGGGGGTTTCCACCTTAAAAATGGTGTTTTCCACCTTAAAGATGGTGATTCCCACTTTAAAGATGGGGGTTTCTACCTTAAATGGTCCTTTCCACCTAAAGGATGGGGATTTCCACCTTAAAAATGAGGTTTTCCACCTTAAAGTTGATGTTTTCCACCTTAAATCTGATGTTTTCCACCTTAAACCTGATATTTTCCACCTTAAATTGTCTTTTCCACCTTAAATCTGATCTTTTCCACCTTAAATGTGATGTTTTCCACCTTAAATCTGGTATTTTCCACCTTAAATCTCATGTTTTCCACCTTAAACCTGATATTTTCCACCTTAAATTGTCTTTTCCACCTTAAATTGTCTTTTCCACCTTAAATCTGATATTTTCCACCTTAAATCTGACCTTTTCCACCTTAAACCTGACATTTTCCACCTTAAATCTGATCTTTTCCACCTTAAATCTGACCTTTTCCACCTTAAATCTGATGTTTTCCACCTTAAACCTGATGTTTTCCACCTTAAATCTGATATTTTCCACCTTAAATCTGGTCTTTTCCACCTTAAATCTGGTCTTTTCCACCTTAAACCTGATATTTTCCACCTTAAATTGTCTTTTCCACCTTAAATCTGGTGTTTTCCCCCTTAAACCTGACATTTCCCCCTTAAAAATGATATTTTCCACCTTAAATATGGTGTTTTCCACCTTAAACCTGCTGTTTTCCACCTTAAATCTGATGTTTTCCACCTTAAACCTGCCATTCCACCTTAAATCTGGTGTTTTCCACCTTAAATCTGGTCTTTTCCACCTTAAATCTGATGTTTTCCACCTTAAACCTGATGTTTTCCACCTTAAATCTGATGTTTCCCACCTTAAATCTGATGTTTTCCACCTTAAACCTGATGTTTTCCACCTTAAATCTGATGTTTTCCACCTTAAATCTGGTCTTTTCCACCTTAAATATGGGGTTTTCTACCTTAAACATGGTCTTTTCCACCTTAAATGGTCTTTTCCTCCTTAAAGATGTTGTTTTCCACCTCTAAATATAGGGTTTTCCACCTTAAATCTGATGTTTTCCACTTTAAATCTGATGTTTTCCCCTTTAAACCTGACATTTCCCCCTTAAAATGGTTTTTTCTACCTTAAATATGTAGTTTTCCACCTTAAATGTGGTATTTTCCACCTTAAAAATGACGTTTTCCACCTTAAATTGTCTTTTCCACCTTAAATCTGATATTTTCCACCTTAAATCTGATGTTTTCCACCTTAAATCTGATGTTTTCCACCTTAAACCTGATCTTTTCCACCTTAAATCTGATGTTTTCCACCTTAAATCTGGTCTTTTCCACCTTTAATATGGGGATTTCCACCTTAAATCTGATGTTTTCCACCTTAAATCTGATATTTTCCACCTTAAATCTGATCTTTTCCACCTTAAATCTGACGTTTTCCACCTTAAATCTGATCTTTCCCACCTTAAATTGTCTTTTCCACCTTAAATCTGGTCTTTTCCACCTTTAATATGGGGTTTTCCACCTTAAATCTCAAGTTTTCCACCTTAAACATGATGTTTTCCACCTTAAATCTGATCTTTTCCACCTTAAACCTGACATTTTCCACCTTAAACCTGATATTTTCCACCTTAAACCTGATCTTTCCCACCTTAAACCTGACATTTCCCCCTTAAAATGATATTTTCCACCTTAAACCTGACATTTTCCACCTTAAATCTGATCTTTCCACCTTAAATCTGGTCTATTCCACCTTAAACCTGACCTTTTCCCCCTTACCCCATCCCTCCCCAGTCCCACCTCCCCAAATCCCCCCCCAATTCCCTCTCCATCCAATCCCTTAAAGCCAACAGCTCCGATCCCGACATCCACGTCCTCTTCTTCGACGTCGAGGCCTTGATCCTACAACTCCTAAGCGACGAAGCTTCCCGATCCCGGAATCCCAGCTCATCCCAAGACCCCATCCCAAAAGCTTCCGGGATCCTGGATAAAGGCCCTTCCTTCCTAGCCGCCAATAGGGCGGCCGTCCTATTCCAGCAGGTTAAGGAGAGCATCAAGGAGAACCTAAAGGAACACCTATTGGATGAGGATGAGGATGAGGACGGATCCGTCCGGAGCCGCGATCCCAAATCCAAGCCTCTGGAATCCCATATCCCTATGGATACAGCCAGGTTGTTCCTCTCCTGCCTCCACGCTTGGGGTCTGGATCCCAACCTGGATAGGCTCTGCTTGGAGCGGTTGGGAATGCTCCGACCCCATTGCGCTGTCTCCTTCGGGCTCCTATCCCGCGGGGCCCATATGTCCCTAATGCTTCCGGGATACGTCCGGAATTCCATAGGGAATACCGCATGGAAGACATCGGGAACCTATGGGATATCCCGAGCGGTCACCACCCAGCATCTCCTCTCCATCATCTCCTTGGCCAATACCCTAATGGGCATGAGCGAGGCCACGTTCCTTATGGGACAGCGAGGAGGCTCCAGGTGGGATCCATAGGGATTCATCCCATTATCCCATTATCCCTTTATCCCGTTATCCCGTTATCCCATTATCCCGTTACCCATTATCCCGTTATCCCGTTATCCCATTATCCCATTATCCCGTTATCCCATTTTCCCTTTATCCCATTATCCCATTATCCCTTTATCCCGTTATCCCACTATCCCATTATCCCATTATCCCGTTATCCCATTATCCCGCTATCCCATTATCCCTTTATCCCATTATCCCGTTATCCCTTTATCCCATTATCCCGTTATCCCATTATCCCATTATCCCATTATCCCATTATCCCATTATCCCGTTATCCCATTATCCCCTTATCCCATTATCCCTTTATCCCATTATCCCGTTATACCATTATCCCATTATCCCTTTATCCCATTATCCCTTTATCCCATTATCCCATTATCCCGTTATCCCATTATCCCTTTATCCCATTATCCCGTTACCCCATTATCCCATTATCCCGTTATCCCATTATCCCATTATCCCGTTATCCCGTTATCCCATTATCCCTTTATCCCATTATCCCATTATCCCGTTATCCCATTATCCCTTTATCCCATTATCCCTTTATCCCATTATCCCATTATCCCATTATCCCGTTACCCCTTTATCCCATTATCCCATTATCCCTTTATCCCATTATCCCTTTGATCCCGGTTTTCCATAGGTCATCCCAAGCGGAATGCTGGCGTTCCAAGGCTCCCCCTGCATCCCAAGGTACATCCCATTGGATCCCATTGGAATTCCCAAAGGATGATCCCGGTATTCCCATTGGGATTCTGACTCTTTCCCATCCGGTATTCCCGGATTAGGGAATGTGGCTGCTCCATCGGATGCTCCTGCTGCTTCCCATCCCTCTTTCCTGGTCAATGAAGGTATTCCCGGATGGGATTCCCATGGGATAATGGGATAATAATGGGATAATGGGATAAGGGGATAATGGGATAATGGGATAATGGGATAAGGGGATAATGGGATAATGGGATAATGGGATAACGGGATAACGGGATAATGGGATAACGGGATAATGGGATAAGGGGATAAGGGGATAACGGGATAATGGGATAATGGGATAATGGGATAACGGGATAATGGGATAATGGGATAAGGGGATAACGGGATAACGGGATAATGGGATAACGGGATAACGGGATAACGGGATAATGGGATGATGGGATAATGGGATAATGGGATAATGGGATAACGGGATAATGGGATAATGGGATAATGGGAAAAGGGGATAATGGGAAAAGGGGATAACGGGATAACGGGATAATGGGATAATGGGGTAAAGGGATAATGGGATAATGGGATGAGGGGATAAAGGGATAATGGGATAACGGGATAATGGGATAATGGGGTAAAGGGATAATGGGATAATGGGATGAGGGGATAAAGGGATAATGGGATAACGGGATAATGGGATAAGGGGATAATGGGATAACGGGATAATGGGATAAAGGGATAATGGGATAACGGGATAATGGGATAATGGGATAAGGGGATAACGGGATAATGGGATAATGGGATAAAGGGATAATGGGATAACGGGATAACGAGATAATGGGATAAGGGGATAAGGGGATAATGGGATAACGGGATAATGGGATAACGGGATAATGGGATAACGGGATAATGGGATAATGGGGTAAAGGGATAATGGGATAATGGGATGAGGGGATAAGGGGATAATGGGATAACGGGATAAGGGGATAATGGGATAATGGGAAAAGGGGATAATGGGAAAAGGGGATAACGGGATAACGGGATAATGGGATAACGGGATAATGAGATAATGGGATAACGGGATAACGGGTTAACGGGATAACAGGTTAATGGGATAACGGGATAATGGGATAACAGGATAATGGGATAAAGGGATAATGGGATAATGGGATAACGGGATTATGGGATAACGGGATAATGGGATAATGGGGTAAAGGGATAATGGGATAATGGGATGAGGGGATAACGGGATAATGGGATAATGGGATAACGGGATAATGGGATAACGGGATAATGAGATAATGGGATAACGGGAAAATGGGATAACAGGATAATGGGATAATGAGATAATGGGATAAAGGGATAATGGGATAACGGGATAAGGGGATAATGGGATAATGGAATAAGGGGATAATGGGATAATGGGATAAGGGGATAACGGGATAACAGGATAATGGGATAATGGGATAACGGGATAACTGGATAATGGGATAACGGGATAACGGGATAAGGGGATAATGGGATAACGGGATAATGGGATAATGGGATTAAGGGGGGGGGGTTCCTGCATGGAATAAGCCTGGAAGCGCCATTGATTCCCATAGGATTGGGCTTATATAGGATATAGACGTGGGGGTTATATGGTCTATATGGGGGGGCTTATATAGCCTATAGGGGTGGGACCTATATGGTTGGGGCTTATATGGCCTATAGGGGTGGGCCTTATATGGTTGGGCCTTATATGGTCTATATACCTGGTCCTTATATAGTCTATACATAGCCCTTATATGGTGTATAGTTGGTCCCTGTATGGTCTATATGTGGTCCCTATATGGTTGGTCCTTATATTGTCTATAGTTGGTCCCTATATGGTCTATATGTGGTCCCTATATGGTTGGTCCTTCTATAGCTGATCCTTATATAGTCGCTACAGTTGGTCCTTATATAGTCTATACTTGGTCCCTATATAGTCTCTAGTTGGTCCCTATATGGTTTATACTTGCTCCTTACATGGTCTATATATGTTATCCCTATATACTCTATATTTGGTCCCTATATAGTCTATACTTTGTCCCTATATGGTCTATACTTGCTCCTTATATGGTCTATATCCTTTATCCCTATATAGTCTATACTTGTTCCCTATATAGTCTCTAGCTGGTTCCTATATAGCCTATACTTTGTCCCTATATGGTCTATACTCGGTCCTTATATGGTCTATATACCTTATCCCTATATACTCCATACCTGATTCCTATATAGTCTGTACTTGATCCCTATATAGTCTATACTCGGTCCCTATATAGTCTATACTTGATCCTTATATACTCTATACACTTGATCCCTATATACCCTATACATTGTCCCTATATAGTCTATACTCCTTCTGTATCACCCTCAGCACCACTGCTCTCCCCACCCCATTCCTATCCCCCCCCCAATCCCAACCCAATTCCCATAGGATCCCTCCCCCCCCCCATCCCAATCCCAACCCCATTCCCATAGGCTCTAACCCCCCCCAATCCCAATCCCAACCCCAATGCCATAGGATCCATCCCTATCCCCAGGCTGGAGCCAACTGGCCGCCCTACACTGTGTGATGCTTCCCGACCTCCTGGATCCCATCACCTTCCGACCCCCCCTCTTGGAGATGCTGGCTCGTCGATGGCAGGATCGATGCTTGGAGGTCATCCCATTCCCATCCCATTCCCATCCCATCCCATTCCCATTCCCATTCCCATCCCATTCCCGTTCCCATCCCATTCCCATCCCATTCCCATTCCCATCCCATTCCCATCCCATCCCATTCCCATCCCAATCCCAATCCCATTCCCATCCCAATCCCATTCCCATCCCATTTCCATTCCCATCCCATTCCCATCCCATTCCCTTTCCCATCCCATTCCCATTCCCATCCCATTCCCATCCCATTCCCATCCCATTCCCATCCCCATTCCCATCCCATTCCCATCCCATCCCATTCCCATTCCCATCCCATTCCCATCCCATTCCCATCCCATCCCATTCCCATCCCATTCCCATCCCATTCCCATCCCATTCCCATCCCATCCCATTCCCATTCCCATTCCCATTCCATTCCCATCCCATTCCCATCCCATTCCCACCCCATCCCATTCCCATTCCCATTCCCATCCCATTCCCATCCCATTCCCATTCCCATCCCATTCCCGTTCCCATCCCATTCCCATCCCAATCCCATTCCCATCCCATTCCCATCCCATTCCCATCCCATTCCCATTCCCATCCCAATCCCATTCCCATCCCATTCCCATCCCATTCCCATTCCCATCCCATTCCCATCCCATTCCCATCCCATCCCATTCCCATCCCATTCCCATCCCATTCCCATTCCCATCCCATTCCCATCCCATTCCCATTCCCATCCCATCCCATTCCCATTCCCATCCCATTCCCATTCTCATTCCCATCCCATTCCCATCCCATTCCCATCCCATCCCATTCCCATCCCATTCCCATCCCATTCCCATTCCCATCCCATCCCATTCCCATCCCATTCCCATCCCATTCCCATCCCATTCCCATCCCAATCCCATCCCATTCCCATTCCCATCCCATTCCCATCCCATCCCATTCCCATCCCATTCCCATCCCATTCCCATTCCCATCCCATTCCCATCCCATTCCCATCCCATTCCCATCCCATCCCCATTCCCATCCCATCCCCATTCCCATCCCATTCCCATCCCATTCCCATCCCATTCCCATTCCCATCCCATTCCCATCCCATTCCCATCCCATTCCCATCCCATTCCCATTCCCATTCCCATCCCATTCCCATCCCATTCCCATCCCAATCCCATTCCCATCCCATTCCCTTCCCATTCCCATTCCCATCCCATCCCATTCCCATTCCCATCCCATTCCCATTCCCATCCCATTCCCATCCCAATCCCATCCCATTCCCATTCCCGTTCCCATTCCCATCCCAATCCCATTCCCATCCCATTCCCATCCCATTCCCATCCCATTCCCATCCCATTCCCATCCCAATCCCATTCCCATCCCATTCCCATCCCATTCCCATTTCCATCCCATCCCATTCCCATTCCCATCCCATTCCCATCCCATTCCCATCCCAATCCCATTCCCATCCCATTCCCATCCCATTCCCATTTCCATCCCATCCCATTCCCATTCCCATCCCATCCCATTCCCATCCCAATCCCATTCCCATCCCATCCTAATCCCATTCCCATCCCATTCCCATCCCATTCCCATTCCCATTCCCATCCCATTCCCATCCCATTCCCATCCCAATCCCATTCCCATCCCATTCCCATTCCCATCCCATTCCCATTCCCATTCCCATTCCCATCCCATTCCCATCCCAATCCCATCCCATTCCCGTCCCATTCCCATCCCATTCCCATCCCATTCCCATCCCATTCCCATCCCATCCCATTCCCATCCCATTCCCATCCCATTCCCATCCCATTCCCATCCCAATCCCATTCCCATCCCATTCCCATCCCATTCCCATCCCATTCCCATTCCCATCCCATTCCCATCCCAATCCCATTCCCATCCCATTCCCATTCCCATTCCCATCCCCTTCCCATTCCCATCCCATTCCCATTCCCATCCCATTCCCTTCCCATTCCCATCCCATTCCCATTCCATCCCATTCCCATTCCCATCCCATTCCCATTCCCATCCCATTCCCATCCCATTCCCATCCCATTCCCATTCCCATCCCATTCCCATTCCCATCCCAATCCCATCCCAATCCCATTCCCATCCCATTCCCATCCCATTCCCATCCCATTCCCATCCCATTCCCATCCCATTCCCATTCCCATTCCCATTCCCATCCCATCCCATTCCCATCCCATCCCAATCCCATTCCCATTCCCATCCCATTCCCATCCCAATCCCATTCCCATCCCATTCCCATCCCATTCCCATTCCCATCCCATTCCCATTCCCATCCCCATTCCCATCCCATTCCCATCCCATTCCCATCCCATTCCCATCCCATTCCCATCCCATCCCATTCCCATCCCATTCCCATCCCATTCCCATCCCATCCCATTCCCATCCCATTCCCATTCCCATCCCATTCCCATCCCATTCCCATCCCATTCCCATTCCCATCCCATCCCATCCCCATTCCCATTCCCATCCCATCCCATTCCCTTCCCATTCCCATCCCATTCCCATCCCATTCCCATTCCCATCCCATTCCCATTCCCATTCCCATCCCATTCCCATCCCATTCCCATCCCATTCCCATCCCATTCCCATTCCCATCCCATTCCCATCCCAATCCCATTCCCATCCCATTCCCATCCCATTCCCATCCCAATCCCATTCCCATTGGGAATAACGGGATGATCCCATTGGAATAGGTTCGGGAAGCAGCTCAGGCTTTGCTATTGGCTGAACTGAGACGTATGGAGCAGGATGGGAGGAAGGAAACCATTGATGCTTGGGCCCCTTATCTACCCCAATACATGGACACGGTCATATCCCGTAAGATCCTATGGGAATGGGGTCGATCCCATAGGAAAAGCCCATCCAGAGCATCCCTATAGCATGGAAAACCCCATTAGATCCCATTGGATGCTGTCCATAGGGCACAATGGGGCCACGGTTGTGATTGTCCTCATAGAGGAGGTTTAAGGTCCATTGGGATCAATGGGAATTCCAAGGATGGGGAATGGTTGGGGGGGAGGGATTGGGATGGGGAAAGAGGGATTTGGGATTCCCAATGGGAATAGGGACTGGGAAAGAGGGATATGGGATTCCCAATGGGAATAGGGACTGGGAAAGAGGGATATGGGATTCCCAATGGGAATAGGGACTGGGAAAGAGGGATATGGGATTCCCAATGGGAATAGGGACTGGGAAAGAGGGATTTGGGATTCCCAATGGGAATAGGGACTGGGAAAGAGGGATATGGGATTCCCATAAGGAATAGGGACTGGGAAAGAGGGATATGGGATTCCCAATGGGAATAGGGACTGGGAAAGAGGGATATGGGATTCCCAATGGGAATAGGGGCTGGGAAAGAGGGATTTGGGATTCCCATAAGGAATAGGGGCTGGGAAAGAGGGATATGGGATTCCCAATGGGAATAGGGACTGGGAAAGAGGGATATGGGATTCCCAATGGGAATAGGGACTGGGAAAGAGGGATTTGGGATTCCCAATGGGAATAGGGACTGGGAAAGAGGGATTTGGGATTCCCAATGGGAATAGGGACTGGGAAAGAGGGATATGGGATTCCCAATGGGAATAGGGACTGGGAAAGAGGGATTTGGGATTCCCATAAGGAAAAGAGGGATTTGGGATTCCCAATGGGAATAGGGACTGGGAAAGAGGGATTTGGGATTCCCAATGGGAATAGGGATGGGAAAGAGGGATTTGGGATTCCCAATGGGAATAGGGACTGGGAAAGAGGGATATGGGATTCCCAATGGGAATAGGGACTGGGAAAGAGGGATTTGGGATTCCCAATGGGAATAGGGACTGGGAAAGAGGGATTTGGGATTCCCAATGGGAATAGGGACTGGGAAAGAGGGATTTGGGATTCCCAATGGGAATAGGGACTGGGAAAGATGGATATGGGATTCCCAATGGGAATAGGGACTGGGAAAGAGGGATATGGGATTCCCAATGGGAATAGGGACTGGGAAAGAGGGATTTGGGATTCCCATAAGGAATAGGGACTGGGAAAGAGGGATATGGGATTCCCAATGGGAATAGGGGCTGGGAAAGAGGGATTTGGGATTCCCAATGGGAATAGGGACTGGGAAAGAGGGATATGGGAATCCCAATGGGAATAGGGACTGGGAAAGAGGGATTTGGGATTCCCAATGGGAATAGGGGCTGGGAAAGAGGGATTTGGGATTCCCATTGTTGTTAATGGTATCCCATGATATTCCCAGCGGGAGTGACCCCGGAATCCATCCCAATGGGAAGCGCCAGCCCCGATCCTATAGGATCAGAAGCCAGGATCCAAGAGGAAGAGCAGGAGCTGGTGGATGAGGACATTCCAGCAGGTGGGAATCATCCATAGGGAGCGATCCCATAGGATCCAATGGGATAAGCTCATCCTATGGAGCTCATCCTATGGATCCCATCCCAAATCCCATTGCAGTCCCTTTCCCATCCCAAATCCCATTGCAGTCCCTTTCCCATCCCAAATCCCATCCTTCCCATTGAATCCTGCCTTTCCCATCCCAAATCCCATTGCAGTCCCTTTCCCATCCCAAATCCCATTGCAGTCCCTTTCCCATCCCATATCCCATTGCAGTCCCTTTCCCATCCCATATCCCATTGCAGTCCCTTTCCCATCCCAAATCCCATCCCAAATCCCATTGCAGTCCCTTTCCCATCCCAAATCCCATCCCAAATCCCATTGCAGTCCCTTTCCCATCCCAAATCCCATTGCATTCCCTTTCCCATCCCATATCCCATCCTTCCCATTGAAACCTGCCTTTCCCATCCCAAATCCCATTGCAGTCCCTTTCCCATCCCATATCCCATCCCAAATCCCATTGCAGTCCCTTTCCCATCCCAAATCCCATTGCAGTCCCTTTCCCATCCCAAATCCCATCCCAAATCCCATTGCAGTCCCTTTCCCATCCCAAATCCCATCCCAAATCCCATTGCAGTCCCTTTCCCATCCCAAATCCCATTGCAGTCTCTTTCCCATCCCAAATCCCATTGCAGTCCCTTTCCCATCCCATATCCCATCCCAAATCCCATTGCAGTCCCTTTCCCATCCCAAATCCCATCCCAAATCCCATTGCAGTCCCTTTCCCATCCCAAATCCCATTGCAGTCCCTTTCCCATCCCAAATCCCATTGCAGTCCCTTCCCCATCCCAAATCCCATCAATCCCATTCCAGGTCTCCTCTCCCATCCCAAATCCTATGAGGAAAGGAGGAAACAAGCCACGGCCATAGTCCTATTGGGAGTCATTGGGGCCGAGTTTGGGGCCGAGCTGGAGCCTCCCAAGCTCCATTCCCGATCCCGGAATTCCAGCCAGATTCCCGAAGGATTTGGCTTGACCGGATCCGGGGCCAACTATTCCCTAGCCAGGCACACGTGTGAGTATCCCAATGGGAATGGGGTTTCCCTATGGGATTCCATAGGTTTCAATGGGGGATTGGGGTATCCATAGGTTTCAATGGGGGATGGAGGGGGGTTGATGGGATAATGGGATGTTGGGAGGGGGAATCCTATATCTGCTATTCCAGGCTTCTGGAATAGGGTCTGTGCTGTGTTTAAGGGGGCCTGGTTAGGGTCTTAAGGGGGAATGTATAGGGATGGGTGTTGTATATGGGTAAGAGGTATGGATATCAGTTCTATATGGGTAATATATAGGGATATCCATTTTATATGGATAATAGGTATGGATATCCATTCTGTATGGATAATAGCTATGGATATCCATTCTATATGGATAATGGGTATGGGTATCCATTCTATATGGATATTAGGGGTATCCATTCTATATGGGTAATATGTATGGATAACCATTATATATGGGTAAAACATATGTATATGTATATATATATGGATAATCTATATGGATATCCATTCCATATGGATAATAGGTATGGATATCCATTCTATATGGATAATAGCTATGGATATCCATTCTATATGGATAATATATATGGATATCTGTTCTATATGGACAATAGGTATGGATATCCATTTTATATGGACAACAGGTATGGATATCCATTCTATATGGATAATAGGTATGGATATCCATTGTATATGGATAACAGCTATGGATATCCATTCCATATGGATAATAGATATGGATATTCATTGTATATGAATAATAGGTATGGATAGCCAGTCGGTATGGATAATAAGTGTGGATATCCATTATATATGGATAATAGATATGGGTATCCATTCTATATGCATAATATGTATGGATATCCATTATATACGGATAATATGTATGAATATCCATTCTATATAGATAATAGATAGGGATATCCATTTTATATGGTTAATATGTATGGATTCCCATTCTGTATGTGTAAAACATATGGATACGTATATATATATATGGATAATAGGTAGGGTTATCCATTGTATATGGGTAATAACTATGGATAACCATTCTGTATGGATAATATGTATGGATATCCATTATATATGGGTAAAAGATATGGATATGTGTATATATATGGATAATATGTATGGATATCCATTCTAAATGGATAATATGTAGGGATATCCATGATATATGGATAAAACATATGGATATGTATATATATATGGACAATAAGTATGGATATCCATTCTCTATGTACAATATGTATGGATATCCATTCCATATGGATAATAGCTATGGAAATCCATTATGTATGAATAATAGCTATGGATATCCATTCTATATGGACGATAGCTATGGATATCCATTCCATATGGATAATAGGTACAGATACCCATCCCATATGGACAACACCTCAGGATATCCACCCCATATAGACAACACCTAAACCCTAACCCCCTCCCTAACCCCAACCCCCCCAATCCCCCCCCCAATCCCATTGCATCACCCCCATATTCCCTTCCTATCCCCTAGGCAAAGCCCTGACCTTCCTGCTCCTCCAGCCGCCCAGCGCCCGGCTCCCGGCGCACAGCACCATCCGTCGCACGGCCATCGACCTCATAGGCCGCGGCTTCACCGTCTGGGAGCCCCACATGGACGTGTCGGCCGTGCTGCTGGGGCTGCTGGAGCTCTGCGCCGAGGCCGACAGGCACCTGGGGAGGTGAGGACATGGCGGTGTTCCTGAGGTTGGGAATGCTGGTGGGATATGGGGGGAGGTTTGGGTGAGGGATGAGCGAAGGATGGTCAAAGGATGCTCAAAGGATGCTCAAAAGATGCTCAGAAGATGCTCAGAAGATACTCAAAGGATACTCATAGGATACTCAAAGGATACTCATAGGATGCTCGAAGGATGCTCAAAAGATGCTCAAAGCGCTTTGGGTACCAGTGAAGGATGCTCAAAAGATGCGCAAAAGATGCTCAAAGGATGCTCAAAGGATACTCATAGGATACTCAAAGGATAATCAAAGGATACTCAAAGGATACTCAAAGCGCTTTGGGTACCAGTGAAGGATGCTCAAAGGATGCTCAGAGGATGCACAAAAGATGCTCGAAGGATGCTCAAAGGATGCTCAAAGGCTTCACCGTCTGGGAGCCCCACATGGACGTGTCGGCCGTGCTGCTGGGGCTGCTGGAGCTCTGCGCCGAGGCCGACAGGCACCTGGGGAGGTGAGGACATGGTGGTGTTCCCAAGGTTGGGAATGCTGGTGGGATATGGGGGGAGGTTTGGGTGAGGGATGAGCAAAGGATGCGCGAAGGATGCTCAGAGGATGCTCAAATGATGCTCAAAAGATGCTCAAAGGATGCTCAGAGGATACTCAGAAGATACTCAAAGGATACTCATAGGATACTCAATGGATGCTCAGAGGATGCTCAAAGGATGCTCAAAGCGCTTTTGGTACCAGTTTAGGGTGCTTAGAGGATGCTCAGAAGATACTCAAAGGATGCTCATAGGATACTCAAAGGATGCTCAAAGGATACTCAAAGGATGTGCAAAGGATACTCAAAGGATACTCAAAGTGCTTTGGGTACTAGTAAGGGATGCTCAGACAATGCTCAAAAGATACTCAAAGGATACTCAAAGGATGCTCGAAGGATGCTCAAAGGATGCTCAGAGGATACTCAGAAGATACTCAATGGATACTCAAAGGATGCTCAAAGGCTTCACCGTCTGGGAGCCCCACATGGACGTGTCGGCCGTGCTGCTGGGGCTGCTGGAGCTCTGCGCCGAGGCCGACAGGCACCTGGGGAGGTGAGGGTATCCCGGTGTTCCTGGCTTTGGGAATGCTGAGGGGATATGGGGGGAGTGGGATGGGGAGGGGTGAAGGATGAGCGAAGGATGGTCAAAAGATGCTCAAATGATGCTCAAAGGATACTCATGGGATACTCATAGGATACTCAAAGGATACTCATGGGATACTCATAGGATACTCAAAGGATACTCAAAGGATGCTCATAGGATACTCAAAGCACTTTGGGTACCAGTGAAGGATGCTCAAAGGATGCTCAAAGGCTACTCAAAAGATGCTCAAAAGATGCTCAGAAGATACTCATAGGATACTCAATGGATATTCAAAGGTTACTCAAAGGATACTCAGAGGATGCTCAAAGGTTACTCAAAGGATGCTCAGAAGATACTCAAAGGATACACAAAGGATACTCAAAGGATGCTCAGAAGATGCTCAAAGGATACTCAAAGGATACTCAGGATGCTCAAAGGATGCTCAAAGGATACTCAAAGTGCTTTGGGTACCAGATTAGGGTGCTCAGAGGATGCTCAAAAGATACTCATAGGATGCTCAAAGGATACTCAAAGGATGCTCATAGGATACTCAAAGGGTACTCAAAGGATGCTCAAAGCGCTTTTGGTACCAGTGAAGGATACTCGAAGGATGCGCAAAAGATGCTCAAAGGATACTCAAAGGATGCTCAGATGATACTCAGAAGATACTCAAAGGATGCTCAAAGGATACTCGAAGGATACTCAAAGGATGCTCAAAGGATGCTCAAAGGCTTCACCGTCTGGGAGCCCCACATGGACGTGTCGGCCGTGCTGCTGGGGCTGCTGGAGCTCTGCGCCGAGGCCGACAGGCACCTGGGGAGGTGAGGACGGCGTTCCTGAGGTCAGGAATGCTGGGATATGGGGGGAGAGGGATGGGGAGGGGTGAAGGATGAGCGAAGGATGGTCAAAAGATGCTCAAAAGATGCTCAGAAGATACTCAAAGGATACTCAGAGGATACTCAAAGGATACGCAAAGGATACTCAATGGATATTCAAAGGTTACTCAAAGAATGCTCAAAGGATGCTCATAAGATGTGCAAAAGATACTCAAAGGATACTCAAAGGATGCTCAAAGGATGCTCAAAGGATGCTCAAAGGATGCTCAAAGCGCTTTGGGTACCAGTGAAGGATGCTCAGAGGATGCTCAGAAGATGCTCAGAAGATACTCAAAGGATACTCAAAGGATACTCAGAGGATGCACAAAGGATACACAAAGGATGCTCAGAGGATACTCAGAAGATACACAAAGGATACACAAAGGATACTCGAAGGATGCTCAAAGGCTTCACCGTCTGGGAGCCCCACATGGACGTGTCGGCCGTGCTGCTGGGGCTGCTGGAGCTCTGCGCCGAGGCCGACAGGCACCTGGGGAGGTGAGGTTCCTGACTTCGGGAATGCCGATGGGATATAGGGGGAGTGGGATGGGGAGGGGTGAAGGATGAGCGAAAGATGCTCAAAAGAAGCTCAAAAGATGCTCAGAAGATACTCAAAGGATACTCAAAAGATACTCAAAGGATACTCATAGGATACTCAATGGATGCTCAGAGGATGCTCGAAGGATGCTCAAAGCGCTTTTGGTACCAGTGAAGGATGCTCAAATGATGCTCAAAAGATACTCATAGGATACTCAAAGGATGTGCAAAGGATACTCAAAGAATGCTCAAAGGATGCTCATAAGATGTGCAAAAGATACTCAAAGGATACTCAAAGGATGCTCAAAGCGCTTTGGGTACCAGTGAAGGATGCTCAGAGGATGCTCATAGGATGCTCAAAAGATACTCCAAGGATACTCATAGGATACTCAAAGGATGCGCAAAGGATACTCAAAGGATGCTCAAAGGATGCTCAAAGTGCTTTGGATACCAGTGAAGGATGCTTTAAGGATGCTCAAAGCGCTTTGGGTACCAGTTTAGGGTGCTCAGAGGATGCTCAAAAGATACTCAAAGGATACTAAAAGGATGCTCAGAGGATGCTCAAAGGATGCTCAAAGGCTTCACCGTCTGGGAACCCCACATGGACGTGTCGGCCGTGCTGCTGGGGCTGCTGGAGCTCTGCGCCGAGGCCGACAGGCACCTGGGGAGGTGAGGACATGGCGGCGTTCCTGACTTCGGGAATGCTGGTGGGATATGGGGGGGGAGGTTTGGGTGAGGGATGAGCAAAGGATGCATGAAGGATGCTCAGAGGATGCTCAGAAGATACTCAAAGGATACTCAAAGAATGCTCAAAGGATGCTCATAAGATGTGCAAAAGATACTCAAAGGATACTCAGAGGATGCTCAAAAGATACTCAAAGGATGCTCAAAGGATGCTCAAAGGATACTCAAAGCGCTTTGGGTACCAGTTTAGGGTGCTCGGAGGATGCTCAAAAGATACTCAAAGGATACTCAGAAGATACTCAAAGGATACTCAAAGGATGCTCGAAGGATCTCAAAGTGCTTTGGGTACCAGTGAAGGATGAGCAAAGCATGCTCAGAGGATACTCAAAGGATGCTCGAAGGATACTCAAAGGATGCTCAAAGGCTTCACCGTCTGGGAGCCCCACATGGATGTGTCGGCCGTGCTGCTGGGGCTGCTGGAGCTCTGCGCCGAGGCCAACAGGCACCTGGGGAGGTGAGGGTATCCCGGTGTTCCTGAGGTTGGGAATGCTGGTGGGATATGGGGGGGAGAGGGATGGGGAGCGGTGAGGGATGAGCGAAGGATGTGCAAAGGATGCTCGTAAGATGCTCAGAGGATGCTCAAAAGATGCTCGGAAGATACTCATAGGATACTCAGAGGATACTCATAGGATACTCAAAGGATGCTCAAAGAATGCTCAAAGGATACTCAAAAGATGCTCAAAAGATACTCAAAGGATACTCATAGGATACTCGAAGGATGCTCGAAGGATGCTCGAAGTGCTTTGGGTACCAGTGAGGGATGCTCAAATGATGCTCAAAAGATACTCATAGGATACTCAAAGGATGCTCAGAAGATACTCAGAAGATACTCAAAGGATACTCAAAGGATGCTCGAAGGATGCTCGAAGGATACTCAAAGTGCTTTGGGTACCAGTGAAGGATGCTCAGAGGGTGCTCAAAATATACTAAAAGGATACTCAAATGATACTCAGAGGATACTCAGAAGATACTCAAAGGATACTCAAAGGATGCGCAAAAGATACTCAAAGGATACTCAAAAGATGCGCAAAGTGCTTTGGGTACCAGTGAAGGATGCTCAAAGAATACACAAAGGATACACAAAGGATGCTCAAAGGCTTCACCATCTGGGAGCCCCACATGGACGTGTCGGCCGTGCTGCTGGGGCTGCTGGAGCTCTGCGCCGAGGCCGACAGGCACCTGGGGAGGTGAGGACATGGCGGCGTTCCTGGCTTCGGGAATGCTGGTGGGATATGGGGGCAGTGGGATGGGGATGGTGAGGGGTGAAGGTTGAGCGAAGGATGCTCAGAGGATGCTCAAAAGATGCTCAAAAGATGCTCAGAAGATACTCATAGGATACTCATAGGATACTCATAGGATACTCAATGCACTTTGGGTACCAGTGAAGGATGAGCAAATGATGCTCAAAGTATGCTCAGAGGATACTCAGAGGATGCTCAGAAGATACTCAAAGGATGCACAAAGGATACTCAAAGGATACTCAAAGCACTTCGGGTACTAGTGAAGGAGGCTCAAAGAATACTCAAAGGATGCTCGAGGGATGCTCAAAGGATGAGCAAAGGATACTCAAAGGATGCTCGAAGGTTGCTCAAAGTGCTTTGGGTACTAGTAAAGGATGCTCAGACAATGCTCAAAAGATACTCAAAGGATGCTCAGAGGATGCACAAAGGATACTCAAAGGATACTCAAAGCGCTTTGGGTACCAGTGAAGGATGCTCATAGGATACTCAAAGGATGCTCAGAGGATACTCAGAAGATACTCAATGGATACTCAAAGGATGCTCAAAGGCTTCACCGTCTGGGAGCCCCACATGGACGTGTCGGCCGTGCTACTGGGGCTGCTGGAGCTCTGCGCCGAGGCCGACAGGCACCTGGGGAGGTGAGGACATGGCAGCGTTCCTGAGGTTGGGAATGCCGATGGGATATGGGGGGAGTGGGATGGGGAGGGGTGAGGGATGAGCGAAGGATGGTCAAAGGATGCTCATAAGATGCTCAGAGGATGCTCAAAAGATACTCAAAGGATGCTCAAAGGCTACTCAAAGCGCTTTGGGTACCAGTTTAGGGTGCTCAGAGGATGCTCAAAGGATACTCAAAGGATGCGCAAAGGATGTGCAAAAGATGCTCAGAGGATACTCAAACGATGCTCAAAGCACTTTGGGTACCAGTGAAGGATGCTCAAAGGATGTTCAGAGGATGCACAAAAGATGCTCAGAGGATACTCATAGGATACTCAAAGGATCCTCAGAGGATACTCAGAGGATGCTCAAAGGATACTCCAAGGGTACTGACATGATACTCAAAGGATACTCCAAGGATACTAATAGGATACTCAAAGGATACTCAAATGATACTCATCGCCACCACCCGCCCGAGGGCCTTCATCACCACCATCGCCAAGGACGTGAGGACGAGCATCCCAAACCCCCCTCATCCCATAGCATGGAGGCCGGGATTCAGGTGCTCAAAGGATACAGAGGATGCTCAAAGCATACTCAAGGGATACTCAAAGGATGCTCAACAGATACTCCAAGGATACTCAAAGAATGCTCGAAGGATGCTCAAAGAATACTCCGAGGATACTCAACGGATATTCCGATGATGCTCCAAGGATACTCAAAGGTTACTCCAATGATATGCAAAGGTTACTCAAAGGATACCCCAAGGATACTCATAGGATACTCCAAGGATACCCCAATGATACTCATAGGATACTCCAAGTATACTCATGTGTTACTCCAAGGATACTCGTAGGTTACTCCAAGGATACGTCAATGGTACTCATAGGTTACTCAAATGATACTCCAAGGATACTCATAGGATACTCAAACCCTCTCTCCCATTCCAGCATCACCCCAGGCCTCCCCCTGAGCCCCGCGGCCAACTTGGCGCGCTCGGCATGCCACGCTCTGGCCCTCATCGCCACCGCCCGCCCGCCAGCCTTCATCACCACCATCACCAAGGAGGTGAGGACGAGCATCCCAAACCCCCCTCATCCCATGGGATGGAGGCCGGGATTCAGGTGCTCAAAGGATGCTCAGAGGATGCTCAAAGGATGCTCAACAGATACTCCAAGGATGCTCCTAGGATACTCAAAGGATACTCCAAGGATACGCCAAAGATACTCATAGATTACTCAAAGGATACTCATATGATACCCAAAGGATACTCTAAGGATACTCATAGGATACGACAAGGATACTCCTCATATGATACTCATAGGATACTCAGGATACTCCAAGGATACTCATAGGATCCTCAAAGGATACTAATATACTCCAATGATACTCCTAGGTTACTCATAGGATACTCAAAGGCTACGCCAAGGATGCTCATAGGATACTCCAAGGATACTCATATGATACTCATAGGGTATTCATAGGATACTCAAAGGATACTCCAAGGATACTCATAGGTTACTCATAGGATACTCAAACCCTCTCTTTTATCCCATTCCAGCATCACTCCAGGCCTCCCCCTAAGCCCCGCGGCCGACTCAGCTCGCTCAGCACGCCACGCTCTGGCCCTCATCGCCACCGCCCGGCCCCCAGCCTTCATCACCACCATCGCCAAGGAGGTGAGGACGAGTATCCCAAACCCCCCCTTATCCCATGGGATGGAGGCCGGGATTCAGGTGCTCAAAGGATACTCAAGGGATGGTCAAAGGATGCTCGAAGGATACTCCAAGGATACTCATAGGTTACTCCAAGGATACTCATAGAATACTCAAAGGATACACCAAGGATACTCATAGGATGCTCAAAGGATACACCAAGGATACTATTAGGATACTCAAAGGATATGCATATTATACTCATAGGTTACTCCAAGGATACTCATAGGATACTCCAAGGATATGCCAAGGATACTCATAGATTACTCAAAGGATACTCATATGATACCCAAAGGATACTCCAAGGATACTCATAAGATACGCCAAGGATACTCAAACCCTCTCTTTTATCCCATTCCAGCATCACTCCAGGCCTCCCCCTGAGCCCCGCAGCAGACTCAGCTCGCTCAGCACGCCACGCTCTGGCCCTCATCGCCACCACCCACCCGCCAGCCTTCATCACCACCATCGCCAAGGAGGTGAGGACGAGCATCCCAAACCCCCCTCATCCCATGGGATGGAGGCCGGGATTCAGGTGCTCAAAAGATACTCAAGGGATGCTCAGAGGATGCTCAACGGATACTCAAAGGCTACTCAAGGGATGCTCAGAGGATACTCAAAGGATGCTCAATGGATACGCCAAGGATACTCATAGGTTACTCCAAGGATACTCATAGGATACTCCAAGGATACTCATGGGTTACTCATAGGATACTTCAAGGATACTCCAATGATACTCATAGTTTACTCAAAGGATACTCGTAGGATACTTCAAGGATACGCATATGTTACTCAGAGGATACTCCAAGGATACTCATAGGAAACTCAACGGATACTCATAGGATACTCCAATGATACCCATAGGTTACTCAAAGGATACTCCAAGGATACTCATATGTTACTCCAAGGTTACTCATAGGATACTCATAGGATACTCAAACCCTCTCTCCCATTCCAGCATCGTCCCAGGCCTCCCCCTGAGCCCTGCGGCCGACTCAGCTCGCTCAGCACGCCACGCTCTGGCCCTCATCGCCACCGCCCGGCCTCCAGCCTTCATCACCACCATCGCCAAGGAGGTGAGAGATCCCAAACCCCCCTCATCCCATAGGATCCAGGCCGGAATTCCCTATGGATCCCATCCCATTCCCATTCCAGGTCCACCGGCACACGGCCCTGGCGGCCAACGCGCAGTCCCAGCAGAGCATCCACACCTCCAGCCTGGCCAGAGCCAAGGGGGAGATCCTCAGGGTGCTGGAGATCCTCATTGAGAAGATGCCCACGGATGTGGTGGAGCTGCTGGTGGAGGTGGGAGTCCGGGATCTGGGAATGAGGGTGGGATCGATATCGGGAATGGGAATGGGAATGGGTTCAGGTTGGGAGTGGGAATGGGAATGGGTTGGGAGTGGGAATGGGTTGGGAATGGGAATGGGTTGGGAATGGGTTGGGAATGGGAATGGGTGCGGGTTGGGAGTGGGAATGGGTTGGGAATGGGAATGGGTGCGGGATGGGAGTGGGAATGGGAATGGGTTGGGGGTGGGAATGGGTTGGGAATGGAAATAGGAATGGGTTGGTAAAGGGAATGGGTTCGGGTTGGCAGTGGGAATGGGTCTGGGTTGGAAGTGGGAATGGGTCCAGGTTGGGAATGGGAATGGGTTGGGAATGGGAATGGATCCAGGCTGGGAGTGGGAATGGGTTGGGAATGGGAATGGAAATGGGTTGGAAGTGGGAATGGGTCAGGATTGGAAGTGGGAATGGGTCCAGGTTGGGAGTGGGAATGGGTTGGGAATGGGAATGTGAATGGGTTGGGAATGGGAATGGGTTGGGAGTGGGAATGGGTGCGGGTTGGGAATGGGAGTGGGTTCAGAATGGGAATGGGAATGGGTGTGGGTTGGGAGTGAGAATTGGTTGGGAGTGGGAATGGATCCGGTTTGGGAATGGGAATGGGTGTGGATTGGGAGTGGGAATGGGTCCAGGTTGGGAATGGGAATGGGTTGGGAATGGGAATGGGTCGGGAGTGGGAATGGATATGGGTTGGGAATGGGAATGGGTCCAGGTTGGGAATGGGAATGGATCTGAGTTGGGAGTGGGAATGGGTCCGTGTTGGGAGTGGGAATAGGTTGGGGTTGGGAGAGGGAATGTGTTAGGAATGGGAATGGGTTGGGAATAGGAATGGGTCCGGGTTGGGAATGGGAATGGAAATGGGTTGGGAATAGGAATGGGTTGGGAATGGGAATGGGTTGGGAATGGGAATGGATCCAGATTGGAAGTGTGAATGGGAATGCCAAAGCATTCCCGAATGGATCGCTGGGATGCTCCCATCTCATTCCCAGGTGATGGACATCATCATGTATTGCCTGGAAGGATCCTTAGTCAAGAAGAAAGGACTCCAGGAATGCTTCCCGGCCATCTGCAGGTCAGTATTCCCAATGGGAATACCGCCCGGCATGGAAAACCCTATTGGGATCCCATTGGATCCCATCCCTCCATCCCTGCATGTATCCAAAGGCAGCTTGAATGGGACAACGATTCCCTATGGGATCAGAACCCAAGTCAATCCCGGTGGGTTATTCCCAGCATTCCCAATGGGATCCATCCCTTATCCCGGTATTCCAGGTTCTATATGGTGAGCTACTATGAGCGGAGCCATAGGATAGCAGTGGGAGCTCGCCATGGATCCGTGGCCCTATATGATATCCGCACTGGGAAGTGCCAGGTAAGGCATGGAATTCCCATTATCCCTATGGGAAGCTCGGGATAGGATCCCTATGGAATGCTGCTGGTCACCCTTATGGTGATCCCATGTAGATCCCAGTTTTCCAATGGTATTCCCTAAATAGCCTCTTTTCCATCCCGGAATTCCCAATGTCTGGCATCCGACAACACCGGATTCATCCCATCCTTTCCCATCCCACATCCCTTTATGGATCCATTCCTTTTCCATAGCGACATTCCCAAAGGAATCCATCAGGATCGGGATGGGATAATAGGGACCCTATTGGTGGTTGGGTGCCGTATAGATGCTTCCATTGGCGTTTTCCATAGGGATAAGCTCCCAATGGGAACTTCCAGCTCCAATGGTTGGGAATGGGAATTCCAAGCGGCATTCCCGACTTTTCCTTCCTCTTCCCAGACTATCCATGGCCATAAAGGGCCCATAACTGCAGTGGCTTTTGCTCCCGATGGAAGGTACCTGGCTACCTATTCCAACACGGATAGTCACCTTTGCTTCTGGCAGGTAGGGATGGATCCATAGGGATAATGGGGATGTGGGAATGGGAATGGGGTGGGATGGGAATGGGTTGGGAATGGGAATGGGATGGAAGTGGGAATGGGTTGGGAATGGGAATGGATATGGGTTGGGAGTGGGAGTGGATCCAGGATGGGAATGGGAATGGGTCCGGGATGGGAATGGGAATGGGAATGGGTTGGGAATGGGAATGGATATGGGTTGGGAGTGGGAATGGGAATGGGTCCGGGTTGGAAGTGGGAATGGGTCTGGGTTGGGAATGGGAATGGGTCTGGGTTGGGAATGGGAATGGGTCCTGGTTGGGAATGGGAATGGATCCGGGTTGGGAGTGGGAATGGGAATGGGTTGGGAGTGGGAATGGGTTTGAGTTGGGAATGGGAATGGGTCTGGGTTGGGAATGGGAATGGGAATGGGTTGGGAATGGGAATGGGTTAGGAATGGGAATGGATTCGAGCTGGGAATGGGAATGGGTCCGGGTTGGGAATGGGAATGGGTTTGGGTTGGAAGTGGGAATGGGTTGGGAATGGGAATGGGTCTGGGTTGGGAATGGGAATGAATCAGGGTTGGCAATGGGAATGGGAATGGGTCCGGGTTGGGAATGGGAATGGGTCCGGGTTGGAAGTGGGAATGGTTCCAGGTTGGAATGGGTCCAGGTTGGGAATGGGAATGGGTTGGGAATGGGAATGGGAATGGGTCTGGGTTGGGAATGGGAATGGGTCCGGGATGGGAATGGGAATGGGATGGAAGTGGGAATGGGTTGGGAATGGGAATGGGTTGGGAATGGGAATGGGTCCGGATTGGGAATGGGAATGGGTCCGGATTGGGAATGGGAATGGGTTTGGGTTGGGAATGAAACGGATCCGGCTTGGGAATGGGAATGGGAATGGGTATGGGTTGGGAATGGGAATGGGATGGAAGTGGGAATGGGTGTGGGTTGGGAATGGGAATGGATCCAGGTTGGGAATGGGAATGGGTTTGGGTTGGGAATGGGAATGGATCCAGGTTGGGAATGGGAATGGGTGTGGGTTGGGAATGGGAATGGATCCAGGTTGGGAATGGGAATGGGTGTGGGTTGGGAATGGGAATGGATCCAGGTTGGGAATGGGAATGGGTCTGGGTTGGGAATGGGAATGGATCCAGGTTGGGAATGGGATTTGCTCCATGTTGGAAGTGGGATCAACCCCTATTGCATCCAAGCCTCCGGAATTCCCACCTCCTCCCTGCAGATGAACACATCCCTATTGGGAAGCATTGGAATGCTGAACTCTGCCCCCCAGCTCCGCTGCGTCAAGACATTCCAGGTGCCCCCAGTGCATCCCGGTTCTCCCGGATCCCAGAATTCCCTACGGCTGGCACGGCTCATCTGGACTTCCAATAGGAATGTCATCCTCATGGCGCATGATGGGAAAGAGCATCGATTCATGGTGTAGGGGGCGGAATTCCACATGGGAATTCCGGAAGTTGGGAATTCCGTGGGAAACAGAAGGGATTTCCATGGGGGAAGGTGGTTTTCTGGGAATTTCTTGGGAAACATAAGGAATTTTGATGGAAAAAGGTGATTTTCCAGGAATTCCTTGGAAAACCAATGGAATGTCGATGGGGAATGGTGGTTTTCTGGGAATTTCTTGGGAAATTTGAGGAATTTTGATGGAAACAGGTGTTTTTCATGGAAAACTGAAGGAATGTCAATGGAGGAAGGTGATTTTCCAGGAATTTCTTGGAAAACCAATGGAATGTCGATGGGGAAAGGTGATTTTCTGGGAATTTCTTGGAAAACAGAAGGAATTTTGATGGAGAAAGGTGTTTTTCCAGGAATTTCCTGGGAAACACAAGGAATTTTGATGGAGAAAGAAATTTTTCCAGGAATTCCTTGGGAAACCAATGGAATGTCGATGGGGAAAGGTGGTTTTCCGGGAATTTCTTGGAAAACATAAGGAATTTTGATGGAAAAAGGGGTTTTTCTTGGAAAACTGGAGGAATGTCAATGGAGAAAGGTGTTTTTCATGGAAAACCAAAGGAATCCTAATGGAGAAAGGTGGTTTTCCAGGAATTTCTTGGAAAACCAATGGAATATTGATGGAGGAAGGTAATTTTCCAGGAATTCCTTGGAAAAACAATGGAAAATTGATGGAGAAAGGTGATTTTCCAGGAATTTCTTGGAAAACAGAAGGAATCTTGATGGAAAACGGTGTTTTTCCAGGAATTCCTTGGAAAATCAATGGAATATTGATGGAGGAAGGCAGTTTTCCCGGAATTTCTTGGAAAACTGAAGGAATCTTGATGGAGAAAGGTGTTTTTCCAGGAATTTCCTGGGAAACCAATGGAATATTGATGGAGAAAGGGGATTTTCCAGGAATTTCTTGGAAAACTGATGGAATCTCAATGGAGGAAGGTGATTTTTGAGGAATTCCTTGGAAAACCAAAGGAATATCAATGGAGAAAGGTGTTTTTCCAGGAATTTTTTGGAAAACCAAAGGAATTTCGATGGAGAAAGGTGTTTTTCCAGGAATTCCTTGGGAAACACAAGGAATGTCCATGGGGAAAGGTGGTTTTCTGGGAATTTCTTGGGAAATTTGAGGAATTTTGATGGAGAAAGGTGATTTTCCAGGAATTTCTTGGGAAACATAAGGAATCTTGATGGAAAAAGGTGTTTTTCTTGGAAAACATGAGGAATATCAATGGAGAAAGGTGTTTTTCCAGGAATTCCTTGGAAAACATAAGGAATTTTGATGGAGAAAGGGGTTTTTCTTGGAAAACCGAAGGAATCTCAATGGAGAAGGGCGGTTTTCCAGGAATTCCATGGAAAACAGAAGGAATATCAATGGAGAAAGGTGTTTTTCATGGAAAACAGAAGGAATCTCAATGGAGGAAGGTTTTTCCAGGAATTTCTTGGAAAACTGAAGGAATATCAATAGGGAAAGGTGATTTTCCAGGAATTTCTTGGAAAACAGAAGAAATATCAATGGAGGAAGGTGATTTTCCAGGTTTTTCTTGGAAAACCAATGGAATATTGATGGAAAAAGGTGTTTTTCTTGGAAAACTGAAGGAATCTTAATGGAAAAAGGTGTTTTTCCAGGAATTTCTTGGAAAACATAAGGAATATCAATGGAGAAATGTGATTTTCAAGGAATTCCTTGGAAAACCAAAGGAATCTCAATGGACAAAGGTGTTTTCCCAGGAATTCCATGGACACAAAGCTGCTGTTCCCATCAGTGCCGCGACATTCCCATGGCTTCCTTTGGGAATGCCGCAGGCACAAGGAGGCTGGAAAAGTGGGAAGGGATTGGAATTCCATTGGGATATTCCCAGTTCACTTTAGTTGGGATCAAGCTCTTCCCATTATCCCATGGATTCTGCTATGGAAAACTCTTCCCGAAGAATTCCCGCTTGGAAAACCCATGGAATGAAGCCCAAAACCTCCTTGGAATCCTCTTCCCATTCCCAAATCCATGGAATTCCATCGCTTTTGGGGGGGGGAGGGGGGATATTCCCTATTCAGTGTTAGGAAGCACCTCCGGAATTCCATAGGGAAGCAAGGACAACGTTTGGGAATGCTGTGGCCAATCCCCATAGGAAAAGCTCAGGCTCTGTCCCATATCCGCATCCATCCCAATGGAATTCCCAAGTGGAATCGCGCTCCGAGCCCATCATTCCCTATGTATCCCGGTGTTCCCAACCCATCCCATCGCATCCCAACGCGCGCGGGTCCCCCCCTTCAATGTAACCTCGTGGTCGCTATTCCAAGAACATGGATACAGGGATGAGATTCCCGATCCTCCTTTTCCGCCATTCCCGGATCTCTGTGTAAATCCCATCGGGATAATAAAAGCTGCCTGGAAGAAGGTGTCGAATTCCCACTTTTCCAACCCCCCCATTCCCGGTATTCCTTAAATCCCATCGGAATCCAGCTTCCGGATCGACCTATCCCAGCATTCCAGAGGATGGGAATCCGCATGGATCGAGGTAAGGCAGGAAGAGGGACGGGATTCCCATTCCCGTTTCCCATTGGGAATACCGAGGTGGAGCCAAGAGGAGCCGCATCCCATAGGATTTGTGGCCATCGGGAAGCAGGGTGAGCATCCCTATGGATCATGGAGCTCATTCCCAATCCCATCACTTCCAGTTGGGATAATGGGATCCATCCCTATCCATGGAAAACCCCATTCCCTCTTTTCCATGCTTATCCCAGACCCTTTCCCAATGCATCCATCCAAATCCATATGGATACGGATGGAATCCGTCCATCCTTGGGGCTTCTCACGGCATTCCCAAGGGATAACTGTCCGGCCTCATTCCCTATGGATTGGGTGACCTCATCCCTAAGGAGCATCCCTTCCCAATGGGAATCATAGGGATGGGGATGATTGGGATGGGAATCATAGGGATGGGGAATGATTGGGATGGGAATCATAGGGATGGGAATGATAGCGATGGGAATGATAGGGATGGGAATCATAGGGATGGGGATGATAGGGATGGGAATGATAGGGATGGGAATGATTGGGATGGGAATCATAGGGATGGGAATGATAGGGATGGGAATGATTGGGATGGGAATTATAGGGATGGGAATGATTGGGATGGGAATCATAGGGATGGGAATGATTGGGATGGGAATCATAGGGATGGGAATGATAGGGATGGGAATGATTGGGATGGGAATTATAGGGATGGGAATGATTGGGATGGGAATCATAGGGATGGGAATGATAGGGATGGGGATGATAGGGATGGGGAATGATTGGGATAGGGATCATAGGGATGGGGATGATAGGGATGGGAATGATGGGGATGGGAATGATAGGGATGGGAATGATGGGGATGGGAATGATAGGGATGGGAATGATAGGGATGGGGAATGATAGGGATGGGAATGATAGGGATAGGGATGATAGGGATGGGAATGATAGGGATGGGAATGATAGGGATGGGGAATGATAGGGATGGGAATGATAGGGATAGGGATCATAGGGATGGGAATGATAGGGATGGGAATGATAGGGATGGGGATCATAGGGATGGGAATGATTGGGATGGGAATGATAGGGATGGGAATGATTGGGATGGGGAATGATTGGGATGGGAATCATAGGGATGGGGATGATAGGGATGGGAATGATAGGGATGGGAATCATAGGGATGGGGAATGATAGGGATGGGGAATGATAGGGATGGGAATCATAGGGATGGGAATGATAGGGATGGGAATCATAGGGATGGGGATGATAGGGATGGGGAATGATTGGGATTGGGAATGATAGGGATGGGAATCATAGGGATGGGAATGATAGGGATGGGAATGATAGGGATGGGAATGATAGGGATGGGGAATGATAGGGATGGGGAATGATAGGGATGGGAATCATAGGGATGGGAATCATAGGGATGGGGAATGTGCTTCCCTGTTTTCCAACCAGGGAATAGGGAATTCCCATCCCTAGGTGTGGATATCCCTATGGGAATGATGCTGCCTTCCCCCCCATAGCATTCCCAACAGCTTCATCCCAGCCATGGGAAGTGGGAATGGGAATGTGGGAGAGCCAAGGACATCCCATGGGATAACAGGGAAAGGGCTGAGGGAGCCGCATTCCCAATGGAGAATCCCAAAGGATCCATGGGGAAAAGCTCCTTCTGGGAAGCTGGTTGGGAATAGGAGGGATGAATCCCTGTGATTCCAGCATCCCTGTGATCCCAGTATCCCTATTGGTTGCCTGCATCCCTGTATCCCAGCATCCCTGTTATCCCAGCATCCCTATTGGTTGCCTGTATCCTTGTGATCCCAGCATCCCTATTGGTTGCCTGTATCCCTATGATCCCAGTATCCCTCTGATCCCAGTATCCCTATTGGATCCCTGCATCCCTGTATCCCAGTATCCCTCTGATCCCTGCATCCCTATTGGTTGCCTGCATCCCTATTGGATCCCAGCATCCCTCTGATCCCAGTATCCCTGTGATCCCAGTATCCCTATTGGATCCCTGCATCCTTGTGATCCCAGTATCCCTCTGATCCCAGTATCCCTGTGATCCCAGCATCCTTGTGGTACCCACATCCCTGTGATCCCTGTATCCCTATTGGTTGCCTATATCCCTATGATCCCAGTATCCCTATTGGTTCCCTGCATCCCTCTGATCCCAGCATCCCTGTGATCCCAGTATCCCTATGATCCCAGTATCCCTTTGATCCCAGTATCCCTCTGATCCCAGCATCCCTATTGGATCCCAGCATCCCTGTGATCCCAGTATCCCTGTGATCCCTGCATCCCTATTGGTACCCTGCATCCCAGTGATCCCAGTATCCCTGTAATCCCAGTATCCCTATTGGTTGCCTGCATCCCTCTGATCCCAGCATCCCTCTGATCCCAGCATCCCTATTGGATCCCAGTATCCCTCTGATCCCAGTATCCCTATTGGATCCCAGTATCCCTTTGGTACCCACATCCCTGTTATCCCAGTATCCCATTGGCCTCATCCCATTCCCACTCTCCCTTCCAGCCTCATCCCATTTAGTCCATTCCTTATGGAATTCCTTATGGAATTCCTTAGGGAAATTCCCATAATCCTTCGGAATTCCTTAGGAAAACCCCAATAATCCAGGAATTGCCTATTGTGATTCCCAGGATCCATAGGGATAAGCCTGGAAAAGCTGGATTCAATGGGGACCCCATAGGGATCCCATATCCCAATTCCAGCTTGGAATGGGGCTGGAAGAGCATCCGAATCCAATGGGATCGTTCCCAAGGTCCCAGCCCTATAGGGAACCCCCCAAGCCTTCTATGGGGTCCATAAGGGTGATCCCTATGGAGCATCATTCCCTATGGAAGCGCATCCATAGGTTTAATGGGGGGCATTGGGGTTAATGGGGATGCACTGGGGTTAATGGGATGCAATGGGGTTAATGGGGTGCAATGGGGTTAATGGGGGGGGGTTAATGGGGGGCACTGGGGTTAATGGGGGGGGTTAATGGGATGCAATGGGGTTAATGGGGATGCACTAGGGTTAATGGGGGTGTATTGGGGTTAATGGGGGTGCATTGGAGTTAATGGGGGGCAATGGGGTTAATGGGGTGCACTGGGGTTAATGGGATGCACTGGGGTTAATGGGATGCAATGGGGTTAATGGAATGCACTGGGGTTAATGGGGATGCACTGGGGTTAATGGGGGTGCAATGGGGTTAATGGGGGGGCGTTAATGGGGTTAATGGGTGTTAATGGGGGTGCACTGGGGTTAATGGGGGTTAATGGGGGGGTGCATTGGGGTTAATGGGGGGTGCATTGGGGTTAATGGGGGGTGCATTGGGGTTAATAGGGGTTAATGGGGGATGCATTGGGGTTAATAGGGATGCACTGGGGTTAATGGGGGTTAATGGGGGAGTGCATTGGGGTTAATGGGGGTGCACTGGTGTTAATGGGGGTTAATGGGGGTTGCATTGGAGTTAATGGGGGGTGCATTGGGGTTAATGGGGATGCATTGGGGTTAATGGGGATGCACTGGAGTTAAGGGGGGTTAATGGGGGTGCATTGGAGTTAATGGGGGGTGCATTGGGGTTAATGGGGTGCAATGGGGTTAATGGGGGGGTGCATTGGGGTTAATGGGGATGCAATGGGGTTAATGGGGTGCATTGGGGTTAATGGGGATGCAATGGGGTTAATGGGATGCAATGGGGTTAATGGGGATGCAATGGGGTTAATGGGGTTCATTGGGGTTAATGGGGTGCATTGGGGTTAATGGGGATGCAGTGGGGTTAATGGGGGTTAATGGGGGGGTGCAGTGGTGTTAATAGGGATGCACTGGTGTTAATGGGGGTTAATGGGGGGGTGCACTGGGGTTAATGGGAATGCATTGGGTGTAATGCTGGTTAATGGGGGGGTGCATTGGCGTTAATGGGGGTTAATGGGATGCACTGGGGTTAATGGGGATGCATTGGGGTTAATGGGGATGCACTAGTGTTAGTGGGGGTTAATGGGGGGGTGCACTGGTGTTAATGGGGGTTAATGGGGGGGTGCACTGGTGTTAATGGGGACGCAATAGGGTTAATGGTGGTTAACGGGCACACGCACCTCTCCCCGCCTCCCATTGGCTACAATGGGGCTGGTGTCCCTCCCCCTCCATCGGGGGCCGTCCCCTTCCCATCCCCCATCCCCATTCCCATCCCACCCCCATTCCCATCCCATTCCCAGCAGCCATTTCCCATCCCTGCCTCCATCTTCTCTGCTTCCCATTGGAATCAATCCCTATTCCCATTCCCATCCTATTCCCATCCCTATTCCCATCCCTATTCCCATTCCCGTTCCCATTCCCGTTCTCATTCCCATCCCCCTCCCCATCCCATCCCCATCCTATTGCTGCCCCATCCCCATCCTATTCCCATCCCTATTCCCATTCCCATCCCCATCCGCATCCCATCCCCATCCCATTCCCCCCCCTTCCCATTCCCATCCCCATCCCCTTCCCATCCCCATCCCCCCCCCATTCCCATCCCCCTTCCCATCCCTATTCCCATCCCTGTCCCTATTCCCATCCCCATTCCCATCCCTATTCCCATCCCTATCCCCCCCATTCCCATCCCCGTCCCCCTCCCCATCCCATCCCCATCCCTATTCCCATCCCTATTCCCATCCCTGTCCCTATTCCCATCCCATTCCCATCAGTTCCCATTCCCATCCCCCCCCCCATCCCCCATCCCCCCCCATCCCATCCCCCCCCATTCCCAGCATCCATTTCCTTTCCCTTCCTTCATCTTCTCTGCTTCCCATTGGAATCCCTATTCCCACCCTATTCCCATCCCATTCCCATCCCCATCCCCCCCCATCCCTATTCCCATCCCTATTCCCATTCCCATCCCTATTCCCGTCGCATTCCCGATCCCATCCCCCTTCCCATTCCCATCCCCCATTCCCGATCCCATTCCCATCCCTATTCCCGATCCCATTCCCGACCCCATATCCCGATGCCTGTGTGCAGGATGCTCCGCCTGGGCAGCGCTCTGGGGCTGCTGCTGCTCAGCCTGACCCTCCTCATCCTCTCCCTGCTCTCCTATGTGGCTCTGCGCAGGGACAACAGCCTCGGCCCCCCCCGGACCCCCCCCGGACACATGTACATGTTCCAGGCGGGATTCAGGTCAGGAGCCGACCCTATAACAGCTCATCCCATTGTCATCCAGCCCTATCGTCCCCCCATGCATCCCTATAGGGGTAATGGGAGTCGTGGTCCTACCCCCCCCATCACCATTGGGATAATGGGAGCACTGGTCCTACCCCCCCCCCTCCATGCATCATCACTGGGAGATGTGGTCCTACCCCCCCCATTCCCATCCATCACTATCAGCCCTCCATCCATCCCTATGGGGGTAACGGGAACCGTGGTCCTACCCCCCCATCCATCCATCATCATTGGGAGCTGTGGTCCTACCCCCCCCTTCCATTCATCCCTATGGGGGTAACTGGAGTCGTGGTCCTACCCCCCCCACTACCCCCCCCATCCATCTCCATCCATCCCTATTGGCATAATGGGAATCGTGGTCCTACCCCCCCCCATCCTCATCCATCCCCATGCATCCCTATTGGGATAATGGGAGATGTGGTCCTACCCCCCCCCCCCCCTCAATCCCCATCCATCCCTATGGGGGTAACAGGAACCGTGGTCCTACCCCCCCATCCCCATGCATCCCTATGGGAGTAATGGGAACAGTGGTCCTACCCCCCCCTCTATGCATCATCATTGGGAGATGCGGTCCTACCCCCCCCCCCCTTCCATCCCTATGGGGATAATGGGAGATGTGTTCCTACCCCCCCCCATCCTCATCCATCCCCATTGGGATAACGGGAACCGTGGTCCTACCCCCCCCATCCATCATCATCCATCTCCATTGGGATAACGGGAGCCATCGTCCTACCCCCCCCCACTACTCCCCCGCTCCATCCATCCCTACTGGGATAATGGGAGTCGTGCTCCTACCCCCCCCATCCATCCATCATCATTGGGATAATGGAAACCGTGGTCCTACCCCCCCCAATCCCCATCCATCCCTATGGGGGTAACGGGAACAATGGTCCTACCCCCCCCCTCCATCCATCCCTATTGGGAACCATGGTCCTACCCCCGCACTACCCCCCCCCTCCATCCATCCATCCCTATTGGGATAACGGGAGCCCTGGTCCTACCCCCCCCCCATCCCCATCCATCTCCATTGGGAACAGTGGTCCTACCCCCCCCACTACCCCTCCCCCTCCATCAAACCCTATTGGGATAACGGGAGTCCTGGTCCTACCCCCCCCCTCCATCCATCCCTATCATCCCCCCATGCATCCCTATGGGGATAACGGGAGCTGTGGTCCTACCCCCCCCACTACCTCCCCCCCTCCATGCATCCCTATGGGGGTAACGGGAGTCGTGGTCCTACCCCCCCCTCCATCCATCACTATCATCCCTCCATTCATCCCCCTATGGGGATACTGGGAACCGTGGTCCTAACCCCCCCCATCCCTGCATCCCTATTGGGATAACGGGAGATGTGGTCCTACCCCCCCCCCTCCATTCATCACTATGGGGGTAATGGGAGCATTGGTCCTACCCCCCCCATCCTCATCCATCCCCATTCATCCCTATAGGGGTAATGGGAACAGTGGTCCTACCCCCCCCCTCCATCCATCCCTATCATCCCCCCATCCATCCCTATGGGATAACGGGAACCGTGGTCCTAACCCCCCCCATCCATCCCCATCCATCTCCATTGGGATAACGGGATCCATGCTCCTACCCCCCTCCATCCCTATCCATTCCCATTGTGATTGGGGGGGGGTTATCCCATTGCTGTCCATGGTGCTGAAGCCTCTTCCCATTCCCAGATCCCAGTTCGCCCTCAAGTTCCTGGATCCTTCCTTTGTTCCCATCACCAATTCCCGAAGTCAGGAATTCCAGGACCAGCCTCCCAAGTGGGTCTTCAACCGGACGGCATTCGACCAGCAGAGGTCAGTTCCCTATGGATCCCATTCCCATAGGATCCCATTCCCTATGGGTCCCATTCCCAATGGATCCCATTCCCATAGGATCCCATTCCCAATGGGTCCCATTCCCAATGAATCCCATTCCCAATGGGTCCCATTCCCAATGGATCCCATTCCCAAAGGATCCCATTCCCAATGGGTCCCATTCCCAATCCCATTCCCTATGGATCCCATTCCCAATGGATCCCATTCCCAATGGATCCCATTCCCATAGGATCCCATTCCCTATGGATCCCATTCCCAATGGGTCCCATTCCCAATGGGTCCCATTCCCAATGGGTCCCATTCCCAATGGGTCCCATTCCCAAAGGATCCCATTCCCAAAGGATCCCATTCCCTATGGATCCCATTCCCTATGGATCCCATTCCCAATGGATCCCATTCCCAATGGGTCCCATTCCCTATGGATCCCATTCCCTATGGATCCCATTCCCTATGGATCCCATTCACTATGGGTCCCATTCCCAATGGGTCCCATTCCCAATGGGTCACATTCCCAATAGGTCCCATTCCCAATGAGTCCCATTCCCAAAGGATCCCATTCCCTATGGATCCCATTCCCAATGGATCCCATTCCCAAAGGATCCCATTCCCATAGGATCCCATTCCCAATGGGTCCCATTCCCAATGGATCCCATTCCCTATGGATCCCATTCCCTATGGATCCCATTCCCAATCCCATTCCCAAAGGATCCCATTCCCAATGGTCCCATTCCCAATGGATCCCATTCCCTATGGATCCCATTCCCAATGGGTCCCATTCCCAATGGGTCCCATTCCCTATGGATCCCATTCCCAATGGATCCCATTCCCAATGGATCCCATTCCCAATGGGTCCCATTCCCAAAGGATCCCATTCCCTATGGATCCCATTCCCAATGGATCCCATTCGAAAACATCCCATTCCCAATGGATCCCATTCGAAAACATCCCATTCCCAATGGATCCCATTCCCAATAGGTCCCATTCCCAATGGTTCCCATTCCCAATGGGTCCCATTCCCTATGGATCCCATTCCCAATGGATCCCATTCCCAAAGGATCCCATTCCCTATGGGTCCCATTCCCTATGGATCCCATTCCCAATGGATCCCATTCCCTATGGATCCCATTCCCAAAGGATCCCATTCCCAATGGATCCCATTCCCAATGGGTCCCATTCCCAAAGGATCCCATTCCCTATGGATCCCATTCCCAATGGGTCCCATTCCCAATGGATCCCATTCCCAAAGAGTCCCATTCCCAATCCCATTCCCAATGGGTCCCATTCCCATAGGATCCCATTCCCAACGGGTCCCATTCCCAATGGGTCCCATTCCCAATGGATCCCATTCCCAATGGGTCCCATTCCCTATGGATCCCATTCCCATAGGATCCCATTCCCAATGGATCCCATTCCCAATGGGTCCCATTCCCAAAGGATCCCCATTCCCAATGGGTCCCATTCCCAATCCCATTCCCAATGGATCCCATTCCCAATGGATCCCATTCCCTATGGATCCCATTCCCAATGGGTCCCATTCCCAATCCCATTCCCAATGGGTCCCATTCCCAATGTTCCCTATGGCTTAATGATGGATATGGGGACATTGAATGGGAATGGGATGGAAAAGTGGGAATGAGCTCCTGCTTTTCCCAATGGATCCCAACTTCCCGACATTCCCAATGGGAATTCCCATCCCAACTTCCCATTTCCCATCATTTAACCCTAAAATCGAGCAGGAATGAGCTAGAATCTCGCTTCCTTTTGGGATCAGACCAAACCTGAGATGCTCCATCCAATCCTATGACGACATTCCCACTTTTCCCATTGATCCCAACATTCCCAATGGGAATTCCCATCCCAACTTCCCATTCCCCATCATTTAACCCTAAAATCGAGCAGGAACGAGCTAGAATCTCGCTTCTTTTTGGGATTAGACAAAAACTGGGAATGAATTCCCACTTTTCCCATTGATCCCAACATTCCCAATGGGAATTCCCATCCCAACTTCCCATTCCCATCATTTAACCCTAAAATCGAGTAGAAAAGAGCCAGAATCTCGCTTCTTTTTGGGATCAGACCAAACCTGAGATGCTCCATATAATCCTATGACGACATTCCCACTTTTCCCATGAATCCCAACATTCCCAATGGGAATTCCCATCCCAACTTCCCATTTCCCATCATTTAACCCTAAAATCGAGCAGAAAAGAGCTAGAATCTCGCTTCTTTTTGGGATCAGACCAAACCCAAGATGCTCCATACGATCCCATTGTGATATTCCCATTTTTCCCACATTATTCCCACTTTTCCCACTGTTTTCCAGTGTTTCCCAACTTCTCGACATTCCCAATGGGAATTCCCATCCCAACTTCCCATTTCCCATCATTTAACCCTAAAATCGAGCAGAAAAGAGCTAGAATCTCGCTTCCTTTTGGGATCAGACCAAACCTGAGATGCTCCATTCAATCCTATGACGACATTCCCACTTTTCCCATTGATCCCAACATTCCCAATGGGAATTCCCATCCCAACTTCCCATTCCCCATCATTTAACCCTAAAACCACCAAAATCGAGCAGAAAAACACCAGAATCCCAATTCCTTTTGGGATTAGACAAGAACTGGGATTGAATTCCCACTTTTCCCATTAATCCCAACATTCCCAATGGGAATTCCCATCCCAACTTCCCATTTCCCATCATTTAACCCTAAAATCGAGCAGAAAAGAGCTAGAATCCCGCTTCTTTTTGGGATCATACAAAACCCAAGATGCTCCATACAATCCTATGACGACATTCCCACTATTCCCATGAATCCCAATATTCCCAATGGGAATTCCCATCCCAATCTTCCCATTTCCCATCATTTAACCCTAAAATCGAGCAGAAAAGAGCTAGAATCGCGCTTCCTTTTGGGATTAGACCAAAACCAGGATTGCGCTCCCACTTTTCCCAATGAATCCCAACATTCCCAACATTCCCAATGGGAATATCATCCCAATTCCCCATTTCCCATCGTTTAACCCTAAAATCGAGCAGGAAAGAGCTAGAATCGCGCTTCTTTTTGGGATTAGACCAAACCCAAGATGCTCCATATAATTCCAGGATGTAATTCCCGATTTTCCCATATTATTCCCATCTTTTTCCAGGCAGGACATCCTAAAACACGTCGACATCACCCGCAACTTCTCCCTTACTCGCTCCTCCGTCCACGTGGGTCAGCTCCTCCACTTCACCTACTCAAGCTTCCTTATGGGATGAGCCAAAAACAGGGAATCAATTCCCACTTTTCCCATTAATCCCAACATTCCCAACATTCCCAATGGGAATTCCCATCCCAATCTTCCTATTCCCTATCTTTTAACCCTAAAATCGAGCAGGAACGAGCTAGAAACTCGCTTCTTTTTGGGATCATACAAAACCCAAGATGCTCCATATAATCCCATTATAACATTCCCGTTTTTCCCACATTATTCCCACTTTTCCCACTGTTTTCCAGTGTTTCCCAACTTCTCGACATTCCCAATGGGAATTCCCATCCCAATCTTCCCATTCCCCATCTTTTAACCCTAAAACCACCAAAATCGAGCAGAAATGAGCTAGAAACTCGCTTCTTTTTGGGATTATACAATATCCAGGATGCTCCATATGATCCCATTATAACATTCCCGATTTTCCCACATTATTCCCATGTTTTTCCAGGCAGGACATCCTAAAACACGTCGACATCACCCGCAACTTCTCCCTTACTCGCTCCTCCGTCCGCGTGGGTCAGCTCCTCCACTTCACCTACTCAAGCTTCCTTATGGGATTAGGGGAACACTGGGAATCAATTCCCACTTTTCCCATTAATCCCAACATTCCCAACATTCCCAATGGGAATTCCCATCCCAATTTCCATTTCCCATCATTTAACCCTAAAATCGAGCAGAAAAGAGCTAGAATCTCGCTTCTTTTTGGGATCAGACCAAACCTGAGATGCTCCATACAATCCTATGACGACATTCCCACTTTTCCCATGAATCCCAACATTCCCAATGGGAATTCCCATCCCAACTCCCCATTTCCCATCATTTAACCCTAAAATCGTGCAGGAACGAGCTAGAAACTCGCTTCTTTTTGGGATTACACCAAACCCAAGATGCTCCATACAATCCTATTATGATATTCCCGTTTTTCCCACATTATTCCCACTTTTCCCACTGTTTTCCAGTGTTTCCCAACTTCTCGACATTCCCAATGGGAATTCCCATCCCAACTTCCCATTTCCCATCATTTTACCCTAAAATCGAGCAGAAATGAGCTAGAATCTCGCTTCTTTTTGGGATCAGACCAACCCTGAGATGCTCCATCCAATCCTATGACGACATTCCCACTTTTCCCATTGATCCCAACATTCCCAATGGGAATTCCCATCCCAACTTCCCATTTCCCATCATTTAACCCTAAAATCGAGCAGGAACGAGCTAGAAACGCGCTTCTTTTTGGGATCATACAATATCTGGGATGCTCCATATGATCCCATTATAACATTCCCGATTTTCCCACATTATTCCCATGTTTTTCCAGGCAGGACATCCTAAAACACGTCGACATCACCCGCAACTTCTCCCTTACTCGCTCCTCCGTCCACGTGGGTCAGCTCCTCCACTTCACCTACTCAAGCTTCCTTATGGGATTAGGGGAACACTGGGAATCAATTCCCACTTTTCCCAATGGATCCGACATTCCCAATGGGAATTCCCATCCCAATCTTCCCATTTCCCATCATTTAACCCTAAAATCGTGCAGGAATGAGCTAGAAACTTGCTTCTTTTTGGGATTACACCAAACCTGAGATGCTCCATATAATTCCAGGATGTAATTCCCACTTTTCCTATGACATTCCCATGTTTTTCCAGGCAGGACATCCTAAAACACGTCGACATCACCCGCAACTTCTCCCTTACTCGCTCCTCCGTCCGCGTGGGTCAGCTCCTCCACTTGGCCTACTCAAGCTTCCTTATGGGATTAGGGGAACACTGGGAATCAATTCCCACTTTTCCCATTGATCCCAACATTCCCAATGGGAATTCCCATCCCAACTTCCCATTTCCCATCATTTAACCCTAAAACCACCAAAATCGAGCAGAAAAGAGCTAGAAACGCGCTTCTTTTTGGGATCATACAAACCCCAAGATGCTCCATACAATCCCATTATAACATTCCCGTTTTTCCCACATTATTCCCACTTTTCCCACTGTTTTCCAGTGTTTCCCAACTTCTCGACATTCCCAATGGGAATTCCCATCCCAATCTTCCCATTCCCCATCATTTAACCCTAAAATCGAGCAGAAAAGAGCTAGAAACTCGCTTCTTTTTGGGATTATACAATATCTGGGATGCTCCATATGATCCTATTGTGATATTCCCATTTTTCCCACATTATTCCCATGTTTTTCCAGGCAGGACATCCTAAAACACGTCGACATCACCCGCAACTTCTCCCTTACTCGCTCCTCCGTCCGCGTGGGTCAGCTCCTCCACTTCGCCTACTCCAGGATCCAGCTTCCTTATGGGATTAGGGGAACACTGGGAATCAATTCCCACTTTTCCCAATGGATCCGACATTCCCAATGGGAATTCCCATCCCAACTTCCCATTTCCCATCATTTAACCCTAAAACCACCAAAATCGAGCAGAAAAGAGCTAGAATTTCGCTTCTTTTTGGGATCATACAAAAACTGGGAATTCTCTTCCACTTTTCCCAATGAATCCCAACATTCCCAACATTCCCAATGGGAATTCCCATCCCAATCTTCCCATTTCCCATCATTTAACCCTAAAATCGAGCAGGAATGAGCTAGAATCGCGCTTCTTTTTGGGATCATACAATATCCGGGATGCTCCATATGATCCCATTATAACATTCCCATTTTTCCCACATTATTCCCACATTATTCCCATGTTTTTCCAGGCAGGACATCCTAAAACACGTCGACATCACCCGCAACTTCTCCCTTACTCGCTCCTCCGTCCGCGTGGGTCAGCTCCTCCACTTCGCCTACTCCAGGGTCACTCTTCCTTATGGGATGAGCCAAAAACAGGGAATCAATTCCCACTTTTCCCATGAATCCCAACATTCCCAATGGGAATTCCCATCCCAACTTCCCATTTCCCATCATTTAACCCCAAAACCACCAAAATCGAGCAGAAATGAGCTAGAAACTTGCTTCTTTTTGGGATGAGCCAAAAACAGGGAATTCTCTCCCAGTTTTCCAATGAATCCCAACATTCCTGACATTCCCAATGGGAATTCCCATCCCAATCTTCCCATTCCTAACAATTTCACCCTAAAACCACCAAAATCGAGCAGAAAACAGCTAGAAACTCGCTTCTTTTTTGGGATTAGACCAAACTTGAGATGCTCTATATAATTCCAGGATGTAATTCCCGATTTTCCCATATTATTCCCATCTTTTTCCAGGCGAGACATCCTATCCCATATAGACATCACCCGCAACTTCTCCCTTACTCGCTCCTCCGTCCGCGTGGGTCAGCTCCTCCACTTGGCCTACTCAAGCTTCCTTATGGGATTAGGGGAACACTGGGATTGAATTCCCACTTTTCCCAATGGATCCGACATTCCCAATGGGAATTCCCATCCCAACTTCCCATTTCCCATCATTTAACCCCAAAACCACCAAAATCGAGCAGAAATGAGCTAGAAACGCGCTTCTTTTTGGGATTAGACCTAAACCAGGATTGTGCTCCCACTTTTCCCAATGAATCCCAACATTCCCAACATTCCCAATGGGAATATCCATCCCAATTTCCATTTCCCATCATTTAACCCTAAAATCGAGCAGGAACGAGCTAGAAACTCGCTTCTTTTTGGGATTAGACCAAACTTGAGATGCTCTATATAATTCCAGGATGTAATTCCCACTTTTCCAATGACATTCCCACTATTTTCCAGGCAGGACATCCTAAAACACCTCGACATCACCCGCAACTTCTCCCTTACTCGTTCTTCAGTACATGTGGGTCAGCTCCTCCACTTCGCCTACTCCAGCCACAAATACGTCTACTCCGTCAGCTCCTCCTTCCTCTCCCTCCTTCCGGAACATTCCCCAATCCTGGAATCCCATCCCCCCACCTGCGCCGTGGTCGGGAATGGGGGAATCCTATTGGGAAGCGGTTGTGGGGCCGAGATCGATAGGGCCGACTTTGTGTTCCGGTGTAACTTCGCCCCTACGGATGGATTCCATAGGGATGTGGGGCGGAAAACCAACCTGACCACCTTTAATCCCAGTATCCTAGAGAAGGATTATAACAACCTATTGACCATACAGGACAGGAATAACTTCCTATTGAGCTTAAAGGGTCTGGATGGGGCCATCCTATGGATCCCGGCCTTCTTCTTCCATACGTCGGCTCCGGTGACTAGGACACTAGTGGATTTCTTTGTGGAGCATCGGGATAGGATCAAGGTCCGGTTGGCTTGGCCGGGGAATATCATACAGCATATTAATAGGTATGGGATAATAATGGGATTGGGGTGGGATATGGGGTGGGAATGGGATGGGGATGGGATGGGAATGGGATGGGGATGGGATGGGAATGGGATTCCCAATGGAATCGATCGATTCCCATAGGAATTCCATAAGGAAATGGGTCTGTAACCACTCGATTCCCATAGGAATTCCATATGGAATTCCCAATCCATAGGGCCCATTGAGCTCCCACCAATAGCTGACCCCCATCACCATAGCATCCCTATAGGAATCCCATCCCATATACACCCCATAAACCCCCTATAACCCCCTATAACCCCGACCCTATACCGACCCCAATCCCACCCTATATCCCTCTATCCACAGGTACTGGCAAGCCAAGCAGCTCAACCCCAACCCTATCAATAGCTATGGGGTGGCCTTAACCATCCCTATAGGAATCCCACCCCATAACCCCCCTATAACCCCCCCCACCATCCCGACCCTATACTGATCCCTATCCCAACCCCATTCCCTGTATCCTATCAATAGGTATGGGGTGGCCTTAAGCATCCCTATAGGAATCCCATAAGGAATTCCCGATCCATAGGGACCATTGAGGTCAATGTCCCTACATCCATCACCATAGCATCCCTATAGGAATCCCATCCCTTTCCCACCCCATAAACCCCCTATAACCCCCTGCACCATCCCGACCCTATACTGATCCCTATCCCAACCCCATTCCCTGTATCAGATCAATAGCTGACCCCCATCACCATAGCATCCCTATAGGGATCCCATCCCATAAACCCCCTTTATCCTCATCCATCCCCCCACCATCCCGACCCTATACTGATCCCAATCCCAACCCTATTCCCTGTATCCAATCAATAGGTATAGGGTGGCCTTAAGCATCCCTATAGGAATCCCATCCCATATACATCCCATTAACCCCCTATAACCCCCATCCCGACCCTATACTGATCCCTATCCCAACCCCATTCCCTGTATCCGATCAATAGCTGACCCCCATCACCATAGCATCCCTATAGGGATCCCACCCCATAAACCCCCTATAACCCCCCCCACCATCCCGACCCTATACTGATCCCAATCCCAACCCCTATCAATAGGTATGGGGTGGCCTTAAGCATCCCTATAGGAATCCCATAAGGAATTCCCGATCCATAGGGACCATTGAGGTCAATGTCCCCACATCCATCACCATAGCATCCCTATAGGGATCCCATCCCATATACACCCCATAACCCCCCCCACCATCCCGACCCTATACCGACCCCAATCCCACCCTATATCCCTCTATCCACAGGTACTGGCAAGCCAAGCAGCTCAACCCCAAGCGCCTGAGCACCGGGATCCTAATGTACACCTTGGCCTCGGCCCTATGCGACCGGATCCACCTTTATGGGTTCTGGCCCTTCCCATTCCACCCCCATTCCCGACGGGATCTGCCCTATCACTACTATGACAAGAGGGGCACCAAGTTCACCACCAAGTGGCAGGAATCCCATCAGCTCCCATTGGAATTCCAGCTGCTCTATAGGATCCATAGGGAAGGGTTGGCCAAGATGACCCTATCCCAGTGCTCCTAATGGGGGCGGCATTCCCGGTATTCCCGTTATCCCATATCCCTTTGTTATCCCATATAGAGCATCCTTCGTATCCCATTGAGGGCGTTTGGATTCGATCCCTATGGAATTCCAGCCTTTTCCCTATGGGATTCCAGCTCCTCTATAGGATCCATAGGGAAGGGTTGGCCAAGATGACCCTATCCCAGTGCTCCTAATGGGGGCGGCATTCCCGGTATTCCCGTTATCCCATATCCCTTTGTTATCCTTGCAGCATCCCATATAGAGCATCCTACTTATCCCTATGGGTTGCAGCATCCCATATAGAGCATCCTTCGTATCCCATTGAGGGCGTTTGGCTTCGATCCCTATGGAATTCCAGCCCTTTCCCTATGGAATTCCAGCCCTTTTCCCTATGGAATTCCAGCCCTTTCCCAATGGAATTCCAGCCTTTTCCCAATGGAATTCCAGCCCTTTCCCAATGGGATTCCAGCTGCTCTATAGGATCCATAGGGAAGGGTTGGCCAAGATGACCCTATCCCATTGCTCCTAATGGGGGCGGCATTCCCGGTATTCCCGTTATCCCATATCCCTTTGTTATCCCATATAGAGCATCCTTTGGATCCCATTGAGGGCGTTTGGCTTCGATCCCTATGGAATTCCAGCCCTTTCCCTATGGGATTCCATATCGGATCCATAGGGAAGGGTTGGCCAAGCTGACCCTATCCCATTGCGCCTAATGGGGGCGGCATTCCCGGTATTCCCGTTATCCCATATCCCTTTGTTATCCCATATAGAGCATCCTTTGTATCCCATTGAGGGCGTTTGGCTTCGATCCCTATGGAATTCCAGCCCTTTCCCTATGGGATTCCATATAGGATCCATAGGGAAGGGTTGGCCAAGATGACCCTATCCCATTGCTCCTAATGGGGGCGGCATTCCCGGTATTCCCGTTATCCCATATCCCTTTGTTATCCCATATAGAGCATCCTTTGTATCCCATTGAGGGCGTTTGGCTTTGATCCCTATGGAATTCCAGCCCTTTCCCTATGGGATTCCATATAGGATCCATAGGGAAGGGTTGGCCAAGATGACCCTATCCCATTGCTCCTAATGGGGGCGGCATTCCCGGTATTCCCGTTATCCCATATCCCTTTGTTATCCCATATAGAGCATCCTTTGTATCCCATTGAGGGCGTTTGGCTTCGATCCCTATGGAATTCCAGCCCTTTCCCTATGGGATTCCATATAGGATCCATAGGGAAGGGTTGGCCAAGATGACCCTATCCCATTGCGCCTAATGGGGGCGGCATTCCCGGTATTCCCGTTATCCCATATCCCTTTGTTATCCCATATAGAGCATCCTTTGTATCCCATTGAGGGTGTTTGGCTTCGATCCCTATGGAATTCCAGCCCTTTCCCTATGGGATTCCATATAGGATCCATAGGGAAGGGTTGGCCAAGTTGACCCTATCCCAGTGCTCCTAATGGGGGCGGCATTCCCGGTATTCCCGTTATCCCATATCCCTTTGTTATCCCATATAGAGCATCCTTCGTATCCCATTGAGGGCGTTTGGCTTCGATCCCTATGGAATTCCAGCCCTTTCCCTATGGGATTCCATATAGGATCCATAGGGAAGGGTTGGCCAAGATGACCCTATCCCATTGCTCCTAATGGGGGCGGCATTCCCGGTATTCCCGTTATCCCATATCCCTTTGTTATCCCATATAGAGCATCCTTTGTATCCCATTGAGGGCGTTTGGCTTCGATCCCTATGGAATTCCAGCCCTTTCCCTATGGGATTCCATATAGGATCCATAGGGAAGGGTTGGCCAAGATGACCCTATCCCATTGCGCCTAATGGGGGCGGCATTCCCGGTATTCCCGTTATCCCATATCCCTTTGTTATCCCAATGGGATTCCAACCCTTTCCCAATGGGATTCCATATAGGATCCATAGGGAAGGGTTGGCCAAGCTGACCCTATCCCAGTGCTCCTAATGGGGGCGGCATTCCCGGTATTCCCGTTATCCCATATCCCTTTGTTATCCCATATAGAGCATCCTTTGTATCCCATTGAGGGCGTTTGGCTTCGATCCCTATGGAATTCCAGCCCTTTCCCTATGGGATTCCAGCTGCTCTATAGGATCCATAGGGAAGGGTTGGCCAAGCTGACCCTAGCCCATTGCTCCTAATGGGGGCGGCATTCCCGGTATTCCCGTTATCCCATATCCCTTTGTTATCCCATATAGAGCATCCTTTGTATCCCATTGAGGGCGTTTGGCTTCGATCCCTATGGAATTCCAGCCCTTTCCCTATGGGATTCCATATAGGATCCATAGGGAAGGGTTGGCCAAGCTGACCCTATCCCATTGCTCCTAATGGGGGCGGCATTCCCGGTATTCCCGTTATCCCATATCCCTTTGTTATCCCATATAGAGCATCCTTCGTATCCCATTGAGGGCGTTTGGCTTCGATCCCTATGGAATTCCAGCCCTTTCCCTATGGGATTCCTCTATAGGATCCATAGGGAAGGGTTGGCCAAGATGACCCTATCCCATTGCTCCTAATGGGGGCGGCATTCCCGGTATTCCCGTTATCCCATATCCCTTTGTTATCCCATATAGAGCATCCTTTGTATCCCATTGAGGGCGTTTGGCTTCGATCCCTATGGAATTCCAGCCTTTTCCCTATGGGATTCCAGCTGCTCTATAGGATCCATAGGGAAGGGTTGGCCAAGATGACCCTATCCCATTGCTCCTAATGGGGGCGGCATTCCCGGTATTCCCGTTATCCCATATCCCTTTGTTATCCCATATAGAGCATCCTTTGTATCCCATTGAGGGCGTTTGGCTTCGATCCCTATGGAATTCCAGCCCTTTCCCTATGGGATTCCATATAGGATCCATAGGGAAGGGTTGGCCAAGCTGACCCTATCCCATTGCTCCTAATGGGGGCGGCATTCCCGGTATTCCCGTTATCCCATATCCCTTTGTTATCCCATATAGAGCATCCTTTGTATCCCATTGAGGGCGTTTGGATTCGATCCCTATGGAATTCCAGCCCTTTCCCTATGGGATTCCATATAGGATCCATAGGGAAGGGTTGGCCAAGATGACCCTATCCCATTGCTCCTAATGGGGGCGGCATTCCCGGTATTCCCGTTATCCCATATCCCTTTGTTATCCCATATAGAGCATCCTTTGTATCCCATTGAGGGCGTTTGGCTTCGATCCCTATGGAATTCCAGCCCTTTCCCTATGGGATTCCATATAGGATCCATAGGGAAGGGTTGGCCAAGATGACCCTATCCCATTGCGCCTAATGGGGGCGGCATTCCCGGTATTCCCGTTATCCCATATCCCTTTGTTATCCCATATAGAGCATCCTTTGTATCCCATTGAGGGCGTTTGGCTTCGATCCCTATGGAATTCCAGCCCTTTCCCTATGGGATTCCATATAGGATCCATAGGGAAGGGTTGGCCAAGATGACCCTATCCCATTGCTCCTAATGGGGGCGGCATTCCCGGTATTCCCGTTATCCTATATCCCTTTGTTATCCCATATAGAGCATCCTTTGTATCCCATTGAGGGCGTTTGGCTTCGATCCCTATGGAATTCCAGCCCTTTCCCTATGGGATTCCATATAGGATCCATAGGGAAGGGTTGGCCAAGATGACCCTATCCCATTGCGCCTAATGGGGGCGGCATTCCCGGTATTCCCGTTATCCCATATCCCTTTGTTATCCCATATAGAGCATCCTTTGTATCCCATTGAGGGCGTTTGGCTTCGATCCCTATGGAATTCCAGCCCTTTCCCTATGGGATTCCATATAGGATCCATAGGGAAGGGTTGGCCAAGATGACCCTATCCCATTGCGCCTAATGGGGGCGGCATTCCCGGTATTCCCGTTATCCCATATCCCTTTGTTATCCCATATAGAGCATCCTTTGTATCCCATTGAGGGCGTTTGGCTTCGATCCCTATGGAATTCCAGCCCTTTCCCTATGGGATTCCATATAGGATCCATAGGGAAGGGTTGGCCAAGATGACCCTATCCCATTGCTCCTAATGGGGGCGGCATTCCCGGTATTCCCGTTATCCTATATCCCTTTGTTATCCCATATAGAGCATCCTTTGTATCCCATTGAGGGCGTTTGGCTTCGATCCCTATGGAATTCCAGCCCTTTCCCTATGGGATTCCATATAGGATCCATAGGGAAGGGTTGGCCAAGATGACCCTATCCCAGTGCTCCTAATGGGGGCGGCATTCCCGGTATTCCCGTTATCCCATATCCCTTTGTTATCCCATATAGAGCATCCTTTGTATCCCATTGAGGGCGTTTGGCTTCGATCCCTATGGAATTCCAGCCCTTTTCCCTATGGGATTCCAGCTGCTCTATAGGATCCATAGGGAAGGGTTGGCCAAGATGACCCTATCCCATTGCTCCTAATGGGGGCGGCATTCCCGGTATTCCCGTTATCCCATATCCCTTTGTTATCCCATATAGAGCATCCTTTGTATCCCATTGAGGGCGTTTGGCTTCGATCCCTATGGAATTCCAGCCCTTTCCCAATGGGATTCCAGCTGCTCTATAGGATCCATAGGGAAGGGTTGGCCAAGCTGACCCTATCCCATTGCTCCTAATGGGGGCGGCATTCCCGGTATTCCCGTTATCCCATATCCCTTTGTTATCCCATATAGAGCATCCTTTGTATCCCATTGAGGGCGTTTGGCTTCGATCCCTATGGAATTCCAGCCCTTTCCCTATGGGATTCCATATAGGATCCATAGGGAAGGGTTGGCCAAGATGACCCTATCCCATTGCTCCTAATGGGGGCGGCATTCCCGGTATTCCCGTTATCCCATATCCCTTTGTTATCCCATATAGAGCATCCTACTTATCCCTATGGGTTGCAGCATCCCATATAGAGCATCCTTCGTATCCCATTGAGGGCGTTTGGCTTCCATCCCTATGGAATTCCAGCCCTTTTCCCTATGGAATTCCAGCCCTTTCCCTATGGAATTCCAGCCCTTTTCCCAATGGAATTCCAGCCCTTTCCCATTGGAATTCCAGCCCTTTCCCTATGGAATTCCAGCCCTTTTCCTATGGAATTCCAGCCCTTTCCCTATGGAATTCCAGCCTTTTCCCTATGGAATTCCAGCCTTTTCCTATGGAATTCCAGCCTTTTCCCATTGGAATTCCAGCCCTTTCCCATTGGAATTCCAGCCTTTTCCCAATGGAATTCCAGCCCTTTCCCTATGGAATTCCAGCCTTTTCCAATGGAATTCCAGCCCTTTCCCTATGGAATTCCAGCCTTTTCCAATGGAATTCCAGCCCTGTTTTTCCTGGGATGAAGGTGTTGGGAATGTCGGGATGGAGGATGAGGGTTGGGATGGAGGATGGGGGTTGGGATGGGGGATGCTTCCCATATTCCCAGGTTATCCCATTGATTCCAGCCTGGAGGATACAAGCAACTGGGGTCCTATTGGATAGCATCCTATGGGATGCATCCTTTGGGTACCACTCTTTGGGATGCATCCTTTGGGATGCATCCTTTAGGAATCCTATGGGAAGCATCCATTGGGTACCACTCTATGGATAGCATCCTTTGGGAAGCATCCTATAGGAATCCTATGGGAGCATCCTTTGGGTACCACTCTTTGGATAGCATCCTTTGGGATACATCCTTTAGGAAGCATCCTTTGGGAATCCTATAGGAAGCATCCATTGGGAGCATCCATTGGGAGCATCCATTGGGAGCATCCATTGGGAAGCATCCTTTGGGTACCACTCTTTGGGTACCATCCTTTGGGAAGCATCCTATAGGAATCTTATGGGAGCATCCTTTGGGTACCACTCTTTGGATAGCATCCTTTGGGATGCATCCCTTAGGAAGCATCCTTTGGGTCCCATCCTTTAGGAAGCATCCTTCGGGTACCATCCTATAGGAATCCTTTGGGATGCATCCATTGGGAATCCTTTAGGATGCATCCATTGAGAAGCATCCTTTGGGTACCACTCTTTGGGTACCACTCTTTGGATAGCATCCTTTGGGATGCATCCATTAGGAATCCTTTAGGAAGCATCCATTGGGTACCACTCGTTGGATAGCATCCTTTGGGATACATCCTTTGGGAAGCATCCATTGGGAAGCATCCTTTGGGTACCACTCTTTGGGTACCATCCTATAGGAAGCATCCATTGGGATACATCCTTTGGGTACCAGTCTTTGGGATGCATCCTTTAGGAATCCTTTGGGTACCACTCTTTGGGAAGCATCCTATAGGAAGCATCCATTGGGATGCATCCATTGGGTACCACTCTTTGGGTACCACTTTGAATAGCATCCTTTGGGAAGCATCCTTTGGGTACCACTCTTTGGGATGCATCCATTGGGAATCCTTTAGGAAGCATCCTATGGGAAGCATCCTTTGGGTACCACTCATTGGGTACCACTTTGAATAGCATCCTATAGGAAGCATCCTATGGGAAGCATCCTTTGGGAAGTATCCTATAGGAATCCCTTAGGAAGCATCCTTTGGGTACCACTCTATGGGATGCATCCTTTAGGAATCCTATGGGAAGCATCCATTGGGTACCACTCTTTGGATAGCATCCATTGGGAGCATCCATTGGGATACATCCATTGGGATACATCCTTTAGGAAGCATCCTTTAGGAATCCTTTGGGAAGCATCCTTTGGGTACCACTCTTTGGGTACCATGCTTTTGGAAGCATCCTATAGGAAACATCCTTTGGGATACATCCTTTGGGAAGCATCCATTGGGTACCACTCATTGGGATGCATCCTATGGGAAGCATCCTTTGGGTACCACTCTATGGATAGCATCCTATAGGAAGCATCCTATGGGTACCATCCTTTAGGAAGCATCCATTGGGAAGCATCCTTTGGGTACCATCCTTTGGGATACATCCTTTAGGAATCCTATAGGAAGCATCCATTGGGAAGCATCCATTGGGTACCACTCTGGATAGCATCCTATAGGAATCATCCTTTGGGATACATCCTTTAGGAATCCTTTGGGTCCCATCCTTTGGGAAGCATCCTTTGGGTACCACTCTTTGTATAGCATCCTTTGGGAAGCATCCATTGGGAGCATCCATTGGGAAGCATCCTATAGGAAGCATCCTTTGGGTACCATCCTTTGGATAGCATCCTATAGGAATCCATTGGGAAGCATCCTTTGGGATACATCCTTTAGGAAGCATCCTATGGGAAGCATCCATTGGGTACCACTCTTTGGGAAGCATCCTATAGGAAGCATCCATTGGGATGCATCCATTGGGTACCACTCTTTGGGTACCACTTTGAATAGCATCCTATAGGAAGCATCCTTTGGGATACATCTATTGGGTACCATCCTATAGGATCCATGACTCAGGAACTCCACTTCTCCCAGCAGGAACATCCCTCATCCCATCGGATTCCCATTGCCAGGCCTGGATATGGGACGAGCAGCAGGACAAGGCCCATGGATGTGCTCCCAGCTCCATCCCAATCCCGATCCCATCAGGACACTCATCCCTATGGAAGGCCATGGAATTCCCACCGGGATCAATGGGATCCGGAGCTCCCTGGGCTGGGAATGGGACAAATCCCATATGGAATGTGCTGGGATACAATAAAGGGTTTCTTGTGCTTTGGGATGCGATTCCCATAGGGAATAATGGGGATTGGAATGGGGGCGGGGGGAGGGTGTCGCATCCCTATTCCCATCCCATTCCCATCCCTATTCCCATCCCTTTCCCATCCCTATTCCCATCCCTATTCCCACCCCTATTCCCATCCCTATTCCCATCCCTATTCCCACCCCTATTCCCATCCCTATTCCCACCCCTATTCCCATCCCTATTCCCATCCCTATTCCCATCCCATTCCCATCCCTATTCCCACCCCTATTCCCATCCCTATTCCCATCCCTATTCCCACCCCTATTCCCATCCCATTCCCATCCCTATTCCCATCCCTATTCCCATCCCTATTCCCATCCCTATTCCCATCCCATTCCCATCCCTATTCCCACCCCTATTCCCATCCCTATTCCCATCCCTATTCCCATCCCTATTCCCACCCCTATTCCCATCCCTATTCCCATCCCATTCCCATCCCTATTCCCATCCCTATTCCCATCCCTATTCCCATCCCTATTCCCACCCCTATTCCCATCCCATTCCCATCCCATTCCCATCCCATTCCCATCCCATTCCCTATATCCCATCCCCTATATCCCATATCCCAAAGGAAAACCCATAGGATCCAACAACTTCGGAAGCATCTTTATTCCCTGGAAGCCCCATTCCCATAGGACAGACCCCATAGGATCCCACTGATCCCATAGGATCCCACTGTTCCCATAGGATCCCAGTGTTCCCATAGGATCCCACTGTTCCCATAGGATCCCAGTGTTCCCATAGGATCCCACTGATCCCATAGGATCCCACTGTTCCCATAGGATCCCACTGATCCCATAGGATCCCACTGATCCCATAGGATCCCATAGGGTCCCTATAGGATCATGGGGCCTGGCTCCGGAAGAAGGCTCTGGTCTCCTTGCATATGGGGTTGACGCACATAGGGCAGCATAGGGGGAACTGACGGGAATGGGATTCCCGACATTCCAGGTGGGATCGAACCAGCTGGGCCAGGGCCTGGCAATGGGAATGGGAATGGATCCTATATCCCATTCCCTATATCCCGTTCCCTATATCCCATTCCCTATATCCCATTCCCTATATCCCATTCCCTATATCCCATTCCCTATATCCCATAACCCTTCCCATCCCATCCCCTATATCCCATTCCCTATATCCCATTCCCTTCCCATCCCATTCCCTATATCCCATTCCCTATATCCCATTCCCTATATCCCATTCCCTATATCCCATTCCCTTCCCATCCCATTCCCTATATCCCATTCCCTATATCCCATTCCCTTCCCATCCCATTCCCTTCCCATCCCATTCCCTACATCCCATTCCCTATATCCCATTCCCTATATCCCATTCCCTATATCCCATTCCCTTCCCATCCCATTCCCTATATCCCATTCCCTTCCCATCCCATTCCCTATATCCCATTCCCTATATCCCATTCCCTTCCCATCCCATCCCCTATATCCCATTCCCTATATCCCATTCCCTATATCCCATTCCCTTCCCATCCCATTCCCTATATCCCATTCCCTATATCCCATTCCCTTCCCATCCCATTCCCTATATCCCATTCCCTATATCCCATTCCCTATATCCCATTCCCTACATCCCATTCCCTATATCCCATTCCCTATATCCCATTCCCTTTATCCCATTCCCTATATCCCATTCCCTATATCCCATTCCCTTCCCATCCCATTCCCTTCCCATCCCATTCCCTATATCCCATTCCCTATATCCCATTCCCTTCCCATCCCATTCCCTATATCCCATTCCCTATATCCCATCCCCTATATCCCATTCCCTATATCCCATTCCCTTCCCATCCCATTCCCTACATCCCATTCCCTATATCCCATTCCCTATATCCCATTCCCTACATCCCATTCCCTACATCCCATTCCCTATATCCCATTCCCTTCCCATCCCATTCTCTACATCCCATTCCCTATATCCCATTCCCTATATCCCATTCCCTATATCCCATTCCCTATATCCCATTCCCTTCCCATCCCATTCCCTATATCCCATTCCCTATATCCCATCCCCTATATCCCATTCCCTTCCCATCCCATTCCCTATATCCCATTCCCTATATCCCATTCCCTATATTAGTAGTATAGGGATACTACGAGGTTGGGAATAGGGGATGGGAATGGGAAGAGTCAATGGGATTCCAGAGGTTGGGAATAGGGGATGGGAATGGGAAGAGTCAATGGGATTCCCGAGGTTGGGAATAGGGGATGGGAATGGGAAGGGTCAATGGGAATAGGGGATGGGAATGGGAAGGGTCAATGGGATTCCAGAGGTTGGGAATAGGGGATGGGAATGGGGTCGGTACCTGGGAGAACAGGGGGCTGCCATTGAGGGAGGCTGCGCGGCGGAGCCGGTCCAGGCCACACTGGGGGTGAAATGGGTAAACTGGGATGAACTGGGATGGACTGGGATGGACTGGGATGGACTGGGATAAACTGGGATGAACTGGGATGAACTGGGATGGACTGGGAGGGAACTGGGATGGAATGGGGTAAAATAGGGATAGAATGGGATAAAACCATGGATACTATAGGGATACTATAGGGATACTATAGGGATACTATAGGGATACTATAGGGATGCTATAGGGATACTATAGGGATACCATAGGGATACTATAGGGATACTATAGGGATACTATAGGGATACTATAGGGATACTATAGAGATACCATAGGGATACTATAGGGATACTATAGGGATACCATAGGGATACCCTAGAGGACACCATAAGGACACCATAGGGATACCATAGGGCTACTATAGGGATACTGTAGGGATACTATAGGGACCCCATAGGGACACCATAGGGATACTATAGGGATACTATAGGGACCCCATAGGGACACCATAGTGACACCATAGGGATACTATAGGGATACCATAGGGACACCATAGGGATATTATAGGGATACCATAGGGATACCATAGGGATACTATTGGGACACCATAGGGACACCATATGGACCCCATAGGGATACTATAGGGATACCATAGGGATACCATAGGGACACCATAGAGACACCATAGGGATACTATAGGGACACCATAGGGATACTATAGGGATATTATAGGGATACTATAGGGACACCAAAGGGACACCATAGGGACGTCATAGGGATACCATAGGGATACCGTAGGGATACTATAGGGACCCCATAGGGATACTATAGGGATACTATACGGATACTATAGGGACACCATAGGGACACCATAGGGATACTATAGGGATACCATAGGGACACCATAGGGACCCCATAGGGACACCATAGGGACACCATAGGGATACTATAGGGACCCCATAGGGATACTATAGGGATACTATAGGGATACTATAGGAACCCCAAAGGTATACTATAGGGATACCATAGGGATACTATAGGGATACTACAGGGACACTATAGGGACACCATAAGGATACTATAGGGATACTATAGGGACCCCATACGGATACTATAGGGACCCCATAGTGACCCCATAGCACACCCCATCCCCATAGGATCCCATAGGTTCCCCCCTCACCTCCTTGGCCAAGTTCTGCCCATACTCAATGTCCAGCTCATAGAGGGTCTCAATGTGGTCACTGGTGAAGGCAACTGGGACCAGTAGCAGGTGCCGGTGACCAGACTGGGCCAGGCCCCTAATGGCAGCTGCGGTGCCAGGGCCCAGCCAGGGCATGGGGCCGACCTATAGGGCAATGGGGACATATGGGGCTGGGTATGGGGCTATGGGGTTATGGGGTTTATAGGGGCTATGGGGTTATGGGGGCTATGGGGCTATGGGGCTATGGGGATATGGGGCTATGGGGCTATGGGGATATGGGGATATGGGGATATGGGGCTATGGGGTATGGGGATATGGGGTTATGGGGCTATGGGGCTATGGGGTTATGGGGGCTATGGGGCTATGGGGCTATGGGGTATGGGGATATGGGGCTATGGGGTTATGGGGATATGGGGCTATGGGGGTATGGGGGTATGGGGGCTATGGGGCTATGGGGCTATGGGGCTATGGGGCTATGGGGGCTATGGGGCTATGGGGCTATGGGGCTATGGGGCTATGGGGCTATGGGGATATGGGGCTATGGGGTTATGGGGCTATGGGGCTATGGGGATATGGGGGCTATGGGGTTATGGGGCTATGGGGGTTATAGGGGATATGGGGTTATGGGGATATGGGGCTATGGGGCTATGGGGCTATGGGGCTATGGGGTATGGGGATATGGGGCTATGGGGTTATGGGGTTATGGGGTATGGGGTATGGGGATATGGGGCTATGGTGCTATGGGGCTATGGGGATATGGGGATATGGGGCTATGGGGATATGGGGGTATGGGGGTATGGGGCTATGGGGCTATGGGGCTATGGGGATATGGGGCTATGGGGATATGGGGGTATGGGGGTATGGGGGCTATGGGGCTATGGGGCTATGGGGGTATGGGGCTATGGGGTTATGGGGCTATGGGGATATGGGGTTATGGGGCTATGGGGATATGGGGCTATGGGATTATGGGGCTATGGGGCTATGGGGCTATGGGGATATGGGGGATATAGGGGTTATGGGGCTATGGGGCTATGGGGCTATGGGGCTATGGGGGTATGGGGGTATGGGGTTATGGGGTTATGGGGCTATGGGGCTATGGGGGTATAGGGGCTATGGGGTTATGGGGTTATGGGGCTATGGGGTTATGGGGGCTATGGGGCAGGGGCCAAAGAGGAGAGAGGTGCCATAACCAGTACTGTTCCCAAACCCAGCCCCATAACCAGCCCCATAACCAACCCCATAACCAGCCCCATAACCAGCCCCATAACCAGCCCCATAGCTAACCCCATAGCTGCCCCATAACCAGCCCCATAACCAGCCCCATAGCTAACCCCATAGCTGCCCCATAACCAGCCCCACAGCCAGCCCCATAACCAGCCCCATAACCAGCCCCATAGCTGCCCCATAGCTACCCCATAGACACCCATAGACACCCCATAGACACCCCATAGACACCCCATAGACACCCATAGACACCCCATAGACACCCCATAGACACCCCATAGCTGCCCCATAGACACCCCATAGACATCCATAGACACCCCATAGCTGCCCCATAGACACCCATAGACACCCCATAGCTGCCCCATAGCTGCCCCATAGCTGCCCCATAGCTGCCCCATAGACACCCCATAGACACCCATAGACACCCCATAGCTGCCCCATAGCTGCCCCATAGCTGCCCCATAGACACCCCATAGACACCCATAGACACCCCATAGCTGCCCCATAGCTGTACCTTGCTCTGCCACACCAGCCTATAGGGGTTGCTGTACTTGAGCTTCTCCATCACCCCCTGGACTGTGGCCCCAACCTCTTGGGGGTAGGGATCCCCCCTGTTCACTGCCTGCAATGGGTGTGGGGCAGCCCCATAGACACTTATGGGGCAGCCCCATAGATAGAGACATGTGGGGCAGCCCCATAGACACTTATGGGGTGAGACCCATAGACACTTATGGGGCAGCCCCATAGATAGAGACATGTGGGGCAGCCCCATAGACACATGTGGGGCAGCCCCATAGATACATATGGGGTGAGACCCATAGACACTTATGGGGCAGCCCCATAGAGACATATGGGGTGAGACCCATAGAGACATATGGGGTGAGACCCATAGAGACATATGGGGCAGCCCCATAGAGACATATGGGGTGAGACCCATAGAGACATATGGGGTGAGCCCCATAGAGACATATGGGGTGAGATCCATAGAGACATATGGGGTGAGACCCATAGACACTTATGGGGTGAGACCCATAGATAGAGACATGTGGGGCAGCCCCATAGACACTTATGGGGTGAGACCCATAGATACATATGGGGTGAGACACATAGATACATATGGGGTGAGACCCATAGATACATATGGGGTGAGCCCCATAGATACATATGGGGTGAGACCCATAGACACATATGGGGTGAGACCCATAGAGACATATGGGGTGAGATCCATAGAGACATATGGGGTGAGACCCATAGAGACATGTGGGGTGAGACCCATAGACACTTATGGGGCAGCCCCATAGACACATATGGGGTGAGACCCATAGAGACATATGGGGTGAGACCCATAGAGACATATGGGGCAGCCCCATAGAGACATGTGGGGTGAGCCCCATAGACACATATGGGGTGAGCCCCATAGATACATATGGGGTGTGGGGTCAGCCCCATAGATACACATATATAGGATGTGGGGCCAGCCCCATAGATCCCCATATATGGGCTATGGGGTGTTCGCTATGGGGCAGCCCCATAGATACACATATATGGGCTATGGGGCAGTCGCTATGGGGCAGCCCCATAGATACCCATATATGGGGCAGTCGCTATGGGGCAGCCCCATAGATACCCATATATAGGATATGGGGCAGTCGCTATGGGGCAGCCCCATAGATACCCATATATAGGCTATGGGGCAGTCGCTATGGGGCAGCCCCATAGACACCCATATATGGGGCAGTCGCTATGGGGCAGCCCCATAGATCCCCATATATAGGCTATGGGGCAGTCGCTATGGGGCAGCCCCATAGATCCCCATATATGGGCTATGGGGCAGTCGCTATGGGGCAGCCCCATAGATCCCCATATATGGGCTATGGGGCAGTCGCTATGGGGCAGCCCCATAAGTACCCATATATGGGCTATGGGGCAGTCGCTATGGGGCAGCCCCATAAGTACTCACACACATGTATGATATGGGGCAGCCCCATAGATACCCATACATAGGCTATGGGGCAGTCGCTATGGGGCAGCCCCATAAGTACCCATATATGGGCTATGGGGCAGTCGCTATGGGGCAGCCCCATAAGTACTCACACACATGTATGATATGGGGCAGCCCCATAGATACCCATACATAGGCTATGGGGCAGTCGCTATGGGGCAGCCCCATAGATCCCCATATAGGCTATGGGGCAGTCGCTATGGGGCAGCCCCATAAGTACTCACAGCCATAGGCAGTGAATGGGCCGAGAACAGGATGACGACATCGTCCCTTGTATCCAATGGGAACTGCTCCAGTTCCTTCTGGATGTGGTCACTGAAGCACTGGGAGAGACAGGAACATACTGGTTTATACTGGTTTATACTGGTTTATACTGGTTTATACTGGGAGCACTGGGGGGGTCATACTGGGTATACTGGGAGCACTGGGAGGGTCATACTGGTTATACTGGGAGCACTGGGAGGGTCATACTGGGAGCACTGGGAGGGGTCATACTGGTTATACTGGGAGCACTGGGAGGGGTCAGACTGGTTATACTGGGAGCACTGGGAGGGTCATACTGGTTATACTGGGAGCACTGGGAGGGTCATACTGGTTATACTGGGAGCACTGGGAGGGGTCATACTGGGGATACTGGGAGCACTGGGATGGGTCATACTGGGGATACTGGGAGCACTGGGAGGGGTCATACTGGGGATACTGGGAGCACTGGGATGGGTCATACTGGTTATACTGGGAGCACTGGGATGGGTCATACTGGTTATACTGGGAGCACTGGGATGGGTCATACTGGGAACACTGGGAGGGTCATACTGGTTATACTGGGAGCACTGGGATGGGTCAGACTGGGTATACTGGGAGCACTGGGATGGGCTCATACTGGTTATACTGGGAGCACTGGGATGGGTCATACTGGTTATACTGGGAGCACTGGGAGGGTCATACTGGGAGCACTGGGATGGGTCATACTGGTTATACTGGGAGCACTGGGATGGGTCATACTGGGAATACTGGGAGCACTGGGATGGGTCATACTGGGGATACTGGGAGCACTGGGAGGGGTCAGACTGGGGATACTGGGAGCACTGGGATGGGTCATACTGGGTATACTGGGAGCACTGGGATGGGTCATACTGGGAGCACTGGGAGGGGTCATACTGGGTATACTGGGAGCACTGGGATGGGTCATACTGGGGATACTGGGAGCACTGGGATGGGTCATACTGGGAGCACTGGGAGGGGTCATACTGGGTATACTGGGAGCACTGGGATGGGTCATACTGGGGATACTGGGAGCACTGGGATGGGTCATACTGGGAGCACTGGGAGCACTGGGATGGGTCATACTGGTTATACTGGGAGCACTGGGATGGGTCATACTGGTTATACTGGGAGCACTGGGAGGGTTATACTGGTTTATACTGGGAGCACTGGGAGGGTCATACTGGGAGCACTGGGAGGGTCATACTGGGGATACTGGGAGCACTGGGATGGGTCATACTGGGAGCACTGGGAGGGTCATACTGGGTATACTGGGAGCACTGGGAGGGGTCATACTGGTTATACTGGGAGCACTGGGAGGGTCATACTGGGAGCACTGGGATGGGTCATACTGGTTTATACTGGGAGCACTGGGATGGGTCATACTGGGGATACTGGGAGCACTGGGATGGGTCATACTGGGAGCACTGGGATGGGTCATACTGGGAGCACTGGGATGGGTCATACTGGTTATACTGGGAGCACTGGGAGGGTCATACTGGTTATACAGGGAGCACTGGGATGGGTCATACTGGGAGCACTGGGATGGGTCATACTGGGGATACTGGGAGCACTGGGAGCACTGGGATGGGTCATACTGGGGATACTGGGAGCACTGGGATGGGTCATACTGGTTATACTGGGAGCACTGGGATGGGTCATACTGGTTATACTGGGAGCACTGGGAGGGTCATACTGGGAGCACTGGGATGGGTCATACTGGTTATACTGGGAGCACTGGGATGGGTCATACTGGGGATACTGGGAGCACTGGGATGGGTCATACTGGGTATACTGGGAGCACTGGGATGGGTCATACTGGTTATACTGGGAGCACTGGGAGGGTCATACTGGGAGCACTGGGATGGGTCATACTGGGTATACTGGGAGCACTGGGAGGGGTCATACTGGTTATACTGGGAGCACTGGGAGGGGTTATACTGGGAGCACTGGGAGGGTCATACTGGGAGCACTGGGAGGGTCATACTGGTTATACTGGGAGCACTGGGATGGGTCATACTGGTTATACTGGGAGCACTGGGATGGGTCATACTGGGGATACTGGGAGCACTGGGAGGGGTCATACTGGGGATACTGGGAGCAATGGGATGGGTCATACTGGGAGCACTGGGAGGGTCATACTGGTTATACTGGGAGCACTGGGATGGGTCAGACTGGGGATACTGGGAGCACTGGGAGGGGTCATACTGGGGATACTGGGAGCACTGGGATGGGTCATACTGGGAGCACTGGGATGGGTCATACTGGTTATACTGGGAGCACTGGGATGGGTCATACTGGGAGCACTGGGATGGGTCATACTGGTTATACTGGGAGCACTGGGAGGGTCATACTGGGGATACTGGGAGCACTGGGATGGGTCATAATGGGGATACTGGGAGCACTGGGAGGGGTCATACTGGGGATACTGGGAGCACTGGGAGGGTCATACTGGTTATACTGGGAGCACTGGGATGGGTCATACTGGTTATACTGGGAGCACTGGGATGGGTCATACTGGTTATACTGGGAGCACTGGGAGGGTCATAATGGGGATACTGGGAGCACTGGGAGGGTCATACTGGGAGCACTGGGAGGGTCATACTGGTTATACTGGGAGCACTGGGAGGGTCATACTGGTTATACTGGGAGCACTGGGAGGGGTCATAATGGGGATACTGGGAGGACTGGGATGGGTCATACTGGGAGCACTGGGAGGGTCATACTGGTTATACTGGGAGCACTGGGAGGGTCATACTGGTAGCACTGGGAGGGTCATACTGGTTATACTGGGAGCACTGGGAGGGTCATACTGGTTATACTGGGAGCACTGGGATGGGCTCCCAGTGCTCCCAGTGCTCCCAGTTACCTGCAGCAATAGGGGATGTGTTGGCCAGCGGTCAATGATGCTCCACTTCATCCTGGGCTGGATCCCATTGTCCCTATAGTACCTATAGATGGCGTTGAGGCTGCTGCCTATGGGGCAGAGGTTAGGGGTCAGCCCCATAGATCCCACTTATGGGGCAGCCCCATAGATCCCACTTATGGGGCAGCCCCATAGATCCCACTTATGGGGCAGAGCTTATGGGTCAGCCCCATAGATCCCACTTATGGGGCAGCCCCATAGATCCCACTTATGGGGCAGAGGTTAGGGGTCAGCCCCATAGATGCCACTTATGGGGCAGCCCCATAGATCCCACTTATGGGGCAGCCCCATAGATGCCACTTATGGGTCAGCCCCATAGATCCCACTTATGGGGCAGAGGTTAGGGGTCAGCCCCATAGATCCCACTTATGGGGCAGCCCCATAGATCCCACTTATGGGGCAGAGGTTATGGGTCAGCCCCATAGATCCCACTTATGGCTCAGCCCCATAGATCCCACTTATGGGGCAGGGGTTATGGGTCAGCCCCATAGATCCCACTTATGGGTCAGCCCCATAGATCCCACTTGTGGGGCAGAGCTTATGGGTCAGCCCCATAGATCCCACTTATGGGTCAGCCCCATAGATCCCACTTATGGGGCAGCCCCATAGATCCCACTTATGGGGCAGCCCCATAGATCCCACTTATGGCTCAGCCCCATAGATCCCACTTATGGGGCAGAGGTTAGGGGTCAGCCCCATAGATCCCACTTATGGGGCAGCCCCATAGATCCCACTTATGGGGCAGGGGTTATGGGTCAGCCCCATAGATCCCACTTATGGGGCAGCCCCATAGATCCCACTTATGGGTCAGCCCCATAGATCCCACTTATGGGGCAGGGGTTATGGGTCAGCCCCATAGATCCCACTTATGGGTCAGCCCCATAGATCCCACTTATGGGGCAGCCCCATAGATCCCACTTATGGGGCAGGGGTTATGGGTCAGCCCCATAGATCCCACTTATGGGGCAGAGGTTAGGGGTCAGCCCCATAGATCCCACTTATGGGGCAGAGGTTATGGGTCAGCCCCATAGATCCCACTTATGGGGCAGAGCTTATGGGTCAGCCCCATAGATCCCACTTATGGGGCAGAGCTTATGGGTCAGCCCCATAGATCCCACTTATGGGTCAGCCCCATAGATCCCACTTATGGGGCAGAGGTTAGGGGTCAGCCCCATAGATCCCACTTATGGGTCAGCCCCATAGATCCCACTTATGGGTCAGCCCCATAGATCCCACTTATGGGGCAGAGCTTATGGGTCAGCCCCATAGATCCCACTTATGGGGCAGAGCTTATGGGTCAGCCCCATAGATCCCACTTATGGGTCAGCCCCATAGATCCCACTTATGGGGCAGAGGTTAGGGGTCAGCCCCATAGATCCCACTTATGGGGCAGCCCCATTGATCCCACTTATGGGGCAGGGGTTATGGGTCAGCCCCATAGATCCCACTTATGGGTCAGCCCCATAGATCCCACTTATGGGTCAGCCCCATAGATCCCACTTATGGGGCAGGGCTTGGGGTCAGCCCCATAGATCCCACTTATGGGGCAGAGGTTATGGGTCAGCCCCATAGATCCCACTTATGGGGCAGGGGTTATGGGTCAGCCCCATAGATCCCACTTATGGGTCAGCCCCATAGATCCCACTTATGGGGCAGAGGTTAGGGGTCAGCCCCATAGATCCCACTTATGGGGCAGAGGTTACGGGTCAGCCCCATAGATCCCACTTATGGGGCAGCCCCATAGATCCCACTTATGGGGTAGAGGTTATGGGTCAGCCCCATAGATCCCACTTATGGGTCAGCCCCACAGATCCCACTTATGGGTCAGCCCCACAGATCCCACTTATGGGGCAGCCCCATAGATGCCACTTATGGGGCAGCCCCATAGATCCCACTTATGGGGCAGCCCCATAGATCCCACTTGTGGGGCAGCCCCATAGATCCCACTTATGGGGCAGCCCCATAGATCTCACTTATGGGGCAGCCCCATAGATGCCACTTATGGGTCAGCCCCATAGATACCACTTATGGGGCAGCCCCATAGATCCCACTTATGGGGCAGAGGTTAGGGGTCAGCCCCATAGATCCCACTTATGGGGCAGCCCCATAGATCCCACTTATGGGGCAGCCCCATAGATCCCACTTATGGGGCAGAGGTTAGGGGTCAGCCCCATAGATCCCACTTATGGGGCAGCCCCATAGATCCCACTTATGGGGCAGGGGTTATGGGTCAGCCCCATAGATCCCACTTATGGGGCAGAGGTTAGGGGTCAGCCCCATAGATCCCACTTATGGGGCAGAGGTTATGGGTCAGCCCCATAGATCCCACTTATGGGGCAGAGCTTATGGGTCAGCCCCATAGATCCCACTTATGGGGCAGAGCTTATGGGTCAGCCCCATAGATCCCACTTATGGGTCAGCCCCATAGATCCCACTTATGGGGCAGAGGTTAGGGGTCAGCCCCATAGATCCCACTTATGGGTCAGCCCCATAGATCCCACTTATGGGGCAGCCCCATAGATCCCACTTATGGGGCAGAGCTTATGGGTCAGCCCCATAGATCCCACTTATGGGGCAGAGCTTATGGGTCAGCCCCATAGATCCCACTTATGGGTCAGCCCCATAGATCCCACTTATGGGGCAGAGGTTAGGGGTCAGCCCCATAGATCCCACTTATGGGGCAGCCCCATTGATCCCACTTATGGGGCAGGGGTTATGGGTCAGCCCCATAGATCCCACTTATGGGTCAGCCCCATAGATCCCACTTATGGGGCAGAGGTTAGGGGTCAGCCCCACAGATCCCACTTATGGGTCAGCCCCATAGATCCCACTTATGGGGCAGAGGTTAGGGGTCAGCCCCATAGATCCCACTTATGGGGCAGGGGTTATGGGTCAGCCCCATAGATCCCACTTATGGGGCAGAGGTTATGGGTCAGCCCCATAGATCCCACTTATGGGTCAGCCCCATAGATCCCACTTATGGGGCAGGGCTTGGGGTCAGCCCCATAGATCCCACTTATGGGGCAGAGGTTATGGGTCAGCCCCATAGATCCCACTTATGGGGCAGGGGTTATGGGTCAGCCCCATAGATCCCACTTATGGGTCAGCCCCATAGATCCCACTTATGGGGCAGAGGTTAGGGGTCAGCCCCATAGATCCCACTTATGGGGCAGAGGTTATGGGTCAGCCCCATCGATCCCACTTATGGGGCAGCCCCATAGATCCCACTTATGGGGCAGGGGTTATAGGTCAGCCCCATAGATCCCACTTATGGGTCAGCCCCATAGATCCCACTTATGGGTCAGCCCCATAGATCCCACTTATGGGTCAGCCCCATAGATCCCACTTATGGGGCAGCCCCATAGATCTCACCAGTAGTGGAGCAGCTGTACTGGGGATACTGGGAGAAGGCAATGGCGCGTTCGATGCCGTCCTGCTCCATGGCCCCTATGGCCTCCTCGGTTAGGGGGTGAGCATAGCGGAAGCCTATGTAGTACTTATGGGGCGCTATGGGGCAGAGAACACAATGGGGGTCAATGGGTTATGGGGCTGGTTATAGGGCTGGTTATGGGGCTGGTCATTGTCTTCTTTAGTATCCCAAAGCCCCATAGCCCCTTAGCCCCATAGCCCTGCAGCCCAATAGCCCCATAGCCCCCATATACCCCATAGCCCCATAGCCCTATAGCCCCATAGCCCCCATAGCCCCCATAGCCCCATAGCCCCCATAGCCCCATAGCCCCATAGCCCCCATAGCCCCATAACTCCACAGCCCCATAGCCCCATAGCCCCCATAGCCCCATAGTCCCATAGCCCCATAGTCCCATAGCCCCATAGACCCCATAGCCCCATACCCCCATAGCCCTGCCCCATAGCCCCATAGACCCACTGCCCCATAGCCCCATAGCCCCCATAGCCCCCATAGCCCCATAGCCCCATAGACCCACAGCCCCATAGCCCCATAGCCCCATAGCCCCATAGCCCCCATAGCCCCATAGCCCCATAGACCCATAGCCCCATAGCCCCATAACTCCATATCCCCATAGCCCCATAGCCCCACAGCCCCATAGCCCCATAGCCCCATAGCCCCATAGCCCCATAGCCCCATAGCCCCATAGCCCCCATAGCCCTATAGCCCTGCCAATAATATGGGTTATGGGGCACTATGGGGCAGGGTTAGGGGGTGTCAATACTATGGGTTGGGGGTCGCTATGGGGCAGGTTCATAGCATCCTATAGGATGGGGTTTGGGTACCCCAGGACCCCCAAGTGATGCATCCCCTATAGGAGCCCCATAAGTGCCCCAGCCCCATAGCAGGTTCAGGCCCCATAGGGTGTTATCTAGGGCAGGGCCCCATAGGAGCTGGGCCCCATAGGGTGTTATCTGTGGGGCCCAGTGTGGGGCTGAGCCCCATAGATGCTCCCACCCCATAGCTGGGCCCTGTTATCAGCCAGCCCCATAATGGGGCCTCCTGCCCCATATCTTGTGGGGCAGGCAACGGTTATGGGGCCTGGTCCCTGCTGGTGGGGCTGGACCCATAGAATAGGGGTAAAGAGGGACCTATAGGGCAGGGGGGTATAGAGGGACCTATAGGGCAGGGGGGTATAGAGGGACCTATAGGGCAGGGGGACAGAGGGACCTATAGGGCAGGGGGGTAAAGAGGGACCTATAGGGCAGGGGGGACAAAGGGACCTATAGGGCAGGGGGGATAGAGGGACCTATAGGGCAGGGGGGTAAAGAGGGACCTATAGGGCAGGGGGGTAAAGAGGGACCTATAGGGCAGGGATGCAGGCAGGGGTATAGGGGTACAGGCAGAGGTACAGAGGTACAAGCAGATGTACAGTCAGAGCTACAGGCAGAGCTACAGGCAGAAGTATAGGCAGAGGTACATGGTATAGGGGTAAGAGGTATAGGGTACAGAGGTACAGAGGTACATGGTACAGGGGTACAGCTACAGTCATAGGTACAGTCATAGGTAGAGATACAGTCAGAGGTACAGTCAGAGCTACAATCATAGGTACAATCATAGGTACAGTCATAGGTATAGGCAGAGGTACGGGCAGAGGTACAGGAGTACAGAGGTACATGGTACAGCTACAGTCAGAGGGTTAGGGTACAGTCAGAGGTACATGGTACAGGCAGAGGCACAGTCAGAGCTACAGTCATAGGTACAGTCATAGATACAGGTGCAGTCAGAGGTACATGGTACAGAGGCACAGGTACAGTCATAGGTAGAGGTACAGTAAGAGGTACAGGCAGAGGTACATGATACAGGCAAAGCTACATCATCCAGTTAGAGGCACAGCTACAGCCACAGCTACAGTCATAGGTACAGAGGTACATGATACAGGTACAGTCAGAGCTACAGCCATAGGTACAGGTATAGTCAGAGCTACAGATACAGGTACAGTCATAGGTACAGCTACAGTCATAGGTACAGTCATAGGTACAGGAGTACAGAGGTACATGGTAGAGTCAGAGCTACAGTCAGAGGCACAAATACAGGTACAGTCAAAGGTACAGGTACAAGCAGAGGCACAGTCAGAGCTACAGTCATAGGTACAGTCATAGGTACACTCAGAGGTACAGTCAGAGGTACATAGTACAGAGGTACATGATACAGCTACAGTCAGAGGCACAGCTACAGCCATAGGTACAGCTACAGTCATAGGTACAGTCAGAGGTACAGTCATAGGTATAGGAGTACAGAGGTACATGATACAGTCATAGGCACAGGTACAGCCACAGCTACAGCCATAGGTACAGTCATAGGTACAGAGGTACAGGTACAGTCACAGGTACAGCTACAGCCATAGGCAGGTACAGTCATAGGTACAGGTGCAGGTACAGGTTACAGCTACAGTCAGAGCTACAGATACAGGTACAGTCAGTAGTACAGGTACAGTCAAAGGTACAGTCAGAGCTACAGTGAGAGCTACAGTCATAGGTACAGTCAGAGGTACAGTCATAGGTATAGGAGTACAGAGGTACATGATACAGTCATAGGCACAGGTACAGCCACAGCTACAGCCATAGGCAGCTACAGTCAGAGGCACATGGTACAGTCATAGGTATAGGTACAGTCAGAGGTACAGGAGGTCATAGCTACAGCTACAGTCAGCCAGTTACCGCTCTCAGGACACATCCTGTCCAGCAGCTCCACCACAGCCTCTCCCTGCACCTCAGTCCAATGGCGGATGGGGGAGCCCCCCCCGATGCGCTGGTACTGCTGCTGCACCCTGGCGCTGCGCAGCCGGGACAGGCAGCGGGACAGACACCTATGGGGTAGGACCCATAGGGACACATTGGAGCCCATAGAGACACATTGGACCCATAGAGACACATTGGACCCCATAGAGACACATTGGACCCCATAGAACCCTATAGGACCCATAGAAACACATAGAGCCCCATAGAAACACATAGTACCCTATAACACCCATAGTACCCCATAGAACCCATAGAACCCTATAACTAACCATAGTACCCCATAGAACCCCATAGAACACCATAGAACCCATAGAAACCCATAGGACCCATAGAACACCATAGAATACCATAGAACCCATAGAAACCCCATAGAGCCCCATAGTACCCTATAGCACCCATAGCAAACCATAGTACCCATAGAACCCCATAGCAACCCATAGAACCCATATAAACACATTGTACCCCATAGAACACCATAGAAACACATTGTACCCCATAGAACCCATACAACACCATAGAACACCATAGGACCCATAGAAACACATAGAAACACATAGGACCCATAGAACACCATAGGACCCATACAACCCTATAACTAACCATAGTACCCCATAGAACCCCATAGAAGCCCATAGAACCCATAGCAACCCATAGGACCCCATAGGACCCATAGAGCCCCATAGGACCCCATAGAGTAATAGGGTTAATGTACAGGATGGGGGAGCCCCCCCCGATGCGCTGGTACCCATAGAGACACATAGAGACCCATAGAGACACATTGGACCCATAGAGACACATTGGACCCATAGAGACACATTGGACCCCATAGAGACACATTGGACCCCATAGAGACACATTGGAGCCCATAGAGACACATTGGACCCCATAGAGACACATTGGAGCCCATAGAGACACATTGGACCCATAGAGACACATTGGACCCATAGAGACACATTGGACCCCATAGAGACACATTGGACCCCATAGAGACACATTGGACCCCATAGAGACACATTGGACCCCATAGAGACACATTGGACCCATAGAGACACATTGGACCCATAGAGACACATTGGACCCCATAGAGACACATTGGACCCATAGAGACACATTGGACCCCATAGAACCCTATAGGACCCATAGAAACACATTGTACCCCATAGGAACACATAGAGACACATTGTACCCTATAGAACACATAGAAACACATTGTACCCCATAGGAACACATAGAGACACATTGTACCCCATAGCACCCATAGAAACACATTGTACCCCATATAGCACCCATAGAAACACATTGTACCCCATAGAACCCATAGAAACACATTGTACTCCATAGGACCCATAGAAACACATTGTACCCTATAGAACACATAGAAACACATTGTACCCTATAGAACACATAGAAACACATTGTACCCTATAGAACACATAGAAACACATTGTACCCTATAGCACCCATAGAAACCGCATAGAAACACATAGGACCCATAGAAACACATAATAACCCATAGAACTCCATAGAACCCTATAAGTAACCATAGTACTCCATAGAACCCCATAGAAAACCATAGCATCCACAGCACCCATAGCACCCCATAGAAACCCATAGAAATCCATAGAACCCATAGAACCCTATAACTAACCATAGTACCCCATAGAAACTCATAGAACCCCATAGAACACCATAGAACCCATAGGACCCATAGAAACCCATAGAACCCCATATCACCCCACAGCTGCCCCATAGCTGCCCCATAGACACCCCATAGACACCCCATAGCTGCCCCATATCACCCCATAGACACCCCATAGACACCCCATAGACACCCCATAGCAGCCCCATAGACACCCATAGACACCCCATAGACACCCCATAGCTGCCCCATATCACCCCATAGACACCCCATAGACACCCCATAGCTGTCCCATAGACACCCCATAGACACCCCATAGACACCCCATAGCTGCCCCATAGCTGCCCCATAGACACCCCATAGCTGTCCCATAGACACCCCATAGACACCCCATAGCTGCCCCATAGCTGCCCCACACCTGCCCCATAGACACCCCATAGACACCCCATAGCTGCCCCATAGACACCCCATAGACACCCCATAGCTGCCCCATAGACACCCCATAGACACCCCACAGCTGCCCCATAGCTGCCCCATAGACACCCCATAGACACCCCATAGACACCCCATAGCTGCCCCATAGACACCCCATAGACACCCCATAGACACCCCATAGACACCCATAGCAGCCCCATAGCTGCCCCATAGACACCCCATAGACACCCCATAGCTGCCCCATAGACACCCCATAGCTGCCCCATAGCTGCCCCATAGACACCCCATAGACACCCCATAGACACCCATAGACACCCCATAGACACCCCATAGCTGCCCCATAGACACCCCATAGCTGCCCCATAGCTGCCCCATAGCTGCCCCATAGACACCCCATAGCTGCCCCATAGACACCCCATAGACACCCCATAGCTGCCCCATAGCTGCCCCATAGACACCCCATAGCTGCCCCATAGACACCCCATAGACACCCCATAGACACCCCATAGACACCCCATAGCTACCCCATAGCTACCCCATAGCTGCCCCATAGACACCCCATAGACACCCCATAGCTGCCCCATAGACACCCCATAGACACCCCATAGACACCCCATAGACACCCCATAGACACCCCATAGCTGCCCCATAGCTGCCCCATAGCTGCCCCATAGCTGCCCCATAGACACCCCATAGCAGCCCCATAGCTGCCCCATAGCTGCCCCACATGTCACCTCTGTGCTGGCAGGGCCATGAGGTCCCTGTCCCGGAACAGCCTCAATAGGAAGTCCTGGACGTCCTCGAGCCGCTCGGGGCCTCCCATGTTCAACAGCAGGATCCCAGTCCTGGGGCTATGGGGCAGACACATAGAGACACATAGAGACCCCATAGGGAACCATAGAGACCCCATAGGGAACCATAGAGACCCATAGAGACCCCATAGAGACCCCATAGGGAACCATTGGGACCCATAGAGACACATAGAGACCCATAGAGACACATAGAGACACATAGAGACCCATAGAGACCCATAGAGACACATAGAGACCCATAGGGACCCATAGAGACCCCATAGGAACCCATAGGGAACCATAGAGACCCCATAGAGACACATAGAGACACATAGAGACCCATGTTCAACAGCAGGATCCCAGTCCTGGGGCTGCTATGGGGCAGACCCATAGGGACACATAGAGACCCCATAGAGACCATAGAGACCCATAGGGAACCATTGGGACCCATAGGAACCCATAGAGACACATAGAGACACATAGAGACCATAGAGACCCATAGCTGACCCATAGCGACTCACAGCAGCCCCATAGCAGACCCGCAGCAGCCCCATAGCAGCCCCATAACAGCCGCACAACAGCCCCACATCATCCCTGCCCCATAGCAGCCCCACAGCAACCCTATAGCAGCCCCATAGCAGCCCCATAGTGGCCCCATAGCAAACCCATATCAGACCCACAGCAGCCCCATTGCAGATCCATAGCAGATGCATATCAGACCCATAGCATCCCTGCCCCATAGCAGCCCCATAGAACCCCAATTGCAGCCCCATAGCATCCCTGCCCCACAGTATCCCTGCCCCATAGCAGCCTCATAGCAGCCCCATAGGAGCCCCATAGCAGATCCATATCAGACACATAGAAGCCCCATAGCAGATCCATAGCAGCCCCACAGCAGCCCCATAGCAGCCCCACATCATCCCTGCCCCATAGCAGCCCCATAGCAGATCAATAGCAGCCCCATAGCATCCCTGCCCCATAGCAGCCCCATAGCAGTCCTATAGTATCCCTGCCCCATAGCAGCCCTATAGAAGCCCAATAGCAGATCCATAGCAAATACACGGCAGCCCCATATCAGACCCATAGCAGACCCACAGCAGCCCCACAGCAAACCCATATCAGACCCATAGCAGCCCCATAGCAGATACACAGCAGCCCCACATCATCCCTGCCCCATAACAGCCCCACAGCAACCCTATAGCAGCCCCATAGTGGCCCCATAGCAAACCCATATCAGACCCACAGCAGCCCCATAGCAGCCCTATAACAGATACACAACAGCCCCATAGCAGCTGTGCCCCATAGCAGCCCTGCCCCATAGCAGCCCCATACCCAGCCCCATAACCAACCCCCCATCCCCCCATCAGTGTTGGCCCCACTCACGTTGCCTGTTCCCTGCTGTGGGTCTGGCAGCTCCTGGTCTGGGCCCTATAGGGCTGAGGGATCCTCAGGTACCTGCAGCTCTGGAGCACTGGGAGAGAGACCCATAGAGACCCATAGAGACCCACAGCTGCCCCATAGCTGCCCCATAGCTGCCCCATGGCTGCCCCATAGCTGCCCCATAGCTGCCCCATAGCAGCCCCATAGCTGCCCCATAGCTGCCCCATAGCTGCCCCATAGCTGCCCCATAGCTGCCCCATAGCAGCCCCATAGCTGCCCCATAGCTGCCCCATAGCAGCCCCATAGCTGCCCCATAGCTGCCCCATAGCTGCCCCATAGCAGCCCCATAGTTTCCCCATAGCAGCCCCATGGCTGCCCCATAGCTGCCCCATAGCTGTCCCATAGCTGCCCCATACCTGCCCCATAGCTGCCCTATAACCAGCCCCATAGCAGCCCCATAGCAGCCCCATAGCTCCCCATACTCCCCATAGCTGCCCCATAGCTGCCCCATGGCTGCCCCATAGCTGCCCCATAGCTGCCCCTCTGTGGGTACGGGTGTGCCTATGGCAGCCCTATAGTATCCCTAGTGCATCCCTATAGTGTCCCTATAGCACCCCTATGGTATCGCTATAGTATCCCTATCGCATTCCTATAGTATCCTTATAGCATCGCTACAGTGTTCCTATAGTATCCTTATAGTACCCTTATCTCTATAGCGTCCCTATAGTATCCTTATAGCATCCTATAGCACCCCTTAGCGTTCCTATAGTGTCCCTATAGCATCGCTACAGTGTTCCTATAGCATCTTTATAGTATCCCTATAGCACCCCTATAGTGTTCCTATAGTGTTCCTATAGTATCCCTATAGCTTCCCTATAGTATCCGTATGGCATTCCTATAGTGTCCTTATAGCATCGCTACAGGGTTCCTATAGTATCCCTATAATACCCTTATAGTATCCCTATAGCATTCCTATAGCATCCTTATAGTACCCTTATCTCTATAGCGTCCCTATAGTATCCTTATAGCATCTGTATAGCGTCCCTATAGTATCCTTATACCATCCTATAGCACCCCTATAGCGTTCCTATAGTGTCCCTATAGCTTCCCTATAGTATCCCTATGGCATTCCCGTCCCGTTCCCCTCAGTCCCATTCCCGTTCCCATTAATCCCATCCCCTATATCCCATATAACCCTATATCCCATCCCCTATATCCCTATATCCCTATATCCCATCCCCTATATCCCCTATATCCCCTATAGGGATCCCTATATCCCATCCCCCTCACCAGGCCGCACAGCCGCTGCCGCCGCCGCCATCTTGGCCGCCCGCATTCCCTCAGAGGCCTCAGGCCACGCCCCCCTCCCGTCAGCGAGGGGGCGGGGCCTATGGGAGGGGGCGTGGCTTAGAGGAGGGGGCGTGGCCTTGGGAAGGGCGTGGTCTATGGGAGGGGCGTGTCTTACAGAAGGGGGCGTGGCTTAGAGGATGGGTGTTGCTTAGTGAAGGGGGCGTGGCTTAAGTGGGGGCGTGGCTTAGAGAGGGGTGTTGCTTAGTGGAGGGGCGTGGCTTAAGTGAGGGGGCGTGGCTTAGAGGGGGGTGGCTTGGAGGGGGCGTGGCTTAGAGAAGGGGGCGTGGCCAAGCGGCGCCCTGGCCGCTAGGGTCCTAAAGGCGGCCGCTCTATAGGGGATGGCCTGTATGGGATAATGGGATAACTGGGATCGCTCTGGACACTGGAATGCGTTGGGAACATCGTTTATTGGCTGAGCACAGGGACATGCAAAGGGGGGAGGGCAGAACACCCTATAGAACCCCATAAAACCCCATAGAACCCCATAGAACCCTATAGAACCCCATAGAACCCTATAGGGCAAAGTAAAGGGGACATCCAAGATGCAATGGGATGCAGGTGGGATCAATGGGATCAGCCACAATCCCGCCTCCCCCCAGCAATAAATAACCATAGGAACAGAAGGAAAACCCATTGTGGCATTCCCAAACCCTATGGGATCCTATGGGATCCTATGGGATCCTATGGGGTCGGAGCATCCTTATGGCCGGCAGCGCTGCAGGAAGCGAGGATACAGACACACATCCCGGATATGGGGCCGGTTGAGGATCCAGGTCAGCAGCCGCTCCAGTCCCAACCCATAACCTCCATGGGGGCAGGTCCCATATTTCCTCTGCAGGCAATGGGGTTACTGGGATTACTGGGATCTAACTGGGATGACCCCAGTATAGGGGATACTGACCTGGTCTGTGTACCAGTAATAGGCTTTGGGGTCGATGCCCTCCCGTTGGTAACCCTGGAGTAGCTGCTCCAGGTCCCATATGCGCATGGAGCCGCCGGCCACTTCCCCCACGTTGGGCATTAGGACGTCAACCTATATGGGGTCATATGGGGCATATAGGGAGCCCATAGGGATCTGTGCATCCCATTAACCCCATAGGGATCTATGCATCCCGTTATCCCCATATAGATCCATGCATCCCATTAACCCCATAGGGATCTATGCATCACATTAACCCCATAGGGATCCATGCATCACATTAACCCCATAGGGATCTGTGCATCCCATTAACCCCATATGGATCCATGCATCCCATTAACCCCATAGGGATCCATGCTTCCCATTATCCCATTATCCCATATGGATCCATGCTTCCCATTATCCCATTATCCCATATGGATCCATTATCCCATTATCCCATTAACCCCATATGGATCCATGCATCCCATTATCCCATATGGATCTATGCTTCCCATTATCCCATATGGATCCATGCTTCCCATTATCCCATTATCCCATATGGATCCATTATCCCATTATCCCATATGGATCCATGCTTCCCATTATCCCATATGGCTCCCAGTGCATCCCACCCCATTATCCCATATACATCCCAGTGCTTCCCATTATCCCATATACATCCCAGTGCCTCCCACCCCATTATCCCATATACATCCCAGTGCTTCCCATTATCCCATATACATCCCAGTGCATCCCACCCCATTATCCCTATATATCCCAGTGCTTCCCATTAACCCCATATACATCCCAGTGCTTCCCACCCCATTATCCCTATATACATCCCAGTGCTTCCCACCCCATTACCCCATATACATCCCAGTGCTTCCCATCCCATTATCCCATATACATCCCAGTGCTTCCCATCCCATTATCCCATATACATCCCAGTGCTTCCCACCCCATTACCCCTATATACATCCCAGTGCTTCCCATCCCATTATCCCATATACATCCCAGTGCTTCCCATCCCATTATCCCATATGGCTCCCAGTGCATCCCACCCCCATTATCCCATATACATCCCAGTGCTTCCCATCCCATTATCCCATATGGCTCCCAGTGCTTCCCATTATCCCATATACATCCCAGTGCTTCCCATTATCCCATATACATCCCAGTGCCTCCCATCCCATTATCCCTATATACATCCCAGTGCTTCCCACCCCATTAACCCCATATACATCCCAGTGCTTCCCATTATCCCATATACATCCCAGTGCTTCCCACCCCATTACCCCTATATACATCCCAGTGCTTCCCACCCCATTATCCCATATACATCCCAGTGCTTCCCATCCCATTATCCCATATACATCCCAGTGCTTCCCATTATCCCCATAGGGATCCATGCTTCCCATTATCCCATATGGATCCATGCTTCCCATTATCCCCATATGGATCCATGCTTCCCATTATCCCTATAGGGATCCATGCTTCCCATTATCCCATTATCCCATATGGATCCATGCTTCCCATTATCCCATTAACCCCATATGGATCCATGCTTCCCATTAACCCCATATGGATCCATGCTTCCCATTATCCCATTAACCCCATATGGATCCATGCTTCCCATTATCCCATTAACCCCATATGGATCCATGCTTCCCATTAACCCCATATGGATCCATGCTTCCCATTATCCCATTAACCCCATATGGATCCATGCTTCCCATTATCCCCATATGGCTCCATGATCCCATTATCCCATATGGATCCATGCTTCCCATTAACCCCATATGGATCCATGCTTCCCATTATCCCATTAACCCCATATGGATCCATGCTTCCCATTATCCCCATATGGCTCCATGATCCCATTATCCCATATGGATCCATGCATCCCATTAACCCCATAGGGATCCATGATCCCATTATCCCCATAGGGATCCATGCTTCCCATTATCCCCATATGGATCCATGATCCCATTATCCCCATATGGATCCCAGTGCCTCCCATCCCATTATCCCATATACATCCCAGTGCATCCCACCCCCATTAACCCCATATGGACCCATGCATCCCATTATCCCCTATACATCCCAGTGCCTCCCACCCCATTCCCACTTACAGACTGGGTTAAACTGGGATCCTCTGGACAAGGTTCCATATAGAAGGACTTGATGTCCCTTGGGAAGCGGCACAATAGGATCGGCTCATTTATGGTGTCGGTCATGAGGCGCTCGGGGGCTTCGGGGATGTCCTATGGGATCATGGGAGCCATAGGGGATCATGGAGCCATAGGGGATAATGGGATCATGGAGCCATAGGGGATAATGGGATCCATATGGGATCATGGAGCCATAGGGGATAATGGGATCCATATGGGATCATGGAGCCATAGGGGATAATGGGATCCATATGGGATCATGGAGCCATAGGGGATAATGGGATCCATATGGGATCATGGAGCCATAGGGGATAATGGGATCCATATGGGATCATGGAGCCATAGGGGATAATGGGATCCATAGGGGATCATGGAGCCATAGGGGATCATGGGATCCATATGGGATCATGGAGCCATAGGGGATAATGGGAAGCATGGATCCATATGGGATAATGGGATAATGGAGCCATATGGGATAATGGGATAATGGATCCATATGGGATAATGGGATCATGGATCCCTATGGGGTTAATGGGATCATGGATCCATATGGGATAATGGGATCATGGATCCATATGGGATAATGGGATAATGGGATAATGGGAAGCATGGATCCATATGGGGATAATGGGATCATGGATCCATAGGGGATAATGGGAAGCATGGATCCATATGGGATAATGGGAAGCATGGAGCCATATGGGATAATGGGAAGCATGGAGCCATATCGGATAATGGGATAATGGATCCATATGGGATAATGGGATAATGGATCCCTATAGGGATAATGGGAAGCATGGATCCATATGGGATAATGGGAAGCATGGATCCATATGGGATCATGGGATCATGGAGCCATATGGGATAATGGGAAGCATGGATCCCTATAGGGTTAATGGGAAGCATGGATCCCTATGGGGTTAATGGGATGCATGGATCCATATGGGGTTAATGGGATGCATGGATCCCTATGGGGTTAATGGGATGCATGGATCCCTATGGGATAATGGGAAGCATGGATCCATATGGGATAATGGGATGCATGGATCCATATGGGGTTAATGGGATGCATGGATCCCTATAGGGTTAATGTGATGCATGGATCCCTATGGGGTTAATGGGATGCATGGATCCCTATGGGGTTAATGGGATGCATGGATCCCTATAGGGACAATGGGATAATAGGATGTTACTCACGTCCCCAAACTCATAGTAAGTCCCATCCTCCTTCTTTACTCCATGTTCCTTCAGCCACTCTATGGCCTCCCTATAGTCCATACGTCTAAAGGGTCGCTTGGGGGGCTGGAAACCCTATAGAATTCCATAGGGATTCTATTGGATCCCATAGGGTTTGGATCCCATTGGATCAGATCCCATTAGGATCGGACCCCATTGGGATGCCCATGGGGGATGTGGGGCCCAGAGGATGCTATAGGAGCATCCCAGGCGGCACAAACCCCATTGTGACCCTATAGGACGTACAGGGTTGAGGTCCTGGATCAATGGGGCCACAGGGGAGGCCAGGACCCTATAGAGGACATCACACACTAGGGTCTCTATACGATCCAATAGGTCCTCGAAGGTGATGAAGGGACACTCGGCCTCGATGTGGGTGTACCTGGAACCCATAAGTAGCATTAGGGGCCCTATAGGGTTAGGGGGCCCTATATATGTGCATTGACCCCATTGATGGGCATTGACCCCATAAAGATGTACATTAACCCCATTGATGTGCATTGACCCTATTGATGTGCATTGACCCTATTGATGTGCATTGACCCCATTGATGTACATCAACCCCATTACTATACATAACCCCATTACCCCACCCCCCCACCCCATACAGCTGTACATCAACCCCATTACTATACATAACCCCATTACCCCACACCCCCACCCCATTACTGTACATCACCCCATTACTACACACTGACCCCATTACCCCACCCCATAGAGCTGTACATCAACCCCATTACTATACATAACCCCATAGCTGTACATCAACCCCATTGCTATACACTGACCCCATAACCCCACACCCCCACCCCATTGCTATACGCTGACCCCATTGCTGTACATCACCCCCATAGCCGTACATCAACCCCATTACTATACATCACCCCATTACCCCACCCCATAGCTATACATCAACCCCACTGCTATACATAACCCCATTACCCACCCCCCCCACCCCATTACTATACATCACCCCCATTGCTATACATAACCCCATTACCCCCCCCACCCCATAGCCATACATCAACCCCATTACCCCCCCCCACCCCATTACTATACATCACCCCCATTGCTACACACTGACCCCACCCCCCCACCCCATAGCTGTACCTCAACCCCATTACTATACATAACCCCATTACCCCCCACCCCATAACTATACATCACCCCCATTACTACACACTGACCCCATTACCCCCCCACCCCATTACTATACATCACTCCCATTGCCACACACTGACCCCATAACCCACCCCCCCCACCCCATTACTATACATCACCCCCATTACTGTACACTGACCCCATTGCTGTACATTAACCCCATTGCTGCACACTGACCCCATTACCCCCCACCCCATTGCTGTACATCAACCCCATTGCTGTACATTAACCCCATTGCTATACATAACCCCATTGCTATACATCACCCCATTACCCCACCCCATAGCCATACATCAACCCCATAGCCGTACATCAACCCCATTACTGTACATTAACCCCATAGAGCTGTACATTAACCCCATTGCTGTGCGTTGACCCCATTGATTCAGAGCATCACCCCATTGCAGTGCATCAACCCCATTGCTATACATCACCCCATTACCCCCCCCACCCCATAGCTATACATCACCCCATTACTGTACACTGACCCCATTATCCCCCACCCCATAGCTACACACTAACCCCATTACTATACACCACCCCCATTACTACACACTGACCCCATTACCCCACCCCCCGACCCCATAGCTGTACATCAACCCCATTGCTATACATAACCCCATTACTGTACATCACCCCCATTGCTATACACTGACCCCATTACCCCACACCCCCACCTCATAGAGCTGTACATTAACCCCATTACTATACATAACCCCATAGCCCCACCCCCCCACCCCATAGCTATACATAACCCCATTACTATACATCAACCCCATTGCTGCACACTGACCCCATTACCCCACCCCCCACCCCATAGCTATACATCACCCCCATTGCCGTACACTGACCCCATTACCCCACCCCCCCACCCCATAGCTATACATCACCCCATTACCCCACCCCCCCATCCCATAGAGCTGTACCTTAACCCCATTACTATACATAACCCCATTACCCCACCCCCCCACCCCATAGCTGTACATCACCCCCATTACCGCACACTGACCCCATTACCCCACCCCATAGCTATACATTAACCCCATTACTACACACTGACCCCATTACCCCACCCCATAGCTGTACATCAACCCCATTACTATACATAACCCCATTACCCCCCACCCCATAACTATACATCACCCCCATTACTACACACTGACCCCATTACCCCCCCACCCCATAACTATACATCACCCCCATTGCCGCACACTAACCCCATTACCCCACACCCCATTACTATACATCACCCCCATTACCGCACACTGACCCCATAACCCCCCCCCACCCCATTGCCGCACACTGACCCTATAACCCCAGCCCCCCACCCCATAGCCATACATCAACCCCATTACCCACCCCATACCCCCCCCCCACCCCCCCCACTCACTCTGCCAGGTGCCTCCGCGTGCGGGACTGCTCGGCCCTATAGGACGGCCCTATAGAGAACACATCCCCCAGTGCCGGGATGCAGGTTTCCAGGTACAACTGGGAGGACTGGGACAGAAAAGCTTCGTCCCCAAAGAAATCCAGTTTGAATAGGGTCGAGCCCCCCTCGACCTGTGTCTGCACCAGTGTGGGGGGGGTCACCTGTACTGGGAGAGACTGGGGTTACTGGGGAGGTCCTATAGGGTCCATATGGGGTCTAGATGGGGGCTATAGGGGGTGTATAGGGGGTCTAGATGGGGTCTAGATGGGATATAGGGTCAGCGCTCACCTCTATGGGGTCTAGATGGGATATAGGGTCTAGATGGGATATAGGGTCAGCACTCACCTCTATGGGGTCTATATGGGGTCTATATGGGGTCTATATGGGATATAGGGTCAGCGCTCACCTCTATGGGGTCTAGATGGGATATAGGGTCTATATGGGGTCTATAGTGTCACTGCTCACCTCACAGTACCCATAGGCACAGTAGTGGTCCCTAAAGGCCTGCAGCACCATGGCCATGGTTATCCCCTATGGGGTCTAGATGGGGTCTAGATGGGGTCTAGATGGGGTCTAGATGGGGTCTGGATGGGGTCTGGATGGGGTCTAGATAGGGTCTAGATAGGGTCTAGATGGGGTCTAAATGGGGTCTGGATGGGGTCTAAATGGGGTCTAGATGGGGTCTGGATGGGGTCTAGATGGGGTCTAGATAGGGTCTAGATGGGGTCTAGATAGGGTCTATATGGGGTCTAGATGGGGTCTAGATGGTGTCTAGATGGGGTCTAGATAGGGTCTAGATGGGGTCTAGATGGGGTCTAGATGGGGTCTAGATGGGGTCTGGATGGGGTCTAGATGGGGTCTAGATGGGATATAGAGTCAGCGCTCACCTCTATGGGGTCTAGATGGGGTCTAGATGGGGTCTAGATGGGGTCTAGATGGGGTCTAGATGGGATATAGGGTCAGTGGTCACCTCTATGGGGTGTATATGGGATATAGGGTCTATATGGGATATAGGGTCGGGAGCTCACCTCTATGGGGTCTATAGGGTCTATAGGGTCAGCGCTCACCTCTATGGGGTCTATATGGGATATAGGGTCTATATGGGGTCTATAGTGTCTATAGGGTGGGTGCTCACCTCACAGTACCCATGGGCACAGTAGTGGTCCCTAAAGGCCTGCAGCAGCCCCGCACGCACCCGCAGCACCTTGGCCATGGTTATCCTCTATGGGGTCTACATGGGGTCTATATGGGGTCTATAGGGTCTATAGGGTCAGCACTCACCTCTATGGGGTCTATATGGGATATAGGGTCTATATGGGGTCTATAGGGTCTATAGGGTCAGCGCTCACCTCTATGGGGTCTATATGGGATATAGGGTCAGTGCTCACCTCTATGGGGTCTATATGGGATATAGGGTCTATATAGGGTCTATAGTGTCTATAGGGTCAGCGCTCACCTCTATGGGGTCTATATGGGATATAGGGTCTATATGGTGCCTATAGGGTTTATAGGGTCAGCACTCACCTCTATGGGGTCTATATGGGATATAGGGTCTATATAGGGTCTATAGGGTCTATATGGGGTCTATATGGTCATGGCTCACCTCGCAGTACCCATAGGCACAGTAGTGCTCCCTAAAGGCCTGCAGCAGCCCCGCACGCACCCGCAGCACCTTGGCCATGGTTATCCTCTATGGGGTCTATATGGGGTCTATATAGGGTCTATAGGGTCTATAGGGTCAGCGCTCACCTCTATGGGGTCTATATGGGATATAGGGTCTATATAGGGTCTATATGGGATATAGGGTCTATATGGGGTCTATATGGGATATAGGATCTATATAGGGTTTATATGGGATATAGGGTCTATATAGGGTCTATATGGGGTATAGGGTCTATATGGGGTCTATATGGGATATAGGGTCTATATAGGGTCTATATGGGATATAGGGTCTATATGGGGTCTATATGGGATATAGGGTCTATATAGGGTCTATAGGGTCTATATAGGGTCTATAGGGTCAGCACTCACCTCTATGGGGTCTATATGGGATATAGGGTCTATATGGGGTCTATAGGGTCTATAGGGTCAGCGCTCACCTCTATGGGGTCTATATGGGATATAAGGTCTATATGGGGTCTATAGGGTCTATAGGGTCAGCGCTCACCCCTATGGGGTCTATATGGGATATAGGGTCTATATGGGGTCTATAGGGTCAGCGCTCACCTCTATGGGGTCTATATGGGATATAGGGTCTATATAGGGTCTATAGTGTCTATAGGGTCAGCGCTCACCTCTATGGGGTCTATATGGGATATAGGGTCTATATGGGGCCTATAGGGTCTATATGGGGTCTATAGGGTCTATATGGGGTCTATAGGGTCAGCACTCACCTCGCAGTACCCATGGGCACAGTAGTGTTCCCTAAAGGCCTGCAGCAGCCCCGCACGCACCCGCAGCACCTTGGCCATGGCCTCGCCTCGCAGCAGGATGTGCCTCTGGTTCAGCTGCACGTCCACGTCCGCGGCCTCGTTGAGGACGTTGTCGGCCCCCCCAGGTGGGGCCAGCCCCACAACCTGCCAGTAGTCACAGTGCAGCTCGTGGCCACCGGGGGCCTGGGGGGGGGGACATGGGGGGGGTCAGTGTGGGGCTCAGACCCATATAGGGGGGCCTCAAAGGGGGATTGGGGTCCTCACCTCCTAACTGCCTCCAGTGAGGCCCATTGAGTCCCATTGGGTCCCATCACATCCCCATAGGTGCCTCCAGTGAGGCCCATTGAGGCCCATTGAGTCCCATTGCATCCCCATAGCTGCCTCCAGTGAGGCCCATTGGCTCCCATCACATCCCCATAGCTGCCTCCAGTGAGGCCCATTGAGTCCCATTGCATCCCCATAGCTGCCTCCAGTGAGGCCCATTGGGTCCCATCACATCCCCATAGCTGCCTCCAGTGAGGCCCATTGAGTCCCATCACATCCCATAGCTGCCTCCAGTGAGGCCCATTGAGTCCCATCACATCCCCATAGCTGCCTCCAGTGAGGCCCATTGGGTCCCATCACATCCCATAGCTGCCTCCAGTGAGGCCCATTGAGGCCCATTGAGTCCCATCACATCCCCATAGCTGCCTCCAGTGAGGCCCATTGAGGCCCATTACATCCCCATAGCTGCCTCCAGTGAGGCCCATTGAGGCCCATTGAGTCCCATCACATCCCCATAGCTGCCTCCAGTGAGGCCCATTGAGTCCCATCACATCCCCATAGCTGCCTCCAGTGAGGCCCATTGAGTCCCATCACATCCCCATAGCTGCCTCCAGTGAGGCCCATTGAGTCCCATCACATCCCCATAACTGCCTCCAGTGAGGCCCATTGGCTCCCATCATATCCCCATAGCTGCCTCCAGTGAGGCCCATTGAGTCCCATCCCATCCCCATAGCTGCCTCCATTGGGTCCCATCACATCCCCATAGCTGCCTCCAGTGAGGCCCATTGGGTCCCATCACATCCCCATAGCTGCCTCCAGTGAGGCCCATTGAGTCCCATCCCATCCCCATAGCTGCCTCCAGTGAGGCCCATTGAGGCCCATTGAGTCCCATCACATCCCCCCATAACTGCCTCCAGTGAGGCCCATTGAGTCCCATTGGATCCCATCACATCCCCATAGCTGCCTCCAGTGAGGCCCATTGAGTCCCATTACATCCCCATAGCTGCCTCCAGTGAGGCCCATTGGGTCCCATCACATCCCATAGCTGCCTCCAGTGAGGCCCATTGAGTCCCATTGAGTCCCATCACATCCCCATAACTGCCTCCAGTGAGGCCCATTGGGTCCCATTACATCCCCATAGCTGCCTCCAGTGAGGCCCATTGAGTCCCATTACATCCCCATAACTGCCTCCAGTGAGGCCCATTGGGTCCCATCCCATCCCCATAGCTGCCTCCAGTGAGGCCCATTGAGTCCCATCACATCCCCATAACTGCCTCCATTGAGTCCCATTGAGTCCCATCACATCCTCATAGCTGCCTCCAGTGAGGCCCATTGAGTCCCATTGGCTCCCATCACATCCCCATAGCTGCCTCCAGTGAGGCCCATTGAGTCCCATTGAGTCCCATTACATCCCCATAGCTGCCTCCAGTGAGGCCCATTGAGTCCCATTGGCTCCCATCACATCCCCATAGCTGCCTCCAGTGAGGCCCATTGAGTCCCATCACATCCCCATAGCTGCCTCCAGTGAGGCCCATTGAGTCCCATTACATCCCCATAGCTGCCTCCAGTGAGGCCCATTGGCTCCCATCACATCCCCATAGCTGCCTCCAGTGAGGCCCATTGAGTCCCATCACATCCCCATAGCTGCCTCCAGTGAGGCCCATTGAGTCCCATCACATCCCCATAGCTGCCTCCAGTGAGGCCCATTGAGTCCCATCACATCCCATAGCTGCCTCCATTGAGGCCCATTGAGGCCCATCACATCCCCCCATAGCTGCCTCCAGTGAGGCCCATTGAGTCCCATTGGGTCCCATCACATCCCCATAGCTGCCTCCAGTGAGGCCCATTGAGTCCCATCACATCCCCATAGCTGCCTCCAGTGAGGCCCATTGAGTCCCATCACATCCCCATAGCTGCCTCCAGTGAGGCCCATTGAGTCCCATCACATCCCCATAACTGCCTCCATTGAGGCCCATTGAGTCCCATTACATCCCCATAGCTGCCTCCAGTGAGGCCCATTGAGTCCCATTGAGTCCCATTACATCCCCATAGCTGCCTCCAGTGAGTCCCATTGAGTCCCATTACATCCCCATAGCTGCCTCCAGTGAGGCCCATTGAGGCCCATTGAGTCCCATCACATCCCCATAGCTGCCTCCAGTGAGGCCCATTGAGTCCCATTGAGTCCCATTACATCCCCATAGCTGCCTCCAGTGAGGCCCATTGAGTCCCATTACATCCCCATAGCTGCCTCCAGTGAGGCCCATTGAGGCCCATTGAGTCCCATCACATCCCCATAGCTGCCTCCAGTGAGGCCCATTGAGGCCCATTGAGTCCCATCACATCCCATAGCTGCCTCCAGTGAGGCCCATTGAGTCCCATTGGCTCCCATCCCATCCCCACAAAGGGAATGGGTCCACCCCATAGATCCATAGGTTGGCAATGGGGTTTAGGGTATTCCCGACCTGCTTCCCGGGGGGAACCAGCCTCAACATCCCATAAACGGCCACGCTGCTCTCGGTGGACAGCACCAGTCCATTGTAGCATTGGCACTGGGGGGGATAATGGGATTGGGGTCAGGGATTGGGATTGGGATCAGGGATGGGGATTGGGATCATAGATGGGGATTGGGATTGGGATCATGGATGGGGGATTCCCATAGGATTGAGGGCAGGATTGGGATCATGGATGGGGGATTCCCATAGGATTGAGGGCAGGATTGGGATCATGGATGGGGGATTCCCATAGGATTGAGGGCAGGATTGGGATCATGGATGGGGATTGGGATTGGGATCATGGATGGGTGATCCCATAGGATAATAGGGCAGGATTGGGATCACGAATGGGATAATCCCATAGGATATAAGGGCAGGATTGGGATCATGGATGGGGATGGGATAATCCCATAGGATAATAGGGCAGGATTGGGATCACGTATAGGATAACCCCATAGGATCCCACTGACCAGCTCATCCGCCAGCACACACTGTAGGAAGCCAGTCCCATCCCGCAGCACCAGGAACATCAGGTTCTTCCCTATGGGATGGGAAGCCTGAATCCATCGGGATCCATAGGGACCCATAGGGACCCATAGGGATCTATAGGGATCTATAGGGCCCCATATAGGACCCATATGGTGCTCACCCTGGCGACGCAGGCGATGGACCCAGCCCAGGACCTTGACCCGTTGGCCTCTCCAGGCCTCCAGAGCTGAGATCTTCACCTGGGAATACCCATAGGGAATGATGGGAATTCCCATTCCCAATGTGTTCCCTATGGGATCCCCTATAACAGGGGAATGGGATGGAGGCCTCGATCCTATGGGACTCACCTGCTTGGCCTCGGGGAGGCTGCGATCCTCATGGAGCTGGATCTTCTTGGCCTCCTCTAGGTTCTTCTCCCTCCTCATCAGGTCCTCGGCCTATGGGATTCAATGGGATTCAATGGGATTTAATGGGATCCGATGGGATTCAATGGGATTTAATGGGATTTAATGGGATCCGATGGGATTCGATGGGGTTCAATGGGATTCAATGGGATCCAATGGGATTCAATGGGGTTCAATGGGGTTCAATGGGATTCAATGGGATTCAATGGGATTCGATGGGATCCAATGGGATCCAATGGGATTCAATGGATTCAATGGGATTCAATGGATTCAATGGATTCAATGGGATTCAATGGGATTCAATGGGATTCAATGGGATCCGATGGGATTCAATGGGATTCAATGGGATCCAATGGGATTCGATGGGATCCGATGGGATCCGATGGGATCCGATGGGATTCAATGGGATTTAATGGGATTTAATGGGATCCAATGGGATTCAATGGGATTCAATGGGATTCAATGGGATTTAATGGGATCCAATGGGATCCAATGGGATTCAATGGGATTCAATGGGATCCAATAGGATTCAATGGGATGCAATGGGATTCAATGGGATTCAATGGGATTCAATGGGATCCAATGGGATTCAACGGGATTCAACGGGATTCAACGGGATCCAATGGGATCCAATGGGATCAATGGGATTCAATGGGATTCAATGGGATCCAATGGGATTCAATGGGATCCAATGGGATCCAATGGGATTCAATGGGGTTCAATGGGATTCAATGGGATTCAATGGGATCCAATGGGATTCAATGGGATCCAATGGGATCCAACGGGATTCAATGGGATTCAATGGGATCCAATGGGATCCAATGGGATTCAATGGGATTCAATGGGATCCGATGGGATTCAATGGGATCCAATGGGATTCAATGGGATCCAATGGGATTCAATGGGGTTCAATGGGATCCATGGGATTCAATGGGATCCAATGGGATCCAATGGGATTCAATGGGACCCCATCCGCGGCCTCACCTCCCTCCTGTCCTTGGCCTCGCTCCTCAGCCTCTCCCGGTGCCAAAGCTTCTTCCCATTCTTCAGTTGGGATTTGGAGATGGGAGCCCAACGCTGTGGGAATAAGGGATCCTATAGGATCCATACATCCCATACACCCCCCCCCATATCCCATGGGATGCTCCATAGGGAGGCTCCATAGGGAGGCTCCATAGGGATGCTCCATAGGGAGGCTCCATAGGGATACCCCATAGGGATGCTCCATAGGGATGCTCCATAGGGATGCTCCATAGGGAGTCTCCACAGGGAGGCTCCATAGGGATGCCCCATAGGGATGCCCCATAGGGATGCTCCATAGGGATGCTCCATAGGGAGGCTCTATAGGGATGTCCCATAGGGATGCTCTATAGGGATGATCCATAGGGAGGCTCCATAGGGATGATCCATAGGGATGCTCCATAAGGAAGCTCCATAGGGATGCTCCATAGGGATGCTCTATAGGGATGCTCCATAGGGAGGCTCCATAGGGATGCTCCATAGGGATGCCCCATAGGGATGCTCCATAGGGATGCTCCATAGGGATGCCCATAGGGATGCTCCATAGGGATGCTCCATAGGGATGCCCCATAGGGATGCTCCATAGGGATGCCCCATAGGGATGCCCATAGGGATGCTCCATAGGGATGCTCCATAGGGATGCTCCATAGGGATGCCCCATAGGGATGCCCATAGGGATGCTCCATAGGGATGCTCCATAGGGATGCCCCATAGGGAGGCTCCATAGGGATGCCCCATAGGGATGCTCCATAGGGATGCTCCATAGGATGCCCCATAGGGATGCTCCATAGGGATGCTCCATAGGGATGCCCCATAGGGATGCTCCATAGGGATGCTCCATAGGGAGGCTCCATAGGATGCTCCATAGGGAGGCTCCATAGGGATGCTCCATAGGGATGCCCCATAGGGATGCTCCATAGGGATGCTCCATAGGGAGGCTCCATAGGGATGCTCTATAGGGATGCTCCATAGGGATGCTCCATAGGGATGCTCCATAGGGATGCCCCATAGGGATGCTCCATAGGGAGGCTCCATAGGGAAGCTCCATAGGGATGCTCCATAGGGAGACTCCATAGGGATGCTCTATAGGGATGCTCCATAGGGATGCTCCATAGGGATGCTCCATAGGGATGCCCCATAGGGATGCTCTATAGGGATGCTCCATAGGGATGCCCCATAGGGATGCTCTATAGGGATGCTCCATAGGGATGCCCCATAGGGATGCTCCATAGGGAGGCTCCATAGGGAGGCTCCATAGGGATGCTCCATAGGGAGGCTCCATAGGGATGCTCCATAGGGATGCCCCATAGGGATGCTCCATAGGGATGCTCCATAGGGAGGCTCCATAGGGATGCTCTATAGGGATGCTCCATAGGGATGCTCCATAGGGATGCTCCATAGGGATGCCCCATAGGGATGCTCCATAGGGAGGCTCCATAGGGAAGCTCCATAGGGATGCTCCATAGGGAGACTCCATAGGGATGCTCTATAGGGATGCTCCATAGGGATGCTCCATAGGGATGCACCTCATTCTCCTGCTGGGAATCCACATAGATAGTAGGGAATGGCTCCTTCCCGACCGTCAGTAGGGCCTGCAATGGGGAACAATGGGATTGAGGCCCCGACCCCATTCCTATGGGATCATCCCCCCCCCATTCCCATTAGACCCCATTCCCATAGGATCCCATCCCCATTCCCATAGGATCCCGACCCCATTCCCATAGGATCCCAGCCCCATTCCCATAGGATCCCAGCCCCATTCCCATAGGATCCCATCCCCATTCCCATAGGATCCCGACCCCATTCCCATAGGATCCCAGCCCCATTCCCATAGGATCCCAACCCCATTCCCATAGGATCCCAGCCCCATTCCCATAGGATCCCGACCCCATTCCCATAGGATCCGGTACCTTCAGCACTGTCTTGAATGGGCTCATCCGGGTCCCGTCCCCATTGGAGTCACTGCCCTCCCGTTCGGATACATAGAGCTCTGCAATGGGATCGGGACCGGGACCCCCCACCATTGACATCAATGGACCCCAAACCCCCCCCCATTGACATCAATGGACCCCAAACCCCCCCCCATTAACGTCAATGGACCCCAAACCCCCCCCCATTAACGTCAATGGACCCCAAACCCCCCCCCATTAACATCAATGGACCCCAAACCCCCCCCCATTGACATCAATGGACCCCAAACCCCCCCCATTAACGTCAATGGGGACCGGGACCCCCCCGTTAACATCAATGGGGACCCCCCCCCCATTAACATCAATGGGCACCGGACCCCCCCCCATTGACATCAATGGACCCCAAACCCCCCCCCATTGATATCAATGGACCCCAAACCCCCCCCACATTAACGTCAATGGACCCCAAACCCCCCCCCATTAACATCAATGGACCCCAAACCCCCCCCCATTAACGTCAATGGACCCCAAACCCCCCCCCATTAACGTCAATGGACCCCAAAACCCCCCCCATTAACATCAATGGGGACCGGACCCCCCCCCATTAAGGTCAATGGACCCCAAACCCCCCCCCATTAACATCAATGGACCCCAAACCCCCCCCCATTGACATCAATGGGGACCGGACCCCCCCCATTAAGGTCAATGGACCCCAAACCCCCCCCCATTGACATCAATGGACCCCAAACCCCCCCCCATTAACATCAATGGGGACCGGACCCCCCCCCATTAAGGTCAATGGACCCCAAACCCCCCCCCATTGACATCAATGGACCCCAAACCCCCCCCCATTAACGTCAATGGACCCCAAACCCCCCCCCATTGACATCAATGGGGACCGGACCCCCCCCCGTTAACATCAATGGGGACCGGAAGGAACCGGAAGCAACCGGAACCCAACCGGAAGGAACCGGATCCAACCGGAACCTCTAGGCCCCGACCCCCCTCCCGCTGCAGGCCTCACCCATGACGTCCGCCATGCTGGTCCCGCCGGAAGTGCCGCAGCGCACTTCCGCCGCCCGGCCGGCAGGGGGCGGGGCTGCCGCGGGTCACGTGGTGGCGGCAGACGCAATGCGGGAGAGGAAGCCACGCCCCCCGGCTGATGCCACGCCCTCTTTGCGAGGCCACGCCCCCTTGTCCGCGGTCCTGAGGTGAAGCCCCGCCCCTCGGGCAGCCATGAGAGAGTAGCGTGAGGACACGTCCCCCTGCCCGCCGCTCTGAGGCGAAGCCACGCCCCCTTTGCGGGAGGCCACGCCCCCAGCGTGAGACCACGCCCCCCTCTGAGGTGAAGCCCCGCCCACTGCTCACCGTTCTGGGGTGAAGCCACGCCCCCTGATTTGAGGCCACGCCCCCTATCCGCGGTCCTGAGGTGAAGCCCCGCCCCCTTAGCGGGAGGCCACGCCCCCGTCCAACGCCCTGAGGTGAAGCCCCGCCCCTTTTGCGTGAGGCCACGCCCCCCCGTGAGGTGAAGCCCCGTCCCCTGCTCACCGCCCTGATGTGAAGCCCCGCCCCCTCGCTCTGAGGCCACGCCCCCCTGTGTGAGGCCCCGCCCCCTATCCGCGGCCCTGAGGTGAAGCCCCGCCCCTCAATCAGCCCTTAGGGAGCCGCTTTAGGCCACGTCCCCCCTTAAGCCACGCCCCCAAGCCTGAGGCCACGCCTACCTGCCCGCAGCGCTGAGGTGAAGCCACGCCCCTTTGCGTGTGGCCACGCCCCCAAAGTGAGACCACGCCCCCTGCCTGAGGTGAAGCCCCGCCCCCGGTCAGTCCTGAGGCAGCCGCGGCCCTGACCGGTTCGGGACCCCCATTCCCAGCATCATTCCCGGTATTCCCGGTATTCCAGCTCCAATTCCTGCCCCATTCCCATCCATTGAGGGACCTTTAGGAGCTTTATTGGGTGAACTTTGCTTCCCATATGAAATAACGGGGACCAAAGGCCGGAATTCCAGGGAATCCCCATTCCCAGGCCTCGATCCCATTGGGATCTATGGATCCAGCATTCCCAAAGTGGGAATTCCGGGATCCAATGGGGCCCGTTTCCGACGGAGGCTGCGGCCGGAGGATATGAGGTCTCCATATCCACGTTGATGGGAGAAGGCATATGCGGAACGTCGGGATGGAATTCCCCTATGGAATGCTGTGGGATGCGGCCTCCATTGATGGGCATCAACCCCATGGTGCTGCAGGACCTGAACAGGGATATTCCATAGGGATAACAGGTGGGAATGGGATATTCCATAGGGATAACATGGTGGGAATGGGGTCTGCACATGGGATATTCCATAGGGATAACATGGTGGGAATGGGGTATTCCATAGGGATAACATGGTGGGAATGGGGTCTGCACATGGGATATTCCATAGGGATAACATGGTGGGAATGGGGTATTCCATAGGGATAACATGGTGGGAATGGGGTCTGCACATGGGATATTCCATAGGGATAACATGGTGGGAATGGGGTATTCCATAGGGATAACATGGTGGGAATGGCGTCTGCACATGGGATATTCCATAGGGATAACATGGTGGGAATGGGGTATTCCATAGGGATAACATGGTGGGAATGGGGTCTGTATATGGGATATTCCATAGGGATAATGGGGTCTGCACATGGGATATTCCATAGGGATAAGCAGGTGGGAATGGGGTCTATATATGGGATATTCCATAGGGATAATGGGGTCTGCACATGGGATATTCCATAGGGATAACATGGTGGGAATGGGGTCTGCACATGGGATATTCCATAGGGATAACATGGTGGGAATGGGGTCTGCACATGGGATATTCCATAGGGATAACATGGTGGGAATGGGGTCTGCACATGGGATATTCCATAGGGATAACATGGTGGGAATGGGGTCTGCACATGGGATATTCCATAGGGATAACATGGTGGGAATGGCGTCTGCACATGGGATATTCCATAGGGATAATGGGGTCTGCACATGGGATATTCCATAGGGATAACATGGTGGGAATGGGGTCTGCACATGGGATATTCCATAGGGATAACATGGTGGGAATGGGGTCTGCACATGGGATATTCCATAGGGATAACATGGTGGGAATGGGGTCTGCACATGGGATATTCCATAGGGATAACATGGTGGGAATGGGGTCTGCACATGGGATATCAGCCCCAATCCCATAGATATCAACCCCAATCCCATGGATATCGACCCCAATCCCATGGATATCAGCCCCAATCCCATAGATATCAGCCCCATTCCCATGTCTATCAGCCCCAATCCCATGGATATCAGCCCCAATCCCATAGATATCAGCCCCAATCCCATGGATATCGACCCCAATCCCATGTCTATCAGCCCCAATCCCATAGATATCAGCCCCAATCCCATAGATACCGACCCCAATCCCATGGATATCGACCCCAATCCCATGTCTATCAGCCCCAATCCCATGGATATCAGCCCCAATCCCATGTCTATCAGCCCCAATCCCATGTCTATCAGCCCCAATCCCATGGATATCGACCCCAATCCCATGGATATCGACCCCAATCCCATGTCTATCAGCCCCAATCCCATGGATATAGACCCCATTCCCATGTCTATCAGCCCCAATCCCATGGATATCAACCCCAATCCCATGGATATCACCCCCAATCCCATGTCTATCAGCCCCAATCCCATGGATATAGACCCCATTCCCATGTCTATCAGCCCCAATCCCATGGCTATCAGCCCCAATCCCATAGATATCAGCCCCAGTCCCATGGATATCAACCCCAATCCCATGGATACCGACCCCAATCCCAATCCCTGCCCCATAACCAAGCCCTTACTCACCCTATTGCTCTCCGATGGCCATAGTGTCATGGCTAGGAAGCGCTGGGCCACTATGGGCACCAAGCAGATGGTGATGGCCAAGACCATAGTGAGCCATAGGTACGGCTGTCTTAGGGCATTCGGGGCCGTCCCTATAGCAAACATAGGTCTCTTATGGTGCCCTACAACTGGTTGTAACTCATGAGTAAGGTGTTTAAAGCACAGCTTGTTCTATGGGTGTTGCATTGGTTTGGCTTTGGTCCTGGCTCTTCCCATGGGGAGAATGGGATGGGAATGGGGTCGTAAAGCAGGTATCCTATAGGAATCTCAATCCCAATCCCTTTTGGGTCCCATTGGTGGATAACTCACCCGTGAACTGGAAGCCAGATGGGAAGAGGACATGGATTCCAGCACTATGGAAGTCGAAGGTGATGCCAAAGTATAGGGCAATGCTCCCAAAGACAGAGAACGCGTTGACAAAGGTCCAATAGGATGTGTCCAATCCCATCTGGAAGCAAAGCGGAATTCCAGGTGTCGGGAATCACATCCCAAAGGGCAGGAAACGGCCCCAAAAAGCAGCTTCCTACTCATTGCTCTGGAAAACTGGGATAACCAAACTGGTTCACCTGGAAGTTGACCACAAAGATAAGGGCAGAGGCTGCGGTGATGGCAAAGGACTGGTAATCCGATGGGGCTTCCCCATCCTGCCCCATAGATTTCAGGTAGGCCCCATAGGGGATGAAGAAGATGACCAAGGAGGTGAGGGCCCCGTGGAGTAAGCTCAGGAAGAAGGTCTTGTAGTTGAAGAGTAAGTCCCTCTGGCCTACTACATAGAGCCTGGGGTAGCGCAGGCTGAGCTTATCACTCACATCCTTTAGGACAGACACAGAACCTGGATCAGCATCCGGGATTAGGATCAGCCTAACCCCAATCCCATTCCCAACGCATGGACAATACCTGCTCGAGCAATCCCACAAGGAGCACGGGGAGGCTGGAGTACAACACGTTGTAGAGCGTGATGAACCAGTCCTCATAGGCTGTCTGCGGGACAGGGGCAGGCTCAGTGCTTGCAAAGGGCTTACACAGGCTTTACTCCAGCTTTACTCCAGCTTTACTCCAGCTTTACTCAAGATTTACTCCAGCTTTACTCAAGCTTTACTCCAGCTTTACTCAAGATTTACTCCAGCTTTACTCCAGCTCTACTCCAGCTTTACTCAAGCTTTACTCCAGCTTTACTCAAGCTTTACTCAAGCTTTACTCCAGCTTTACTCAAGCTTTACTCCAGCTTTACTCAAGCTTTACTCTGCGTGCAGAGCATTCCAGGCCTGGAACGCTGCTTGGACAGCGCACATAGGACCAACCTTGGCCCTAAAGGATCTTTAGGGTCTCCCCCACCCCAACCCCTTCCCCAGTGCTCCCCATTGCTCCCAGTACAAGCCCAGGAGCTCCTCACCTGGGCCGAGAAGCCATTGAAGAAGGAGAACCAGACGTGCACCAAGGTGAAGGCAAAGTTCTTGTAGAAGAAGTAGCTGAGGAACTTACACATGCGCAGGTAGGACCAGCGCCCGTGGACCAGTAGTAGCCTCTGCAGGTAGCGGAACTGGGCCAAGGAGTAGTCGCTGGCCATGACCGCCTGCATCCCTTCCTGGCCGCTGATCCCGACCCCGATGTGAGCAGCTATGGGGGGGGACACATACTACATGTGAGTGGGGATCCCAACACTTCCAGGCTCTTCCCATTGGGGTTCGTCCCTTGGTTGTAAGCCAGAGAGAAGCCAAGCTCATCCATAGGGAATACCCACAGAATCCATAGGGAATGCCCACAGAACCCATGAGCAAATCCCACTAACCATTTACTCAAGGAAGGAAAGCACAGATGGAAGCAGAGCCCAAAGAGATGGAGAAGTCTTCTCCAAGAGCAACAGAGGAACACCCAGAGAAGCTCTTACTACCAGGAGGAACCTTACTACCAGGAGCTCTTATTACCAGGAGCAACCCTTACTCCCAGGAGCTCTTACAACCAGGAGCTCTTACTACCAGGAGCTCTTACTACCAGGAGCAACCTTACTACCAGGAGCTCTTACTCCCAGGAGCTCTTACTACCAGGAGCAACCGTTACAACCAGGAGCAACTCTTACTACCAGGAGCAACCTTACAACCAGGAGCTCTTACAACCAGGAGCTCTTACTACCAGGAGCTCTTACTACCAGGAGCAACCTTTACAACCAGGAGCAACCTTTACAACCAGCAGCAACCTTTACAACCAGGAGCAACCTTTACAACCAGGAGCAACCTTTACAACCAGCAGCAACCTTTACAACCAGGAGCAACCTTTACAACCAGGAGCAACCTTTACAACCAGCAGCAACCTTTACAACCAGGAGCAACCTTTACAACCAGGAGCAACCTTACTACCAGGAGCTCTTACTACCAGGAGCTCTTACAACCAGGAGCAACCTTTACAACCAGGAGTAACCTTACTCTTGATCATGTTGACGTCGTTGGCTCCATCCCCAATAGCCAAGGTCACGGCTCTCTTGTACTTCTTGACCAGCTCCACCACCATGGCCTTCTGCTTGGGGGTGACCCGGCAGCAGATGACAGCCCTGCACTCACAGGCCAGCTCAACAAAGCTCTGCTGCTGCTGCTCCTTGCTGGGCTCAGCCCTTTGGCTCTTCTCCTCCTCTACTCGGGGCACTTTGAGCTTCAGCCTCTTCCTCTTCTTCCTCTTCTTCTTCTCCAGGAGGATCTCGTTCTATGGCAGCAAAGGGATCAGGGGATCAAACCCATTGGGACAGAGCTTTAGGTCTAACCTGAACAGCTCCAGGACCTACCAACCAGGAGCCAGTGATGATCAAAGCTCGATCCCGAGTGCCTTGGATGGAGGGATCCTTCATTCCCAGTGAGGGATGGGAACTGGTTCCAGTTGGGTTCTGCTGGTTTGCCAGTCGTGTCTGGAGGAGAGCACTGGATAGAGGAGAAACTGGGATAGACTTGGGGCTGGATCAGTCCTAACCTCAAAAACTGGGATAGACTTGGGGCTGGATCAGTCCCAGCCTCAAAAACTGGGATAGACTTGGGGCTGGATCAGTCCCAGCCTCAAAAACTGGGATAGACTTGGGGCTGGATCGGTCCTAACCTCAAAAGCTGGGATAGACTTGGAGCTGGATCAGTCCCAGCCTCAAAAACTGGGATAGACTTGGAGCTGGATCAGTCCCAGCCTCAAAAGCTGGGATAGACTTGGAGCTGGATCAGTCCCAGCCTCAAAAACTGGGATAGACTTGGGGCTGGATCAGTCCCAGCCTCAAAAGCTGGGATAGACTTGGGGCTGGATCAGGCCCAGCCTCAAAAGCTATAGGAAATAGATGCTACAAGGGCTTTTAGGGCCATGTAGTAGGCCCTAAGCACCATTCCCATAAGGAAAACAAGTCGGGAATGGCTGTGACCCTATTACAAAGCCCCATATTTCCCACCCCTATATTGCTTTCCCTTAGGATTAACCATCTCCTTATGACTACATTTGTAGTGTGTGGGATATGGGATGAGGTTGGGATATGGTTACTACTCCAGCTTTGCACTAGGGAGAGACCTTAAGCCAGGCCTAGAGTCACTGGGGGGCAACCCATAGGGATACTGGGATCCAGGGCCTGGCTCCCCACTTGCCTGGTGTCTTCCCCATAGCAGATGATGGTCTCATGTGTTAGGAGCTCACAGGAAAACCCAATGTTCTCCGCGGTCTCTACAATGGGAAGCAGGCAGGGACCAGGGTTTACTGGTCAGGGGGCCAGAACCAGCCCAGTTCTCCCAGTTCTCCCAGTTTATCCGCATGGAACTCACCTTTCTTGTCCCCTGTCAGCACCCAGATCTTGATGTCTGCTTTGGAAAGCCTGGCTATGGTCTCTGCAACTCCATCCTGGAGCTTGTCCTCAATGGCTGTTGCTCCAAGCAGCTGGGAGTACATCAGGTACAAGCATTGGGGTGGTTGTAGAGCCTGAGGAGGCCTAACCCCATATAACTGCTTCCCTAGGAGCACATTGAGAGGCTTAAGCCTGACTTACAATCAGGTTCTGTTCTATCTCCTCATAGACCTGGTCTAGAGCCTCATCGCGCCTCGTGGAGGCCACACTGGCCTCTAGGAACCTCCCATTCCAGGCCTCAAACTCCTGGGGGTCAATGTCTCTGTAGCACAGGCACAAGGTCCTCAGGGTCTCACTGGCAAAGACCTGTCAGGGGGTGACAGAGACACAGTTACACCTGTTGTAGGGCTGAGGTTATGGGGAGCATCAATAGGGGAGCACACACATACATCCAGTGCCTCCTGTGTGGCCTCCCTCTTGGGGTTGCTGGGGTGCAGGCGTTCATAGATGACAGTGTCAGCCCCTTTGCAGTACAGGCGGATGTTTCCACCTGATTCTCTCACTGTGGAGTAAAGTAGGAGTAAGAAAGTGGTAAGAGTAGATCTACGTAAAGGGAGAGGTTCAGATGAGTAGCTTCGAGTTGCTTCTCCTCCATCACCTCTAATGGAGCATTGGGTGGACAAACACATCCCCCTACTCAAGGATTTACTCCATCCCTACTCCAACCCCCCCATGACACATCTACGTAAAGGGAGAGGTTCAGATGAGTAGCTTCGAGTTGCTTCTCCTCCACCACCTCCAATGGAGCATTGGGTGGATAATGCATTTCCTTACTCAAGGATTTACTCCATCCCTACTCCAACCCCCCCATGACACATCTACGTAAAGGGAGAGGTTCAGATGAGTAGCTTTGAGTTGCTTCTCCTCCATCACCTCTAATGGAGCATTGGGTGGACAATGCATTTCCCTACTCATGGATTTACTCCATCCCTACTCCAACCCCCCCATGACACATCTACGTAAAGGGAGAGGTTCAGATGAGTAGCTTTGAGCTGCTTCTCCTCCATCACCTCCAATGGAGCATTGGGTGGACAAACACATCCCCCTACTCATGGATTTACTCCATCCCTACTCCAACCCCCCCATGACACATCTACGTAAAGGGAGAGGTTCAGATGAGTAGCTTCGAGTTGCTTCTCCTCCATCACCTCTAATGGAGCATTGAGTGGACAATGCATTTCCCTACTCAAGGATTTACTCCATCCCTACTCCATGACACATAGAGCTGCTCACAAGCACCTTACCAATGACAGACATCCTCTTCCTCTCGCTGTTGAAGTCCAACAGAGCGAGGACATCATAGGTCCTCTCTGTGCCCATCTCACTCAGGGTGATGCTGTGCTGAGTACGGGACAGGAACACGTAGCCAAAGTTCCTCGCTGCTGTAACCAGGGCTCCTTCATCCGGAGATGCTGCTTGGTACTGGAGCTGGCCTGGGCCACCAGTATGGCAATGGGGAGGACAGGGTTAGGGTTAGGGTTAGGGTTAGGGTTAGGCATGGATGGGGTGTTCCCAACCCCATTCCTCACATCCACAGCTTTCCAACTCCAGGTTTACGTCCTAATCACTCTTAGTTACTCATTTGGCTTCTATGTGTAGGGCTGGGACTAACCACTTGGGTTGTGCTTAGACTTAGCTTTGGCTCTCTCCATTGTACAAGCAGGTTAGGAACTGGTTCTCCTACACCCAACCCAGACTGTACTCACCATCGGAGGTGTCCACCATGACAGTGTGACAGGTAGCGAGCAGGAGGAAGAACTTGTGGATCTCGGGGTCCTTTCCACCCCGTATTTGCTCTATCAGGTAGTGATCATAGAAGGAGAACTTCCCATCTGCATACAGGTTCCAGCTGAAGTCCACTTCCTGCTTGGACAACAGTCGGAGTCACCTCGGGTACCATTGGAGCAGGTACAACCCAACCAGGTACAACCCAACCAGCTACAACCCAACCAGCTACAACCCAACCAAGTACAATCCAACCAGGTACAACCCAACCAGCTACAACCCAACCAGGTACAACCCAACCAGCTACAACCCAACCAGCTACAACCCAACCAGGTACAACCCAACCAGGTACAACCCAACCAGCTACAACCCAACCAGCTACAACCCAACCAGCTACAACCCAACCAGATACAACCCAACCAGCTACAACCCAACCAGCTACAACCCAACCAGGTACAACCCAACCAGATACAACCCAACCAGCTACAACCCAACCAAGTACAATCCAACCAAGTACAACCCAACCAGGTACAACCCAACCAGCTACAACCCAACCAGATACAACCCAACCAGCAACAACCCAACCAGGTACAACCCAACCAGCTACAACCCAACCAGCTACAACCCAACCAGATACAACCCAACCAGATACAACCCAACCAGGTACAACCCAACCAGCTACAACCCAACCAGGTACAACCCAACCATGTACAACCCAACCAGGTACAACCCAACCAGATACAACCCAACCAAGTACAACCCAACCAGCTACAACCCAACCAGGTACAACCCAACCAGCTACAACCCAACCAGGTACAACCCAACACCAGGTACAACCCAACCTACCTGTGGGTGGCTCTGGAGCTGCCCTGCTCCATCCCGACTGTCTCCTACAACGCAACAACCACACTTAGGGGGCACAACAACCCACACAAGGGGTCGGACAACACCCGGACAACCAGACACCAACCATATCTATGGCCATTGATGCAGCACTTCTTGAAGGTCATGATGTTCTGGGTCAAGGTGCCTGTCTTGTCGCAGAAGATGTAGTGGATCTGGCCTAGCTGCTCATTGAGGGTTGTAGTCCTGGCCTTGGCGGCTGTGTCCTTCTCGGGGTAGTACATCTGCAGGTCCCAGTTGATGAAGTAGCTCTGGACAAAGCGGATGACTTCCACACTGAGGGAGAGCAAAGGGCTCAATGACAGGGGGTGAAGCTCCTTCCTACTCCAAGGGGTTGGAGGACTTCAGGTGTTGAAGTTACTCCTGGTTTATGGGGTTGGGGGTGAGGAAATAGGGTTGGAGGACTTCAAGTGTCAAAGTTACTCCTGTTTTATGGGGTTGGGGTTGAGGAAATAGGGTTGGAGGACTTCAGGTGTTGAAGTTACTCCTGTTTTATGGGGTTGAGGAAATAGGGTTGGAGGACTTCAAGTGTCAAAGTTACTCCTGGTTTATGGGGTTGGGGGTGAGGAAATAGGGTTGGAGGACTTCAAGTGTCAAAGTTACTCCTGTTTTATGGGGTTGAGGAAATAGGGTTGGAGGACTTCAAGTGTCGAAGTTACTCCTGTTTTATGGGGTTGGGGTTGAGGAAATAGGGTTGGAGGACTTCAAGTGTCAAAGTTACTCCTGTTTTATGGGGTTGGATTGGAGGAAATAGGGTTGGAGGACTTCAAGTGTCAAAGTTACTCCTGTTTTATGGGGTTCTGTGTGAGGAAATAGGGTTGGAGGACTTCAAGTGTCAAAGTTACTCCTGTTTTATGGGGTTGTGTGTAAGGAAATAGGGTTGGAGGACTTCAAGTGTCAAAGTTACTCCTGTTTTATGGGGTTGGGGTTGAGGAAATAGGGTTGGAGGACTTCAAGTGTTAAAGTTACTCCTGTTTTATGGGGTTGGGTGTGAGGAAATAGGGTTGGAGGACTTCAAGTGTCAAAGTTACTCCTGTTTTATGGGGTTGGGTGTGAGGAAATAGGGTTGGAGGACTTCAAGTGTCAAAGTTACTCCTGTTTTATGGGGTTGTGTGTGAGGAAATAGGGTTGGAGGACTTCAAGTGTCAAAGTTACTCCTGTTTTATGGGGTTGGGGTTGAGGAAATAGGGTTGGAGGACTTCAAGTGTCAAAGTTACTCCTGTTTTATGGGGTTGTATTGCAGGAAATAGGGTTTTTCCACCTGAATTAGCTTTCCAAGCAGGTTACTCCATGGAGGAGCAGACTGGGATGTCCCTAACTCACCCCCCTCACCTACCTCACATAGAGGGAGATGGGCACCATGGTGTTGAGGATGATGATGTAGCCCCAGAAGCTGAGGAAGCCACGATAGGCAGGACTGAAGCCTTGACCATCATAGAGGTACCAGGACCAGTTACCAACCTGCTGCTCCCAGTACGTGTGGCCAATGGCCAGGCCAGCGGAGAGGAGGATGAGGAGGAGGAAGATCTGGGAGGTACAGAGGGAATGTGGATCCTATGTGGCCATTTACTCCAAGGTGAACCCAGAGAGGTGAAGCTTAACCATAGACTTACAGTGTAGACCATGTAGTTCATCAGGGAGTCAATCTTGGTCCTCTTAAACCGGCTCTTGCCACTGTTCCTCATGATCTTCGTGTCAGCACCTACAACCAAGAGCTCCAACTACAGGTTTACACCACAGAGACCCCAACCCAACCGGTATCCATAAGATGAAGATGCTGTTTCTCTCCCTAGGCCATGGTTTAAGGTGTCCCTATTACCCATGATCCTCAATACCTGCAAAGATGACCAGGCCATGGCAGAACTCCGTGTTCCTGATCCTACATCCGCGCAGTAGGATCTTCTGAGCATCCAGTGAGTAACGACTGTTCCTCCAGAGCAAAGTGCCTGCAAACTTATCCAGCCTGTTGTTGGGTTCCTCGCATTCAACCAGGCCTAAAGGAGGAGGAGTGGACAGCAGGATAGAACCAGTTCTATAGATAGAACCAGTTTTACGTCCCGGCTGCTCATAGGATCCTGGACTGGTTTGGGATGGATGAGAACCCACCATCGAAGTTTGCCATTGCTCCTTCTTCTTGTAGGTACCTGTGTGTAACCTCTAGGGCCATCTTGAACTTCAGGTTGGTTTCCCTATGGAGAAGGGATAAGGAGATGCATCCCGGCCTAAGCCTAAGCCTAACCCTAACCCTAACCCCAACCCCTAAACCTAACCCTAACTCAGTCCCACAAACCCCATTGCCTGATCCCACCAGTTTTCCAGCTGAACCCAGTTGGATTCCAGCCTTCTTCCTAACCCTAACCCTTCTTCCCTAAGCCTAACCCTAACCCTTCTTTCCTAAGCCTAATCCTAACCCTTCTTCCCTAACACTAATCCTAACCCTTCTTCCCTAACCCTAACCCTTCTTCCCTAAGCCTAACACTAACCCTTCTTCCCTAAGCCTAAGCCTAACCCTAAGCCTAACCCTAACCCTTCTTCCCTAAGCCTAAGCCTAAGCCTAACCCCATCAAGCCAAGGCATGCCGGAACAAAGCCTTACCCATCCAGCTCAGCTGTCTCTACATAGCACAGGCTGTTGGGTTCAGAGCTGGACAACAGCAGGACGTCAGCCTAAGGGCAGGAACAAGCATCCATGGGGATGGTTATCCATGAATCCATAGGGATACAGGCGGAGCTTAAGTGTCCAAGCACTTACAGGCACAAACGTGTTCTTCCGCAGGCGGAGGATGTCTCCCACTCTGATATCCTTCCATTTAGTGCTCTTAAACCTGACAGCAAGGGTTTAACAGTGGTTAGTCTTGAGTCTAGAACATCCTATACCCCCTGCAATGGGTGTTGTAACCTTACGTCTTGGCCAGGCCTGGTTTTCCCTTTGGAAACCCTTTGGTTAAGGGCCTAAACCTGGGTTCAGGTCTTAGAACCAAGACTACAAGTGTTAGGAGGGATTAAGGGCTGAGTACAAACCTTCCCTCCCTGATCACTTCACATCTCCTGTTGTTCACCTCATTGTCCATCCTATGGCGAGCCTAAAAGCAGGAGTAGAACCTGTTCTATATCACAGTGTAGGTACAACCTATCCCCTTGTCACCCCCATGTAGGTACAACCTATTCCCTTGTCACCCCCATGTAGGTACAACCTATCCCCTTATCACCCCCATGTAGGTACAACCTATCCCCTTGTCACCCCCACGTAGGTACAACCTATTCCCTTGTCACCCCCGTGTAGGTACAACCTATTCCCTTGTCACCCCCATGTAGGTACAACCTATTCCCTTGTCACCCCCATGTAGGTACAACCTATTTCCTTGTCACCCCCGTGTAGGTACAACCTATCCCCTTGTCACCCCCACGTAGGTACAACCTATTCCCTTCTCACCCCCATGTAGGTACAACCTATTCCCTTGTCACCCCCGTGTAGGTACAACCTATCCCCTTGTCACCCCCATGTAGGTACAACCTATCCCCTTGTCACCCCCGTGTAGGTACAACCTATTCCCTTGTCACCCCCACGTAGGTACAACCTATCCCCTTGTCACCCCCATGTAGGTACAACCTATTCCCTTGTCACCCCCGTGTAGGTACAACCTATTCCCTTGTCACCCCCACGTAGGTACAACCTATCCCCTTGTCACCCCCACGTAGGTACAACCTATTCCCTTGTCACCCCCACGTAGGTACAACCTATCCCCTTGTCACCCCCATGTAGGTACAACCTATCCCCTTGTCACCCGCACCAGGTGTTCCTTACAATGTCATCCACCAGGTCTTTGACTGCAGTTACACCCAGCACCAGTAGTAGGGGCACCAGTGTCGTGTACCATGAGAGGGTGCTGATCTGGGGGATGGACTGCAACAGGAAACCAGTTGGAGTCAGCCCCAGTTCCCAGTAGGAAGCCATTAGGGTTAGGCCCAGCTTAGGAGGGTGTTAGGCGAGGACTGAGTAAGTCCAACTCACTTCCTACCTTACCTGTAGTATGAGGAGGACAAGGAAGTAGAAGTTGGCTGCTCTCTTGAACTGCTCCAAGAGGTTGAGGGGCAGGAAGGTAATGGGGTTGTACTTGTAGGTCCTGATGGCGTTGCCCTATAGAAGGGGGGCAGCATCAGTGCCCAATGGGTCTGAGCACTGAAACCTTCCCTATAGACCTCAATGGGGTCGTTCCTTGCCCCTAAACCAGGCACAACAAGAACCAGTCCCATCCCATTCAATACCAAGTGAAGGTTTAACTACACCAAGGAGCAGAAAGGACTTACACCTAGGTGGAAAGGATACAACCCATCCTCCATCTCCCATTCATTCCCATTGTGCCTCCATCCCAGTATTCCCATAGCCAGGAATACTGTCCTTAAGTAAGGTGGGACTCACCTTGTACTTGCTCCTCTTGAATCCCAGTAACATGGGGCTCTTAAACTGGGGCTGCTGGTGGAAGTACTGGTCATTGGCCTTCACTTGCCAGCTGTAGTCTGGAGAGAGGAGGCCACAGCCTCACTATGGGCTAACCAGGTCTGGCCTCGCCTCCCTGTGCTTGGGACGAGGCCACAGCCTCACTATGGGCTAACCAGGTCTGGCCTCACCTCCCCGTGCTTGGGACGAGGCTGAGCCTCACTATGGGCTAACCAGGTCTGGCCTCACCTCCCCGTGCTTGGGACGAGGCCACAGCCTCACTGTTATCAGTGGGTTAACCAGGTCTGGCCTCACCTCCCCGTGCTTGGGACGAGGCTGAGCCTCACTGTTAGCAATGGGCTAACCAGGTCTGGCCTCACCTCCCCATGCTTGGGACGAGGCCTGAGCCTCACTGTTAGCAATGGGCTAACCAGGTTTGGCCTCACCTCCCCGTGCTTGGGACGAGGCCACAGCCTCACTGTTAGCAATGGGCTAACCAGGTCTGGCCTCACCTCCCCGTGCTTGGGATGAGGCTGAGCCTCACTGTTAGCAATGGGCTAACCAGGTCTGGCCTCGCCTCCCTGTGCTTGGGACGAGGCTGAGCCTCACTGTTAGCAATGGGCTAACCAGGTCTGGCCTCGCCTCCCCGTGCTTGGGACGAGGCCACAGCCTCACTGTTAGCAATGGGCTAACCAGGTCTGGCCTCGCCTCCCCGTGCTTGGGACGAGGCTGAGCCTCACTGTTAGCAATGGGCTAACCAGGTCTGGCCTCGCCTCCCCATGCTTGGGATGAGGCTGAGCCTCACTGTTAGCAATGGGCTAACCAGGTCTGGCCTCGCCTCCCTGTGCTTGGGACGAGGCTGAGCCTCATTGTGCCATCCCACAGCCTCCATCCCAAGCAGATGGCCCCAATGGAGGCTCAGCCTCACCCCGATCCCATTACTGCCCCATTCTCACCTCTCCTCACCGTGTCCCTACTCTCCCCATTGCTCCGGGTTGGATCCGGTGTAACCCCAGTGTCCGGCTCCTCCTCGGTGTCATCGTCGCTATAGGGCATCAGCTCATCATTGGGGTGGGAACAGGGCTCCGGGATCATGCTGAGCACCCTGGGAATAGGGTTAACATTGAACCTATAGCTGCTCACCCTATAGTATCCAATGGGATGGAGGCTGCAGGTCCCTATGGAGGTTTGCACTCTCCTTACTCCCTGTTGTAATGGAGGTGTAAGTGTTACATGAGCCTCGGTTGCTGCTCGGATGACAGCGCCGCGGGTTTAAGCTCCATTCCAAGCCCAACCTATCCATGATCCCATGAGTATCCCATAGGATCCAGACTAGACCCTATAGGGATGAGCAGCTTGATCCCAGATTCCTATAGGATCCTATAATACCCAACCTGGAGGATGGGAAGAGCCTGACCCCAAAAGCAAAGCAAGGCACATATGACCCAGCCTTTTGAACCTGTCCTAATGAGCTCATGAATAATTAATGAGTATATGAATAATTAATGAGCACATGAATAATTAATGAGTTTATGAATATTAATGAGCTTATTAATTATGCAGATCGACAGCTGGAAGCCACAGGAGCCCATTCAGAAGCATGGGGACCAAGGAGCAATGGGAACAGCGACCACCCCATGATCCCAAACCCAATCCCATCCCATCCCATTGGCCCCTGCCCCATAGGGAGGGGGGTTGGGATCATTCCCAAGCTCTGGAATGAGGTGAGAACATCCCTGTTATCTGCAATGGGATTGGCCATTAACTCCTGCAGCTGATAATGGGGTTGGTGACCTTGGCTTAGGGGGTGATCCTTGATCCTAAGGTCTATGGGGTGGGAGAGCTCAGCCCAATGGCCATGGGGTCACCCCCCATCTATGGGGCGGAGCCCCCCCCCCCTTCACCCCCCATCTATGGGTCTGACCCCCCCCTTCACCCCCCATCTATGGGTCTGACCCCCCCCCCTTCACCCCCCATCTATGGGGCTGAGCCCCCTCCCTTCACCCCCATCTATGGGGCTGACCCCCCCCTTCACCCCCCATCCCCCCCTTCACCCCCCATCTATGGGGCTGACCCCCCCCCCCCTTCACCCCCCATCCCCCCTCCCTTCACCCCCCATCTATGGGGCTGACCCTTCACCCGCATCTATGCGTCTGACCCCCCCCCCCGCCCCACATCTATGGGGCTGACCCTTCACCCCCATCTATGGGGCTGACCCTCCCCCTTCACCCCACATCTATGGGTCAGACTCCCCCCCTTCACCCCCATCTATGGGGCTGACCCTTCAGCCCCACATCTATGGGGCTGACCCTTCACCCCCCATCTATGGGTCTGACCCTTCACCCCCCATCTATGGGTCAGACCCCCCTCCCCCCTGCCCCACATCTATGGGGCTGACCCTTCACCCCCCATCTATGGGTCTGACCCTTCACCCCCCATCTATGGGTCAGACCCCCCCCCCCCGCCCCACATCTATGGGTCTGACCCCCCCCCGGCCCCACATCAGCCTCACCTGGAGCCTCCGGTGCTACCGGAGCTGCCCCACGGCAGCCGCCATTGAGGCCCCTCCCCCTGCTCAGACCGGACAGACCGGTTGGGGTGAGAGCGGGAGGGGGAGGGGAACGGGGACGGACACACGGACACATGGATACAGGGACATGGGTATGGATACATGGATATGGACATGGATATGGATACAGACACACGGACATGGACACATGGACACACGGACATGGATATGGACAGACGGACATGGACATGGACACATGGACATGGACATGGATACATGGACATGGATACATGGACACATGGATATGGACACATGGACATGGATATACAGACATGGATATGGACACATGGATATGGACAGACGGACATGGATACATGGATATGGATATGGACACATGGACATGGATACGGACATGGATACGGACAGACGGACATGGACACACAGACATGGACATGGATATGGACACATGGACATGGATATGGACACATGGACACATGGACACATGGACATGGATACATGCGCATGGATATGGACACACGGACATGGATACATGGACATGGACACACGGACACATGGATACATGGACATGGACACACGGACACATGGATATGGACACATGGACATGGGCATGGATATGGATAGATGGACACATGGACACACAGACATGGATACATGGACATGGATACACGGACATGGACATGGACACATGGACACATGGACACAGACACATGGACATGGGCATGGACAGACAGACATGGATACATGGACATGGATATGGACACATGGATATGGACACACAGACATGGATACATGGACATGGATACATGGACATGGACACATGGACACATGGACACATGGACATGGACACATGGATATGGACACACGGACATGGACACATGGACACATGGACACATGGACACATGGACATGGACACACAGACATGGACACATGGACACACGGACATCATTATCCATCCCTGTGTCCCCATCCCTGTGTCCCTATATCCATCCCTATGTTGTGGGACCCCAACTGCACAGACCAACCTCCCATCAATGGGGTCAGTGTCTTGGGATAGGCAGGACCCCCCCATTGACCTGCTTTAAGTGTGGGATTCCTTTATCCCACCCTATTCCCTTTATCCCACCCTATTATCCCACCCTATTCCCTTTATCCCACCCTATTATCCCACCCTATTCCCTTCATCCCACCCTATTCCCTTCATCCCATCTCCATAATGGGATGTATGAGTGTAACCTAGGTGAGGCTTTGTGCCCTTAGGACGGGTTTAACCCCTTGGCCTGTGTATGGGATCCCAATGGATCCATGGATCCCAATCCCTTAAGGGGATACTCAGAGGTTAACACCATGAGTATCCCATGTGTAACCCTACTCACTGTCTCCTCCTCCTTGCAGGCATCCAGGACCCCAAGGATCCTATGGGAACGTGTGGGATGAGCTCCAACTGTGAGTGTGACCCCAATGGGAACAATGGGAACAACTCCTCATCCCAATGGGAACAATGGGAACAACTCCTCATCCCAATGGGAACAACTCCCCATCCCATTGGGAACAACGGGCACTGGGGACACTGGGATGGGTGGGAAGGGGCAGCCCCATTGGGATTAAAGGAGTTTAGGGTATTCCCAGTGTCAGGAATGCTGTGATGCTCCCTATAGCCAGCAGATGGAGCACAGCCCTCAATGGGATCCCGTATCCCACAGCATTCCCATATGGATGCAGGGAGAGGGATGATCCCATAGGGATACACGTCCCGGAATTCCAAGGGATGGGAATTCTGGCCGTCAACGGACCCGAATGGACCCGAATGGACCCGAACGGACCCGAACGGACCCGAATGGACCCGAACGGACCCGAACGGACCCGAATGGACCCGAACGGACCCGAACGGACCCGAACGGCCCCGAACGGACCCGAATGGACCCGAATGGACCCGAACGGCTCCGAACGGACCCGAATGGACCCGAATGGACCCGAATGGACCCGAGCGGAGCCGAGTGGACCCGAACGGACCCGAACGGACCCGAACGGACCCGAATGGACCCGAGCGGAGCCGAACGGACCCGAATGGACCCGAACGGACCCGAACGGACCCGAATGGACCCGAATGGACCCGAACGGACCCGAACGGACCCGAACGGACCCGAACGGACCCGAATGGACCCGAACGGACCCGAATGGACCCGAACGGACACGAATGGACCCGAACGGACACGAACGGACCCGAATGGACCCGAATGGACCCGAACGGCTCCGAAAGGACCCGAATGGACCCGAATGGACCCGAATGGACCCGAGCGGAGCCGAGTGGACCCGAACGGACCCGAACGGACCCGAACGGACCCGAATGGACCCGAGCGGAGCCGAACGGACCCGAATGGACCCGAACGGACCCGAACGGACCCGAATGGACCCGAATGGACCCGAACGGACCCGAACGGACCCGAACGGACCCGAACGGACCCGAATGGACCCGAACGGACCCGAATGGACCCGAACGGACACGAATGGACCCGAACGGACACGAACGGACCCGAATGGACCCGAATGGACCCGAACGGACCCGAATGGACCCGAATGGAGCCGAACGGACCCGAATGGACCCGAACGGACCCGAATGGACCCGAACGGACCCGAACGGACCCGAATGGACCCGAACGGACCCGAATGGACCCGAACGGAGCCGAATGGACCCGAATGGACCCGAACGGATCCGAATGGACCCGAACGGACCCGAATGGACCCGAATGGACCCGAACGGAGCCGAACGGACCCGAACGGACCCGAACGGACCCGAACGGACCCGAATGGACCCGAACGGACCCGAACGGACCCGAACGGCTCCGAACGGCTCCGAACCCCCCCGAGCCGCCCCCCCCGCGCGCAGGGGGCGTGTCCTGTGCCTCTGGCCCCGCCCCCCCCGCCGTGTGCCGCTGCCGTGCGCGCTCCCGGTGCCGTCGGGGCCGCGCCCCCGGAGGCGGCAGCGCAGGAGGCCCCGAGCCCGGCGGCTCCATGGCCGCGGGGGGGGAGGCCGTGTTCGGGCTGGCCGAGGACGAGGTGAGGGGGGGGGGGAACCGGGGCCGGTTCGGTCCGGTTCGTTCCGGTCCCGTTCGGGTCTGTCCGGTTCCATTCGGTTACATTAAGGTCCGTTCGGTTCCGTTCGGGGCCATTCGGCTCCGTTCGGGTCCGTTCGGGTCCATTCCGGTTCATTTCGGTGCGTTCGGGGCCATTCGGCTCCGTTCGGGTCCGTTCGGTTCATTCGGGTCCATTCGGGTCCGTTCGGGTCCGTTCGGTTCCGTTCCGTTCCATTCCGGTCCCGTTCGGGTTCGCTCCGGTACTTCCGGGTCCGTTCGGTTCATTCCGGTCCATTCGGCTCCATTCGGGTCCGTTCGTGTCCATTAAGGTCCGTTCGGGTCCATTCGGGTCCGTTCTGATCCGTTCCGTTCCATTCCGGTCCCGTTCGAGGTCCGCTCGGGTCCATTCGGGTCCGCTCGGGTCCGTTCGGGTCTGTTCGGCTCCGTTCGGGTCCATTCCGCTCCATTCGGGTCTGTCCGGTACTTCCGGGTCCGTTCAGCTCCGTTCGGCTCCATTCGGTCCCATTCGGTTCCATTCGGTTCCATTCAGCTCCATTCGGGTCCATTCGGTTCCGTTCAGCTCCGTTCGGGTCCATTCGGTTCCATTCGGGTCCATTCGGTTCCATTCGGTCCCGTTCGGTCCCATTCGGTTCCGTTCAGCTCCATTCGGTTCCGTTCGGGTCCATTCGGCTCCATTCGGTTCCATTCGGTTCCATTCGGCTCCATTCGGTTCCGCTCGGCTGTTCACGTGACTCACCCAAGCCCCTCCCTCTCCGCCGCCATGGCCGGGCTGGGGTCCTCACCCCCCCCCCCCATGTGCGCAGTGCGCATGCGCCGTGAGCATCAGCTTGGGATCCATAGGGAATGGGATGGGAAGGAGCCGGTTCCTATGGGATCAATGGGGGATCAATAGGATCCCATGGGATCAATGGGGGGATCAATAGGATCCATAGGGACCAATGGGGGATCAATAGGATCCCATGGGGGGATCAATAGGATCCCATGGGATCAATGGGGGGATCAATAGGATCCCATGGGATCAATGAACGGCTGCAACATTCCATATGGGATATAGGGAATGGCTGTAACATTCCATATGGGATATAGGGAACGGCTGGATGCTGATCCCAATGGGGTTATCATGGCTGCTGATCCCAATGGGGTTATCATGGCTGCTGATCCCAATGGGGTTATCATGGATGCTGATCCCAATGGGGTTATCATGGCTGCTGATCCCAATGGGGTTATCCCATGATCCCAATGGGGTTATCCCATGATCCCAATGGGGTTATCCCATGATCCCAATGGGGTTATCCCGTTATCCCAATGTCATTCCCAGGAGGAATCCCGGATCCTAAGGGTGAAGGTCGTGGCTGGCATTGACCTGGCCAAGAAGGACATCTTTGGGGCCAGGTCTGGTATCCATGGATCCCATTGCTTCCTATGGGATGGGATGGGATGGGAATGGGAATGGGAATGGGATGGGATGGGAATGGGATGGGAATGGGAATGGGAATGGGGATGGGAATGGGAATGGGGATGGGAATGGGATGGGAATGGGAATGGGATGGGAATGGGATGGGATGGGAATGGGATGGGAATGGGATGGGGATGGGAATGGGAATGGGATGGGGATGGGAATGGGATGGGAATGGGAATGGGATGGGAATGGGAATGGGAATGGGGATGGGGATGGGAATGGGATGGGAATGGGATGGGAATGGGAATGGGAATGGGGATGGGGATGGGATGGGGATGGGAACGGGATGGGAATGGGGATGGGATGGGACGGGAATGGGAGGGGAATGGGAATGGGGACCAGCATCCAGCAATGGATGCTATGGGTGCTATGGGTGCTATGGGTGCTATGGGTGCTATGGATGCTATGGATGCTATGGGTGCTATGGATGCTATGGGTGCTATGGGTGCTATGGATGCTATGGATGCTATGGGTGCTATGGGTGCTATGGATGCTATGGGTGCTATGGATGCTATGGATGCTATGGGTGCTATGGGTGCTATGGGTGCTATGGATGCTATGGATGCTATGGGTGCTATGGATGATGCTATGGATGCTATGGATGCTATGGGTGCTATGGATGCTATGGGTGCTATGGATGCTATGGGTGCTATGGATGCTATGGATGCTATGGGTGCTATGGATGCTATGGATGCTATGGGTGCTATGGATGATGCTATGATATTCCCGACATTCCCTATATCCCAATGTCCATTGATCCCAATGTCCATTGATCCCAATGTCCATTGATCCCAATGTCCATTGATCCCTTACAGTGACCCCTATGTGAAGCTCTCCCTCTATGTGGCAGATGAGAACCGAGAGTTGGCTCTTGTGCAGACCAAAACCATCAAGAAGGTGGGAGCCACATTCCTGACCTTGGGAATGCTGTGGGATGAGCATCACATCCCAAAGCTTCCATCCTATCCTATGCCATCCCATCCCATCCCATCCCATCCCATCCCATCCCATCCCATCCCATCCCATCCCATCCATCCCATCCCATCCCATCCATCCCATCCATCCCATCCCATCCCATCCATCCCATCCCATCCCATCCATCCCATCCCATCCATCCCATCCCATCCCATCCCATCCATCCCATCCCATCCCATCCCATCCATCCCATCCCATCCCATCCCATCCATCCCATCCCATCCATCCCATCCCATCCCATCCCATCCCATCCATCCCATCCCATCCCATCCATCCCATCCCATCCATCCCATCCCATCCATCCCATCCCATCCCATCCCATCCATCCCATCCCATCCCATCCATCCCATCCATCCCATCCCATCCATCCCATCCATCCCATCCCATCCATCCCATCCATCCCATCCCATCCCATCCCATCCATCCCATCCCATCCATCCCATCCATCCCATCCCATCCATCCCATCCCATCCCATCCATCCCATCCATCCCATCCATCCCATCCCATCCATCCCATCCCATCCATCCCATCCATCCCATCCCATCCCATCCATCCCATCCCATCCCATCCCATCCCATCCCATCCCATCCATCCCATCCCATCCCATCCCATCCCATCCATCCCATCCCATCCATCCCATCCCATCCATCCCATCCCATCCATCCCATCCCATCCCATCCATCCCATCCCATCCATCCCATCCCATCCCATCCCATCCCATCCCATCCCATCCCATCCCATCCCATTGCTTCCAAGCTCAATCCCATTTCCTTCTCTTTCCAGACCCTAAATCCCAAGTGGAATGAGGAATTCTACTTCCGGGTAAGAGGCTTTTCCATCCCTAATGGATCCATAGGGAATTCCAGGAAGCAGGAATATGGGATCCAGCTGCCCCAGTCCCATCCCTCTGGGGGGGGTGTTGGGATGGGCATGGCCGGAGCTCAGCATTCCCTAATGGATATAGGGAAGCTGATGGGATGTCCCTATTGGAGCATCCTTATGGGATTCCCTATTGGAGCATCCCTATGGGACATCCCCATTGTAGCATCCCTATGGTATTCCCCATTGGAGCATCCTTATGGGATGTCCCCATTGGAGCATCCTTATGGGATGTCCCTATTGGAGCATCCCTATGGGATTCCCTATTGGAGCATCCTGATCCCAGTTCTATCCCCATTGGAGCCTCCTAATCCCAGTTCTATCCCCATTGGATCATCCTAATCCCAGTTCTATCCCCATTGGATCATCCTAATCCCAGTTCTATCCCCATTGGAGCCTCCTAATCCCAGTTCTATCCCCATTGGACCCTCCTAATCCCAGTTCTATCCCTATTGGATCCTCCTAATCCCAGTTCTATCCCTATTGGATCCTCCTAATCCCAGTTCTATCCCCATTGGATCATCCTAATCCCAGTTCTATCCCCCAGGTTAACCCCAGTAACCATCGGCTCCTGTTTGAGGTGTTCGATGAGAACAGACTGGTGAGTGCTGGTCTGCTATGGGGCAGCACACCCCATAGGGGGCTATGGGGCAGCACACCCCATAGGGGGCTATGGGTCAGCACACCCCATAGGGGGCTATGGGGCAGCACACCCCATAGGGGGCTATGGGGCAGCACACCCCATAGGGGGCTATGGGGCAGCACACCCCATAGGGGGCTATGGGGGAGCACACCCCATAGGGGGCTATGGGGCAGCACACCCCATAGGGGGCTATGGGGCAGCACACCCATAGTGGGGCTATGGGGCAGCACACCCCATAGGGGGCTATGGGGCAGCACACCCCATGGGGGGCTATGGGGCAGCGCACCCCATAGGGGGCTATGGGGCAGCACACCCCATAGGGGAGCTATGGGGCAGCACACCCCATAGTGGGCTATGGGGCAGCTGGGTTAGGGTTAGCTGCCAATGGGAACAGGCAATGGGATGGAGCATTCCCAATGGGATGGAGCATCCCCATAGGGCTCCGTGTGTCCCATTCCCAAGGGCTGGAATAACATCCTATATCCCTATATCCCTATAACCCTATATCCCTACATCCCTATATCCCTATATCCCTATATCCCTATATCCCTATATCCCTATAACCCTATATCCCTATATTCCTATATCCCTATATCCCTATATCCCTATATCCCTCTATCCCTCTATTCCTCTATCCCTATATCCCTATATCCCTATATGCCTATATCCCTATATCCCTATATCTCTATATCCCTATATCTCTATATCCCTATATCTCTATATCCCTATATCCCTATATCCCTATATCTCTATATCTCTATATCCCTATATCCCTATATCCCTCTATCCCTCTATCCCTCTATCCCTATATCCCTATATCCCTATATCCCTATAACCCTATATCCCTATATCCCTATATCCCTATAACCCTATATCCCTATATCCCTATAACCCTATATCCCTATATCTCTATATCCCTATATCCCTATATCTCTATATCCCTATATCCCTCTATCCCTATATCCCTATATCTCTATATCCCTATATCCCTCTATCCCTATATCCCTCTATCCCTCTATCCCTATATCCCTATATCCCTATAACCCTATATCCCTATATCCCTATAACCCTATATCCCTCTAACCCTATATCCCTATATCCCTATAACCCTATATCCCTATATCCCTATATCCCTATAACCCTATATCCCTATATCCCTATAACCCTATAACCCTATATCCCTATATCCCTATATCCCTATATCCCTATATCCCTATATCCCTATAACCCTATAACCCTATATCCCTATATCCCTATAACCCTATAACCCTATATCCCTATATCCCTATATCCCTATATCCCTATAACCCTATATCCCTCTATCCCTATATCCCTATAACCCTATATCCCTTCCCTCATTCCCAGACCAGAGACGACTTCCTGGGCCAGGTGGATGTGCCCCTGAGTCACCTGCCGGTAAGCTCAGATCCCATTGATCCTATGGGAATTCCGGCCCCGGCCCCATCCCAATCCTGTCCCGTTGCAGACGGAGGATCCCGGCATGGAGCGGCCATACAGCTTCAAGGACTTCCTGCTGCGGCCCCGCAGGTGAGCGGCCCCGATCCCAATGGATCCCAATGGATCCCAATGCATCCCTATGGATCCCTATGCATCCCTATGGATCCCTATGGATCCCAATGCATCCCTATGGATCCCAATGCATCCCAATGCATCCCAATGCATCCCTAACGTCCCCCTCGCTTCCCATGGGATCTGATCCCTGGATCCCTATGCATCCCTATGGATCCCGATGGATCCCAATGCATCCCAATGGATCCCAATGCATCCCAATGGATCCCAATGCATCCCAATGCATCCCTATGGATCCCTATGGATCCCAATGCATCCCAATGCATCCCTAATGTCCCCCTCGCTTCCCATGGGATCTGATCCCTGGATCCCAATGGATCCCAATGTATCCCTCCCCATTCCCATGGGATCAGCTCCATGTATCCCAATGCATCCCTAACATCCCCCTCACCATTCCCATGGGATCAGCTCTGTGTATCCCAATGCATCCCTCCCCATTCCCATGGGATCAGCTCCCTGTATCCCAATGGATCCCTCGCCATTCCCATGGGATCTGATCCCTCTATCCCAATGTATCCCTAACATCCCCCTCACCATTCCCATGGGATCAGCTCCCTGTATCCCAATGTATCCCTTGCCATTCCCATGGGATCAGCTCCCTGTATCCCAATGTATCCCTCGCCATTCCCATGGGATCAGCTCCATGTATCCCAATGCATCCCTCACCATTCCGATGGGATCAGCTCCGTGTATCCCAATGCATCCCTCCCCATTCCCATGGGATCTGATCCCTGTATCCCAATGCATCCCAATGCATCCCAATGTATCCCAATGGATCCCAATGGATCCCAATGGATCCCAATGGATCCCAATGGATCCCATCCCATTCCCAGCCACAAGTCCCGGGTCAAGGGCTTCCTGCGCCTGAAGATGGCTTACATTCCCAAGAACGGGAATGCCGAGGAGGAGAACCGGGATGAGCCCGAGGTGAGCGCGACCCTGACCCCCTATCCCATCCCATTGTTCCCTATGGGATCCGCTCATCCCATAACATTCCCTGTTATCCCAAGCCCTCCTGGGATGCTCTGGACCCCAATGATGCAGCCCCTAACCCTGACCCCCTATCCCAGCCCATTGTTCCCTATGGGATCCGCTCATCCCATAACATTCCCTGTTATCCCAAGCCCTCCTGGGATGCTCTGGACCCCAATGATGCAGCCCCACAGCTCCCGGCCCCACAGCTCCCACCGGGATGGGAGGAGAAGCAGGATAACCTGGGACGAACCTACTACGTGAACCACAACCACCGCAGCACCCAATGGCACCGGCCCAGCCTGCTGTAGGTATCCATAGGGATAACGGGAATGGGGTCAAAGGGCGGCATTCCCATCCCGGTATTCCCATAGGGATGTGGGATCCGAGGCGGATAACAGCGTGAGGCAGATGAACCAGGAGGCTGCTCATCGACGCTTCCGATCCCGGAGGCACATCAGTGAGGAGCTGGAGCCGGAAGCTATGGAGGGCAGCGAGATTCCAGAGGTTGGGAATGCTGAGGGGGGGAGGGGGACAGGGGGCGCTATGGGGTTGGGGCATCCGAGACGTTAGCGGCGGTCCCATTGGGATCAATGGGACCAGAGCCCTGTTATCATTCCCAACCCTTACAGCATTCCCATTGGGATCAATGGGACCAGAGCCCTGTTATCCATCCCAACCCTTACAGCATTCCCATTGGGATCAATGTCACCAGACCCGTTATCCATCCCAACCCTTACAGCATTCCCAATGGGATCAATGGCACCAGACCCCGTTATCCATCCCAACCCTTACAGCATTCCCAATGGGATCAATGGCACCAGAACCCGTTATCCATCCCAACCCTTACAGCATTCCCAATGGGATCAATGGCACCGGAGCCCTGTTATCCATCCCAACCCTTACAGCATTCCCAATGGGATCAATGGCACCAGACCCCGTTATCCATCCCAACCCTTACAGCATTCCCATTGGGATCAATGGGACCATGAACCCTGTTATCCATCCCAACCCTTACAGCATTCCCAATGGGATCAATGGCACCAGAACCCCGTTATCCATCCCAACCCTTACAGCATTCCCAATGGGATCAATGGCACCAGAGCCCTGTTATCCATCCCAATCCTTACAGCATTCCCAATGGGATCAATGGCACCAGACCCCGTTATCCATCCCAACCCTTACAGCATTCCCAATGGGATCAATGGCACCAGAACCCCGTTATCCATCCCAACCCTTACAGCATTCCCAATGGGATCAATGGCACCAGAACCCCATTATCCATCCCAACCCTTACAGCATTCCCAATGGGATCAATGGCACCAGACCCCGTTATCCATCCCAACCCTTACAGCATTCCCATTGGGATCAATGGCACTAGAGCCCTGTTATCCATCCCAACCCTTACAGCATTCCCAATGGGATCAATGTCACCACAGCCCCATTATCCATCCCAACCCTTACAGCATTCCCATTGGGATCAATGGCACCAGAACCCCATTATCCATCCCAATCCTTAGCGACATTCCCATTGGGATCAATGGCACCACAACCCCGTTATCCATCCCAACCCTTACAGCATTCCCAATGGGATCAATGGCACCAGACCCGTTATCCATCCCAACCCTTACAGCATTCCCAATGGGATCAATGTCACCAGACCCGTTATCCATCCCAACCCTTACAGCATTCCCAATGGGATCAATGTCACCAGACCCGTTATCCATCCCAATCCTTACAGCATTCCCATTGGGATCAATGGCACCAGACCCGTTATCCATCCCAACCCTTACAGCATTCCCAATGGGATCAATGTCACCAGACCCTGTTATCCATCCCAACCCTTACAGCATTCCCATTGGGATCACTGCCACTCCATCCCCATTGTTCCCCATAGGGACTCTCCCCAGCATCCCATAAGTGCCCTAGGCCCCATCCCGAAGCCTTAACCCCATTCCCGTCTCTTCCAGCCTTGGGATCCCATCTCGGAAGAGGCCACTGGAGATTCCCAACTTCTGGCATTGCCTCCTCCGGCTTCCGGAGCTCCGGAGCTATCCGAGGAGCTGAGCAGGAGGCTGCAGCTCTCCACTGATTCCAATGGGGAGCAGCTCGGGGCCCTGCTGGTACATGGGGAATGGGGCCGGGAATCCCATGGGATCCCGGTGATCCCATAGGGATGTGGGATCCCTATGGATTGAATCCGGCTTTTCCTCCCTTCCCGGCAGCAACGGGATCCTGCTGCCAGGCTGAGGTCCTGCAGTGTCACGGATGGGGTTGGGGAGCAGGCCCAGCTCTGCCTGGTAAGGAACAGCCTATTCCTGCCTTACTCCTGCCTTACTCCTGCCTTACTCCTGCCTTACTCCTGCCTTACTCCTGCCTTACTCCTGCCTTACTCCTTCCTTACTCCTTCCTTCCTCCTTCCTTTCTCCTTCCTTACTCCTTCCTTACTCCTTCCTTACTCCTTCCTTACTCCTTCCTTACTCCTGCCTTACTCCTTCCTTACTCCTTCCTCCTTCCTTACTCCTTCCTTACTCCTTCTTTCCTCCTTCCTTCCTCCTTCCTTACTCGTTCCTTACTCCTTCCTTACTCCTTCCTTACTCCTTCCTTACTTCTTCCTTCCTTCCTCCTTCCTTCTTCCTTACTCCTTCCTTACTCCTTCCTTACTCCTTCCTTACTTCTTCCTTCCTTCCTCCTTCCTTCTTCCTTACTCCTTCCTTACTCCTTCCTTACTCCTTCCTTACTCCTTCCTTACTCCTTCCTTACTTGTTCCTTACTCCTTCCTTACTCCATCCTTACTCCTACCTTACTCCTTCCTTACTCCTTCTTTCCTCCTTCCTTCCTCCTTCCTTCCTTCCTTCCTTACCCCAGTGTGTATGGGATGGAAGCTCCCAGTTACCCCAGTGTGTATGGGATGGAGGCTCCCAGTTACCCCAGTGCCTATGGGATGGAGGCTCCCAGTTACCCCAGTGTGTATGGGATGGAGGCTCCCAGTTACCCCAGTGTCTATGGGATGGAGCTCCCAGTTACCCCAGTGTGTATGGGATGGAGGCTCCCAGTTACCCCAGTGTGTATGGGATGGAGGCTCCCAGTTACCCCAGTGTGTATGGGATGGAGGCTCCCAGTTACCCCAGTGTGTATGGGATGGAGGCTCCCAGTTACCCCAGTGTGTATGGGATGGAGGCTCCCAGTTACCCCAGTCTGTATGGGATGGAGGCTCCCAGTTACCCCAGTGCCTATGGGATGGAGGCTCCCAGTTACCCCAGTGCCTATGGGATGGAGGCTCCCAGTTACCCCAGTGTGTATGGGATGGAGGCTCCCAGTTACCCCAGTGCCTATGGGATGGAGGCTCCCAGTTACCCCAGTGTGTATGGGATGGAGGCTCCCAGTTACCCCAGTGTGTATGGGATGGAGGCTCCCAGTTACCCCAGTGCCTATGGGATGGAGGCTCCCAGTTACCCCAGTGCCTATGGGATGGCTCCATTGCCCCCTTGCATTCCCAGCCCTCCGTCGCCTACATCCACACCACCCCAGGGCTGCCCTCGGGATGGGAGGAGAGGAAGGATGCCAAGGGCAGGACCTACTACGTGAACCACAACAACAGAACTACTACCTGGACCAGACCCATCATGCAGGTGGGGATCCCATCACATCCCATAATATCCCATCACATCCATCCCATCCCATAATATCCCATCCCATAATATCCCATCCCATCCATCCCATCCCATCCATCCCATCCCATCCCATCCATCCCATCCCATCCCATCCCATCCATCCCATCCCATCCCATCCATCCCATCCCATCCATCCCATCCATCCCATCCCATCCCATCCCATCCCATCCCATCCATCCCATCCCATCCCATCCCATCCATCCCATCCCATCCCATCCATCCCATCCCATCCCATCCCATCCATCCCATCCCATCCATCCCATACTGATCCCATTGTTCCCATTGCAGCTGGCAGAGGATGGGATGGGGGCATCGGGATCCAGCAGCAGCCACCTGAGTGAGCCCCAGATCCGGAGGCCGCGCAGCCTCAGCTCACCCACTGTCACCCTATCGGCTCCCCTCGAGGTGAGGATGGGAATGGGATGGGATGGGATGGGATGGGATGGATGGGATGGGATGGGGATGGGATGGGATGGGATGGGATGGATGGGATGGGATGGGATGGGATGGGATGGATGGGATGGGATGGATGGGATGGATGGGATGGGATGGATGGGATGGGATGGATGGGATGGGATGGGAATGTGGGGTGGGATGTGATGGGGTGGGATGGGATCTGTATGGGGGGGCACGTCACCCCCTTGTCCTTGCCATGGGGTTGGTTGTGCTGGAGGTGCTGCTGCCATCCGGATGGATAAGGTTTGGGCTAGGTTGTAAGTAGCTAGATGGTTATCTATAGTAACCTGTATGTAGTATCTGTATAGAGGTATATATAAAAGTAATAGTTATATATATAGTAATAGGTAGTAATAGGTACATATTGTAATAAATATATAAAGTAATATATATGTAGTAATGAATATAGATATAGTAATAGGTATAGATAGTAATAGTTATATGTAGTAATAAGTATATAATTATATATATATAGTAATAGATATATATGTAGTAATAGATTTATAGTAATAGATATAGATATAGATATAGTAATAGATATAGATATATAGTAATAGTTATATGTAGTAATACATATATAATTATATATATAGTAATAGATATATATGTAGTAATAGATATAGTAACAGATATAGATATATATAGTAATAGTTATATGTAATAATATGTATATAGTAATTTATATAGTAATAGATACATATATAGTAATAGATATATAATATATAGATATATAGTAATAGATATATAGTAATGTATATAGTAATAGTTATATAGTAATAAATACATTTATATATATATATAGTAATGGATACATATATAGTAAGAGATATATAGTAATATACATATAGTAATATATATATAGTAACAGATACATATGTAATAATAGATATATAGTAATAGATATATGGTAATAGATACATATATAGTAATAGATATATAGTAGTAGATATACATGTAGTAATAGGCATATCTATAGTAACAGACATTATCTATTCTCTCCTGGAATCCCCAACCCCTGCTCACATAACCACAGCCTAACCTATGGAACTGCCACATTAGGATCGGGATCAAGCCAGGGCAGCCCTAGGGAACCAGCTCCATAGGGATGTTCCCATTGGGATCCATGTGCTCCCATTGGGATCCATGTGCTCCCATTGGGATCCATGTGCTCCCATTGGGATCCATGTCTCCTGCAGGGCCTGAAGGAGTCCCCCGTGCGCCGGGCAGTGAAGGACACCCTGTCCAACCCCCAGACCCCACAGCCGTCCCCATACAACTCCCCCAAGCCCCAGCACAAGGGGGCCCAGAGCTTCCTGCCCCCCGGATGGGAGATGCGCATTGCCCCCAATGGGCGACCCTTCTTCATCGACCACAACACCAAGACCACCACATGGGTAAGAGTGACCCCATTACCCTATGGGTACTGATCCCAATGCATCTATATGGGATGGGGCAGCCCCATTACCCTATGGGTACTGATCCCAATGCATCCAGATGGGATGGGGCAGCCCCATTAACCTATGGGTACTGATCCCAATGCATCCATATGGGATGGGGCAGCCCCATTGTCCTATGGGTACTGTTCCCAATGCATCCAGATGGGATGGGGCAGCCCCATTACCCTATGGGTACTGATCCCAGTGCACCCAGATGGGATGGGGCAGCCCCATTACCCTATGGGTACTGATCCCAATGCATCCAGATGGGATGGGGCAGCCCCATTACCCTATGGGTACTGATCCCAGTGCACCCAGATGGGATGGGGCAGCCCCATTGTCCTATGGGTACTGATCCCAATGCATCCAGATGGGATGGGGCAGCCCCATTAACCTATGGGTACTGATCCCAATGCTTCCATATGGGATGGGGCAGCCCCATTGTCCTATGGGTACCATTCCCAATGCATCCGGATGGGATGGGGCAGCCCCATTACCCTATGGGTACCATTAACAGTGCACCCAGATGGGATGGAGCAGCCCCATTACCCTATGGGTACCATTCCCAGTGCATCCGGATGGGATGGGGCAGCCCCATTACCCTATGGGTACCATTCCAATGCATCCGCATGGGATGCAGCATCCCCATTGCCATCACCCCATCCCTTTGGGATGCTCTGCTCCATTCCCAACCTATGGCAGACTTCCAGAGCTTGGGAATCCCAATGGATTCACACTTCCCATTTCCCTTCCAGGAGGACCCACGCCTGAAATTCCCAGTTCATTTGAGGTCCAAAACATCCCTAAATCCCAACGACTTGGGGCCTCTCCCTGTAAGTGTTATCCATGCGCTGGGAATGGGATGGATATAGGGCAGGAATGGGATGGATATAGGGCAGGAATGGGGTATCCATAGGGATTCACTGCCCTGTGTCCCCATAGCCCGGCTGGGAGGAGCGCATCCACCTGGATGGGAGGACCTTCTACATCGACCACAGTAAGTAGGCCCCGGCCCCATAGCCCCCAGCCCCACACATCCCGAAGCCTCTGCTCCAACTGGTTCTGCTCCCATTTAGGAAGCCATGGGTTGCTCTGTGGAGACATTGATCCCAGGGACTCAGTGCCCTGCTACGGTACTGTATCCCACATGGAATTCCGCTTCCCATCATCCGCCGTGTCCCATTGGCGTCCCCATACCCTCTGTGTTCCCCTTGTTGTTGGGTTATCCCATTGGCTTGTCCTGTTAGTGCAGCTCCAGGGAGCCCACAGTTCCCATTGGGAAGCATTGAGCTCTTCCCAGTGATTCCCAGGCAGCATCCAAGCGGCATTCCCGGATCATGGAAGGATGCTAATAGGGAATTGCCCTATAGGGACACATAGGCCAGTTGGTGGATGGGGTCGTGATGGGAAGTGAGGTTTTCCAGGTGCATCCAGCACTGGTTTCCATGGATGATGGAGGGATGGATGTGGTGCTCAATGGGGATGGATGGATACAGGGATGGATGGAGGGATGGATGGATGTGGTCCTCAATAGGGATGGATGGATACAGGGATGGATGGATGGATGGGTAATGGATGGATAATGGATGGATGGAGGGATGGATGTGGTCCTCAGTGGGGATAGATGGATACAGGGATGCATGGATGGATGAGGGATGGATGGATGTGGTCCTCAATGGTATGGATGGATGGAGGGATGGATGGATGTGGTCCTCAATGGGGATGGATGGAGGGATGGATAGATGATGGATGGATGCATGGATGGAGGGATGTGGTCCTCACTGGGATGGATGGATGGATGGATGGATGATGGATGGATGTGGTCCTCAATGGTGATGTATGGAGGGATGGATGGATAATGGATGGAGGGATGGATGGAAGGATGGATGTGGTCCTTACTGGTGATGTATGTATGGATGGATGGATGGATGGATGATGGATGGATGATGGATGTGGTCCTCAATGGTGATGTATGGATGGATGGATGGATGTGGTCCTCACTGGGATGGATGGATGGATGGATGTGGTCCTCAATGGGGATGGATGGAGGGATGCATGGATGGATGGATGGATGGATGGAGGGAGGGATGGATGGATAATGGATGGATTGATGGGTGGATGATGGATGGATGTGGTCCTTACTGATGATGGATGCAGGGATGGATGTGGTCCTCACTGGGATGGATGGAGGGATGGATGGATGTGGTCCTCAATGGTGATGTATGGATGGATGGAGGGATGGATGGATAGAGGGATGGATGGATGGATGTGGTCCTTACTGGTGATGGATGGAGGGATGGATGGATGTGGTCCTCAATGGGGATGGATGGATACAGGGATGGATGATGGATGGATGAGGGATGGATGGATGGATGGATGGATAATGGATGGATGGATGGATGGATGGAGGGATGTGGTCCTCAATGGTGATGGATGATGGATAGAGGGATGGATGCAGGGAAGGATGGAGGGATGGATGGATAATGGATGGATGGATAATGGATGGATGATGGATGGAAGGAAGGGGTCTATCCTCAGTGCAGTCAGGCAGCTGCTGGAGCAGGAAGCAGGAGGCTCTTGGAGTTAGGAAGAATTCCTGAGGACGGGAATACCGAGCATGGGATTGCTCATGGCAACCAGCACCAGATCCACATGGATTCAGCTGTGGCAGGGCCAGGATCCCACTATTCCTTATGCTCTACCTGCATCTCCTTCAGCTCCCAGTGAGGAATCCCATTCCCTGGGATGCTCCAGGCTCAGGGCTCTGCATCCCAGTGCTGGAATCCAATGGAATCCAATGGGATGTGTTCCCAATGGAATCCAATGGGATGTGTTCTCAATGGAATCCAATGGGATGTGTTCCCAATGGAATCCAATGGGATGTGTTCCCATATCCCAGAGCAGCTGCCCCATCCCAGTGCTGGGATCCAATGGAATCCAATGGGATGTGCTCCCAATGGAATCCAATGGGATGTGTTCCCAATGGAATCCAATGGGATGTGTTCCCAATGGAATCCAATGGGATGTGCTCCCAATGGAATCCAATGGGATGTGTTCCCAATGGAATCCAATGGGATGTGTTCCCATATCCCAGAGCATCTCCCCCATCCCAGTGCTGGAATCCAATGGGATGTGTTCCCAATGGAATCCAATGGGATGTGTTCCCAATGGAATCCAATGGGATTTGCTCCCATATCCCAGAGCAGCTCCCCATCCCAGTGCTGGAATCCAATGGAATCCAATGGGATGTGTTCCCAATGGAATCCAATGGGATGTGTTCCCATATCCCAGAGCATCTCTCCCATCCCAGTGCTGGAATCCAATGGGATGTGTTCCCAATGGAATCCAATGGGATGTGCTCCCAATGGAATCCAATGGGATGTGTTCCCATATCCCAGAGCATCTCCCCCATCCCAGTACTGGAATCCAATGGAATCCAATGGGATGTGTTCCCAATGGAATCCAATGGGATGTGTTCTCAATGGAATCCAATGGGATGTGTTCCCATATCCCAGAGCATCTCCCCATCCCAGTGCTGGAATCCAATGGAATCCAATGGGATGTGTTCCCAATGGAATCCAATGGGATGTGTTCCCAATGGAATCCAATGGGATGTGTTCCCATATCCCAGAGCATCTCCCCATCCCAGTGCTGGAATCCAATGGAATCCAATGGGATGTGTTCCCAATGGAATCCAATGGGATGTGCTCCCATATCCCAGAGCAGCTCCCCCATCCCAGTGCTGGAATCCAATGGGATCCAATGGGATGTGTTCCCAATGGAATCCAATGGGATGTGCTCCCAATGGAATCCAATGGGATGTGTTCCCAATGGAATCCAATGGGATGTGTTCCCATATCCCAGAGCATCTCCCCCATCCCAGTGCTGGAATCCAATGGAATCCAATGGGATGTGTTCCCGATGGAATCCAATGGGATGTGTTCCCAATGGAATCCAATGGGATTTGCTCCCATATCCCAGAGCATCTCCCCCATCCCAGTGCTGGAATCCAATGGAATCCAATGGGATGTGTTCCCGATGGAATCCAATGGGATGTGTTCCCAATGGAATCCAATGGGATTTGCTCCCATATCCCAGAGCATCTCCCCCATCCCAGTACTGGAATCCAATGGGATGTGTTCTCAATGGAATCCAATGGGATGTGTTCCCAATGGAATCCAATGGGATGTGTTCCCAATGGAATCCAATGGAATCCAATGGGATTTGCTCCCATATCCCAGAGCAGCTCCCCCATCCCAGTGCTGGAATCCAATGGAATCCAATGGGATGTGTTCCCAGTGGAATCCAATGGGATGTGTTCCCAATGGAATCCAATGGGATTTGCTCCCATATCCCAGAGCATCTCCCCCATCCCAGTGCTGGAATCCAATGGGATCCAATGGGATGTGTTCCCAATGGAATCCAATGGGATGTGTTCCCATATCCCAGTGCTGGAATCCAATGGAATCCAATGGGATGTGCTCCCAATGGAATCCAATGGGTTGTGTTCCCATATCCCAGTGCTGGAATCCAATGGAATCCAATGGGATGTGCTCCCAATGGAATCCAATGGGATGTGTTCCCAATGGAATCCAATGGAATCCAATGGGATGTGTTCCCATATCCCAGAGCATCTCCCCCATCCCAGTGCTGGAATCCAATGGAATCCAATGGGATGTGTTCCCAATGGAATCCAATGGGATGTGCTCCCAATGGAATCCAATGGGATGTGTTCCCAATGGAATCCAATGGGACGTGTTCCCAATGGAATCCAATGGGATTTGCTCCCATATCCCAGAGCAGCTCCCCCATCCCAGTGCTGGAATCCAATGGAATCCAATGGGATGTGTTCCCAATGGAATCCAATGGGATGTGTTCTCAATGGAATCCAATGGGATGTGTTCCCAATGGAATCCAATGGAATCCAATGGGATGTGTTCCCAATGGAATCCAATGGGATGTGTTCCCATATCCCAGAGCATCTCCCCCATCCCAGTGCCGGAATCCAATGGGATCCAATGGGATGTGTTCCCAATGGAATCCAATGGGATGTGTTCCCATATCCCAGAGCATCTCCCCCATCCCAGTGCCGGAATCCAATGGAATCCAATGGGATGTGTTCCCAATGGAATCCAATGGGATGTGCTCCCAATGGAATCCAATGGGATGTGTTCCCAATGGAATCCAATGGGATTTGCTCCCATATCCCAGAGCATCTCCCCCATTTCAGTGCTGGAATCCAATGGAATCCAATGGGATGTGTTCCCAATGGAATCCAATGGGATGTGCTCCCAATGGAATCCAATGGGATGTGTTCCCATATCCCAGAGCATCTCCCCATCCCAGTGCTGGAATCCAATGGAATCCAATGGGATGTGCTCCCAATGGAATCCAATGGGATGTGCTCCCAATGGAATCCAATGGGATTTGCTCCCATATCCCAGAGCATCTCCCCCATCCCAGTGCTAGAATCCAATGGAATCCAATGGGATGTGTTCCCAATGGAATCCAATGGGATGTGTTCCCAATGGAATCCAATGGGATTTGCTCCCATATCCCAGAGCATCTCCCCCATCCCGGTGCTGGAATCCAATGGAATCCAATGGGACGTGTTCCCAATGGAATCCAATGGGATGTGCTCCCAATGGAATCCAATGGGATTTGTTCCCATATCCCAGAGCATCTCCCCCATCCCAGTGCTGGAATCCAATGGAATCCAATGGGATGTGCTCCCAATGGAATCCAATGGGATGTGTTCCCAATGGAATCCAATGGGATGTGATCCCATATCCCAGAGCTGAGGCTTTGTGGAGCTCTGTGTCCTCGTTGCAAGCCCATCGTGTCCTTGTTATGGGGCTGGGGGGGTCCCATTCCCTTCCTCTGCCCCACACTTGGGGGTCAGCTCCTCCTTTCCCTATGGATGGGGGTCCGCATTGGAGCCCATCCCATGGATCCCAAGGGATGCTGAGCGCCCCTATTCCAGGCTGGGAATGGGGCAGCATTCCCATGGATCCATATCCCTTCTCTCCTGCAGATAACAAGATCACCCAATGGGAAGATCCCAGGCTCCAGAACCCGGCTATTACTGGACCAGTAAGGACTGGGATGGGATGGGATGCTCGGGATGCAGGATATGGGATGCAGGATTTGGGATGCTCGGGATACAGGATATGGGATGCTCGGGATGCAGGATTTGGGATGCAGGATTTGGGATGCTCTGGATGCAGGATTTGGGATGCAGGATTCGGGATGCAGGATTTGGGATGCAGGATTTGGGATGCAGGGATTTGGGATGCAGGATTTGGGATGCAGGGATTGGGATGCAGGATTTGGGATGCAGGATTTGGGATGCAGGATTTGGGATGCTCTGGATGCAGGATTTGGGATGCAGGATTCGGGATGCAGGATATGGGATGCAGGATTTGGGATGCAGGATTTGGGATGCAGGATTTGGGATGCTCAGGATGCAGGATTTGGGATGCAGGATTTGGGATGCAGGATTTGGGATGAGGGATTTGGGATGCAGGGTTTGGGATGCAGGATTTGGGATGCTCCTGTTCCCCATCCCATTTGGATGGTGCTTTCCATTGGGGGCAATGGGGATCAGGAATGGGACATTCCCAGCCTCATAGAGGGATACAGGAGAGCATCAGGAGCCTGTTCCCTATATCCCTGTGCTTCCACCCCATAGGCCGTGCCCTATTCCCGGGAATTCAAGCAGAAATATGACTACTTCCGTAAGAAGCTGAAGAAACCTGTGAGTGCAAAGGGATCAGAGCTGGATCCCATTGATCCCATTGATCCCATTGATCCCATTGATCCCATGAATCCCATTGATCCCATGAATCCCATTGATCCCATTGATCCCATTGATCCCATTGATCCCATTGATCCCATTGATCCCATTCCCTTCCTCCTGCTGCTATGGGATGGAGGAGCACATCCATCCATCATCCATCCCCATTGAGGACCACATCCATGATGCCTCCATCCCCATCCCAGTGTTATCCCTGTATCCAGACCCACATTCCCATGGTGCCTCCATCCCAGTGTTATCCCTGTTTCCAGACCCACATTCCCATGGTGCCTCCATCCCCATCCCAGTGTTATCCCTGTTTCCAGACCCACATTCCCATGGTGCCTCCATCCCCATCCCTGTGTTATCCCTGTTTCCAGACCCACATTCCCATGGTGCCTCCATCCCTGTGTTATCCCTGTTTCCAGACCCACATTCCCATGGTGCCTCCATCCCCATCCCAGTGTTATCCCTGTATCCAGGCCGACATTCCCATGGTGCCTCCATCCCTGTGTTATCCCTGTTTCCAGACCCACATTCCCATGGTGCCTCCATCCCCATCCCAGTGTTATCCCTGTTTCCAGACCCACATTCCCATGGTGCCTCCATCCCAGTGTTATCCCTGTTTCCAGACCCACATTCCCATGGTGCCTCCATCCCAGTGTTATCCCTGTTTCCAGACCCACATTCCCATGCTGCCTCCATCCCCATCCCTGTGTTATCCCTGTTCCCAGACCCACATTCCCATGGTGCCTCCATCCCTGTGTTATCCCTGTTTCCAGACCCACATTCCCATGGTGCCTCCATCCCCATCCCAGTGTTATCCCTGTTCCCAGACCCACATTCCCATGGTGCCTCCATCCCAGTGTTATCCCTGTTTCCAGACCCACATTCCCATGGTGCCTCCATCCCCATCCCTGTGTTATCCCTGTTCCCAGACCCACATTCCCATGGTGCCTCCATCCCCATCCCTGTTTCCAGACCCACATTCCCATGGTGCCTCCATCCCAGTGTTATCCCTGTTTCCAGACCCACATTCCCATGGTGCCTCCATCCCCATCCCAGTGTTATCCCTGTTTCCAGACCCACATTCCCATGGTGCCTCCATCCCAGTGTTATCCCTGTATCCAGACCCACATTCCCATGGTGCCTCCATCCCATCCCAGTGTTATCCCTGTTTCCAGACCCACATTCCCATGGTGCCTCCATCCCCATCCCAGTGTTATCCCTGTATCCAGGCCGACATTCCCAACCGGTTCGAGATGAAGCTCCATAGGAACAACATCCTGGAGGAGTCCTACCGCCGCATCATGGCCGTCAAGCGGCCGGACGTGCTCAAAGCCAGGCTTTGGATCGAGTTTGAGGCGGAGAAAGGCCTGGACTATGGAGGCGTGGCTCGGGAATGGTTCTTCCTGCTCTCCAAGGAGATGTTCAACCCCTACTATGGGCTCTTCGAGTACTCGGCCACGTGAGTGGCCTAAGGGGGAGCCTGGGGTTAAAGCTGGTCCTAAGGATAAAGCCTTAAGGATTAACCCTATTCCTTAAGGATAAAGCCTATTCCTGAAGGGTAAACCCTATTACTTAAGGATAAACCCTGTTCCTTAAGGATAAACCTGTTCCTTAAGGATAAACCCTATTCCTTAAGGATAAACCCTATTCCTGAAGGATAAACCTTATTCCTTAAGGATAAACCCTATTCCTTAAGGATAAACCTTATTCCTTAAGGTTAAACCCTATTCCTTAAGGATAAACCCAATTCCTTAAGGATAAACCCAGTTCCTTAAGGATAAACCCTATTCCTTAAGGATAAACCTGTTCCTTAAGGATAAACCTTATTCCTTAAGGATAAACATTATTCCTTAGGGATAAACCCTATTCCTTAAGGATAAACCCTATTCCTTAAGGATAAACCCTATTCCTTAAGGATAAACCCTATTCCTTAAGGATAAACCTTATTCCTTAAGGATAAACCCATTTCCTTAAGGATAAACCCTTAAGGATAAACCCTATTCCTTAAGGATAAACCCTATTCCTTAAGGATAAACCCTTAAGGATAAACCCTATTCCTTAAGGCAATAGTGATTCCATAGGCCTGGAATGCTGTGGGTCAGTGATGATGTGGATGATCCCATGATCCCATGATCCCAATCTCTCCCTAGGGATAACTACACCCTCCAGATCAACCCCAACTCAGGCCTGTGCAACGAGGATCACTTGTCCTACTTCACCTTCATCGGGCGGGTGGCCGGACTGGCCGTGTACCATGGGAAGCTGCTGGATGGTGAGTGGGAATGTCGGGATCATCCCATGGGATCCGTGTCCCCACATCGGGATCAGCTCCTCCTCTTCCTCCTCCAGGCTTCTTCATCCGGCCCTTCTACAAGATGATGCTGGGCAAGCCCATTACCCTCAAGGACATGGAGTCAGTGGTGAGGGAGCAGCTGCATCCCATGGGATTGATCGGGAATGGGATGGGATGTGATGGGATCATCCCATTGACCACTGGGACCATTGGGACCATTCCCAACCCATCCCTCCCATCCCCATTCCCAACCCATCCCTCCTCCCATCCCCATTCCCAACCCATCCCTCTCCCATCCCCATTCCCAACCCATCCCTCCTCCCATCCCCATTCCCATCCCATCCCTCCTCCCATCCCCATTCCCAATCCATCCCTCCTCCCATCCCCATTCCCAACCCATCCCTCTTCCCATCCCCATTCCCAACCCATCCCTCCTCCCATCCCCATTCCCAACCCATCCTTCCCATCCCCATTCCCAACCCATCCCTGTTCCCATCCCCATTCCCATCCCTCCTCCCATCCCCATTCCCAACCCATCCCTCTCCCATCCCCATTCCCAATCCATCCATCCCCATTCCCAACCCATCCCTCCTCCCATCCCCATTCCCAACCCATCCCTCCTCCCATCCCCATTCCCAATCCATCCCTCCCATCCCCATTCCCATCCCCCTCCCATCCCCATTCCCAATCCATCCCTCCCATCCCCATTCCCAACCCATCCCCATTCCCATCCCTCCCATTCCCAACCCATCCCTCCTCCCATCCCCATTCCCAACCCATCCCTGTTCCCATCCCCATTCCCAACCCATCCCCATTCCCAATCCATCCCTTCTCCCATCCCCATCCCTCCTCCCATCCCCATTCCCAACCCATCCCTCCCCCATCCCCATTCCCAACCCATCCCTCCCCATTCCCAATCCCTTGGGATTGCCTCCCCATAGGACAGTGAATACTACAACTCCCTGAAGTGGATCCTGGAGAACGATCCCACTGAGCTGGATCTCATGTTCTGCATCGATGAGGAGAACTTCGGGCAGGTCATTCCCGGGATGCGGATCGGGATACGGGATGGATCCTGCTGGGAACGCTGAGGGCATCCCATAGGGAATGGGGTCGTTCCATAGGGAATGGGCTGGTTCCAATGGGAACGGGTGTATCCCAAAGGGAACGGGTGTATCCCATTGGAACGGGTGTATCCCATAGGGAACGGGTGTATCCCAAAGGGAACGGGTGTATCCCAAGGGGAACGCTCCATGTATCCCATGGGATAACGGCATTCCCATGGGAATTGCAGACCTACCAGGTGGACCTGAAGCCCAACGGCTCCGAGATCATGGTGACCAACGACAACAAGCGCGAGTACATCGAGTGCGTAGGGGACGGGGGGGGGGAACTGGGGGCACTGGGGACACTGGTGGTGTCTGTGTGTCTGTCCCTGTGTCCGTCTGTCTGTCCCTGTGTCCGTCTGTCTGTCCTGTGTCTGTCTGTCTGTCCTGTGTCCGTCTGTCTGTCCTGTGTCTGTCTGTCCCTGTATCCGTCTGTCTGTCCCTGTGTCCGTCTGTCTGTCCCTGTGTCCGTCTGTCTGTCCTGTGTCTGTCTGTCCCTGTATCCGTCTGTCTGTCCTGTGTCCGTCTGTCTGTCCTGTGTCTGTCTGTCCCTGTGTCCCTCTGTCTGTCCTGTGTCCGTCTGTCTGTCCTGTGTCCCTCTGTCTGTCCTGTGTCCGTCCGTCTGTCCTGTGTCCGTCTGTCTGTCCTGTGTCCGTCTGTCTGTCCTGTGTCCGTCTGTCTGTCCCTTTGTCTGTCCCTGTGTCCGTCTGTCTGTCCTGTGTCCGTCTGTCTGTCCTGTGTCCGTCTGTCCTGTGTCCGTCTGTCTGTCCCTGTGTCCGTCTGTCTGTCCTGTGTCCGTCTGTCTGTCCCTTTGTCTGTCCCTGTGTCCGTCTGTCTGTCCTGTGTCCGTCTGTCTGTCCCTTTGTCTGTCCCTGTGTCCGTCTGTCTGTCCCTGTGTCCGTCTGTCTGTCCTGTGTCCGTCTGTCCGTCCTGTGTCCGTCTGTCTGTCCCTGTGTCCGTCTGTCTGTCCTGTGTCCGTCTGTCTGTCCCTGTGTCCGTCTGTCTGTCCTGTGTCCGTCTGTCTGTCCCTGTGTCCGTCTGTCCTGTGTCCGTCTGTCTGTCCCTGTGTCCGTCTGTCTGTCCCTGTGTCCGTCTGTCTGTCCTGTGTCCGTCTGTCTGTCCCTGTGTCCGTCTGTCTGTCCCTGTGTCCGTCTTTCTGTCCTGTGTCCGACTGTCTGTCCCTGTGTCCGTCTGTCTGTCCTGTGTCCATCTGTCTGTCCTGTGTCCGTCTGTCTGTCCCTGTGTCCGTCTGTCTGTCCCTGTGTCCGTCTGTCTGTCCTGTGTCCGTCTGTCTGTCCCTGTGTCCGTCTGTCTGTCCTGTGTCCGTCTGTCTGTCCCTGTGTCCGTCTGTCCTGTGTCCGTCTGTCTGTCCCTGTGTCCGTCTGTCTGTCCCTGTGTCCGTCTGTCTGTCCCTTTGTCTGTCCCTGTGTCCGTCTGTCTGTCCTGTGTCCGTCTGTCTGTCCTGTGTCCGTCTGTCTGTCCCTGTGTCCGTCTGTCCTGTGTCCGTCTGTCTGTCCCTGTGTCCGTCTGTCCGTCCTGTGTCCGTGTGTCTGTCCCTGTGTCCGTCTGTCTGTCCTGTGTCCGTCTGTCTGTCCCTTTGTCTGTCCCTGTGTCCGTCTGTCTGTCCCTGTGTCCGTCTGTCTGTCCTGTGTCCGTCTGTCCGTCCTGTGTCCGTCTGTCTGTCCTGTGTCCGTCTGTCCCTGTGTCCGTCTGTCCTGTGTCCGTCTGTCTGTCCCTGTGTCCGTCTGTCTGTCCCTGTGTCCGTCTGTCTGTCCTGTGTCCGTCTGTCTGTCCTGTGTCCATCTGTCTGTCCTGTGTCCGTCTGTCTGTCCTGTGTCCGTCTGTCTGTCCCTGTGTCCGTCTGTCTGTCCTGTGTCCATCTGTCTGTCCTGTGTCCGTCTGTCCGTCCCTGTGTCCGTCTGTCTGTCCTGTGTCCGTCTGTCTGTCCCTGTATCTCTCTGTCCCCCTTTCCATCCATCCCCATGTCCTTACCTGTCTCCCCCAGCCTGGTGATCCAGTGGCGGTTCGTGAACCGTGTCCAGAAGCAGATGAACGCGTTCCTGGAGGTGAGCCCATCCCCCCCCTCCCGTGTCCCCCCTCCCATTGGATCCCAGTATCCCGTCAGTTCCCATTGGGATCCGGTCGGGAATGCTGTGGGATCCGAGCTGGGGTCTGTGTGTCCATAGGGATTCACGGAGCTGCTGCCCATTGACCTCATCAAGATCTTCGATGAGAATGAGCTGGAGGTAACCCCTGTGCATTGCCATGTGTGCTGTGTAACCACAACAACACCCACACCAACAACACCCTAACCATTCACCCCCCTTCCCATTGCCATGTGTGCTGTGTAACCACAACAACACCCACACAAACAACACCCTAACCAGTCACCCCCCTTTGCATTGCCATGTGTGCTGTGTAACCACAACAACACCCACACAAACAACACCCTAACCATCCCCTCCCCTTCACATTGCCATGTGTACTGTGTAACCACAACAACACCCACACAAACAACACCCTAACCATTCACCCCCCTTTGCATTGCCATGTGTGCTGTGTAACCACAACAACACCCACACAAACAACACCCTAACCAGTCACCCCCCTGTGCATTGCCATGTGTGCTGTGTAACCACAACAACACCCACACAAACAACACCCTAACCATCCCCTCCCCTTTGCATTGCCATGTGTGCTGTGTAACCACAACAACACCCACACAAACAACACCCTAACCATTCACCCCCCTTCGCATTGCCATGTGTGCTGTGAACCACAACACCCACACAAACAACACCCTAACCATTCACCCCCCTTTGCATTGCCATGTGTGCTGTGTAACCACAACAACACCCACACAGACAACACCCTAACCATTCACCCCCCTCCGGGTGTAGCTGCTGATGTGCGGCCTGGGTGACGTGGACGTCAACGACTGGAGACAACACACCATCTACAAGAACGGCTACTGCCCCAACCACCCTGTCATCCAGTGGTTCTGGAAGGTACAACCGGAGGCCCCTCACCTACACCCGGAGGGGAGCTCAGCACCACCGGGTGTGGAGCTGTGCGTGGTGTGTGTGTTCCTACAGGCTGTGCTGCTGATGGATGCGGAGAAGCGGATCCGACTGTTGCAGTTTGTCACGGGGACCTCACGTGTGCCTATGAATGGGTTTGCTGAGCTCTATGGTGAGTGGAGCTGTAACTGGGGCTTTACTGGTTATTACTGGTGTGATACAGCCTCTGCACTGAGGCCAACTGGGCTTGGAAACCACCAACCACGCTCCTATTTGCTTTAATGGAGTTGTAACTAAGAGCTGGGTACGACTGACACAAAACCCCTGGTACAATGGGTAGCAATAGGAACAGTGTTACAAACAGTGTTACAAACAGTGGGGAGGAGATCCCGGTGTTGTCCTCCTGCTCCATGTGATGTTTCCTGTTCCCCCAGGTTCTAATGGTCCTCAGCTGTTTACAATCGAGCAATGGGGAAGTCCTGACAAGCTGCCCAGAGCTCACACATGGTAAGTCATAAAACTACAACGTGAAATAGCTGTTTTGTGCCAGGAAAGGGGGAAGCTAATGGGATACCCCAGAACCTACACCCATGTGTGACTGTGTGTCCATGGCAAAGACATGGACACAGGAAGGCCAAGGCAATAGACTAAGTGCAGGTGTAGGCTCTTCTGATAGGGGCTGTTAAGTCACAACCCAAAGTCCTCACACCTCAGGCTGTGTGTGTGTTCAAAGGGGTGTTACACAGAACACACTTCAGGTTACAGCTTCCTTACCTTAAATCCATGTTGTTGATGGGCAACAGGGTAACTACACCAGTGCTGTGGAGGAGAACCTGAGTATGGATGGTGGTGCTGCCATGAACACAGTAACAGCTTTATTGAACCGGACCCATTCCAAAACCAGTTCACCCATTCACTCCCCAGTTACCTGTACAGATCCTATGGGACCTCCTTCTGGATGGTTCTTTTCTCCCAATGGTTCTTTTTCTCCTGTAAATTGAGAGCATCTTCCGAGTGTTGGGAAACACCTTTAGCAAAGAGGGAATGTTCCTCATCCGATGGTTCCTCTCATTGGGAATGCCATGTCCGGTTCCGGGTGTACCTGCAGGAACACAGTGTTACCATGTCTGGTCCGGGTGTACCTGCAGGAACACAGTGTTACCATGTCTGGTCCGGGTGTACCTGCAGGAACACAGTGTTACCATGTCCGGCTCCGGGTGTAGCTGCAGGAACACAGTGTTACCATGTCCAGCTCCGGGTGTACCTGCAGGAACACAGTGTTACCATGTCCGGCTCCAGGTGTACCTGCAGGAACACAGTGTTACCATGTCCGGGTGTACCTGCAGGAACACAGTGTTACCATGTCCGGGTGTACCTGCAGGAACACAGTGTTACCATGTCCGGCTCCGGGTGTACCTGCAGGAACACAGTGTTACCATGTCCGGGTGTACCTGCAGGAACACAGTGTTACCATGTCCAGGTCCGGGTGTACCTGCAGGAACACAGTGTTACCATGTCCGGGTGTACCTGCAGGAACACAGTGTTACCATGTCCGGGTGTACCTGCAGGAACACAGTGTTACCATGTCCGGCTCCGGGTGTACCTGCAGGAACACAGTGTTACCATGTCCGGCTCCGGGTGTACCTGCAGGAACACAGTGTTACCATGTCCGGCTCCGGGTGTACCTGCAGGAACACAGTGTTACCATGTCCGGGTGTACCTGCAGGAACACAGTGTTACCATGTCCAGCTCCGGGTGTACCTGCAGGAACACAGTGTTACCATGTCCAGCTCTGGGTGTACCTGCAGGAACACTGTTATGTGTGTGACTGACAGTGCAGACACCCCCATCAGGACCAGGAGCTGCTCTCCAGGCCATTCCAGGTGTAGTTTCCATGGAATACCAATGGACTCTCTCCCTCCCACAGCTTTAACCGCCTGGACTTACCTGTGTACGAGTCCTTCGAGGAGCTGCGGGAGAAGCTGCTGCTGGCAGTGGAGAACGCACAAGGCTTCGAGGGGGTGGATTAGGGTCCTACAGTCGGCCCCATGGAGCAAACCCCACTGCAGGACTTGAGCTGTGCCCTGGGGTTGTCAGCCCCACACCATGGACTGAGCTGTACCCTGGGGCTGTCAGCCCCACACCATGGACTGAGCTGTGCCCTGGGGCTGCTGCCCCACACCATGGACTGAGGCCTGTCCTGTCCTGCAGGACTTGAGCTGTGCCCTGGGGCTGTCAGCCCCACACCATGGACTGAGGCCTGTCCCATCCTGCAGGACTCTATTTATGTTGTGCCTCTGTAGGCAAAGCCCTCAATAAACACTTTGTAATGGCAATGAATGGGATTGATCCTTTCCAGGTACAGTATCCCCAGCTCCTCTTTGCTCCCCATTGGTTTAGCTGCTCCCAGTTCCTTTCCTTGCCCCTTGGACAACTGAGCCTCTCTCTTCGTTCTGTACCAGACAAGGGCAGTGACATTGTCCCAACACACTCGTGTTCCCCAGGAAGGAGGTGGGAAGAGGCTGGGAAGCTCCTGGACGTGGCTGCGTGGTGAGAGCATCTCCTCCCTGGGCACAGCAGTGTCCTGGACTGCACCTCCTGCTGTGTGTATATGGGGTGGTTGCAGGCAGGGGAGCAGCACACACCCCATAGCATGACAGAGCCCATGGCCTGTACCCTGTACCTGCACCACATGTACTACAGCTGCTCTGTGGGGTTGGCATCAACCATCTCACACACTGAACCCTTTGTACAGTGGGTTTGTACCTCTGGATCCTGGCACGTGGGGTTGGCACCATGGAGAACCCGTTGGGCTCAGCTCTATGTGAACCACCAACGGGGCTGGGTTGGGACTGCACTTTATGTATCCCATGGGAAGTCAGATATGGGGTTATCAGCACATGAATGTGATGCTGTTACTCACTGCACATGTCCCTTGTGAGCCTGGCTGCTGTGGGGCTGAGCCTGCAGCCATGGGTTGTACTCCACACAAGGTCTATGTCCTACACCCTGGTTCCCTGTGCCTGCTGCATGCTGAGTGATGCTGTCCGAGCTGCATCTCTGTGATGGATTAAAGTGATGGTTCCTACTCCATGCGCTCACGTGGTTGCTTCGGCTGTGTCCTCCTCACCTGTACCCCTGGAGCCGCCTGTGAAGGACACACACACCAGGGATGGTGTCACCGTCACTGCCACCAGCCCTTTGTAACAGGTTCACTCACACTCCATCCATCAGAGCCCTCCAGCTCTGGAATGACACTGACATCACACTGGGAAGTGTTACAGTTAGAACAGCTTTATGAGCCTCCCCTCACAAACTGACATCCCAAAAGCTTCTCCCAGCTACCAACGTCCACCCCATGAGCCATAGACCATGTGCAGTTGGACTGTTGTGGGACAAGGGGTTAATCCTTAGGAAGCAGCTTCATACTAAGGTACCAACCTTGGTATTAATGTGAAGGAGGCCTTGACCCCTCAGGTGCACACCTGTACAGGTGTGATACAGCTCCCTTGCTATGGTGTCCAGCAGTAACCAGGTGTGGTGGTCACCAGTGGGATAAGCCAAAGGCATCTCTATGGGAACACCCAACCCACAGAGCAGGAAGCACTGGTGAGGTTTGTATCTGAGCTAACAGAACAGTCCTACAAGTGCCTGTACCCATATGGTTACCAGTATGTGCAGCAGAACACAGGTACAACACCAGATTGGACACCTTCAGGTGCCCATTCATTTCCTCACCTTACCCTTCTCTGTGTAGCACCACAACAAGCAGAACCCCCAACCTTCACCCATCTGCTGCCATGTTACACCGGGAATAACACATACAGGAAACACATGGGAAGCTTCCAGCCCCAAGCATGTGACTGTCACATACCTGTCACTGTCACCCCACAGGGACACTCGGCACGTGTCCATCAGCACTCACTGCTCACACCTCCACATGGGGCTCTGGGCCCTTCCTGGCCTGTTTCCACATGGAATTCACTGTTCCCGCAGTGTTGTTGCTGTGGAGCTGTAGGCTCCATCCTACACCCACACACAACAGCTTCAGTCTCAGATCTCACACCTGATACACTCTGGGGTTTATGGACAAAGCTCCTTTGTCCTGAGGAGCAATGAAAGCAGCTGCAGTTTGGGGTCCTGGCAGCAAAACCTCAGGGTAACAACACCAGTTTGTAATGGGATGATGCAGGTTATCAAACACACACTAACCAAATACACCCCTTGCTGCTGCAGACCCAATGTCACCTTAACCACACAAGTCAGTGCATCAGTAAAGCTGTTCTCATCCTCACTGGTGCAATCCTGATGCTGTTGCACTACAGACAACTTCCTAGTGACAGCAATGGAACTGATGCTGCTTTCCTGTTATGCCCAAAACTAAACCCAAGTGATGCTCAGGACATGCTCAGCACCCCTGACCAGTGCCCATCCATGTACCTGCAGCAGCCATCAGCCTCCTGACACCACCTGCTCCAGTCTGCTGCTGATGGACACAAGCACACACCTTGGTGTCCATCAAGCTCTGGGTGATGCTGAAACTCAGATTAACAGAAGACTAAAACCAAACCCACCTTGACATCCACATCTTTACCATGTGCCATTTGCATGTGGATAGGAAGGTTCTGATGCCCTTGAGAACAAGCAGCCAACCCCACAGCAGCCTGTTCAGATCCCACATCAATACCTACCCATCCACTGCCCCACAGCCACCCACAGCAGACGCTGCAGTAACTAATGAGTACTGATCCCATGTCCAATGCAGCCCTTCAAAAGGCTGAGGTGCCTTTAAAACCCACCCAAGGCCTTTGCTTCAGCATCTCCAGCACTTCAAACCCAGCTGGATGGAGCTGCTTTCATTGCAGGGCTGACTCCACAGTCACAAACTGCCATAATACCATCAGGAGAAGGCACCAGGGCTTTGCTATGGGAACACAGGAACTGCTGCTGCTTCCAGCATCTCCAGCACAAGGATCCCAAAGACAAATCATCTCCTCATGATCCCATTCATTACCTGCCAGCTTTGGATGGAGAACCCAGTTCAAGTCAATTCCTTCCTGCTCTAATGCATCATTTCCCCTCAGTTCCCTCCCTGTTTGCTGTGGGTGTTCCATGGCCTTGACAGACTGAAGTACAACCTAAACCCAAGGTACAGCATGACAAATACACTGCTCTGGGTCTGGTTTGGGTCATAACACAAGGGTTTGGCTTTAAGCTTCTCTGGTACTGCTCTCAGTGATGTAGTCTTACTAAGCCCTTACTTCATCTGAGCCCATTGGACACGTGGTGGGTGTGCAGGTCTGACCACCTGAACAACAGCTCTAAGGAAGGTGTCAGGTTGTAAGCAGCTCTATGTCCTCCTCCAGGACCCGATGGTTCAGTCTCTGTTAACAGCAGTGTCAATAGGAATGTGATGACACAGTCACCTCAGTGCCTGTTACAACATGTGGCTCTTGGACTCCGTGTTTCCCAACTGTGCCCCAGGCTGTGGCAGATGAAAGGAGCATCCAGGCCAGGTGATGGATTCTCTTTCCTCCCCTGTGTAAAGGGTTTGTTACCTGAGAGTGAAGCACAAAACCAGTTCAGAACACACAGGAACCAGGGCTCAGGCACAAAGGCTTAAGGCACAAACACTAAGGAGGGTCAGTATCAGCTCCTCTAAGCCAGAGGTTGGGACCAGAACTTGCATCTTCCCCACTTGCTTCATCTCTAACTTAAAGCCAAATGACAGAAGCCTCCAGCTTCCAATGACCCCCAATCCCTATGGATACTGTGCCTGTTCTCTTCAGCCCTGAATGCAGGATGCAGGATCAGAGCCAGGTCCCAAACCTGCTGCCTGCATCAACCCCTGATCCCAGCCTGGTGCCACATACCCCATAGGTAAGGGCAGTTCAGCACCAGCAGGTCTAGCATCAGCTTACACAGCTCTCACCAAGGGAAAGGAGGAAAGGGGAGATCTGAGCTCCATCCACTCCCAGGCTCCTGCTCCCCAAGCCTGAACCACCACATTCCTTCCTCCTGCTCCTTGTCAGTGCTATCAACCCATCACCATATACATACATACATATGTACACCCTCCCCAGGCTGTACCCATGCCCTGGCACGTGTTCCAGTAGTGTCTGAGCACACATGCTGAAGGGCAGGAGTCCAATGGCCCCACAGTCACTGAGGGGTCAGCTGCAGGCCCCTGTTTGCTCATGCTGCTGCCAGAGCAGGTTACACTCAGCAGGACCTGTCCCATTGCAAACAGCCTGAATACATTGGGAATGCAGCTCTAAATGCTTGAGGGACTGCTGGGGACAAACTGACTCCATCCTATAGCTTGTCCATGTCCCTGAGTGCCACATCCATGTGTTGTAGATGGATGTGACCCCAGCACTGCCTGCTCCAGACCTTGACAACCTGCTGGTGAACAGGTTACCCCTAATACCCAGTGTAAACCTGGTGCAACCTGAGGCCATCTCCTGCTGTCCTATCACTTGTGGCTTACCCACAGATGACCCCAGAGGTTGTTCATTACCTGAGGTTACAGCAGAGCTGATAAGGGTTAATATGTAACATGCCCAAGTTCACCATGTGAAACAGCAGCAGCAAGGGCCTCACTGCAGCACTGGAACACGTGTGCACTCCCCACCAGGAGCTGTTGCACAACATCCCAACCCATGTTCCTCTCTGTGTACCTCAGGGGGTGTAAAACCCCATAGCCCCCAACAGAACAGGCTCCCAGTGCCCAAACCTGCATGGGGTGAAGCCACAGTGAATGGCACCCTGAGGAATGCAGCCCTATCTCCCATGGCACACACAGGCTCAGTGCTAGAGCTCAGACCAGGATCAGGCTGGGGCTCAGTAATGTTTAACACAGGTGCCAGCCCCACACACTCAGCCCTGCAGGACACAACCCTCTGCACCAGGGAGCAAGGTGTGTGTATGTGGTGCTCTGAGCTCTCCAGTCACTGTAAGTGCCTCAGAGGGACCCAAGGAGGGCTTAGGAACAGCAGGTGAGTTCTGTTTCCTTTCATACCCTGTAAGCCTGACTCTGGTTTGGGACTTGCTAAGCAGAGAGTGAGCTGAGTGAAGCTTGAAAGCAAACCTGCTGCACTGACTGCACATTACATAAGGGTTGTTATATATAAGGGATTTTTACCTGATCTTTACATGAAGAGATCACTGAGCCATGAACTGAACTGATTGTCAATGCAAGAGGTTGGAAAATGTCCTTTGTCTTTAGTGCCAGTACCAAGTTTAGCCTTTAAAACTGAACCTCCATAAGATCCAGAGTCCTTCAGCTGAAGCTGACTGCTCTGAGACCAAACACAGGCTCTAAAGCTGCAGATACACCTCTGTGCTCTGAGATGCTATCAGTGACTCAGCCATGCAGGGTGTCCTGGTGCATTATGGGCTGTCCAGTGGCCATAAACCCCATAGGGAGCACTGATACAGCCGGTACCTCACTCCAAGAGCACTGGAATGTGTCAGTGTCCCCAAACAAACCTGTTTCCAGGTGACAGGTATTAAAGCACAAAGCAAACAGCATCTCCCTCCCCACCTTGGGGCTGTTTCCTCCTTTAGAACCTCATGTGGGTTTCATTCATCCGGTAAAAGACACAGCAAGAAAAGGGGTTTGAGCAGCAACTGCTTCCTCTTCACACTGACACCAATGCAGAGGCACAGAGAAAGCCTCACATCTGTTGTTTGAACTGAGCTCTACAGTGTTGTCTGACCTGGAGAACCAGTGCAGGAGGTGACTGGGACTGGTGCATGGTTACACAGGCAGCACTGGCTCCAGCTCCTTCCAGGGCTCCTGCATCCCATCCCATGAGCAGCTCCTGTCCCACTGAGCTCCAGCTCCTGCAGGCACAAGCACAGGTCAGTGTTATGGGTTACATGAACACACACAAGGAACCAGTAATATGGTTATGACTGAAGGGTTTTGGTTTCACAGCAGCTGTTTCATGGTGAGGCAGAGGATGGGGTGTTCCTTGAGCTCAAACAGCAGCACAGGCAGAGGATGGGGTGTTCCTTGAGCTCAGACAGCAGCACAGGCAGAGGATGGGGTGTTCCTTGAGCTCACACAGCAGCACAGGCAGAGGATGGGGTGTTCCTTGAGCTCAAACAGCAGCACAAGTGTGTCCTGGACCCCAGGACTCCAGCTGCCCTACAGCCCTCCCATGGAGGCTCCCATTGAGCCCACAAACAGAGGAGATCATCACTTGTGTCTCAGCTATAGGGACTCCAACATTCCTGTTCCACACAGTTCAGTTCTACCAGTGCACAGTCCATAACCCACCTTCAGCACAGCACAAACTGGGGTGCACTGGTTTCTGGTGATCTACTGCTCATCCAGCTCACCTCCCACCTATGCCCACTCTAACCACCTCAGCCCCCTTACCTCTAATGGCACCACCTCAGACCCCTTACCTCTAATGGCACCACCTCAGACCCCTTACCTCTAATGGGACCCTAATGGCACTCTAATGCAGTGGGATGGGAGCTGCTGTTCCCAACCCCAACCAGGACACACATGGATGTCAGGTGTACACCAGGATCACTCCCATCCCACCCCACAGTGGGAGCAGCACTGAGGGATGCACACTGCAGTCAGACCTGCCCCACCATCTGTGTGTGATGCTCAGCCCCATGGTGCAGGATGTGCCCCATGGGTCTGCAGCTATGGACCAGTTCCTGATTGGGAAACCCCAATCAATGCTGCTCCTGAGCGAGCAGCAGGGATCATGGCTCCCAGGTTAACCACCTCTGTGCTGCTCCCAGTTAATGTGTGCCTATGGGGCAGCCACAACTGGTAATCTTTAACTGGTGCCATTGACTCACATGGGTCACAGCATCCTCCCTTCCATGGTGTACGTGTGCCTCAGCCTTGGCTGTCACACTGGGTACCAGCAGTGGTGAAGATGCTTCCTCGAGTGCTTGCTGCCCTTGATGCTGTAGTAACCTGGGATACACACACACACCATCCCTGCCCATCTGAATCCCCAACACCATTCCCTCTAGGAGCCCTGAACTGGTGCAAGCAGCAGGGATTCACACAGCAAAGGGATGAGCTCAGTTACAGTGGATGTGGCTTTACTCCAGCTCTGGAAGCTGGACCCAAGGCATCCATCCCAGGCTGACACCTGAGCTCTGCACTGATCAATCAGTTCAGGGTATTGATCAGTGCAGGCAGAGCTGCAGTGAAGCCACATGGACACAGGTTCCCATTCAGGAATGGCATCAGTGCAACAGTTCTGAGCCCTCTGCCAGCTCCTAAGCCAGACTGAGCTCCAGATCAGATCATCCCACCTGGCTCTATGGGTGTCAAGGGAAGCACCTGGAGCTGGGATGCATGTACCACATGTGTGTTGTGCTCTGTCCTTGTGTCACCTTCCTAACGTCCAACAAACCTGCTCCTTGTTTTGTCAGGGATTTCCACATCCTTTGGCATCCCATAGGAACAACAGGAGCCAAACTGCAGCGGGTGGTGCAAGGCTGCTGAGCCCCAGGGCTCTGCTCTGTGCTAATGCAGCTCTGGCTGCACCAGAACGGGTAAGGGGACAGTGCTGGCACCTACAACAGTACCTGTGCCATTGAACCCCTGAGAACTGTAGGGTATGGAGGTGTCCAAGCTGCTCTTGAACTGGATGTGCAGGGATAAGGCTGTTAAGAACCCATAAATACAGGTCCTGAGGTGTGTGTGTAACACCTGCTTTGCCATCAGTGTTAAGCTCAGCTCAAGGCAGATTCTTCACCCATCCCATAGCTGGAAAGTAAACCCCATTGAGAACATGGGTGAGCATCTGAGCTGCAGCCTGAGCACAACTGGGTTTGCAGTTGTCCCTACCCTGAGGGCACAGAGCAAAGGGGACTGGGGAGCACTGCCCTGCTCAGTGGGGCTAAAGGTGACACTGCCCCTGCTGTGGGGGCCGTCTCCCTCCCCCAGATCAATACTGCAATAGGACTTATCAGAGGGAGAAGGAAATGTTTACCTTCAAAGCTCAGGATCCCATAAAGGGCAGGGAAAAGGGGCCCCTGGGGGCAGAGCTGCCCACAGCTCCCCACTGATGGGGGCAGAGCTGCCCACAGCTCCCCACTGATGGGGGCAGAGCTGCCCACAGCTCCCCACTGATGGGGGCAGAGCTGCCCACAGCTCCCACTGATGGGGGCTCCCCACTGATGGGGGCAGAGCTGCCCACAGCTCCCCACTGATGGGGGCTCCCCACTGATGGGGGCTCCCCAAAGGAACCCAGCTCCTCGGTGCTGCCCTAAGGACACAGCAGAGCATCACTCAGGTAAGTGCTTCTGTGCTCAGTTCATGGGGAGAGGGAAACCCTAAATGGAGGCACATCCATGTGGCTGTGGCACTAGAAGCTGCCTGCAGCTGCCCCATACCTGCTGTGCTGTCACACATGGTTCCTAGGGCAGCCTCTCACACTGTACCTGCCAGGACCTGTCAGGCTGTTCCTCAGGGGTTGAGCAGTGTCTTAGCTCATTGCTGCTCTGCTGGAGAGAGGAAGAGGAGTAAAATGGGTGTGAGGACAGGTGAGGGAAGAACACTGATGATGGGATGGGTTAGAGAGCAATGGGCTGTGCTTGTGCTGCTTTGGGTTCTGGTGCTGAGGAGCAGAGTGAGCTGCATCTGTGGGACAGCACCAGGGCAGCTCTAAGAGAGCAGGCTCCATTACAGCCAGCAGCTGGTTACTGACACCCTGTTGCTGTTCCTGTAGTGAGCACTCACTTGGGTTGCACCTCCCCAGAGCACAGGGCAGTGTTCCTTCCCCTTAACACCCAATGGGATCTTGCATGATGCTCACACTGGCTTCACACACTGAGGGGAAAGGGGATACAGACAGAGTAAGATACAAAGGCCACTGCTCACCCTCCTGCCTGCCCTGTGCTCCTCTGCTCCCTGCAGTACTCAGCTGTGGAGGTGACACACAACTGACTATCCACAGCTCTGGAATGCTGGTAATGGAGAACAAACCTCTAGCAGCAGGATCCCTCCCCATGAGGCTCCTGCTGCACCAGGTATGAATGTGCATAACCCTGAGCTTTGTGTTCTGCAGGTCTGAGGCTCCCATCTGAGCTCTGCTCCCACAGCCCAAGGACCTCCGGAGCTGTGGAGTGTGACAATGGTGTTTGTGTCCACTTATCAAACGCCATTATCACACTAAATAGCTACTGGTGGACAAGGCAGCAGCAGCAATGGGCTCTCCTTACTACGAGGAGTAACTGACCTTCCTACAGCGTGGATTAGCTGTAAAGCACACCAGGAACACAAGGAACACCCTGGTGTCAGTGTGTTCCCTTCACACCATGACCCTGACACATCAGCAGGGAGCTGAGGGTGTTCAAGAGGGGCCTGCAGTGCCATGGAGCTGCTGGCTGTGGAAGCAGACAGACAGGAGGACAGGACAGACAGGGTGACAGGGGATGGCAACAACCAGACAAGTGAGAGGCACAGACTGTTCTCCACCTGCCTTACACACACCAAAGCACAGCCTCAATGGAGCAGCCTTAGGAGATGGCTCTGACCTGCGTTACTCAGTGCAGCCCCTTCTGCCTGTGGTAGCTACTAACGGGTGGTTGTCCCGGTGTAACTGCAGGTGTAGCTGAACTCCAGGGCAAAGGCACCACATGACATTGCTGGAAGTGATGGTTTTGTTCTGGAACAGGAACAGCTTTAAAGCAGCTGTTGCCAGGGGTCCTGTTTGCCTTCCCCATTGTCACCAGTGACAGGAACTGGTGACTCACACACTGTTGTAACACATCAGTAATGCAGTTTGTCTGCTCCAACACCCAATAAAGTCCTGAGCACCATTTGGCTGCGGGTGTGACTATTGAATCCACATATGATGCTTGGCATCAGACAGGCTCCACTCCCACACCTGCTCTGCAGGGTCAGTAACACAGAAGGGAGATCAGCTTCTGAGTACACACATCAAGTACAGGTGGAAGAGAAGTGACAACCACCAATCCCTCAACCCAGAAACACAACCATGACCATGCTAACTAATGGGGAAAGGGAAAGGAGACAGAGACCTCCAGTCCTGAAAGGCTTTGTCTTGTATTAAAAGACATGTAAGTGGGAGAAACAATGACAAGAGGGGGATCATAGTGGGGTTACACTGGGAAAGAAAAGGAATTCCCTATAGCAGCCTGAGCAACAACACTGTGCAAAGTGTGGTAAGGGGCAGCTGGAACACGTGGCTGTGTTGTGGCAGCTGAACCCACAGGGTCACAGGGAAGTGAGGATGCTCTGCAGTGACATGTGCTGCACTCCATGTGCAGTCCAGTGCAGACACCAAGTCATAGAGGGGTTGTGTGATGCTCTGGGTGTCTTCAGAACCTCCCTGGTTCCATGGCCATGGGATCAGCTCCTTCCCTTGCTGCTGGCATCAGCATGAGGATGATCCCAAATGCCATCAGGAGGCAAAGCCTGAAGCTGTTCCCCAGCTCATTGGTGCCCATCACTGCTCCAGGTCCTCAGGAGGAGGTTCCAGAGCAACTCAGTGCTCTGAGGCAATGAAGTCTCTGGGTTCTCTGGCCTTCTTGGGCACTGTTTTCTTCATGGAGGATGAGTGTGGAAGGGGTTTGCTCTTCATGGCTGCTGCTTTCCTCTGCTTCTGGTGAGGGCTTCGCAGGGATTTCAGCCCCAGCATCTCACAGTACTTATTGCACTGGTGGAGGGCTCGGAACTGCTCAATGAAGGAGAAGGAGCAGTTGCCTTTAAACCCTTTGTATCTGCAGCAACAGAGAAAACAAAGAGCCAGATGGGATTTGAGCACAGGGAGGCAGAGCGTGGCTGCAGGCCATGGGGAACACCAAGCACTGCTGCTTCTGCTGCAGGGAAACAAAGCCAGCCATGGGGGGGGGGAAGGAAACCAGGCAACAAGCAGTGGCACAGAGGGAACAAAGTCCTATAGCTCCCTGGCTCCCATTCTTCACTGCAGTGAGCTGGGAACGCAGCTGTCTGCTGGGCAGCTTTGTCTCAGTAACACAGACAGGAATCCTACAGCTAGGAACAGTTCTCTTGAGCACCATGAGGTGACAAAGCTGCTGCACGAGGTGTTTCCATCCAAACCTGTACCTGTCCTGTGTGCCACACTCCTCTCTCATAGACCTGACTACCAGGATGCTCTTCCAGTGCATGTCTGACCCTGTTCTGGTTCACTGGCCACACAATGTCCTCATGCATGAGCTGTGAGTTATCACTGCACAAACCCAACAGGCTTTAGCCCTGAAACAAACACAACCTGCAGCATTCCAGAGAGCTTCCTTCCTCCTGCAGAGTGCCAAAGAGAACACTGGTGCTCTGAGAGCTAAGGATTTCCTCTATAGAAGGATGGTGCCAATGGGGAAAGATAACAGAACCCCTTGCAGAAGGGGATGCTGTCACCTCCACTTGTATCTAACTGCCCTGTTCTGCATCTCTAACAACCAGGTTGTGAGCCTGCAACCCAGCCAGCTGCCACAGGCAGGCAGATGAAGCCCAAAGGGCTGAGGTTATTGTCCTCTGCTCTCCAAGGGAGGTTTGTGTTGAGCTGAGCAGGACATGAGCTGTTCTCTCCTTCCTTTGGAGGAATAATGGACTTGAGGCTGTATCCTTGAGCTCCTTGTACATAGCTGTGTATGCTCTGAAGCTGCGGGGGCAAACCTGGCTGTGCTCAGCAAGAACACCTCTTGATCCCAGTGCTCCTGGAACCAGTTAAAGCAGAGCTGGTGGCTCCTTCATGTGCTTTCCTCTTGCTGTTACATGCTGAGAACACTCATTGCTTCGTGGAAATCATCTTGGGATGAGGTTGAGCTTTCCTCGTGCAGTGAATACAAGTCTGCCTAAACACCTTTCCTACCTGTATGTGGAACTTCCTGTATGTCTGTGGAGGAACACCTTAACCAGGAGCAGAACCAGGAGCTGAGAGGGTACTTCAATGTACAGCTGAAGGCTCTGCTAACCTAACCACAGCTTTACAGCTCAACAGCTGCAGTAAGGGCACAACAGTCCTGTGAGCAAGAGACAGACCCTGTGAGGGGTTCATTCCCCAGCTCTGCCCCTCAAGGAGCCATCCCCACCTCCCTTAACATAACAGTTTGCATCTGTCCTTGTGCTCCAGATGTGCCCTCTGGGAGCTGAGAGGATGAATGAGCCTGATTTGACTCCACCATGTGCCTCCAGATGTGTTTGTCCTGCACAGACCTGGTGCCCACAGCTTGTTGTAACCTGCCAGGACCTGGGAACTTGATTCAAAGCACTCTATAGCTTTGGTATGTGTAAGTGGGGAGGTCTCCTTTCTACTGCCCTTCCAAGCCATGAGACACGAGTGTGTTACTTGCACAGTGCACACATTACTCACCAACTAGACGAGTGGTACTAAAACCTGGACAGAATTCCAGCCCCTAAACCTGACCCAAACCACATCTTCCTTAACCCTGAGGTGTTGGATTTGAGCCCAGGCTCAGCCTCTGCATTCAATGGCTGCCATGGGGAGTTAACCCAAACTCACCAGTGCCCCCAAAGCAGAGTCCCCATGTGGTAAACACCATGACCACGGGTCACCGTGCTCCTGAGCTCCTCCTCTTCGGGCCTGGATAAATACCTGGCACTTCTGGCTTAGCAAAGCCACAGCCTCAAACCAGACCTGGCTCAGTGCCGCTTGTCCCAGTGCTCCACTGAAACCCGTGTGGTTTCTAGTGAGGCTTTGCCCTCTGCTGACAGAAGCTGTATTGCAGGAATCACTGACCCTTTCTGCTCTATCAGCTCACATAGGAAGGGTAGAAGAGCAGAATAACCTGGAATAGCTCCTCAAGGACCACAGCATTCCCGAAGGATATTCCTGCTTTGCCTTGTTGGAACTGGCTCGGGTTTAGCAGAACTGGAGGTAAGAACCTGGCTGTGAGCAGTGAGGTCCTTCCCCTGCAAAGGGGGCAATTCCTGGCAATTCCTATAGCATTTACACCAAAAATCACTTTTGGATCTTAAAATCCCACCAGCAAATGTTCAGGGTTTTCCCATACTCACAATGTAACAGATCCAATGAGGTTCTTCTCCTCAAAGCAGAACCTGAATTGGAAGGCACTGACCTCCCTCCTCTGCCCCTGCCAGCAGCACTGCCTGTTCCTGTCAATGGCTCCTTTGGCCTGGGGTGTAACTAAAGCTTTAATCAACACACTTCAGAGACAGTTGGAACATTAAAGGTTTACACAGAGGCTGAAATCATCCATAAAGATCTGAAGCCATCATAAAACTAGCAGGAAACAGGTCTGCTTAACTACCCTGAGCTGGAGGCAGTGCTGGCTGATAGACCACCAAGCAAAGCACCTCACCTCCTTATGAGCCAGCAGAGACCTCAGTTTCATGCATGAAACACCCTTTGAACAAGTGTATCTTGAGGGAGGCATGAAGCAAAGGCCCAACCCACAGTGCAGCCCTTTTAGAACAACATGAATGTGTTTCCCCCATAGGTGGTTCCCACAAACATGATCCAAAGGAGTTAAGATGAGGCTGCTTTTCTTCCACACTGAAGCAAGAATAGCTTTGAGTGCAGCCTCCCCCAGCACGCAGAGAAGAGATTGATGTGCAAAGCAAAGCCATGCTGTGAAGAAAGCAGTTTGCACTCACCCTTTGGCCAGTGTTGCTATGCCAACGTCGGTTAACTTCATTCCTACACCTACAGGCAGCAAGGAAACAGAACTTGTGTTACACTGGAACAGCACCAGATCTAGAGGCATTCAGTGTTGCTCATTGATTCATAGCTTGCATTGTCACCATTCTGCCTCAGTTATCCCAGGAAAACCAGGATCTCTGTGCTCTGTAGCACTCACAGTTCCTCAAGGTCAGTCTCAGGACTGATAGGTGATGAGTAGAGTGCAACCTGTGCCTGTGCACAGTCCCTGCAGTAAGGGAGGTTACACTTGGCTTTAAGGAAGAGACTCAACCTCTGCTGACACCTGCCCTGTGTGTATTTGTTCATGGGCTTTGTGTGGTTGATGTTTGTAAACTCAGACTACAATGTTCTCAACCGCTTGTTTGTTCTGTCAATCAAACAACAATCGTCAGCAACCTGATCCTCACTTCCTATACACCATGCACTCCCATAGCTCACCTTGCAGGTCAGTGACCAGCAGGCTCCCGTTGGTTTTCTCATAGACCCAGTGCTGGAAGGTGCAGCACTTCTGGCCAGCCTCAGAATCCCTCCTCAGGAAGTTCACTTCCCTGCCATCCCGGACCGAGTACTTCACAAACTCCCCCACCAGCTCCTCCTCCACTGTTGCATAGGGGATGTTGTTGGCAGGGCGATGGACGAGGAAGATAGGAATGATCCTGGAAGCAAGGGGTAAGAGCAGTAAAACACAGGGGGTTCTGGCAATGACAGAGTAGCCAGGCTGAGTCTAGGCAGCAAAGTCTAAACCACACCAGGAGACATCTGCATAGGGCTGGTACCATAATCACCTTATCCTCTATGAGCTTATTGCTCTTGGTGACCAAAGTCTTGTATCTTGGATCAACAGTGCCAAGGGGCAGCTGCTGCCACATTACCATGAATACCCTCCTCTAAATGTACATCAAAACAGGCCTTTTGCCTGCTACTTATTGTCTGTGCTCCTTATGATCCTTCTTTAATGGGAACAGAACCCCTCCCAGCACCCTGATACTCAGCATTACACAGTAACACTGTCCTCAGAGTTCCTCTTTAGGAATGAGGGTGGGCAGCTGTGGCCCAGGTACATACATGTAGATGTATATACAGTAGATGTATACTCACTCTGGTACCTCTCCAAAGCCTTCCAGGGGCTCAGCTTCAGCTGCATAGATCTTTGCATACTCTCTTGCAGTGTTCTGGACATAGCACTCCTGTTACAACAGATACACCTATGGAACATCACTCCTCACACTAACAGAGGAGCTGTTTGAAGAGTGCTTTCCCCACAACCCCTGCTGCCAACAGGAGCTCACCTGCAGTGCAAGGCTGTAGTTCTTCTGCACCAGATCATCCTGACTCTTGGTCCCATAGGTGATGGCATTGTGCACCTTGAGCACGCAGGGGTGCCCAGGGCTGAACACTGGCACCAGCCCCTGCATCACTCGGCTTCGGAAGGCTTTCCTGTGCATGCCCTCTCCAAAGTGCAGCTCTTCTGTGGCTATCACCCCACGCAGGTTCCCTCCGAAGTAGCTGTCGCTGATGAAGTCCTCTCTGAACATGAGCTGCATGAACTCGATCTCCTCCACACCTACAACACAAACCCACCGGGTTCTGCACAGCCTCTACCATCTAAAGGCAGTGTGGAGAAAGGTGACTCAGAAGGAGGGAATACAGAGTGTAGCAAAAGGTAAAGGTGACTAAAGCTGCCAACATTCACTCAGCTGAAGAGTCCTTATCCAGTATGGCCACAATGGGAGCACCTTTCCCAGCACCAGGCACACTCCCTGCATCAGCTCCATGCAGGCTGCCATTTAAAGTGGTTCTCTTCAAGAACATCAGTGAAGGAGCTAAGCAGGACAGCAAAGGTGTGTGCTACACAGCAGTGAAGGCTTTGCAGCTCCCTCTGCTTTGATTCCCTGCACTACTGCACACTGTGAGAAATGATAAGCTCAGTTGTAATGCACTATCTTTAGCTGCAGCACAGCAAGACATAAACTGAGTGTGATTAAACACGAGTTAACTTAGAGGATTCCAAAGCTTCATGTCCATCTTTCCCTTGGAGTATAGTTACAGAGCATGTGTCCTCATGCACTTGGTGTGTGTGTCTGCATGACGTGAGGGGATGCTACTGCACTGCTTGCTGCACTAACTGAAGCTCCTAGTGCAAGCCAACACCATGTCCAACAAGCCACTGCAGCCTACATGGGGGGATCCCCCCCCCAAAACTGCCATGAATTCAAGTGTCTTTACTCACCTTCACAGTTCTGGAAGCTTGAGAGATGTTCCAACACTACAAGGAAACAAAGAAACACGTTTGGTAGTAACAATATGAATGAGAATCCCACTGTGGTTATTATTCCTTACAGTGATAAATGGGATTTACCTTCTGGAGTCAGATTAAACTCAGCAGTCACCTTCCCATAGATATTGTTCAAGCAGCAGTAATACATTCCCTGGTCTTTGGTACTGGCTTTAGCTATTGCCAATGAGACAGGAGAGTCATCCTGGGCACTGGAACAGAACATGGTCATTTCCCACATCAATACTTTCAGAGGAGCTTCCCTGATTATCCCATTCCCCAAAGAAGGAACAGGGCTTGGGGCTACACAAGACTGTGGTTGGGATGAAGGGAGATCCCCATGGATAAATACTGACTGTTTTGGCAGTAAGAACTGTAGCTAGAAATGGCTTTAAATCTGTTGTGTATTTCATGTTATTCCCAACAGTTTGAGGTACATTTATCCCATGAAGCCACATGAATGCAGACTAGGACCAGTACTGATGCTCTGTGTGAAGAGCACCAAGCACACTGATCCTAGACTGAATGAGTGGCACATGCACCCAAGAGCTGCTCAGGAACAGCCACTCACCTCCTCTGCAGCCGAGCCAGTAACTTGGAGTCCTTAGTCCAGGTAATAGTGGAGTCACTGTGAATGGCACCAAACTGACAGCACAGCTTAATGTTCCCTGAGCAGTCCGGGAAGAGCTCGGCCTGGATCCCCTTCAGCAGCCTGGGAGCTGGGACAGAAGAGCCACAGTTTAGGATCAGATGTTGCTTGGGTATGAAAAAGGAGTTCCAGAGTGACTGAAGGATGTGACTCTGGCAACACTGGTAACGAAACATGAGTTATCCCATGCAGATCCATGGATTTCCTCACCAAAACACTCTCTGCCTGAAGGAGCAGCTGGAAAAGCCCTTGAGAGAACAGCCTTGAGGCCCCAAGAGATGCTCAGTCTCCAGGTGTTCCTGTATCACCCCTTGCCAGATCACAGATGATGCTCCCTAAGCCCAGCTGGAGGCAGGACCCCACACTATAGGGTATCTGGTACTGCCTGTGGCCTCTGCCACCTGAGTCCCAAAGGGTTCCCAGCTGAAGGAAGGTCCCTACCTTTCTGGGCACAGGGCATCTGGTTCTCTGGCTGGCAAATCCAAGCCCTCAGGTTCCTGGCAGCCTTGGCAGTGCTGGGGTAAGGGTTGGAGCTGATGATCCTACAGCTCTTTCCCAGCCCACTGGATCCTATGGTTCTAGGTTAGGGCAGGAGAAGCCTCTGCCCAGCCTGAGGCTGCTCCTCACACCCTGGTTCTCTGCTAGGACCTCCCACCAGCTCCCAGCACGTGAGCAGGAGGATGGAGGCTGCTCGGAAAGCAAGTGAATCAGGAAGGGTTTTGGGACCATGACACATCCGTGTGCTGCAGTGAGACACCCTTTTAGATGTAAGGGACAGTCAATGCAAGACGTTCTGTTTCCTCCTGGGTTAATCCTGGTGTGACACAAGGCCCCTGGGGGGGGGATCCCATTCCTGCAGCCTAATGCTGAAGGAATGCTGGGTCCATGAGGGGTCAGGCACCTGGAATTCACTGCTATGTTTAACTTGTAGTCACTTAAGTCCTTAAGCCCGAGGATCTTGCTGAATCAGGGCTAAAATGACACAGGCAGAATGTGCCACAGCTGCAAATAGAACTACCACAAAGTCCTCCCTCCTCCAGCTGTACATAACACAAAGGAGAACCCTGAGCCTCTCTGCTGCAGGCCTGAATGCTGAAAGCACAGCCTCAGGTCCATGGCAAGAGCCCAGCACCTCCCAGTGCCTGCAGCCTGTGCTGCACAATGTGTCTCTCCTCCCACACATTTGGCTCTAGGCAAAGGATTCATCTTTGGGGGTTTTCAATGTGATTTGAGCAGCAGAACTCTCCCCAGAGCACACCCTAATGAGAACCACCCACAGTAGTGCAGCTTTAGTCCCTGCTCAGTCTTGCTCTGATGATTTCATGTCAAAGCATCCACAGAGACCACAAACATCTGTCCAGCTGTTCCACTGCTGCTGCTCCTGTCTGCATCCTGGTTTACCTGGCAGCAACCTGCATCTCTTTCACTTGTATGCTGCTCCAGTTCAATACTGCTGACTTCAGCAGTGTCATTCCCAACAGTGGCAAGAGGAATGCAGAGCCAGTCACCAGCCAGGACTGCACAACACGTGGCACTACTAACACTGCTACTTGGCTAGTAACAGAACCAGCTGGTAACCAAGGCAGGTGACTGTGTGGGAGCTCACAGAGCTCTGGTTAAACCCAGCGAGGGCAGGATGTGTTTTACACCACAGGAGGCTTCACTTTGAATGTCAAACTGCAGCCAGAACATGGGGAAGGACAGAAATGAGACTCAACCTTCTCTTACCTTTGCTCTCCTTGTTCACAGTGAGTTTCCTGTGCTGGTTTCTATCCTCTCTCTGCCTCACTCCTGCCTCACTCCCCACAGGCTCTGTGGCAAGGACAGCATCACTGCAGGCTTCTCTCTGCTCCAGACGGGGCTTTTTGGACAGTGATGCTGCAGGTAACTTCTTCTTAGCCCCAGCAGCTCCATGACAGCTCTTGGCTGGGTTGGGTTTCCACTTGATGGGCTCAGCCTTTAACTCTCCATCAGGCTTGAAGGGGCTGTTAGCAAACCCCAGATGCTCTGATGCAGCCTGGCTGCCTGAGGCACAGGGAGCTCCAGCCCTGCCAATCTCCCTCTGTTCTCCTCCTGCTTCTACATTCAAGTCCCTTAAAAGCACCTCCCCAGACAAGGGGGTGAATGCCACTGCTTGGGTTTCTGCTCCTGGCACTTGGTCTGTGGTTTGGGATGGATTCTTACGTGTGATGCTTTCAGGAGTCTCAATCACAGCAACGTTTTCCTGTGCATTAGAAACAACCTGGGAATCATTACAGTCATCCCTCGAAGGCAGATCACAGTCAGGATCAGGGCTGCTCTGTGCATGCAGGGCTGAGGGGTCTCCTTCCTCTGGGGAACTCACTCCATAGGTTTCAGGTAAGGTGTTGACAGAAGAGAGCTCCTCATGTGGCTGCTGGTTGGGGTCTCCACTGGGGAAAAAGGGTTTATCCTCAGGGGGATCAGGCAGCTCTGCCCCTGCTGGGTAACAGTCTCTAGAACTACACCTCTCACCAGTTACACCCTCATCCATCAAGGGTGTGTTGTGCTCAGTGGGCAGTAACTGACCAACTGTCCCGTGTGACATACCTGGAGTCTCTTTGTCACAATCACCACTCTGAGCATCCTTTAATGTTCCAGGAGAGCCTGTATCCCATGCTTGGGAAGCAGGATTGATGAGGAGCTCTCCTTCCCCACCCACAGCCATCTGCATGGATCCACTGCTGTCAGCTAACATGGGATCTGGCTCCTGCTCCAAGCACTCCCCTGTACTGAAGATGGTTCTATTTGCTGTAACACAAATGGATGATGGTTGTTCTGGTTTGTTTCCAGTGCTAGAATCCAGACACACACCATCTGCTCCTACAGCTTCTGCAAGACAAGTGTTTCCTATGGATGCTCCATCTCCTTTAAATAGGATACTAGAATCAGCACAGTCACCTTCCTCTGTTCTTTGTCTGCTGTCTGGCTGTGTAACAGGTTCCTGCTCTGGCAAAGGAGGATCAGAAGAGGTCTCCTGTGCACAGTGCAGCTCTGGGGCTTGGGTTCCTGTCAGCCTGATCTCTAAGCTTGTGATGCCCCTGGGTTCACATGGGATTTGACAGTCTGACTCCTCATCCTCATGGAGAAGCTGCCACAGCTTCTCATGCACTGCAGATACATCAGCATCTCCTCTGCACACAGGTTCTCCACCCTCCAGGCCTGACTTGGTCTGAGCCTCCAGCACAGGTTCATCAGAGGACAGACTGCAGAAGGTGTCTGTGTCATTGCTACCATTGGAGTCAAAGCTGCACTGTTGCCTTCCCTGCTGGGGCTCATCACAGAGCTTTGCAGAAGAGAGGACAGCACACAGACATTCCTGTTTGTCAGGGGCACAGCCCATGGCCTGTACTGGGAAAGGTGAAACAGCACCAGTACCAACACCCATTCCTTGCTGGTGCATTCCTCCCTTCTCACTCTGAGCAGGGTGTTGAGAGTCAGTCTGTACATTGTCACTCTCTGCTTGTGATGTCCCTTCAGTGCAGAGCACTTGTGGAGCTGGCTGGATGGCTCCTGCACTCACACAGGTCCCAGAGACACCTTCCTCTTCCAGCTGGGGCTCCATGCACAGCCTTTCACAGCTCTGAGCAGAGATCTGAACATCAGCACCTTCATTCTACAGAGAAGAGAAGAGAAATGTAACTCAGAACCAGAACTGCTGCTTGACACAGGCCTGGACTGGAGTCCTGGCTCACAATGTCCCTTCTTTGGGGTTTTAGCAGCTGTCAACAGTCCAACTATCAACTTCATGGGTGAAATCAGAATCCTGGAGTTTGATACAGGTTTAGGACCTGGACCAAAATGTTCTAAACAGTCACATTGTGCAGGAACAATCAACTAACTGAGGCAAAGTGCCTGACACAAACCCTGTTCAGCTGCTGCCCATGCCCCTCAGCACTGAGGCTTCAGTCTAAATGCCTGTCCCAGAGTCCCTGCCAAGCCTCTGTTGCCAGGGTTTCCCAGTTCCCAACAGCACTGCACCAACCCCATGGAGGTGATGAGCATCTTCCACCCACAGCAAAGCTGGAGCTTTCACCCAGCTACAAACCCTGGGTTGGGATTTCCCCTTGGGAGCCCCAGTTTCACCCCCAGGTGTTTGTTAGGGTGTAAGGATGTGCTGGCTGGTGGCAGAATGAGCCCCTGTGAGAGCAGTGGGTGAGTCTGGGGTGCAGCCCTGCTGTGTGTGCAGTGAGTGTGGCAGGCACACAGCTCACAAGTGCTGCTCCTTGGGGAGGGACATGGAATGAAGGATTCCATGTGCAGCAGTGCACAGGCTGCTCACACACCAGCTCCTTCACCAGTGCAGGCTCACCCTGAACCCCTGAGCCTGGGAAGCTGAGCTCCACAGCTGCTGTGGTGCCCCATAGTCCCTCCTGCTCAGGTCAGGAGAGAGCCCTGGATCCATCTGGGACTGTTCTCACAGGGTTTGATGTCCCACATGCAGCCTCTGGGGTGGCTCCTTTAGGACAGTTTCCCTTTGCTTTTCCTTTGCCACTGACCCAGCTCCTTCCTTCCCTCTTCCCATGTCTTTCTGCTTCTCTCCTTGGGTACAACAACCTGGAAGTGACACCAGTTGATGCCAGGAAGGCCAAACCAGTTCTGTCTCTTTGACCTCTCACATTTATGACATGAGTGACACCCATATCATGGCAGGATGAAGAGTAAAGCTCCTCAGCAGGAAGGACAATGATCCATGTGCCATTCTGGGAATGAGGATGAGGATGCTGCTTGTGGCCTGGAACCCTCTGAAGCTGCTGGTTCCAGGAGCACCTCCCCAGCACCACTGCCATTCAACAGGCTCTGAGGCTCAGGAGTGACACCAGCACCTTCTGAACTGCCCACTTGAATGACACACAGCAGACTGGGAGCTCCCTGGCTCTCTGCATGGGATGTAATATCACACCATAGCACTGGCACAGTTGGCTTTGAGCAGCTATCATCAATTAGACTGCTTTGAAGCACTGGATACAGACAGGGGCTCACCAGGAGCTCAGGACAGGAGCCAGGAGCTCCCACCTCCACCAGTTAACAACAGCAGAAGGCAGCCAGTCCAGCACTGGGAGGCTCCAAGGGGAAATGGGGATCCCTGGGCACTGAGAGCTGTGCTGCACCCTCAGCAGAGCTCACCCTGCTCCTGGCAGAGGGGTCCCCAGCTCACACCACAGCCACACAAACCTGTGTGCAGCAATGGGAGGTAGGTTTGGTTCTACCCAGATTGCTGAGGAGCTCCTGGTTCATGGTATGGGAGCTCTGAGGAGCTGGCCATGCTTCTGTGCTAGGAAGAGCACATTCACACAGGATGCTTTGGGCTCCTTTTGGTGTGGGAGCTCTGAGGAGCTGGCCATGCTTTCCTGTGCTAGGAAGAGCACATTCACACAGGATGCTTCTGGCTCCTTTTCAACACCTCCTGATTTTGAACCCACCTAAATTCCATCTTCATTCATACATTTAAAGCCAGAGGTTTGGCTTGTGCTGACCTCCAGCCCTTGTGTGCACACGGGTCCTGCTTTCCTATCTGTGTTTCTTTGTCACAGATGTTTTGTACAATCAGCTGCACAGCTTCCAACCAGTAAAGTCGGTGACAGATCCTTCATGGTTTAATACTCACACATCCACATTTATACATCTCAAGTCTTTACTACGAGACACAAAAAGCATGAGGGAGTTCTCCCACTGAGGGAAACTGTTGGCACATTGTACGAGTCTGTACAACCATGCTGATATCCTACCAACAGCATGGAGAGCACCAGGTTGGGGTTTCATGTTTAACTGGGTTCTACACTTCAGCTGGAGTATTTGGCTCTTGTATTGCTTGATTTCAAAGCAAAGCTCCATCCACCTTTGCAACAGGACTGAACCCTCCCCCTGTCAGACCCTCGGATCAGAGCCCTGCTATCTGTTGTAGCACCATCCTGTGCTTTGAGTACAAGAAAGTGACTCAAAAGCCTCTGTGCTCACAGGAGGTATGTGAAGAACTCTGTGGGCTGAAGACCACATTGCTCTGGTAAGACCTCGGCAGCAGCCTGGGTCTCACATTTCCCTGCCCAGCTGTCCACAGACCCATTAGTGCCTCTCACTATTATCTGTCTCACTCTATAATTAGAAGAGCGTATGGTTTATTTGGGCCTTTTCAGCACCAGATTTCCTCCCAGCAGAGCTGTCATTCAGGAGAACATGAACAGTGTCTCTCACAGTCATTCCCCATGGTTCTGTGGAATAAAGAGCACTCAGAGCAGCTCTTCCTCTTCACTGAGGAACACTGTACTTACCCTGGGTGGGTCAGCTTCAGCTGGCTCCTGGCTGTGCTCAGACAGGCCCCAAGTCCTCTTCCTTTCCCCCTCTTCTGCAGCACACATCTGGGGGCTCCCTGCAGCAGTGACACCTTCCTGACCCACAGCACCAGCTTCCCTGGGCTCCGCTGCAGCCTGCAGAGTCTGCCCTATAGCACTCACGTATCTGCAGAGCCCTGTGGGGCTCAGGAGCCTGAAGAGGTTTCTCCGCAGGCTCTCTGTCAAGGTGCACACTGCAGCCCTGGGGGTCTCCTCTGCCTCCTCCTCCAGCAGCAAGGAGCCTGCCCCCAGCGAGTCCTTGTCCCTGCTTGCTGCCATGGTGTCTGGAGCCTGCTCCATCAGAGCAGCACAGTCTGTGGCAGGTCCCTTATCCCTGTGCTTGGATGTGTCCATTGGGAATCCCGCAGCTGGGTGGTTACTTCCATTGTCTTCAGCCCTGGGATGCTCATTTCCAATGGCTGCAGATGCCTCAGGCACTTCACTTGTCCCTTTGTCCTGCAGGCTGGAGCTGCTGTCCCGGTGGTGCCCAACAGTCAGAGTCATCTCTGGCTGCAGAGTTGACTGGCTGGACGCTGAGGGGTCTCTCCTTACATTGACTGCTTTGGGTTTTGAGTGATGACCACAGAAGCCAATGGTGGTTTCCATAGGGGCAGTGTCATCTGACACTGGGATCGGGCAAGGCATGTGAGGGAGGAAGTAAGCACAGGCATCACAATCCCTGCTCAGCTTTAACTCATCCTCATCATCACCTTCTAGTAAGAACTGTAACTTCTTCTTCCAGATCTCATCCTCGTGCACTGTCAGCACATCCGAACACTCAAAATACTCCAGGTCATCATCCAAGTCATCACCTACACTGGGAACCTGCTCTGGATAACCCCCCCCAGCAGGGGCAGGGTTGTCAGAACCATCTCTGACACAGGACCTGTGGTCTGCTGCATCTGCCTGCTCATGGATCAGGGTATCAGTGGGCAGAGCTGCAGCAGGGTTATCCCTCACCTGGGCATCAGCCACACAGTCCTCCCTGTGACAGCAGCAGTTGTCTGGGTGAGAGGTGCTCACATTGGCAGGGCAGGAGCCCACCTCCCTGCTGCTGCATTCCTCTGCTGGGACACTGGCCATAAACTGAATGAGACCATCCCCATTCTCTGCCACATCCCTTAGGCAGGATCTGTCTCCCTGGGGGTTAAATACATCCCTTCCATCCATGCTGTGTTCCATGTCAGGAAAGCCAGGGGGGTGTCTCAACTGGGGACACTTCAGCTTCCCTGAGCTTTTCACCTCTGATTTCTGAGGAGTCAGAATCTGTGGGGTCAACATGGGGTTCCCCTCATGGGGTAACTTGTGCTGTGCAAACTGTTCCTCTTCCTGCTCATTTTACCCTCAATCCCCCACATGGTCATTGAGGTCACCAGCCAACTCCAGGGAAGCCGTGAGGTCTGTATGTGATTCCAGCTGAAGCCAAGCTGCAGAGCAGGACATCCTGCTGCCAAACTGTGTCCAGGCCCTGTTCAAAGTGCAGATCCTGCTTCGTGCACCTGCAAAGGGAAGAAAGCTGCAGTTTAAACCCTTCTAACATGGGAATTTATACTCACTGTTTAAGAACCAGCATCAAACATTGAAGCAGGAACTACAACCCATCACTGACACTTCCTGCAACACATTGTAGCTGTCTGCAGGGACTTGTGCTTGGAAAGCACATTCCTAAGCACGACTGCACACACACAGCAGCACAAATAGGCTTTAGCACCTCTCACTTGGACATGTCTGAATGCAAACAGTAACCTGCCCCCAGTGTGAATATTCACCTGGGCATGACTCCTAGCCAGTAGCTTCTATGTTGGCAGCCACACTGGCACAGCAGGAGGATACTCAGGGCATCACAGGGACACAGAGTCCAGATGTGCTGGTAGGAACACCTGGAGCAATCACTCTGGTTAGGTTTTACAGGGGTGTTACTGTCTGAGGCAGTTCTGTTCCACTTTGGTTTGCTGTTTGTAACATCTGTGTGAGACAACAACAGCATTAAGGGTGGGTGGTTTCACTTGAGCCTTGCTTTCAAGAGCTGTGCAGTTGCAGCCTGGTGTGGCAATGGGAATGCACATCAAGCCAAGGTGCAAGATGCCAGAAGACTCCCATGAGCTGATTCCAAAGAGATAAGGAATCATCTCTTTCCTCTGGTAAATAAAACATGTTCCTAAAGCATTCCCAGAACCAGAGACTTGAGATGGTTCTGTGTAGTACAAGAGGGACTCTGGGTCACTCCTTACCACAGGGTACCCACACTAACCACAGCAGGACCATTCCCCATCCCGGATCCACTCCTCAGGGAAAGCCATGCAGCAGAACTGAGCTCCAGGTAACTGTGATCTCACCAAGGATACGTGAACAAGGGAGCTACCTGTGACAAGGACAACAGCAGGAAGAACGTTCTCCCCATCCTGCTGGTTGAAGACCCCTCTATTCATTCCCCTTTGTGTTCTCCCTGCTTTCCCACTGTGGCCTCTTCAGCTGCTGCCTCTCTCCTGGCTGGGAGCTCCCACCATAACCTTCCCAAGTGCTCTCCCAGGGCCCCAGCAGAGCAGGCACTGGAGCTGTCAGCACCCAGCTCCGTGGCACAGCCACTGCACACACTGATCAAAGGCAGCTAGCAAGAGGCAATGGGAGAGCCAGATTAGAGCTTGGGGGCTAAATAGCAAGGGGCTTGCGTGGCTTGCTTGGAATCTGCTCTGGTGTGAAGGGCCCTGCTAGGTGTAATTACATCTCCTCTGGGCAAACACCCACAGACAACTTTCCCATAGGGTTACTTGGGAGGCAAGAGCAGGAAGAGAAGGTGGTTGATGGGAATGGTACTACAAGGAACAGTATCAGGTTATGTGACAAACTGACCCTGTGCACACAAAGGAGCATGATGGGGTGACCAGAGCAGCATGTAACACGTACGTGTGTTGTACACACACAACATGCTTTGTCAGCTCAGCTTTGGCATAGATGGGCAAAGGTCCAGCATGCAATGAAACAGGCTGACAAGAAAGAATGGTGTGAAGAGCAAACATGATGTGCTACAAAGGTACTGCTCACACTGCCAGGAGACAGATGACAAAGCAGCCTGCTGCTGCTGCAGCCAGCCTGGCCCCAGTGCCTTGGCTACAGATGCTTTCTGATCTGAACTTGTGCAGCTAAAAGAAGGTAGATTAGGACCAAATAGAGGGAATAAATGATTCCCAATGAGGGTGCTGAGGCTCTGGCACAGGTCACCCACAGAGGTGGTAGAAGCCACATCCCTGGCAACACTGAAGGTCAGGTTGGACATGGCTCTGAGCAACCTGATCTAGTGGAAGATGTCCCTGCTCACTGCAGGTGACCTTTAAAGGTCCCTTCGAGCCAGAGCTTGTGGTTCTGTGATTCCCCATACAGGAGGGCAGAGCAGGAAGCTGGTGTGCAGCTACCTCCCAGCCTGAGAAGCAGCCTGGTTCCAAATCCATCACAAGATGGGCTTCCCATAGGAAGAGGACAATTTGTAGTGGGTTTAAAGGATGCAGGCACCTGTCAGCTGGCTCTGGGGCAATTCAATTGCCTTTGAACTGCCATCCAGGCTCTGCCTGCAGAAAACAGGCATCAGCTCCTATTATGTTCAGCCCTTCAGCTCTCTGATCACGTTCTGCTTTCCCTTTCAGCCCTAAGACATATAAATATTTAACAGAAGAAATAAAACAGAGCAGGAGATGAATCTTTTCCTCCTCAGTTTTACTCCAGTGCCATGGAATTACCCCCAAGCATTCACCCATCTCCTCTGCAATATGTATGTGCCTCATGCTCCCCATTGCACTCCTTCAAAGCTGCTCTTCAGGAGAGCAGATGCCTCTCTCCTCTCTTTGGAGGGGATCAGCTATTTTAAAAGCATGGCAATTTTCCCAGCTGCAAAGAGACTTGGCAAGAGCTGTGCATGCAGATTGCCTCATGAAGAGCCTTCACTACAGCAATTGAACTGCACAGACATGAGCTGGGCTCCTGCATGGTGACATCGAGGGGAAAGAGCTGTCAGGTTCCTTGAGATGGGAATTAGATTTGATTGCTGAGAAGTGCAGCTCCAGAAGTGGCAAGGAAAGCACAACCCTGCTCCAGGGGTAACACTGCAGTAACTGTTGTGCTTCCACCCCAAACACACATGAGGTTTTGTAAAGCTGGGGAGAAAACAGAAGATTTAAGCTAAAACTGTTACTTCAGTTACTGAATTTAGATAGGAATTAGACAGAGAAGTGCTGGGTAAAACCATCTCAGCTCCTCAATACCACTTGTGACAGAGGAAGGATGAAGGATGAGATGGAAGTTTGTCATCAGCTGACCTGTAACCTGAAAACAAGCTCAGTTCCTATGAAACTGGGTTTGAAAAGAGGACAAGAGAATATTTGGATGTGGGAGGGGCTCTGGCTGCTGGTCTGGAAACCAGTGATGGTTACCTGAATCAGGTAGTAGCTAAGGACACGAGGGCAGGGAAGCAGAACCATGCAGAACTCAACACCACCATGGTAAGAAAGATGCCACTTGTAACTGCCAGAAACACACACATTTGATGACATTTAAAACATGACCATTAATTCTCCTCTTACATCACATTTTCTCCTACTTTATCTAGTTACAACCAGAGTCACAACCTTCTTTGTCAGCAGCTGACACTCTCAGAGGCAGTTCCACAGAAAGCTGATGTGATTTCCAAGTCCAGGAAGGAATCTGTGTCTCTCTGTGGGGTTCATGTCCTTCCCAGGCAGCAGAGAAGCTGCCTCTGAAGCTGTTTTCTCTCATTTCCCATCTATTCATCACAGTCTCTGTTCTCTGCTCAGCCCACGCCTCATCCAGCAGGATTTATTCCTATCTTTCGGATGCATTCCCTCCTCCTCTCATGGGACCTGTCAGTCTATACCCATGTGTTGTCTCTCTCCTTATCATGGGCAGGGATCACTCTCATCCTCACGTGCTGCCTGGCACAATGGGCACCTGATCTAAGCCTAAACCTGCTATAGGGCTGCAGTAAAATACACTGACAACCAAAGCATTGTCTGGGGTGAGAGCTTTGAAGTCCCACATCAGAGCACAAATACCCCTGTGTGCCTCTGTTCTGCTTCACACCCACATCAGCACAAAGGAGTGGGCAAGAGGAGCCTGCACAAAGGGTTATCTTAGCTAAACACACAGGAGGAATGAGGCTGATAATCCCCCTGGCTCACATTAAGACATATCCTTCCATCAATACTCTGGTCTCTTTATCCCAAGCTGACACTAGGCCTGGGATACCTGAAAACACAGGAAAATGGATAGCTACATAAATAACACATGTAACAGCCTCAGATCACACAGGCTGTGTCTGTAGTAACCTATCTGCTGCTGCCCACGCTGGCAGGTCCCCTGTGGACTGACTTCCACTGAACTCCTGCCCCCAGACCCACACACAGAAAGCAGGACTGATTCTCTGATATGAGGATGTGGGTGCATGCATCACACAGGCTGCTCACCCACTAACACTCCTCCGTCACACTGAGCTTTAGGAAGTGTTTGCTGATGTGCTTCCTTCCTTACTCTGAGGTACCTGGTCTGAGACAGCAGATTCCCCAGATCCTACTGCCAGGCCAAACTTTGGGATTTCCCCTGCTGGAAAACAATTATCCTACTGAACTCTGGCTTTATACATGTCTTTATAGAGCTGTTATATTGGCAGGTGGCTTAACCACAAAGCAAGATAGGGGCTAGAATTAGACTTCATCTAAGGGAAACATGAAAAAGCTCAAACCAAGCCACTAACAACCACAAAACTTCTTTGTGATGAACCGAAACAGTTGTCATGTACCAGACATACCATCTATCGTGTCATACATATATCATATACCATATACCATACATATATCATATACCATACACTGGAAAGCAAGCTGGCACAGCCAGCAGGATGTTATTAGATCGAGTAAAGAAAGCACAAAAGCAGAACAGAAACAACACAGGCAGAAAGGAAACCCCACAAACCCAAGGAAAACCCAAAAGGGGCAGTGTGAAATTCCCACTGGCTGGGTCAGGATCCATGCCCTGCCTGATGCTGGCATCCCATTAGAACGAGTGCTGTGTACACGTTATTCCTGCCTTGGCCTGGCTTTGGCACAGACAGAACACACAAGCACGGGGGATATAAGGGAGTCCTGCTGCAGCCTGGCTGGGTTCTCACTCCCATTCCCAGCCTGATGATGCTTTTCCAGTTGGGAACATACACATGTTTTCCTTTAACAGAAATCCAGGTTTTTATTCAAGTTTTCTGTTAAGAGTTTCCTCAGCACTGGTGTTGCTGTGGCTCTTTGTGCATCCAGCAGTGCTGGTGGAACCAAATCCCACTTCCCTCCAAGCCCAGAGAAGCTTGCCCACAGCAGTTTGCTTACTACAGAGGCTAACACTTGATGGAGTAGGAGTAGCAAGTGGTCCTCAGCTGCCAGCTGGATTAAACCACAACAAGCTCTCATGCAGACAAGGATTTACAGCTGCATTTCCTATTTGCTTCCGGATCTCCCAGTAGTTCTGTCTGGAGCTCCTAAGTCTGGAATACCAACAATAACTATAATGTTACTCTTCTATAATCCCAAACAGCTACTTGTCAAAGAGTGTGTAAGGTCAGGAAGTACCAAAATACCTCATTATCTAACCCAATTCTCACATCTATGGCATGAACAGGGTTTGGATAAGGAACACATCAGGGACATTCTGCTGTTCATAAAGCAGATGCCTGGAACACGTCTCCTTGACAAATATTCTGGGATGTTTTGTGTTTCTTTGCCAACACGCAAAGCTTATTGACAACTTGTCTGTTAGTGTGTTACCTGTTGTAAACAGCAGCAGGGCATGCAGCAAACACCCAGCCATCAATCACTGGCTAACTGCAAGAGCTGCCTGGCTCTGCACATAGCTAGTGAAGACCTTAACACTGAGTAATTAAAACAGCTCCACTCTTAACACTGCTCTGTCCCCATCTATTTTTAACACTTGCCAAGCATCTGACACCGTCAGCAGGAGCCATTCAGGCACCAACAATACCAAGTACCAGGTTTTCCCTCAGGAACGGAGGCAATCCCTACGTGATGAGGCTTGGGCCATGCAATAGGATTTGGGAGGGATCACAAGTGGATTTCAGGATACGTTGTGTCACTTACACATTCTTTAGAGAAGGAAGTTTGCTTTCACACAGGTTCTGTCCTGGTGCTCAGGGGACATAGCACCAGAGTCACATTTCAGAGCATTCAGAAGGGTTCTGCAGGCAGCTGTTTGCAAACAGGTCTCCCAAGCTGAGCAACACTGACCATACTTCAGCAGGAGCAAATCACAACTCCTGTTTCCCATGCAATGCTGAAACAATCACTGCATTCGTGTAATGCATTCATAAAGCAACTCGCTCCTCTTCACTTCTCTGTCATGAGACACATTGTACGTGCAAGCACAACAAGCAGACAAGTACTGTGACACCAGAAACAATGTGACCTCTGGAAGCATAAACGTGCACTCACCCAGGTGCTCTCCAAGGCCAGGCCTGTGCTTCCACCCGTGGTACAGGACAGAAGAGGTGAAGGTGGTGCCTGTCCCAGAGCTCAGGAGCTGGCTGGAGCCTCAGTGCTGGGTGACCTCAGTGTCAGACTCTGCTCAGAGCTCAGGAGCTGGCTGGAGCTGCAGTGCTGGGTGACCTCAGTGTCAGACTCTGCTCAGAGCTCAGGAGCTGGCTGGAGCCTCAGTGCTGGGTGACCTCAGTGTCAGACTCTGCTCAGAGCTCAGGAGCTGGCTGGAGCTTCAGTGCTGGGTGACCTCAGTGTCAGACTCTGCTCAGAGCTCAGGAGCTGGCTGGAGCCTCAGTGCTGGGTGACCTCAGTGTCAGACTCTGCTCACAGAACAGGCTGACTTTAGGAGAGCCTATTCCGTTACAGCAGAGGGCTGCCCTGAACACCGGTGCCAGGCAGCAGGGGACGGCACATCCCACTGCCATACAAGTACAGGGGAATCTCCTCGTGGCCCTGAAACACAGGAAGTGTTGGCCTCAGCTGTGCAGAGTCAAGCACCAGGGTTGGGTGTGCTGAAGTGTGCTGGAGTGCATTGGGAACCTCTCCCTTGCAGTTCTGCGCACAGAGCTCTGCTGAATGGGAACAACTGCAGTCCCTAAGCAAGCACCTGAGGAACTAAGGTGGGTAGGGAGCTTCTACCAACCACTCCATAGGAATGCACCTCACTCCTCACAGGTGAGTGAATCCTGCGGCAGGAGGTATTAACACTGCCATTAGGGAGTATTCCCACTGCCCTTAGGGAGTATTCCCACTGCTGTTAGGGAGTATTCCCACTGCTGTTAGGGAGTATTCCCACTGCCCTTAGGGAGTATTCCCAGTGCTGTTAGGGAGTATTCCCACTGCCCTTAGGGAGTATTCCCAGTGCTGTTAGGGAGCATTCCCACTGCTGTTAGGGAGTATTCCCACTGCCCTTAGGGAGTATTCCCACTGCCCTTAGGGAGTATTCCCAGTGCTGTTAGGGAGTATTCCCACTGCTGTTAGGGAGTATTCCCACTGCTGTTAGGGAGTATTCCCACTGCCCTTAGGGAGTATTCCCACTGCTGTTAGGGAGTATTCCCACTGCTGTTAGGGAGTATTCCCACTGCTGTTAGGGAGTATTCCCACTGCCCTTAGGGAGTATTCCCACTGCTGTTAGGGAGTATTCCCACTGCTGTTAGGGAGTATTCCCACTGCTGTTAGGGAGTATTCCCACTGCCTTAGGGAGTATTCCCACTGCCTTAGGGAGTATTCCCACTGCTGTTAGGGAGTATTCCCACTGCCCTTAGGGAGTATTCCCACTGCCTTAGGGAGTATTCCCACTGCTGTTAGGGAGTATTCCCACTGCTGTTAGGGAGTATTCCCACTGCTGTTAGGGAGTATTCCCACTGCCTTAGGGAGTATTCCCACTGCTGTTAGGGAGTATTCCCACTGCCATTCCCCAGGGCTCACACAGGAGGAACCTGAGTGAACTGCACAGACTGCTCTGAGCACAAGGGAGGCTGAAGCCAGTTTTGTGCCATTCCTTTAGCTGTTAGCACAGCTAGAAGTGGTTATGGGATCCTACATACTTGTTGTTCGCACTGTTCCCTGGGCTCATAGGGCAGTGGTGTGTTGTGCAGTACACACAGCACCTACAGGCGCTCTCACTCGGGACCAGCAGCAGGGACAGCTGTTACACACAACAGCCTCAGAACAACCTCCCTGGTACCTGTGTGACACTGGGGTCAGTTTCACTGTCATCTGTTGTGCATCCATGGTGAGGAACTGACCGGTTGTACCTCAGGGGAGCAGAGTCACCACCAGCTCTCCTCACAGCCGGCCGCTGGGACCCCTGTACCCCCTGTATCCCCATTCCCGTTCCCATTCCCGTTCCCATTCCCATTCCCGTTCATTCCCATTCCCATTCCCATTCCCATTCCCGTTCTCATCCCCATTCCCGTTCCCGTTCCCATTCCCATTTCCATTCCATTCCCATTCCCATTCCCGTTCCCATTCCCGTCCCATTCCCGTTCTCATTCCCGTCCCATTACCCATTCCCATTTCCATTCCCATTCCCGTTCCCGTTCCCATTCCCATTTCCATTCCCATTCCCATTCCCGTTCCCATTCCCATTCCCGTCCCATTCCCATTCCCATTCCCATTCCCGTCCCATTCCCATTCCCCATCCCCGCTGTGCCCCCCCCGTCTCCCCTCAGGAAAGGGCGGGAAGCGGCTGTGCGGCTGTGCGCATGCGCAGTGCGCTCCTGGGCGGGCTGTGTCCGTCCGTTCTGCGCATGCTCAGTGCGGTCCTGCCCCATGGCGGCGGCGCGGGGCCTGCTGACCGGGCTGTGTCCGTCCGTTCTGCGCATGCTCAGTGCGGTCCTGCCCCATGGCGGCGGCGCGGGGCCTGCTGACCGGGCTGTGTCCGTCCGTTCTGCGCAGGCTCAGTGAGGTCCTGGACGCGGCGGGGCCGGACCGGGGATGGCGGCAGCTGGCGGAGCGGGCGGCGGGCGGCGGGATCCGGGTCAGGTGAGCACCGGGGGGGTCACGTGAGGGGGGAACGGGGACCGGGTCACGTGAGGGGGGACCGGAGGCACAGCCTCGGTACGGCCGAGCTCGGAGCCTGAGGCCTCCGTCCTGCGGGAGCGGAGCGGCCATGAGCGGCGCTGGGCCTGGGGCCTGAGGTCTGAGGTAAAGTCATGGCCGGGGCTGCTTGGGCCGTGTGAGGGCCTACGGGGAAGGGGCAGCAGAGCACGGGTGATGCGGCAGTGTACGAGTATGTGACATCCTGCCCTGTCCCTATGGAGCTGGGCACACAGTACGGGTGGTACGGCAGTGTACGGGTGATGCAGTTCCAGGCAGGAACACCTCAATGCTCCTCAGCTCCTCCCCAGGCCGCATTCTGCACATGGAGCTGTTCGGGGTCTGGTTTAGAGGGCAGCAGCTCAGGAACGTGAGGTGCTGTAAGTGCAGCACACGGTGAGCGGTGACCTCCCTCTGTTACAGCTGTATGGACTGAGGACTGGAGCCTGAGGGCTGCAGCGTGAGCCCTGTGAGGGTCTGTGTGTGCATGTGGTATCTGGTACAATACAATGGTCTGCTTGATGAGTGCAAGTATCTCCATGGGAGCTAAGGCAAAAAACATTGATTAGTCTTTAATGTGGGAATACATAAACACACATTCCCTTCTGTAGCTGTATTCCTGTCCTTATTACCTGTGCTGTTTTAATCTGCCCCAATTGAAAGGCAACTTAACACCCAAATCCCAGACTCTGTGTATTTATATGTGGATAGGAACATGTGGAAGCAGGTAACCACACTGTGTGTGTTTGTATGTGGATAGGAATGTATGGAAGCAGGTAACCACACTGTGTGTGTTTGTGTGTGGATAGGAATGTATGGAAGCAGGTAACCACACTGTGTGTGTTTGTATGTGGATAGGAATGTATGGAAGCAGGTAACCACACTGTGTGTGTGTGTATGTGGATAGGAATGTATGGAAGCAGGTAACCACACTGTGTGTGTCAGTTAACTGCAACAGTCACTGGTTTTAATAGAATCAAAGCCTTCCTGGGCTTTCAAGTTGGCTTCTGCCTCCCTCTTTGCTGGTTCTGATTTAGACACATGGGAGTGAACTTGTTTGTGTGCTATCAGAAGTGCCAGAGTGAAGCTTTCTGAAGGCACTGGGTCAGAGCTGTTGGGTGCAAGCATCACCTGCAGCATGCAGCTCACTAACACAGGCTGGGGAGGTGCTGCTGAGCTCCCAGAGCCGGCAGGAAGTACTGCAGATACCTCCAGATCAATGGGGAAGTTCCCCCTGTGGGTTTACTGCTCCTCTGTGAGGCAGCAGCACCAAGGAGCTCTGCTCCATGTCTTTCCCCCTTGCTTTGCAGCCCTCTGGACCTGGAGCAGTGCTCCCTGCAAGTGCTGGAGCCAGAGGGAAGTCCCAGTTGGAGCCTCCTGAAGCTGCTGGGAGACCGTGGCTGCACCGTGCTGGAGCTGGTGGAGTTCCTGCAGGCCCTGGAGCACACAGAGGCTCTGCAGTGCCTCAGCCTGTCAGGTCAGTGCTGGAGCTCCTGCAGGCCCTGGAGCACACAGAGGCTCTGCAGTGCCTCAGCCTGTCAGGTCAGTGCTGGAGCTGGTGGAGTTCCTGCAGGCCCTGGAGCACACTGAGGCTCTGCAGTGCCTCAGCCTGTCAGGTCAGTGCTGGAGCTCCTGCAGGCCCTGGAGCACACTGAGGCTCTGCAGTGCCTCAGCCTGTCAGGTCAGTGCTGGAGCTGGTGGAGCTCCTGCAGGCCCTGGAGCACACAGAGGCTCTGCAGTGCCTCAGCCTGTCAGGTCAGTGCTGGAGCTCATGCAGGCCCTGGAGCACACAGAGGCTCTGCAGTGCCTCAGCCTGTCAGGTCAGTGCTGGAGCTCCTGCAGGCTCTGGAGCACACAGAGGCTCTGCAGTGCCTCAGCCTGTCAGGTCAGTGCTGGAGCTCCTGCAGGCCCTGGAGCACACTGAGGCTCTGCAGTGCCTCAGCCTGTCAGGTCAGTGCTGGAGCTCCTGCAGGCTCTGGAGCACACAGAGGCTCTGCAGTGCCTCAGCCTGTCAGGTCAGTGCTGGAGCTCCTGCAGGCCCTGGAGCACACTGAGGCTCTGCAGTGCCTCAGCCTGTCAGGTCAGTGCTGGAGCTCCTGCAGGCCCTGGAGCACACACAGGCTCTGCAGTGCCTCAGCCTGTCAGGTCAGTGCTGGAGCTGGTGGAGCTCCTGCAGGCCCTGGAGCACACAGAGGCTCTGCAGTGCCTCAGCCTGTCAGGTCAGTGCTGGAGCTCATGGAGGCCCTGGAGCACACAGAGGCTCTGCAGTGCCTCAGCCAGTCAGGTCAGTGCTGGAGCTCCTGCAGGCCCTGGAGCACACACAGAGGCTCTGCAGTGCCTCAGCCTGTCAGGTCAGTGCTGGAGCTGGTGGAGTTCCTGCAGGCCCTGGAGCACACTGAGGCTCTGCAGTGCCTCAGCCAGTCAGGTCAGTGCTGGAGCTCATGGAGCTCCTGCAGGCCCTGGAGCACACAGAGGCTCTGCAGTGCCTCAGCCTGTCAGGTCAGTGCTGGAGCTCCTGCAGGCCCTGGAGCACACAGAGGCTCTGCAGTGCCTCAGCCTGTCAGGTCAGTGCTGGAGCTCCTGCAGGCCCTGGAGCACACACAGGCTCTGCAGTGCCTCAGCCTGTCAGGTCAGTGCTGGAGCTCCTGCAGGCCCTGGAGCACACAGAGGCTCTGCAGTGCCTCAGCCTGTCAGGTCAGTGCTGGAGCTCATGGAGCTCCTGCAGGCCCTGGAGCACACAGAGGCTCTGCAGTGCCTCAGCCTGTCAGGTCAGTGCTGGGTTGTGGTACAGGTTCTTCCCTCAGGCATTCTCTGTTAGGAAGATGTCCTCTTCTGCTGTCCTTGTACCAGTGGGTCTGCTTTGGGTCACACTGTAACAAGATCTGGGATGGTTGAGGTTAGGGAAATAACTGGATGGCACCAAACCAGTGTCAGAATTTCCCTCGTGCTCCTTCCTGCCAGTTCACATCTGAAGTGGGAATTTTCACCTTGCGTGTGGGCAACAGGAAACCCCAGCACTGAAACCACAGTGTGTTGTAAGCTCTGACTCCTTTGATCCGTCCTCAGGCTGATGCCTGACAGCTGAATGTCTGACAGCCATATAACAAATAGGAGCTGTGCATACACAGCACAGACTCATTGTTTCCCCAATCTATTTAATGACAGAAACTCTGCTCAAAGAACAGCTTAACTGCAAGTGTCAGTAGTGGGATTGTTGTTGTTAACAACCTTCCTGTGTGTACATTCTTCTTTAAAGCAATCCAGATTGTTGTGCAGCCAGACTCGCAGTCAGTGCTCCCTGGACAGATGGTCAAGCTGTCTTGTTGGGCAACAGGACACCCGTTTGTGCATTACCAGTGGTTCAAGCAGGAGAAAGAGGTAATAGTTGATACAAATACAGGGGGTTAATGGTGGAAATAGTAGGGAATGATTTGGCATGATACCTTTTTAAAGGCTTACTTGGAATGAGAGATTGCTTTATATACTAATAAAAGTGTAAGAAATGCTGCATAACAGCCCTATCAATATGTAAAATAAGGTGGTTCCTATATTCAGACCATCCTTGGAGGCTAATCTGGGCATTGAAATAAGCATTCCAGGTTTGATCCAGGTTTAGGTTAAACCTCCTCCTTGGTGCCCCTGTCTTCAGGTTCCCAATGGCAACTCTCCAGAGCTGGTGTTTAACCCAGTGACTGTGAATGACTCTGGCTTCTACATCTGCCGAGTGAACAGTGAGTCCTCCTTCGTGTTCAGTCGCTGGGCACACCTGCAAGTCTGTCGTCTGCAGGGGACACCTGATGGTGAGTGTGTGGTGGAAGTTGTCCTCCCACTGCTTAGAGGGACTAGGGTCCCTGTTGTCTTGCACAGACGGGAAATAGGCCTGATTAAAGCCACATACAACCCAATGCACTCGTCACAACTTCATATAACCAGCCCAGCTAACACTGAAGGCAGAGCAACAGGGTACTGAAATAAAGCTGTGAGAGGGAGAAACACCTGAGTTAAACTGAGTGTATCAATGGTCAGCTAACAGTCAGTGTAACCTGCCTGCAAAGCCCTAGTAATTGAACTGCACTGTGTAAGTCCATAGGAATTCATGGCTTGAAGACATTGTGGGTTTTCTGGTGTGTGTATTCTTTGTTGTTTGCTTTACAGAATGCATTGACTGACTCCTGCACTTTATAAACTCCCTCATTAAACAGCCTGGACTTGCTAGCCTGAAGATGCATGAGCCAGAGCTCAAGTGCAGTGCCTCAGGCTGCACAGAGTACTTACTTCATCTCTTGTCATGAGTCAAAGGTGTTTTCTACTTGCATCCCACATAGACAAATGACTCATGTCAGGAAAAGAGACAGAGAGAGCTGTTGTTGTGGTACAAGATACAAAGCTAGTGCAGTGTCACTGGGGTGACCTGTTCACATCTTCTGCTTCTCCTGCTTCTGCTCCAGGCTCTGCTCAGTTAGAACCCTGCAGGTTTAGGTGTTGCTGCTTGCACCAGGAAGCTGAGGTGGATAACCTTGTAATGACAGCTTCCAGAGAGCCCCTGAGGAAAACCAGCAGTGTATTGTTCCACACTTGGGGCAGTTCTGGAGCCTGAAGGGCAGCAGGTATCCACACCTAGAGCCTTGCTTTATGTTCCATGCCTCTTGGCCAGCCAGGAACTATAGGGGCAGTGAGTTTTACTGTGTTTAGGCCTTGGTAATGGATGAAAGGATGAGGGGCTCCTTCCTGTAGTTTCCCCTCTTAGAGGGAGGCATGTAGTGCTTGCACTGAGTGAGCACTCTCCATCTCCTGGCCTGGGATTGCTGGTTTTCAGTTGGACTGGACAGTACTGACAGCACCACAGCTGTAAGTGATAACTGGGTATGGAATCTGCTATTTCAGCTGCTCACTCTCTGTCTTTCCCCTTTTTCTGCTCCCTTTTGGTTGCTTTCTTCTTTCAGATGCTCTTCCCTCCTCTCCTTTCATTGCTTTCTATTTGCTCCGTTCTGCCAAAGCTGTCTTGGGAGCTTGGGACCAGTGAGGCAGCCAGACCAGATCCTAAAAGATACAGGAACAAGCTGGCTAGTGTGTGTTGTGAGTGTACAACAGGATGTACCAGCAAGGGCCTGTGAATGGCAGGTAAGGGAGACAGAAACCATGTTATCTTTCAATCTGTTATCTTTCACTACCTGTAACTTTGGGGTTCCTGTCCTTAACCCTAATCCAGTTTGACTACAGCCTCTGGAACACAAGTTTATGATGCACCAAGCACCTCAGCTCCTGGCAGAACAGAGATGCTTGGATCACTGCCTCCCTTTATTTCACTGTCCTCTGTCTGTCAGTCACAGATAGCTCTGATGACACAGTGTGTGTCTGCACACGTAGTGTCACAGCAGACATGAGTGACCTTGCAGCTGAGAGGAAAGATCACTGGTGTGACCTTACAAGTGGGGCTGGGCTTGCTGGAGAGTGTGTCACTTAACGGGTACGTGGATACCACACATCTCAGTGCAGATGGATGTCCTCAAGATGAATTCTGTCATGTATAGAGACTTGCAGCACAGCAGCTGGGTGGATCTTCAGTGCATTTAAGGTGTTCTGAGTAGCTTTTGTTCCCCAGGACATTCCTGTTTGGGTCATGGCAGTGGCTGATGTTTTATCATACTCCTCAGGGATAAGTAGCTGAATTTCACTGCTATTAAACCAGGCTGTTGGTGTTACAGGAAGATGTGACCTTACATCATCAATTCCCATTACCCTGTGTGGTGTCTCACCCTCTCTTTCCTGTTGTCTTCCCTCTTTCTTCACTTCTTAAGGGAGCTTAGCTGCTTTGCCTGGGAACAAGCTGCACATCTGTGTTCAGCCTCAGGCCCAGAGCCTGGCAGTGGGGGATGCTTTGGTGCTGGAGTGTGCAGCTGTTGGAGCCCCCATTCCTCAGTACCAGTGGTTCAGAAATGGATTCCCCTTGGCAAATGGGAGCAAAAGTGTCTATATGGTAAGTTCCTGGGGGCCAGCCCTGGGGGACGGGTGCATAACCACTTAACTTACACATAAAGCTTCCTTGAAGGAAACAGGTTAATGCATAGCCTGGTTACCTGTTGTGGGTGTGCTCAGTGGAAGCTCTTAGTCCCTTCCTATAGTGTTCTGAGGTGCATGGTTTTAATCCTGAGCATGTTCCAGGTGGTAGTCATGGGGTTTAAGGTTCTAGTGTGCTCTGGATTGCTGGGACATGACACAGATCAGTATCAGTAGAGTGAAACCCCTGCAGAGCACTCTGATTCCTATGAGCTCTTGCATTCAGTGCATCCCAAGGCACTGAGGTGCATTGCTAGGAGGCATGTGCTGTCCTGCCCACTGAGGAATGAGGCTGTCAGCAGGGCTGGCTTAGGTCAGGCTTTGCTTTTAGGTTTCACCCTTTCTTGCAAGTGGGATTAAGTGAAACTGAGACAGGAATTGTGGGGTCTGGTGGGATGACTGACAATGCTTGTGCAGGTCACTTACGTGGATGTGGAGCATCAAGGGACATACTGGTGTCATGTGTTCAATGAGCAGGGAGAGGAGGACAGCAACAAGATAGAAGTTGTCATAGGTAAGGAGTTTCTGTGGTTGATACTTGTTACCTGTATCAGTTCCTTCCCTAAGCCTATAAACCCTTGTTGGAGGTGCACATTGTGTTACACTGAGTCCTTCAGCAGGGAGGGCAGGTGAGGTTATCCACAGCAGCAGAACAAGTGGATATAACATGATTTAGTGTGGATATAAGATGATTTAGCGTGGATATAACATGATTTAGTGTGGATATAACATGACTTAGTGTGGATATAACATGATTTAGTGTGGATATAACATGATTTAGTGTGGATATAACATGATTTAGTGTGGATATAACATGATTTAGTGTGGATATAACATGATTTAGTGTGGATATAACATGATTTAGTGTGGATATAACATGGTTTAGTGTGGATATAACATGATTTAGTGTGGATATAACATGATTTAGTGTGGATATAACATGATTTAGTGTGAGTGCATGTATGAGAAGCTCAGAGTGACTTTGTGTGCTCACTCTCCCAACTGAGAGCAATTGTCTTCCAATTCTTCCCCCTTGAACCCAAGGAAGGAAAGCTATGGCAGTGGAGTGCTCAGAAGGTAAATACATCTTCAGCTGGGAACAGGTTGTAAGACAAATGATGGGGATGATGGCATGTTGGTGAAGAGCATGCGTGGGTGAAGGGCTTCAGTCTGTTTGGAATCACTGATGCAGTGTTCCCTCTGCATGTGCTTCTCTTCTTGCCTGAACACCCTGATCCAGAGCACATGGATGAAAACCAACTGCTTGCTTCTTCTGCTGTATAGAGCTTAGTGTATTGGTGTAGGGTTTTCTCTTCTCTGCATGTGGAGTAATCATGTGAAAGCTTTAGATTTGCAGAAAGGTCCTTTGGCTTCTGTTAATAATCACATTTTTACTCATGAAATAACTGGTTCTTGTTGTTTAAACTGGTGTTACTGGTGTGTTTCTTCACAGAAGACCTCAGTGATCTTCAGAAACCAGGTGAGTGATGAGCTTGGGAAAGAGGGGGAAGGAAAGCAGGTAAAACCCCAGCAGAACAGAAAGAAAGAGCATTTTCTTGCCTTAAACAGGTAATGTATGAGGCACAGCAGTGCCAATAGCCTGTGGCTGTACAGGACGTGCAGTTCATGTCTGACACTACAGCTATGACTGTAGTTACTGATCTGCTCTCCCCATCTCTTTCAAGCAGAGCTGCAAGAACAGGCAGATCACAGACCTGTTGGTAAGTAGTTTGTAATGAACATACATGTTTCACACCTAGGAAACAGCTTTTGCTTCAGAACGTGGCTTCTTCTGCCACTGCTAGTGACATACTGGTGAATAACACACACATAGCTGCAGGGAGAGAGACTTGTGTGTATTCTTATAGCCTTTTCTAATGCCTGTCTGCCCTTTCAGGAGTAAAACGTGGTGAGGGCACCAGTATTTTTAGTGACTCAGTGGAGTGTCTACAACTTCTGATCTGCTTCAGTTTAGTGTTTCAGATTCCTCTGGCCAGGGCCTGAGCCAGCATGTTCCTCCCTTACTCTGAATACTTGGCCAGTTGGAGGCAGTGGTATTGGGGTGGGGTGATGGAGAGGACTGGGAGGCAGTGTGCTGAGGGGATGTGTCCCTGCAGGCTCAGCTCTTCCTCAGCAGGGATGCTTTGGTGCTGAGCTGGAGCTCATAAAGATGGATGGATAACATGTATGGTGGGAAGAGTTGCTGGGTTTCATTGGATGGTAGATTCCAGTGTGCTGGAGCATTGTCATGTTCCTCAGTGTGAGAGGAGTGTGAGTGAACAGAAGCCTTAACAAACAGGGGAAAGACTTTACTTGTGACCTGTAAATGGTTCCACCTCATTGTACCGTGTTTGAGAGAGGTGGGACATGGGAGATGGGATGTGAAAGTCGTGCTTTGTGTGGGGTGGGTTCTTGTCTGTGTTTGAAGAAGGAAATGTGAGGGTTTGGGGGAGGTTTAGTGGCCATCAGAGCTCTCATGGGTAAGAAACATCTCCTTGCATGGGGCTGTGCTTTAAAATCATATAGAATAGTTGTGCCTGAAGTGAGCAACTTCAGTTTAAAGGAGTTGAATCCATGGAACATATCAACCTGATGTGGTTTGGGTTTTGCTTTCCCTCTGCAGCAACAGACAAGGTGGCTCTGTTGATAGGGAACATGAGCTACTGGAACCATCCCCAGCTCAAGGCTCCCATGGTGGATGTCTATGAGCTGACCAACCTGCTGAGGCAGCTGGATTTCAAAGTGGTTTCCTTGCTGGATCTCACTGAGCCCGAGATGAGGAATGCAGTGGATGAGTTTCTGCTCCTCTTGGACAAAGGAGTGTATGGTAAGAACATGGGGTATCCCTCAGAAGCAGGTCAGGGGGTTGCTGCTGGAGCCCTCCACTCACCCCTGCCATTCTGGGGAGTGCTGCTCTGCTCTCAGGCCTCACTGTGTAAAGAACAGGCAGAGGGAGGTTTTCCTTTGCCTTTACAGTGAGCTGGACTCAATACCAGGTGTGTGAGGGGGGGAGAACAGGACATCTGTTAACCCTCTTCTTTGTGCCAAGGGCTGAGGTGAATCCTTGCTGTGATTACAGCCTGGCAAGCACAGACTTATCCATAATGCCCTGACAGGGAGTGTGCAAACCTGGATGTCTGCTTCACAAAGCACACTGAGGAGGAATTGGGTTATATGTAAATGATGGTGCACAAATAAAAGATGATTTATGGTGTTTTTGGTGGGCACAGCTCCAGACAGAAGAGGCACAGGGGCTGCTTCTGGTTAGTGCCTGTTACACCTATTCCTGATGCTTGATGTGACATTGTCATTCCTGCTGACTGCCAGGAAAGTGGCATTCAGATAAGTGTTCCAGAACACACCAAGTGATGATGGTTTTTGCCTCTGATGCCTCAGTTTATGTTGCCCTAAAGGCAGAGAGCAATAAATACTGTATTCCACAAAGGGTAAAAGCACAGACCCCTCTATTGAAGGGCTAAAAATAGCTGTTAGGCTGCCTTAAGAGAGAGGCAGATACCACTTGGATGCTGACGTCTGTGGGGAACCTGACCCTACTTAAGACCATGGTGTCGAAGTGTCTAATGAGTTCCTCCAAACATGTTTACTGTGCTTGCCTTGGCTATGCAGAGATTATTTCTGGTCTTGAGCTCAGCAGCTTAACTGTTGCAGGTACTCATCAGATGAGCACAGCTCAGTCACCTGCCAAGGGTATGCAAGGAGTGTGGTGCCTGTTTCTGAGCTGTTTCTGTTCAGTGAGGAAATACTCCTGATTTATCTTAGAGGCTTATGTCCTACAGTCAGTTCAACACTAATCTGACATAGACTTGATCTGTAGACTAAAATACAGCCTTGATTTGGGTCCAGATCCAAGCTCTGTGGAAATCACATTTGTTTCCTGTTAACTTAGGGCCTGACATCCCTCACACACTTGGGCTTAACTTGACTTTTAACTCTCTTGAACTTACCTGGTCTCAGGTCACCATTTGAACCTTGTAAATAGCCCAATAGTACATTTGTTTGTTCAGGTTATTCACAGTCAGACTGGTTTGGGTTGGAAGGGACCTTAAAGCTCATCCAGTTCCAATAGGGACACCTTCCACCAGACCAGGTTGTTCCAAGCCCCATCCACCCTTGAACACCTCCAGGTAATGATGTGCATTCAGTTCTGTGCCCTTTAAAAACCTGACTTACCTGAATAACACCCTGCTTGGAGCAGCTTGAATGATGTTAGTCTCCCTCAGACACATATGCATGAAGTGTTTGACATGCTAAAAGTCCAATGTACTCCTGAGCTGTGTGTTTAGTCATGTGTGTTTTGACTTCAGGTCTGTTATACTATGCTGGCCATGGCTATGAAAACTATGGGAACAGCTTCATGGTTCCTATTGATGCCCCAAACCCCTATCGCTCAGCAAACTGCCTGTGTGTGCAGAACATCCTCAAACGGATGCAGGAGAAGGAGACAGGACTCAATGTGTTCCTGCTGGATATGTGTCGGAAGAGGTACAGTCCCATCATGCTGACACTGGGGGCTTCTAAAAGCTGAAGGAACTGCTTCAGTTGCACTTGGAATCCCTCCTCACTCAGCACTTGTGGTCCCTGAGGGATGTTCAGCAAGAGGAAACTGCTGCAGCTTCCATGTTCTCATGTTCTAAACCTCATTGCTAATGAAATGCCAGTGCCCCAATTCACCTTCCCAGTCTGCTGTGGAAGTGTGGCTGCTTCAGCCTTATGTTATCCTGTGGTTGTGGGGGGAAAACCCAAAACCCCAATACAATGAAGAGCTCCTGTAGGTTTTGTTACAGCCTAAACTGCCTGGTTGTCAGAAATCACTTTGGAAGCCATTGTAGCCAAACTTGGTCAGTGCAGCCTCATCTGGGTGGTGTGTGGTACCTGACTGTGTCTGCACGTTGTCTCCATGAGGATCTCTGTGTGTTAGCAGCCAGGATTCACTGTAGGACTGTAGGACAGAAGTGCTGTTGTGAACTCTGCTGGTTGGTGTTAGAATAACTGCAGTGTGCTCCATTGTATTGTCATCTCCTGCCATCTATTGCAGGAACGAGTACGACGACACGATCCTCATCTTGGATGCTCTGAAGGTTACAGCCAACATTGTCTTTGGATATGCCACGTAAGGAACTCTCTCTGCTGCTGTGCCCCAGAGGTTTGAAGCCACAAGTGATTGTACAGCTGATCTGCCACAGGAAAACACCAACTGTGGTGTTATAGACCACTCATTTATATCCCTGTCTGTGGCTTTGCCTTTCCTTCTGTCTTTGAATCATGCCACAGTCTGACTGTGGAAATGCATATGTAATGATTCCCAGTGCAGATCCAGGGTGACACCAGTGCCTTCAGCAAGCCAGGAATGGCTGGGCAGGCTTCCTGATCATGGTTTCTTGTAGGAGTTCTCTACTCATCTAGGTAGTTTGACATCAGTCTATGCTCTGATTGTAAGTGAATTCTGCTCACCATGTGTTGCTTGCAGATGGACATGCAGAGCAGGTTTCAAACTGGGGGTTTCTTCCCCCATTGCCAACATAACCACTCCTGTAGTCCTCATGCAGATGTTCCAGTGCTTGCCCTTGTCTGACCCTGCTGATCTCACAGGTGCCAGGGAGCAGAAGCTTTTGAGATCCAGCAGTCAGGCTTGGCCAACGGGATCTTCATGAAGTTCCTGAAGGATCGCTTGCTGGAGGACAAGAAGATCACTGTGCTGCTCGATGAGGTGGCAGAAGGTGAGCTCCAGCCTCCTGCACTCTGCAGTTACAACAGCTTCTGTGCTCAAGTGTGAGCTCTTTGTTAAACCAGCAGCTGTTGTCAGCACATTAACAAAGCTCATGATGTTATAAAGGGATTTGAGCTTCTTTAATGCTGATCAATGTTATCCTCTGCTTTTTAGTGAACCTTCTTTGTTCCCAGTGTCCTTCTGCATTTAGATTTAAATTGCCCATCCATTAAAATCACTTTTAGTGTCCAGTCACTTCCATTTAAACAACCGAGTCCTACCTACCAAAGAGTGATGGTGATCAAAGGTACAAGTGCACTGTAAAGGGCAATGCAGTGTGTTAATGTGCCTGCTTCTTGTGTAGCTGATGGGAGAAGTGCTGAGGAGAAAACTGTTGAGGGGAAATGTGTTGGTCTGTGCAAACCTGTGCTCAAAGCATGGAGTAGCTGCAGCGTTAACAAAGCTGTGTGTGTAAGGCTCTGGTCTTTGTGGGTGATGTTCTGCTGTGGGTTCCCTGCAATCCCATCATCTTAGCATCATGTATAATGTAATGTATATACTGTATAATGTATATACTACATCCTTAGTCTTTATCCCACGTTCTCCTTGTCAGCCTGTTCAAAGCAGGAGTAAAGTCCAACTGCCTCTTGCTTTGTGCCAGGCTGATGTCCCATGCTGGAGATGTCCTGTGTGCCCTATTGCTTATCTCACCCTTGAACTCAGTGCAGAGACAGATGTCTCTGTCAGGCAGTGTGACCACCACTGCTGTCACCATGACCAGATACTGGGGGTTGGGAGAGCACTGGTGCCATTTGGAAACGCTCCAGAGGAGGGTTCACAGTCAGTGCTCCATGTAAAGAGCCTTCCTGTGCGTGGTCAGTGCTTGCTGGTGATGCTGCTTGTGCTTGGTGCCTTTGGTACAAGGTCCTTTGCAGTACCTCAGTCCCCTTCCTGTAGCAGTGCATGGGGTTATTCCTGCCCAGGCACAGGATGGTGTTGGATCCATGAGGTTCCTCTGCCCTGTTCTCCACCTGTCAGGTCCCTCTGATGGCAGCACAATGCTCTGGTGTCACCAGGTCCTTAGTGCTGATGTTCAATAACCAATATTGACCCCAGCATCACGGAATAGGTTGGGAGGGACCTTAAACCCCCATAAATACCCTGCTTGCCTCCAGAGCTTCAGGAATCCTCTCCAATGGGGTTATTCACATGCTTGGAATGAGTCACTTCAACCAGGACCTCACTGAATCAGAGCTGGGATGCTGCTGGGGCTGCCTTTGAAGAGCACATTGAGTAGGACACATACAGATCCTCTGCAGGCACCTGCACGCTGCTTTGTCCTGAAGGGATGAATAGCTGAGCAATGAATGCCTCTAGAACATGTGTTTGTGGCTGTGCTGACACTGACATAACCACAGCAGCGTGTTCAGTTGGAGTTCAGTGTGTTCAGTTGGGGTTCAGTGTGTTCAGTTGGGGTTCAGTGTGTTCAGTTGGGGTTCAGTGTGTTCAGTTGGGGTTCAGTGTGTTCAGTTGGAGTTCAGTGTGTTCAGTTGGGGTTCAGTGTGTTCAGTTGGGGTTCAGTGTGTTCAGTTGGGGCTCAGTGTGTTCCCTTTGAAACAAACCATGTCCATCTCCTTTCAGACATGGGCAAGTGCCACCTAACCAAAGGCAAGCAGGCTCTGGAGATCCGCAGCAGTCTGTCTGAGAAGAGGGCCCTGACTGATCCCATCCAACAGGCTGGATCCTCTGCAGAGACCCAGGCCCGGAACCTCCAGTGGGCCAAGGCTCATGGTATGGGGCAGCCTGCAGAGCTGTGGTTTGTTTAAGCCAGGCATAGGACAGAGGTCCATAGGAGGGCAGCAGGAGGAGGTCTGCACTTTGAAACCCGTCCTAAATAGAGAACACCCAGGTTGAGTTCTGTGTTATTCACTTGCAGAGCTTCCAGAAAGCAGGTACCTGGAGTTCAAGTGTGGGGTTCAGATCCAGTTGGGCTTCGCAGCCGAGTTCTCCAATGTCATGATCATCTACACCCGGATAGTGAAGCAGCCACCTGAGGTCGTGGTTTGCAGAGCCTACGTTACAGACTTTGCACTGGTGAGTGCTCCCTCCTGCTGCCCTGGGATCCCCCCCCCTGCTCTGTCCATGTCAAACTGCATCTGTTCTCCCCTGCACAAGGACCTGGATGTGGATCCTAAAGAGGCCAACAGAGGAACTCCTGAGGAAACTGGAAGCTATTTGGTCTCCAAGGACCTTCCCAAGCACTGCCTCTACACCAGGCTCAGCTCACTGCAGAAGCTGAGGGTCAGTATAGATAACTCATCAGTGCCTGTGCAGTCCTGACACTTGTACCAAGCACTTGGTATTCCCTAGGCCTTTGGCAAGGTGATTTGTTCTGTGAGGATCATCTGTTCCTGTGCCTGTAGTACAAGAACATGATCCAAAACAGAGCAGCATCTTCCATCTCCTTCCATTACAGCTTGTGCTCTTGGGCATGAGGTTCTCCTCAGGACACTGTTGAGTTTGTGTCTGTGTCATGAACACCTTTGCTGGTGTTTCACCCATTGCTTTTGGCAGCTGCTGCCATCAAAGGGCCTCTATAACTAAACCCTATCAGGAGACCCAAAAGAGGCCCTCAGGAAACAGGTCTTGCCCAATCCATGTCTGTAGCTCCTACAAAGGTTACTCTCCTCCACACAAGACTGTGCTGCTCAAGGTGTTTCTGTGTTGTCTGTCTGAAGAAGAGCTGTAACTTTCTCCCCTCCTTCCTTTTGCAGGAGCACTTGGTCTTCACCGTCTGCCTGCACTATGAGTACCCAGGAACAGAGTATACAATGGATGAGAGGAAGGAAGTTAACGTTGGGAAGCCCCTGATTGCTAAGCTGAGCCTTCATCAGGGGTTCAGAGCCAGCAGCTGCCTCCAGACCTGTTGTCTGGCCCAGAATCATTTTCCTCATCACATGGAATCGAGTCCAGTGGCAAGTGAATACTTCATCCCTGGCCACTGCCAGCCCAGTTCCTGCCCAGGCATCTGCCTTCCACACCAGGTGTGCTCAGGCAGCACCAGACAACCAGAGGCCTGTGCCTGCAATGGGATATTGGCTTCCAGGCATGAAGCAGGGAACTACCGACCCCCTGTGGAGGAGAGTAATGTCCCAGTGGAGACCACTGATGATACTGTTGAACTGGAATCCCTCCTCTCTGACAAGCTCAGGGTCTCTAAGCAGCAGTGTCTGTGATGTGACATGGGAAAGGGGTTTCCATGTCACCTGAGATTAGCATGACTAAAACTCCATGAGCCCCAGGATGATAAATGTGCCTTTGAGCCTCACTTGTTCAGTATCATGGGTTACTTGCATCCTCACATAAGGTTTTGTGTGTTCATACCTGTTTTAGCAGCCTCCTGACACATACTGTAAATGAACTGAGCAGAGGAGGCTCTTACAGAGGGTGAAGACATCATGGTTTCATATTCCAGTGTTAAGAACATGTCTCCTTCAAGCCTCAGTTTGTTTCCTTCCTCGTGTATGTATTAGGATCAGTCACTGCCATTCCAGCCCCTTGGATGCAGCTCTGCTGTGTTCTCCTCTGCCATGCTCAGAGTGGCAGGAGCTGACAGATGGATGCAGAGCTGTGCAAGGGAACCAGACCTGAGCTGAGCTGCTTGTCTTTGAGGGAGCCAAGCACAGGTGCATGTGGTGCATTGTCCTTGTAGGATAATGTCTGTAGGTAAGACCCTGAAGATGGTTTTTCAGGTTGTGGAAGGACACTTGAGTGCAGGTGTGAGGAGAGAGCCTGTTACAGCACGTGAAGCATGGGACAGGTAATGACACAGCAAGGCAGGAGGGAGGCTGAGAGGGACTAGGCCAGGTGAGTGAAACTGAGGTTCTTTAGGGCTGCTGCTTCTGGGCACAGTGGGGACTTAAAGCTGACACCAACCCCTGCTCAGGTTTGGGCACCTCCAGAGGAAGCTGATCCTCTATGGGAGGCAGGTGACCTCCATATGGGGCTTTGATGGGCAAGGGAATGGAGAGACCCAGGCTGGGCTGAGCTGCTGCAGAGTCCATTGGTCTCTGTCAGTCCTGCTCAACCAAACTGCTTTACAGACCCAGGTTACATGGTCTGGTCAGAACAGGTTTGTTGATGCTTACATCATTCACTGCAAGTGTTGATGTTCAGGGTTTAGGTACATGGATATTAATGTAGGTACATCCAGAGGGACAGCAGTGCTCAAAGTAACCTGCCAAGAGCTGCAGTTTGGTTGTCTCCTGGAGTAGTGAAGTATTGAGGACTGGAAGGTACCTGTGCATGAAGTGTCCTGGGACTCACAACTGGTGAGTTACAGCTTGACCCATGGTCTGGTCCTGTAATGTTCAGCTACACTTTGTCACAGTTCCTGTTGTGTATGAAACTCATTGTGTAATAAACTGTTGTTCACAAAACAGTGTATCTTGGGTTGAACACGTGTACACCTTCTGAACACAGGGGAATCATCTCCATCCCCTCATGGAGGTGGCCAAAGGAGCCTCTGTTTCCAGCTTCCTGGGGAATGTGGCCAGAGAAAGACTCACTGACCCCTGTGTGTGCTGCTCTGTTTGCAGGTGTGTGAGCTGTCTCCTGCAGGATAGAGCTACCAGCAGCAGCAGCAGCAGCTGGGTCAGTGCTACCAGGGAGCTCCAGCACCCTGCAGTAGTTCTGAGGATGCACAGCCCCATCAGCATAGGTAGGAACTGATGAACCTTGGAGGATCTGGGCTGGAAGGGTTTGGGTTGGAAGGGACCTTAAGGCTCCTCCAGTTCCAGCCTCTGCCACAGGCAGGGACACCTTCCCCTGCACCAGGGTGCTCAGAGCTCCTTGGTAAGAGCATAGGAAAGAAAGAGGAAATCCTCCCAGACTGGAGCCAGCACCAGACACAGCTCTGCCTGTGGCAGCTGTGGGGTGAACACGTCACCATTCTGAGAGGGAATGGGATGGAAAGGGGTTTCCTTACTGCATCACTGCCTTTAGGAGCTGCTGTCATCATTGGGGTTGGTTCTCCAGGCTAGTAAGGAAAGCCTCATCTCCCATCGCTGCTGCAGGCACTATGGAGGGCAGGATGCTCTGTGGTACCCAGCAGGAAGTGCCTGGGACTTCCCCATCCGCTCCTGAGGCAGCAGCAGAGGCAGCTCCCACCTCACATGCCTCAGCTGAAGTCAGTGGCTGAAGCAAAGGCCTTTGGTGCTCCAGGGCTGGAACAGCTCCCAGATGTTTCCTGGGCTCTTCCCTTGGTGGGTAGCACTCATTGCACCTCTGTCTGTGCATCAGGCAGCCTGGAGCAGCCATCGGCCCAGCTCTGCAGAGCTCAAACTGCTCAGCTCAACTGGTGCTGAGGGCTCCAGGCTTCTGCTCTGTTCACCCATCACCTCCATGCCTGTCAGCTCCCGTGCTCCCCAGCCACAGGGCTCTGCACCCAAAGCCACAGGGATGCTTTGCTGGTCTGAGGTTTTGCAGCAGGTTACACTGGGAGACACCTGCTGATCCCTGCTCTCCTGTGTCACTGGCACCATCCTGCCTGGAACACAGCACCCCCCTTTCCTCTATGGGAACTCTGTGCCCCATGTGGTGTTGGCTCTCACCCAAAAGGAACAGCCCTCCCTTCTCTAACGTTATCTCCTCTTAGCCTCATTCATTACAGCACTTACTGCTGTAGCCTCCGTGCTGGTCCCAGCTCTAATGAAGCTCATATATAATATCTGCCTTGAGAAAGCCATTAGTGACATGTGCTCCTGAGTCACCAGTGACAGCAGCTTCTCACACAGGCAGATGGTGGCTCCCTCAGAAGTGTTCTCAGCCTCCCAGTCCTGCCCTGCCTGAGCACTGCTGACAAGGTAGGAGCATCTGTTGGTGTCATCCTGCCCGTTAGACTCCATCTGCTGCTGGAGGGTTTGGGATACACAGGGTACGAAAGGTACAATGGGAACGTTGCTGTGTCACCCACTGGAGCTGGTTTATGTAACCCTATTGTCGGCAGCCCTAAGCAGCAACAAGGGATGTGAGTGGGATGATGTGCAGTGGTTGTGCTCCCCAGGCTGTTCTCTGCATCACGCAGTGCAAATGTACCTGTTTGCCTTGTGTGAAGCCTCTTTCTTGCCCATTGGGCTCGTGGAGTTGTTATGGCCCCACTGATGTGGGGCAGGAGGCAGTGGGGAAGGAGGCACAGTGAGGGTCAGGCTGGGATGGAGCTGCAGATATGGAGCCCATAGCACAGCAGGTGCTGGGGGAGCAGTGGGAGCACTGTCCCCAAGGCAGAGGTGTCCTGGAGGAGATACCGGGATCAATGGGATACAATGGGATACAATGGGATACAATGGGATGCTCAGGATGTGGCTGTAATCAACCCGAGCAGCCTGTTGAGCACAATGTAATCAGGCCTGCAGGTGAGAGCCACCATTGTCACCAGTGACAGCAGCGATGATGGTTTGCAGCCATCTGCACTGGGTCTATGGGGAGGGGAGCAGCTGGGGGGGAGCTGGGGCCCACCTCACATCCCATAGGGTATTCCCTATGTCAGGAGGGAACCTTCCATGTGTGCTCTGTGTCTGCTGCTCACTGAGGCTCACACAGTGGGAAGAGCAGATGGGCCAAGAGTGAGGGGGCAAGAGGGGCCATGGTCAGGGTGTGCTCCTGCCACTGACAACTGACCCCACACAGGCTGTGTCAGTCTGTCCAAAATGAAGTGTCCGTCTGTCCAAATGAGGTCTGTGCTGCAAATGTAACTGCTCCTCTTGCCTGGTCTGTAGGGTTCCAGCCCTGAGGAGGTGTCTGCTACAGCTCCCTCGGCTGAGTAAACCCTGAGTAACGGCTGAGCCTGGACACTGGATCCATCCTGGGCTCTGCCCTCCTGCTCCCATGGAAGTGCAGGTGAGCACCCAGGGCTGCAGTAGCTGCTGACAGCACCATCTGCAACAGGCTCATTCACAGCCCTCATCACATACACCCTGATGAATAGTGCACAGATGAGGCTGTATGGAGAAGGGAAGGAGCCCGAGCAGCAGGGACAGAGCAGGCACCCTGCAACAGAGCAGGTATCCTTCAGCATCCCAGGCTGCTGAGCCCTGTTCCACTGGATGTAATCACACATGTTAATCCTCATGTGTTCTGCTCTTTTCCTGCCCTCCTCTTAGCCCTGACAGACACATGCTCTTCAAACCAGTTACAACAGGGAGAAGGGGCCAAGGAAGCTAATTCCCTGCCCACCACACTGGGCACCAGGTTGTAAGTACATAGTGAGACCTCTCTCATCAGCCCAGAGCTGACACTTGAAGGCCTAGGGGTTAGAATACGTGGGCTGCACATGTTCCTATCACTTGTTACTGGTAACTCCAGGCTCCTCCTGAGCTGTTTGGCAGCCCCAGTGCAGACCAGAGCCACATGCAGGCATGAGATAGGGTTTAATGCACCCCAAAGAAGGGTTTGGCAAAGGGCAGATTAACTCCAGGCCTTTGCAGTGAGGATTCAGTGATTTTAACCCCTTGGCCATGGATCAGAGCTCAGGAGCCTCCCAGATGGTCACATCCAGCACCTGCAGAGCACACTGTGTGACAAGCTCAATGTGCTGCTGGGCCAGGAGATGTCTTAACCTTGGGATCCAGAACACAATGGGAGGCTTATGTTAATAACCAGGAGAGCAAACTGGGGGTGTTTGCCAAGGAGCTCTCAGCAACAGAAGCCTCTGCAAAGGGAGGTTGTGCTGTAGGATGGGGTGTTCACACTGTTTCAGTACAGGGGTTAAAGGCTCATTGCACTCTGACCAGTTCAAGTATCCTACAAGAGGAAACAGGCTCTGCTCTGGTGTTTATGCTGGTGCAGCAGCTCCAGCACATCTCAGCTGCCCTGGTCAAACTGGTTGTTAACTGGGAAGAGTCGTCACAGACACAATGGCCTCATTCTAACTGCACTGGCAGGATGAGCCCCAGGCTCCAGCAGGATGAGCCCCAGGCTCCAGCAGGATGAGCCCCAGGCTCCAGCAGGATGAGCCCCAGGCTGGCACAGGATGAGTTCCAGGCTCACACAGGATGAGTTCCATGGCCCTTCTGTTACATTAAACCCAGTGCAGGACATGAATCTGTTTATTGTATCAATGCATCAAATCAATGTGTTCTATTCAAACCTATGGACTTCCCAGGCTCACTCCCTGCCCGGCTGGACCCGGAGCAGTTCACTGTGGGTCTGGGGGTCAGAACCAGCTGGGATGTGTACATGGGATGTCCCAGTGTGAGCAGCAGGAGCTCCCCATGCACTGCTGGGAGCTCAGGCCCTGCTGCAGCCTCCTGCCATGGGGGCTGTGCTGGGGATGCTGCTGAGGCCTTTGGGACCTCACTGCCGCGGAAGAGGTGGTCACAAACCAGCCTTGTTTCAACCAGAATCTGTAGTTATTGACTGTAGTTATTGTCTGTAGTTATTGTCTGTAGTTGTTGTCTGTGTTGTCAGTAAAACCCAGGCCTCGAGGCCAGCCCTGATCCGGGTGTTGTGTGTTCACAGCCTCTCATGCTCTCCAGTGCAGTGGTTCCCACAGACCCACACCCGCTGCCCCTTGCACATGTTCTATGGCACAAAGGCAGCTCCAGGACCCGTGTCCCTCCGTTAACCGCAGGCTGCTGCCGGTGGACGGGCCCTGCTCTGCCCGCAGCGCTCGGCTGCAGACGGGGCCTGGGCTCCCTGGGGGCGGCTCCGTCCCTGCCCCTGCACCGGGCTCAGGCCGGGACTCAGGCCGGGCTCAGAGCAGGGCTCAGGCCGGGCCCGCACCGGGGCTCAAACCGGGGCTCAGGCCGGGCTCAGTGGGGATCCCCCCCCGGCTGACGGAGGCCTCGGCCTGGCCGCAGTGCTCAGCGCCGGCTCCGGCTCCGCATCCACAGCAGCACTGCCCGAGGCAGCCCCCTCTGTTCCACCGCTCCCGGCCAGGCCCAGGCCGCAGGTGTGTGTGTGTGCTCGGTTGTGCTCGGGCTCCGGTACCGGTCACGGCTCCAGTACCGGTCCCAGCCCCTTGTCCGCCGGGGCCTCGGGGGCACCGGTCGGGCAGGGCCGGGGCCGGGTCCGCGGGTGGGGGGGGCGGCGGCAGCGGAAGAGCTCCGGGGATGGGGGGATGCGGGAGCCGGAGCCGAGCGGGCTCCGCAGGGAGCGGGGGGTGAAGGTTGTACCGAGGCCTGTGCTCCGGTTCCAGAGCCCGAGCGGAGCAGGATGCGGCCTGGAGCCTAGCGGGGACCGGTCACCGCCGGGACCGGGGCCGGTGAGTAACGGAGCGGGGAGCACGAGGGTCGGGCTGGGCCTGCGGGAAGGCCCCGGCGGGCAGAGGAGGAGCAGGGATCGGAGCGGGGATCGGAGCGGCTGCACCGGCAGAGGTGGGAGCAGGGCCGGGAGCGGAGGACCCGAGCACGGGGAGGGGGCAGCGGAGCCCTGCGGTACCGGCTGCGGTACCGGCTGCGGTGCCTGCGGTGGCTCCGGTACCGGCTGCCGTACCCGGCTGCGGTGTCTGCGGTGCCTGCAGTACCCAATGGGCGCCGTGCGGCAGGGACGTTGGGAGCTCCCGCAGCCGCTCCGGGCTCCGCACCCCCGATGCCGTCGGAGCAGCCCCCGGGCCGGGAGGGGACCGTGTGCGGCCGCCCCGGGGGCAGCGGAGCCGCGGCCGCCCCTGCCCTGCGCTGGCTCCGGCCCTTTGTTCGCTCCGGACGGGCTCGCACACGGCTCAGCCGTGGCCGGTGAGTGGGGAGCAGGGCCGGGAGCTGTGGGGCAGCCGTGGGGCAGCCGTGGGGCAGCCGTGGGGCCGGGGGGGGCGCAGGGACAGCGCCATTGCAGGGACTCGCTGGCAGCTCCGCCAGGGTTGCCATAGCTTTTATGTAGGGTGACCAGAACCGGCTGGAACTGGTTTGAGGCGGATCAGCTCCTGAACACAATGCAGTCACTGAGCTGCTACAGTGGGAGAGCTTCCTCCCGTCATGGCAGCCAAAAGCAGAGGAGCTTGCAGACAGACACCATCCCAACCCAGTATGTGAATGCACACTGTAGACACACAGCACTGGTATGTGGCTAACCATAGAGGGTTCTGGATGTTTGCAGTAACTGAGGTGACTTGGGCTGTTCGTGCTTAAGGAACGGGCAAGAGCTGAGATGTGTGACCCTGATTCAAATCCTTGTGCTTTGCAAGGGTGGGACACTGGTTGTGCACCGAATAAACCGGCTGCAATGACCTGGAATTGTGGCGATGCTTGTGCCTGAGGAATGCTGTTTGCATGCTGGTTTCTTTGCTGTGAGGCTGGGGGGTCGGGGGTGCTGTGGCTGTAAGGCCAGGAGGAAGCCGTGCATTGTGCAGCAGGCTGCAGAGGGGCTGGGAGCCATACTGCTTTCCTGTTGTCTCTTTCTTTCCTTGTAGGCCTATTGACTGGGGCTGCCTTTAACCCTTTCATATTGCAGAGGTCATGCGGCAGGCACTGAGCAGTGGCTAAATACCTTTCAGAGGTCAAGGTTCAGCAGGTGAGCGGTGCTGTTTGGGTGTGAATGAAGGTACATGTATGTGCCAGGTGAAGCTGCACACGTCAGTAAGGAGGTGACTGTTTAAGTGTTACTGAAGAAATGCTATTAACGTCCTCCAGCTTTAACGGGATTAAAGCTGTTATTTATTTGTAAGACCTACTGATATCTTGGGCTGGATACAGTGTTTGAACTGCAATGTCTTGTCTGCAGCTGTGTGTTTGTGTAACAATGTGGGGCAGGAACAGGCCTCTGAGTGACAGTCAGACACTGCGGAGCACATGGCACTGAACTGTTACAGCACTCACTATGTGCTCTCTGGTTGTTTCAAGGTTGCTTCTTTGGCCAAAGTCTGGCTTCTGAGTTCAGGTCTTGAGTGTTAAATCTGTGCTTAATATAGCTCCATAGCAAAGTACCCGTATGAAGGGAAGGGGATGATGGTGTTTCTAAGCTGCTGGAACCAGGAGGGCTTTGGGAAGCTGCATTCAGGGGGTGATGGAGCTGCAGCCGGTTATTAGCTGCATGACTGATAACGTTGTGCAGTGATGACATGAGCCTGGAAGCGGCTGGGCAGGGCAGCAGCTCCTGGGGTGGCTGCTTCTCACTCAGAGCAGGGGGTAATGGAGAGGGGACTTTTCCCCCTCTCACCTGACAAATAGATGTGTGCTTAGACTGGAACCGGTTTGGGTCTTGTGGAAGCTGAAGGCTTCAGAGAGGGGAGAGGGAAGCAGCAGTGATGAATCTGGCAAGGGGAAGAACAAAGGCTCTTAGGGCTTACATTGGAACACTAACGTTCTGCCTTGGGGATTCTCTGCTAGAGCTGTTACCTCCTAGAACAGGAAACCAGCAGCTCTAGCATCTGAACCAGGATGGTTTTCAGAGCCCTCCCCAGCCCTGCCTGTGCTGGCTCCAAGCAGGATCAATATGGAGGCAACCCCCTGGAAATGCTCTGTCCTGGTGGGAAGTGAGGGTCTTGGCTTGGAAGCCTTGAGAGGCTGTAGATGTGGGTAAGCTGTGGGAGGCTGGCGACAGGCTGGGTGCCTGCACCAGGGACTGACAATACCAGGGAACCTCTTCCTATCTGACTGCAGCAGATTACGTAAGGTATGGAGATATTAACTGTGGCAGAGTGAAAAGAGCATGCTGATGTTCAGCCTGGAGTGATGGTGGGCTGGGGTTTAGTGCAGCTGCAATGGGGTGTGATGGGGCAGTAAATAGCTTGTGTGGTGAGCACAATGCTGCCCAGATCACTGTGCTGATTTCTGTGCCTCTTGCTCAGAAGAGGGATGCAGAGGTTCTGTATTTGCCTGCAGACATCTGTGGCAGAATGATGCTTGCAAACCTGAATCCTTGTTGCATGATAGGAATAGTGTCTGTTGCTGATGCTGATGCTGATGCATGTGTCAGCTACAATTCCTATGCTCCATGAGAGCACCTTTTGGGTTGACTTTTCTTTCTAAGCAGTGTTAAAATGTAAGTCCTTGAGATGTGAGGTGTGTACCTGTTGTGACTGGGGTTTGAGCATGAGCTGTACCCTCATTCTGAGCAAGGAGCTTTGCAGTGGAGAGCTTTCTGCAGGCTGTCAGATGAGCAACCCGCATAGATGCTGGAGCCTGCAGTGGTGCTGGTGAGTGCCCTTTGTTTGGTCTCATGGTGTTTGTAAATGCTCTTCACCAGGAGGGTCTGATTTGCACCAGTTCCAGAGGAAGATGCTGCTCTCTGCATCAGCAGCCCTGATCTCTGCATTGAGCCTGTCTCAGGGAGCTCATCTTGGGAAGAAGGGGGAGGATTTCTCAAGCTCTTTGGAATGAATTATCTAACTTTGCTTTACTTGCAAGTATTGATGTGTGTTAGAATGTAAATATGTGCACAGGTTGTGGGGGGTGTATGTTTAACAGGAAAACAAAACACCCTAATGTTTTAGGGCCTGTTTGTTGCTGGTGGTGCAGGGGAGGGCCCTGCCTGCCTTGAGTGCTCTTACCATGACTGTCTGTGGCTGCTTCGTGCTGGTTCTGAGCAAGAATAGCCACCCACTTAACCAAAGTCCATGAAAGGAAACAGGCAGGAAGCAAATGCTCTTTAGAATGTGATTCACATTGGTGTTAAATTGGGAATCTCAGTGTTTCATTCGTTACTGTTGTACATCTGAATTATTCATGCATTACTGTGCTGCCCATTTAAAGCATCATCATTGGTTTTAACTAGATTGCAACAGGAAGGGGTTGGGGATTTACCTGCTTGTCATGAGTTCATGGCTGTGTTAGGAAGAACCAGGAAGTTGTGAGGCCCAAAACCATAACCGGATCTCTTGCCAAGTACAGGTTGTCTTCATTCGGGCAGCTGTGGATAGAGCTGGTCAGTTCAGCCCCATGTGCTGTGGGTCTTGCTGGTGCTGACCCTGCTTTGAGCAGAGACGTTGGAGGTCAGAGGTCCCTGTTGTCAGGTTCTGTGGATGCCTGTTGGAAACCTCTGGCTTGGAGTCCCCTTTTCTTCCTAAGGCAGATAGACAAGGTGGTTAATGTTGAAATAACAGATATAAAACAGCCTGTACTAAGCCAAGATAAGGACTGGCATGACCATAGTGATCCTTGCATGGTCAATGAGGCCTTTATCCTACAGAATCAAAATGCTCTGTTATGAAGGGAATCCCTATTATCCCTGGAAGCAGGAATCTGAGTTGTACACCAGTAACCAGCTGTGGGAGCTTTGATAAGGGGAAGGGAACCTGTATGTCCTGTGAACATGACAGACATTGCTGACTGTGGTTAAAGTGGCCTCATGCATATCCTGGTGCCTGCTGAGCATTGGAACCGCAGCAGGTTGTGATTTGATGTGGTTCTCATTTCCTGAGGCAGGTTTGGGGGTTGCAGGAGCAGATTTCTGCTGTCTGTCCTTCACATAGGAGCTGTCAAAGCAAATAATCAAGAGTATTAGTCAGTCCTCATTACTAATATAGCTCAAATAACTAATGAACTGCTCCTAAGCTGTGTATTAGGCTCCTGTTTGCCTAATGCTTGGATATATGTTACTGTAATTCTCATTTAATCACTTAAGTCTTCTCTACCTGATGAGATTTCTTGGCATAACAATACAGAAACTTCATTTACAACTGCTTTTATGCTGGTTAAGCCTCCCTCTGTAGGCATTTTGTTCCTATGTTACTTAGGAATCCATACTCCTGTTGGGAAGTGCTTAGTGAGTTACCAGAATTCAGTCCTGGAACAGTGTGTCTAACTGGGAACCTACCAGTGTAACTGTAGCAGTTGTTGGCTACCAGACATAGCAGACACTGAAAGGTGGTGGCTCAGGGATTGTGTTTTCACAGCCCTGAAAGAACAGTGGGAAATGCCTGTAACAAGTGGCTTCTGTAGGAGAGCAGGATGTGAGAATGGTCTCTGGGACCCTGATAACAGGACAGAAGCTCCTGGATACATCACATCTTACAGATGTTTTCCTCTCTGTGCTGGATATCAGCCTCCTAAAGGCTTTGAGTACAGCCTTAGGCTTCCCAGCTAAAGGCCCCAACAGGCTGACAACAATTTAACTGTTCCTCATGGTGTAGCATCCAGTTCCTGCCCTGTTTGCTGCTGTCAGTGGAGTTCCCATGGACTGGGTCTTGGTTTGATGTGATTACCCAAGTGAGTGCTTCACTGGAATGTGTTACAGATGGGCTGGAGGACAAGGGCTCAGTGGGAAAAGGCAGGCAGTGAACAGTGGAAACCTGGACCCTTTCCTCCTGCTGTTCAGAAGTGTATCCAGAGCCTGCTGGGGTTAGGAATGAAAACTGGAAGCAGTTCTGGTTGGGACAAAGACTTGGGGTCTTGCAGGTTGTTCCTTCACGTCTGATTGTGTTGTTCAGGCTGAGGAATGTGTCCTGGACTGCACCTTGTGGGCTGTTTGTTGGTTCAGTGCTGAAGACCATCTTAGTGCCAGCCCTGTGATGTTGGCTCCTCCACCTCTGGGTGTCTCTGCAGACACTGAGCTTTGCTCTCAGCACTTTCCAAAGCAGCTCCAGCTCCTGGATAATGGCCATTTCCAAGGGAACCAGGAACTTGCCTCATTTCCTGCTCTGGAGTGTTTGCAGACATCATGTTGGCCCAGAGGACTTAGCTAACAGCTTGTCTGGCAGGCAGGGGATGAGTTGATTCTGATCCTGGATAAAAGGTGAAGTTTCATCCCTAAGGACAGGAGTTAGGGAAAGGTTTTCAGAGGAAGAAAAGGGAGGAATGTAACTCCAGCAGCCACACTGTGGCAGCTGTGATGGAAACATAGTTTATATACTGCACCTTCAAATGATACACTTCATAAGGGCAGCAATAATTCTGGGTGCCCATGGAGAAGAAACCATCCCATTCTCATGCTCTGTTGGAGCACAGGAGTTGTTCCTTCTGCAGACACCTAACAGGCACCTGCAGCTTCACACTGTGTGCTCCCTGAGGATGGATTTATGCTCCCAGCTCTGCAAGCCTCTCGGTTCCCAGTGTAGCATTAGCCTGAGCTGCTCAGAAGAGGACGAATGTAGCTCCTCTGCCATGCTCTTACACTCTATGTCATCCAGGTACATCTAAGTGGGCCTTTACTTCATACACTGCTCTTGCTAAAGGTTAATTAAACTCCAGTGTATGTAATTAGAGGGAGGTTTAGACTAGGAAGACTTTCTAGTACTTTTTGAGTGTGTATTGTAACTAAAGACACCTATGGACAGATGTACAGTCAGTGCAAATAACCAGTGTCTCAAACCATGAAACACTGTGTCAGTTGTGTGGTTTTACATGGATCTGATAGGCTTTGGTCCCTGGAATCTCTTCCATCTCATTCCCACAGGAACTTGGTGATTTTGCTGTCTGTAAGACAGGGAAAATTGTGGCTAACTGCAATAAATAACATTGGAGGTTGTGGAATCTGTTATGGGAGGTCTATGGGTAGGTGAGACCTGTCAGGAGTAGTGTGCAGGTCCTTCACTGGAGCTGCTGCAAGAAAGCACTGTAAGACACTGCAGAGTTCTTGTCAAGCCATTTAACTGACAGAACAGAGTGCAACAGTCTTAAGCTGTTAGTAGAAACATACCTGTTACCATCTTTAGTCCTGAGACTGATAACACAGATGTTAAGGAGACTTAGGAGGAATTGTGCCTCATGTTACTGTCCTGGAAATCTGGGTATCTTCCTGTAGTCATTGTGGATGTAGAGAGGCAGGAACAAGTCATTGAAGAGAAATCTGTGCTAGAATGCAATGACTGGGTTAGAGTCTGAAGTCAGGGGCAGACTGTAGCTGTGCTCTAATGTGACTGTGCACTGGCACTGGAACACTGTTCTGGGATGTATCACTTCTGACAGTATTACTTCAGAGGTGAAATAACACCTTTTTGCATGGCATACGTGGGCATATGCTGATCTGATGCAAGCCTGTGCTATAAGAGCTTCACGTACTGAGGTGATGACTTTCTGCTTGTTTTACAGATCTGCTTACAATCAAATACATGACCATGGGGGATATGAAGACCCCAGATTTTGATGACCTTCTTGCAGCCTTTGACATTCCAGACATGGTTGATCCAAAAGCAGCTATTGAATCTGGCCATGATGACCACGAAAGCCACATCAAACAGAATGCTCACACAGATGAAGATGCTCATGCCCCATCATCATCAGACGTTGGTGTGAGTGTCATTGTGAAGAACGTGCGCACCATTGATTCTTCTGAAGGAGTGGACAAGGACGGGCACCATTCCACAGGCAATGGCTTGCACAATGGCTTCCTAAGCTCATCGGCTCTTGACAGCTACAGCAAAGATGAAGGGAAGTCACTTAAAGATGATGGGTCAGCTGCTGAGACCACACTCAAGGATTCAGCTTTTAACCAGTTTAGCCCCATATCAAGTGCTGAAGAATTTGATGATGATGAGAAGATCGAGGTGGATGACCCCCCGGACAAAGAGGAGATGCGGGCGAGCTTCAGAGCTAACGTCCTGGCAGGGTCTATATCCCAGCAGGAATATGACAAACTAAAGGCACTTGGAGGGGAGAACTTGATGAAATCTGGAATCTCAGTTTCAGGTAGTCTAGATAAAAGTAAAGTTGCCAAACGAGAGGCAGAGACAAACTCCATGAACTTAAGTGTCTATGAGCCCTTTAAAGCTCGCAAAGCAGAGGACAAACTGCTGAAGGACAGTCCTGAGAAGCTGCTTGAGAACAGGGCACTCGATGGGAAACTGGGGGCTGAGAAAGGTGAAACGAATCTCGGCAGCATTGCACAGTCCAAAGCAAAGTCATCAGCAAAGCTCTCTTCGTGCATTGCTGCCATTGCAGCCCTGAGTGCTAAGAAGGCAGCTACAGATCCCACTAAGGATTTACAGTCTAATTCAGGAGAATCTTCTCCTCTACCTAAGGACATGAGTGAGAGTCCCAGGGCTGTGGAGAAATCACCTGAATCCCAGAGCCTCATTGATGGTGCTAAGAAGCCATCCCTGAAACCCCCTGACAGCCCCAGGAGTGTGTCCAGTGAGAACAGCAGCAAAGGTTCTCCCTCTTCTCCTGCAGGCTCCACACCAGCAATCCCCAAGGTTCGCATCAAAACCATCAAGACTTCTTCAGGGGAGATCAAGAGAACTGTTACCCGAGTGTTGCCAGAGCTTGAGCTGGACTCTGGCAAGAAGGCAGAGCAGACTGCTCCCATGGTCACTTCCATGGCATCGCTGCTGTCCTCGCCAAGCTCTGCTGCTGTGCTCTCCTCCCCTCCCAGGGCTCCTCTCCAGTCCACGGTTGTTACCAATGCAGTTGGATCTGCAGAGCTCGCACCAAAACAGGTCACTATCAAACCTGTGGCTACTGCCTTTCTGCCTGTCTCAGCAGTTAAAACAGCAGGTTCTCAAGTGATTAACTTGAAGCTTGCTAACAACACCACCGTGAAAGCCACTGTCATATCTGCTGCCTCGGTGCAGAGCGCCAGCAGCGCCATCATCAAAGCTGCCAATGCCATCCAGCAGCAGACTGTTGTGGTGCCAGCATCGAGCCTGGCCAGTGCCAAACTCGTGCCAAAGACAGTGCATCTTGCCAACCTTAACCTCCTGCCTCAAGGTGCCCAGAGCACCTCTGAACTCCGCCAAGTGCTAACGAAACCTCAGCAGCAGATAAAACAGGCAATCATCTCTGCAGCAGCCTCACAGCCATCCAAGAAGGTGTCTCGGGTGCAGGTGGTGTCATCCCTACAGAGTTCTGTTGTGGAAGCCTTCAACAAGGTGCTCAGTAGTGTGAACCCCGTCCCAGTTTACATCCCAAACCTGAGCCCCCCTGCCAGCGCCGGGATAACGTTACCAACGCGAGGTTACAAGTGTCTGGAGTGTGGGGACTCCTTTGCCCTGGAGAAGAGCCTGACCCAGCACTACGACAGGCGGAGCGTGCGGATCGAGGTGACCTGTAACCACTGCACTAAGAACTTGGTCTTCTACAACAAGTGCAGCCTCCTCTCGCACGCCCGTGGCCACAAGGAGAAGGGAGTTGTGATGCAGTGTTCCCACCTCATCCTAAAACCGGTCCCAGCAGATCAGATGATAGCATCTCCTTCAAGCAATACAGCTGCATCCATGCTTCAGAGCCCGGGGGGGGTCAGCACGCACGCGGTCACCAAGGTCCAGCCTGGCTTAACGGGGACGGTGATCTCGGCCCCAGCAAGCACACCTGTCATCCCAGCCATGCCCCTGGATGAAGACCCCTCCAAACTCTGTAGACATAGTCTAAAGTGTTTGGAGTGCAGTGAAGTTTTCCAAGATGAGACATCTCTTGCAACTCATTTCCAGCAGGCTGCAGACACGAGTGGACAAGTAGAGTATCATACGTTTACATTCCCATGTTTCGCCTCTAAGCCTAGGAGACTTCGGATATGGGTTTACTTTGATTTAGCTGTTATTTATCTGAACCTCCGTGATTAAATGATAATGAAAACCACCCAACACCCTTGCAAGCACTTACATAGTGAATGTCAACACTGTTTAAGTAAGAGCTTCCTTAGATTTTTTCTTAGGCTCTGAAGTCTAATACTGACCCTGTCTAGTTTTGCTGACACTCAGCATTAGCTTTCTTGCAGCTGAATGTTATCATACTGGTCCTTACTAAGGGGGTTTGATGATCTTTTCCTGTGCTTTGGAATGTGAGCATCCTGTGGAATCCACTTAATTGGCACCCTCACTAAGAGCCCATCTCTTCAATCTGAGTGATCAAGTGATTCAGTCTCCATTTGTCTCCAGTTTGTACTGGTTTCATCCACCCCATGGCTGAGCCAGGCACTCCTCTTGCCTCCAGGGACAGTGAATAAATGGCACACAGACTCCTTTGACAGGAGATGCATGCTGTCTCCTCAGGTCCCTCTCCACCAGTGACATGGGGTTCACTCACATGCATCTCTTGCTGTGTGCCCATTTGTTCCTTTGTGTTGGCTCTCCTCTTACAGTCACAAATGAGCCAAACTTCCAAACCACCTTCAAATTAGTCTGTGGCCTAATGTGAAAGAGACACCTCATTCAATAAACACTAATACAATCAGTGTGCGATGGATTCTGTAATGCTACAGGAGCTGAGCTTGTTTGTTCAATGATACACTTGGGTTTCTGTTGGGGTGTGCCAATTAAACAGGATTCTGGTGTGTCTCAAAGCATTCACCTGAGCTTGGTGTGGCAGCTTCTTGCTGTGTGGAAGCTGCAGACCTGCAGACATGCTCAGATAGGGACAGGAATGTCCCAGGTGTATTCCTGGGAACTGCACAGCAATTGTAAGTGCTGCAGTTAGGGAAAAACCCCCTTGTTATAGGAGCATATAGAGGTTCCTGCCAGAATCTGTTCAGTAAACCTCAGAGCTGTTCTCTGGCCATGAGGCAGTTGCACTGCACCCACCACTACAGCTAGAGTAGACAGATTTAAGTGTGGAAGTCATCTTGACTGTGTGGATTATGTGGCTCCTTTACTGCCTGGGCTGAAATCACCTGGATTCCCAGTGAAGTGTGATAGGAGTGAATTTCTGCTTGTAAGATACTACAGATGTGCCTGCCTCCAGTGAGTTTAGTTAAGCTTCTTGTTGGAAAGGAGTTAGCAGGATGTGTTCTGTCCTTAGGTCTGGCTGCAGTTGTGAACAGTGTCTAATGGCTGACTGTATGTTCTGCAGTAGCTCGTGTCAGTAACAGGTTTTTAGCTTTGCTGGTACTTACTGGTCTTAGATGTCTCTTCTGTGATAGGTCAGTTAGGTGTGATACACTCCAGTAGTCTCCATGAAAACTCTGCTCTTCTTGGTCCTATAAAATCAAGCAATTAGGCATTAGGTAAAGCAAGAGGATGAGAGACAGCATAGGTTGGGAGCGTGAGGTAAGGATAGAAAGGAAACACTAGGGAAGAGCAAAGTGATGGACTCACTTTCTGTGGGGCTTTTTTGGTAGGAGCAGGTGAACTGAACAGGTTTGTAGAAAGCCCTTTTGCCCTTCCCTGGTGCTTTTGCCCTGTTGCTGTTGCCCTGCTAGCTGCTGTTTGTCTTGGTGACTTACTACAGCAGAACAACTGAGATTGTCCAAGTACGAGTGCAGTTAGGGGGAAAGGTGAGTGTGGGTACACAGGGGCTGCTGGTCAGGGAGGAACTGATGCAGGAACAAGGCCTGAACCTTGGCTTCCTAGGCTGTGATTGCCAGGTTTAAATCACAGAACAAAAACGCCTTGTTGCTGCAAAGCACTGGGGTAAAAGAAGCTGTTTTCCTCTGGTTCCATTTTCAAAGAACACTTAATAAATGTAGTTGTAAATGTTCCTTATTGAAATACCCTCTTCAGAACTGTTGTTCTTAGTCCTTTTCATGGATCAACCAGCAGGTTTCAGTTCTGTGGGGTTTCATGTTGTGTTTCATTACCTACCTTAGCACTGCAGCTCTGGTGGAACACCCAGCACAGGAACTGTTGAACTGCTCCCACTTCTGTTTTCCTCCCTTGGAAAACACTCCTTGGCACCAGCTTTCTGTTAAGGGCAGAAGATGGGGAAGGTAGATGAGGTTGATACTTTGACTTAGGAAGGAAGAATCAAGGCAAACATTTGGGTTTTGCAAACATGTACTAGGGGAAAGTTGTTCCTTGCAGCTTCCTGTTCCTTTAGTGCCCCCTCATTGCTCTGGAAATGGAAACTGCAGCCTGGTTGATGCTTGCAGTGAGCCTCAGCACTTACTTCTTGTTCTTGAGCTCCTGCTGTGAGGGTAAAGTGCTTCTTTTAAACAGAGCCCTGGCAATTAAAACATGTTCCCTATAAAGTTGTTCCCTTTCTGTCGTATTTTACTGCCATGAATATTCCCGTTAAAGGGAATGGGAGCACCTCCTGACAGGTTTCCTGCCTGAATGAAACCTTCATCTGGGTTAAAAAGGAGCAAATCTGGGCTGGTTAATGTTAATGTTGGTTTCATTTACAGCTCTTAAGTGGGACCTGCACAGCTCAGTTCCCTTCATGCTCATGGCTCTTGTGCATCTTTCTCTCCCACCTCCACCATGTTTTCTTCTAACCCTTGTATTTCTCTGGGACCCTGACTTCAGATGCAGGCAGGTGATGATTTGGTTTGGTGTGGGTTGCAATGAGGACTGGAAGTTAAGGCCCTCTTAAGCCCAAAACACAACGGGAAGCAAACCTGCTGCCTTTCCCTCTAGATGCTTCTTGTTCTGCTGTTGCCAGCTGGAATGAGACATTTTACTGTATCAAAGTACCAAACCAGTGGCCTTAACAAACAGCACAGAGGCTCCAGTGAGGGAGACAGTTCAAAGCCCTGCAGAGTTAGTTAGGCAAAGCCTTCCCAGGGGTAGTAAATGTACCTGTGCTACCTGCTGGCTGGCAGCAGTGCTGATACTGAACCTGACTGTGAGTAATGGTAGCTTGTCTTTGCTTAACTGCCTCAGGACATTGGGATGGAGGCTGCGTTCACAAAGTGAACCATGCAGAAACACACTTCTTGCCCATGTGCCTGACCACAACATGCTCTATGTTAACATTCCTGCTTCAAATGACTCCTAAAACAAGAGTCCAAGCATGTGCATGCAGCCTCAAACAGAAAGCATTCAGATGATGTGATTCTGGGAAGGAGTAAGAATGGGGTGCACAGGTGAACAAGACCAAGCAGTAATACTGGAAACTGCTAAAGCAATCGAGATCTAGACTTCAGTATTAAAGAGTATTGTGCAATAAAGACCATGGAGGCTTTTCCCTTCCATCTCTGGAGTTAGTGTCTCCTCTTGACTGAATGGATGGGTTAGTTTTTCCTGGCAGGGTTGCTAGTACTGGTAAGTCAGACTCCTGTGAAAGCTGTTAGTAACTGTTCCTTCTGCAGTGATAGATTCTGCTGTTACATGGTCTGGATCTTCGTGGGTTTAAGAGGGATTTAAATGAGTCACCTGAACTGGGAGGTTTTCAGTAAGAAACTTCTGCCATAGCAAAGGGTTTTCTCCTGGTTGTTGCTTTCAGGGTTTCTTCCTGCCTGGGTTAGTGAATCATCTCTGCAGATCTTGTTCTGTTCTCTGTTCCTGCCTGACACAGTCCCATGTTAAATAACACCTGTATCCTGAAGGAGTCGGGTTTGTTTCAATGTGCTTAAGTCACTTGTGTGAGTCACAAGTCCCAGGTCATAAATAATAATATTATTAGAACCTTACAAAGTAAAATCTTCTAAAGTTGAGTTAAAGTCTGACTGTGCAAAGGCCTTTTTGTACTTGCCTTGGAGAGCAGGAGTGTTTCTGTTGGTCAGTGAAGCAGCTTCCATAAGCAAAGCACAGCTCTGGATTTAGGGATGTATTCCTGTAAATGGAACTTTTACAGGTTTGGGCCTTTGTGCCCTGCAGTGATGGGAAGAACTCTGTGTTCCATCCCCAAAGCACCCAGAGAGTGTCAGTGTTTGGGCAGATGGTCAGCATGCAGCAGGTTTCCATCATGCCCCATGCAGATGTTGTACATTCTGCAATCAGCTGTGCACGTTCTGCCTGGCAATAGTCCATTTAGTGGCATTATGGCTGTTGCCATAAGGATTCCTCAGGAGCAGGGATGGGAGGAGTGAAGCCAGTGTATGTGGTGCTCTGGTTTGTACTTGGTGCTGCACTGAACTGAAGCCATAAGGTTTGATGCTGGAGTTGTGCTGAGGCCCTTTGCACTGTTAAGTACCTAAACCAACAGGCACCTCCCATGGTCAGTGGTACCTGGAGAGCTCTGTTGTGCCAGAATGGCTCAGGATGCCAAGGTGTCAGGGTGTGCCAGCTCTGTCCCTCCAGGAGAGCCTGTACTTACACCTGCCTGTGGTTCACATCCCAGGCATAACCTTTAACCTTGTATTTGCTGTATTACAGTGTGTGACACAAGACGTGTGTAGCTGAAGCAAACCTTTTGTTTCATCTATTTTGGTTTATCGTTTAGAAGACATGCAATATCTGCCAGATGCTGCTTCCTAACCAGTGCAGTTTTGCATCACACCAGAGAATTCATCAGCATAAATCTCCATACACGTGTCCTGAATGTGGAGCAATCTGCAGATCTGTCCACTTCCAGACTCATGTCACTAAGAACTGCCTGCATTATACCCGAAGAGTTGGTTTTCGGTCAGTATAATGATTCCTTTTGTTGTCAATTTATGTCTAATTTCTGCTTCTAAAAGTGATTTTCCATTTTCATAAGCACTGTTTGTAGAATGCAGCTTCATGGGGTTGAGGTTGTCACGGCAACAATGCTATTAGTCCTCCAGAGCTTGGAGTAAATGCCACATTAGGATCCTGCTTGGTTTGGGGCATCCACTTCTGTATGCTATTAAATCAGAATATTAGCTAATCTCGTCCCTCATCACATGTCAGACTCAGGGCTTCACAGCAGAGAATTCAGATGTATTCTCCTCATTTCAGGTCCTTAGAAAGGCTTTGTGAGTTTTCTGGAAGACACTGAAGTTTAGGTTGTTCTCTCTGGTAGAACAGTGGTTTTCAGTCTTGAGAGCCAGAAGTTACTGTGGAGATGCTGATGGGTACACTGCACCTCTCTGGTTGCTCTCCTTCCTATGGGAGGTCAAGGTTCCTCACCTCCACACTGCTTGAAGTGACCTTTCTCATTCAAGCAGCCTGGCCCTTTGGTTCTTCTTTGTCACTCTTATGTTTTCCACTGAGAAAGGGGCTCAGAGACATTCCATGGGGATGTTCAGTTTGGCAAGGCTTGAAAACCTGGTTTATGTGAGGAGCTCTCACACTGCATGGCAGCACTGCTGACACCTTCCCACCTCAGCCTGCTGATGGAGAAGGGTGACCTACAGTCAGGTGCCACAGGTTCCTTTGCTGGGGTGGCTGGGGAGGGAGCACATGGACTGCATTGGACCAGCATTGACAGGCTGCTTCCAGGCTGACTCCGTGGCCTGACCCAGCTCCCAGCTCTGTAGTTCTTTGGGTTCTCCCAAGCCACAGTCTGTCTTGTCCTCATTGCTTACATCTGCCTCCTCCACACACTCCCTGCTAGTCGGTGTCTCTAGTTCATACACAGAATCACCTCCAGGACTCCTGGCCTGTGCCAGCAACACCACAACACTCAAATCCTTCACTGGGAGCTGTAAACTGGCCAAGATGTGCCATCCACATCATGTCACACCAAGTCAGAACTTCTCTGTGTGGTGAGGCTGACCCCAGGGTACCAAGGCAAAGCTGGGAAGGTTAATGTCTTCATCCTTGGGCTCCTCAGCATCTCCTTATCCCCATGGAGCATTCACCTGTGGAACAGCATAACCTGCCTTTCCAAAGGAGTCCAGTCTGATTCCAGACATTCAGTTGTCAGAACAAACCTTTCAACCTAGAGTTTAATTGCATCCTTCCAAGGTGGAACAAGGAAGCTGTTACAGGCCTGGAAAGGAAGGTTGGTCCTTCAGAACTGCTGTAATACACAGTGGTGAATGCTGAGGACCGTTTATTGTGCCACATCACAAGAGAATAAAGCCCAAAGAGGGTGGGATGGGAAGGTGGTAAAGGCAACTCCGCTCTGTTGAGGTGATAGCACAGGGATAGACCTGTTGAGGATCTTGTACCACTCTATGTAAGTAGGGAAGATCTTAAGAAAGAAAAGGACCATTTACTTGAGGAATGCATTGGTGAGCAGAGACTAGCTAGATAGGAACTTAGTTAATGGCATTAAGCATGTAAATGTAGTGCTCAGACAAGAAAGGATAATGTTCATAACATCCAAAGGAATGAATGGGATTCTTGAATGCAATGTACATCTGTTTCCTGCTTCTTGCCATCACCAGAGCATTGAAATAGTACCAACAAACAATGGGAGGTTTACATGACAACAATACATGACCACCACCACCATAGATGCCCAAATGCAAATGCTGGGAGGGTAGAGAGCTGTGTTTAACCTGTAGGACTCTTCCTGCACAACCTGGTCACTAGGAATGTGTTCATGTGGGAGGTGGGTTTGTAAGGGCTGTTGCAGCACGTTCCAGGGCTTGGGAGCGTTGAGCACTGATGTGTGGCACTGCCAGGGGCTGCTGGGTTATGTGCTAACATTAACTCCATTTCTAACCATTTTGTTTTAGAATAGCTGCGGGAAGGTCACACGTTCTCAGCAGAGCACAAGTATGTGTCTGAAAGCTGTGTCCAGAGCTGCAATCGGAGACAACTGATCTGACTGTAGCCATTGGGTTCAGTTGTCCTGAGCTGAAATTACTCCTTGTTCTGCTTTTCAATCCAAGCTCTCATTTGATTACATGTACAGAGAATCATTACCAATGGCTTCATTTAATCGAAGGAGGGAGATGGTGGCAATGGTTCCTAAGCGGTGTTCCCTGTTGGTGGTAGCTGCTCTGGGGTGTACCTCTCACAGCCCTTTGCATGTCACAATGCCTTCTGTAAAACCGAATGTGCAGCGGATTGAAGCATTCCTTCCACAATCAATAGCCTATCCCTGTGTCTGTTTTGTTGTAACCCAGAACCCACGTTCTGACTGTATCTCTTGGATATTCAGATTGAACTGGGGAACTCTCTATTTCCTTACTTTGTGCTATGAAATCTGTTCATGTTGATTCTGACTGGCTGGTTTGAATGACAGCAGAACGTAGATTGATGCAGTTGTATATATGTGTTTATCTCTGGCACTTGCTTGCAAATCAGTGTTGATTCCGTTTCGTTCAGTACTGCTTTGGGCTAGGCTGAACTGACTCTTCTCCGCTCTCTTTGCAGCTGCCTGCATTGCAATGTTGTATACTCTGATGTGGCGGCCCTCAAGTCTCATATTCAAGGTTGTCACTGTGAAGTCTTTTACAAGTGTCCTATCTGTCCCATGGCATTTAAATCTGCTCCCAGCACACACTCCCATGCCTACACACAACACCCTGGTATCAAGATAGGCGAACCAAAGTAAGCAAAATTAATCTTCTACTGCACTTGCCTGCCTTTTAATACTGTCAAATTGCATTCTGTTGTGTGCCTGTGACCCTTACAAGCAGCAGTTTGTTGGGGGGGGTCTGTGTCATGATCTCAGGGGGGTGCAGGTTACTTGGTGAGGGTAATGACATAGCAATGGCAGTTCTGGAAGCAGTGGTGCTCAGAACAGCTGGTTGGAAGGGGGGGAAGAGATGGTTCTTGTTTCCTGTTGCATGCTCACAGACAGACACTGAGGGGAATGGGAATACTGGTCCTGTCAGTGCCATCAGTCATGGGCTGGTGTGGAAGTGGCAGCTGTGGTCCCTGGGCTGACCTCGGGTGATGCTCATGGGCTGTTCTGTGGCCAGGCAGCTGCTCCCTGCTCCAGTGGTGGTTTCCCTGCAGGGTCTGTTCTCTTCCTGTCCACTCCACTTTGTTTCAGGGAAGCTGTTGGGTTTGGGAGTGGGGAGTTTGCTTGTTGCTTCCTAAGGCAGTCGTGTCCCAAGGAGAGCAGCTCCAGTGTGGTACAAAGGGAAAGGTGCCAGCTTTAAACCTCCTCCAGCCTCACCTCTCAAATCACAACACATGCTATTCATAGAGCTGTTTATAGAGGCTTTTTTCCAATAGGTAACCTCATGTTCCTGGATTAAAGCAGAACTAATTCCACTTTGTAGGAAAGTTGTGCTTAAAGGGGGTTACTGAAATGTTAGCACAGGCACAGTTGGAACTCAGCTTCAGGGTCCTTGTTTTAAAGGCAGGTGCTGGTGCATGTGAAAGCTGGGCTCCACATCTCAGCCTCATGCCTTCTCCTTGCAGACCTTGTTCTGTCTCCTTTCTCCTCTGTTGCTACAAGTGCAGTACTGAGAGTAAAGTGCTTAACTCCATGTTGTGTCTCCAGTGCACAGAGCACACTGGTGCATCTTTCCTCATAGGGCAGAGGATTTCTTGGTGTGGGCTTGGATCTGCTGAGCTGTTTCTCAGCAGCTACTACTGTAGTGTAATAACACATCATAGAATCCATAGCTGAGTGTTCCTCTTCAAATTAGCCATTTTTAATCAAGATGCTGCCTTAAGTGCAGGTAGGATTTTCCCAGTGTTGGAGCTGTTTTCCTCCTTTTCACAGCCATGTCTAGGTAGTACCAACACCCAAGATGCTCTGTGATGAGGTCCCTTGATCTCCACTGCAGAAGGGTGCAGCAGCCTTCTGTGTTTGGCAGTGGGGAGCTCTTGAGCTGTCACTGAATGTATCAGGGTCTGACCTTGAACTGGAGCTCACACTTCACCTGCAGGCAGAGGTTGTTGGCTCTGCATGGCCATGGATGGGGGAATGATCCCATGAGCTCTGTCCCATGAGCAGGCAGAGGCCAGGCTGGCCCTGGGGGACTCATCAGTGCTGTTCCCAGGAAGGGGCCTCCTGGTAAATGGCTCCGTGCCTCCGGCAGTGACGGGAACTGTGCAGTTTCCAATCACATTACAAACGGTTGGTTCAGGACAGAGTCAGCCTGTGCTGGATGAGAAATGAAGTTTATGTGCAGGGATTCTCAGAGGGATGAAATCAGATCCATTTAATCCAGGGAAATGGCAGCTGTCTGCTTGGGAAGCTCTTTCCTGCAGCGTTCCCAGGAGGCTACATGGGGTTTAGGGGAAATCAAGGCTGGTGTGTGGCTCTCTTCTTCAGTCCGCAGTGTGACTGCATAGGAAGGGCACCAAGATAGTTCTTTTGGGGGATATTGGCTTTATGAAGCCAGGTTATGGATATGTACTATACTGCTGGTACAAAGGGTGTTCTCCCTCATTTTCTAGAGAAGAAGCTCCAGGAAGGACAAATCACATACTGTGGTGCAGAAGCTTTTGCATGCTAAGCATCTTTTGAGTGATGTGGAAGTGTGTTCCTGTGAGCTAGGATCTCTAGGTGTGCTAGGATAGTAAGGGAGTTTGTTACCTGGTGTTTGAAGTGAGAGGTGCATGGTTCCCCTGGTTGTTGCCTGTTGGACAGACACTTGGCAAGGTTCTACTAAAACACAGTGCATTTGAGCTCACTGATGATGTTGACAGGACTTTGTGATACACAGTTTTGACTGTCATACCATTTTCAGGGACTGTGCTCTTAGTGTCCAGTATCTACCTGGTTCTTTGTTAAGTATATCTAGTTCGAAAGCACTTTGAAGTGATGTTAATGGCTGCATTGCTTCACACAGTACCAACGTGTGAGCAGCTTCTGCTACAGTTTTAATTACAACATTGCTATCAAAAGGGACATGTATGTGTCTGTCAGAAGTCACGTATGCCCTGAGAGAGGAAGTTGTGGTTTTGGTGGTGTCTGCATTGCTTCCATAGGCAGATCCTTAAAGGCTTGTAAGTACAAACAGGGAAATAGCAGCCTGTGAGGTTTCAGCTGCAGAGCATGGACAGAGTCCAGGCTTGGCATTCAGGCAGTTCACAGACACATACACTGCCAAAACCACATTTAACTTGAGCTCTGTTACCAGGTGTGGGGCTCTGAGCAACCTGGGCTAGTAGAAGGTATCCCTGCCTGTGGCAGGGGGTTGGAACTGAGCTTTAAGGCCCCTTCCAACCCAAACCACTTGGATGCTGTGACTGTGATTGCATTAGTCACTCCCTTCAAACCTTTGCAACCTGAAACGGGTATATTGTCCTTCAACTATAACGTGAGTTCAGCAACTAAAGACATTCCAGAGTATCCTAAGCAGATGTTATGTATGTAACTGCACATGCTGTTGTTTTCTGGCTTTTTGCTTGCACTTTATAATGATTTTTTTCCCTTACTGATCCATATTTTGAATGTGGAAGATGTTTTGACTTAGTTTAATCTTAACCTTGAGGCAGTGTGAAATGATTGAAACCTGTCAGAGCTTAGCTGAGAAACAAGTTAACATCGTGCTTCTTGCAAGAGATCATCGTGACTGACACTGTTTATTGTACTTCTGTTTTTAGAATAATATATAAATGCTCTATGTGTGACACTGTGTTTACTCTACAACCTTTGCTCTATCGCCACTTTGATCAGCACATTGAAAACCAGAAGGTGTCTGTTTTCAAGTGTCCAGACTGTTCTCTTCTATATGCACAGAAACAGCTTATGATGGATCACATCAAGGTGTGTAGGCATCTTCTCTTGTTTCCTTCCAAGATACCATTTGTCATGCAATATATGCTGTGAGAAACTGCTGTAAAAAGGCAGAGTGCTGAAGGAGAGAGGTGGTGTTAACTCCAGGAGTCATCTGGGGATATTGTCCTCCAGTATTCAGATGTCATATTGCACATGCTCGTCAGTGTATCTGGGGTGTAAGCACTAACTCAGGTTTGCTAGATGAATGTTGCTTTGGGTGTACCAGGAATACCTCAGTGCATTGCATTCAACAGGTCATTTTATCAAAGTCATAACAGGGTGAAGTAGATTAACCTGATCCTAGTAGTACTGAGCCTTACTGACAGTATTCTCAGTAGGATTCCAGTTGTTAGTACCTCTGATGTTCAGAATTCCCTGGTTTCTTGCAGGGATGCAGAGGTTATTTGTGTGTGTGCCTCCCCATACAAACTGGAACACATGCAAGCTTTGGGATTTTCTCCTGAATGCCCTTAGCACTGAAGGAGATTCACTGTTACCCCTGCACGTGAGGTGTTCCTATCACAGTCCCCTGGCTGTACTCTGCTAGCTGTGCATTTGAATACTCTGAGCTGGTCTTAGAGCCAGTGCTTAACTTGAGGAGCTTCTTTGCTTCTGAACTAGTTCACATTTACTGTAAGAAACAGCTCCCATGCCAGGGATCTCAAATGGTCCCCATATTTGGCAATGCAAAGTCCTATCTTCTTGTATTGCTTCTGGTTTTAACAAAATAGGCAAATTCCCTGTATCACAGAGTGTGTCTTATTTATGTAATTGGCTTTCCTTGACTCAGGCATTAAGTATTCTTATATCTGTACCCACCTACATCTTTAAGACTGGAAAGCAACTACTGAGGACATGAAGTTAGGGTTGTTCAGCATCTCTCACTATAAAGTTATTCTCTGTTCCTTAGGATTTGGGCACTATTTAACTCTTGGCTTTAGTGTTCCATGCCAGTATTTGTACTTTACACACAGTGGGGTTTTAGCATTGTCCCTCAAATAAATGAGAGGATTGAAACATACACCTGCACTAACAGTATTCCTGCTGTTACTCAGAACTGTTGGATGTGTGTATAGCAGTATGGACAGCAGCAGCAGTTAAGGGGGATGCAATGAGCAGTAACGGGCTCGATAAGAACACAAAAGGGCTCAGGAGAGGGGGAGTGCCAGAGCTCAGCCTGGTACCAGACATAAGGCATCAGGGCAGAGAAGACCAGGCTGAAGGCAGAACAGAAAGGGATAAGCAAGCAGCCCAGGAGGAGGAAGATAACCTGGAGCTGTGTTTCTGGTTGGCAACATCTCCTTCTCTTGCTACAGAAACCTGTAAGAGCCAGTGAGTGAGTGGCTGGGCTGGAGGTGCAGCAGTCCCAGCTCTGTGGTCTGTGCTGTGGGCACTGGGACCCTGTGTTGTGCTTCAATACTTCTGTTTATTTTCAAGTAAGAAACTGAATTCCAACTACTGTGTGTAAAAGACACTTGGGAAGTTGAGCACTAACACTTCACATGCTGCAGGCTGAGCCTGGGGGATCTCAGGTGGCTGGAAGTGTAGGGAGCTTCCTCCTCCCTGCCCTGTGCCGCTTGCTGCTTGCCTGGTGCACTGGGATACCAAAGGCAGCCTCTTCCTCTACTACACAGCTTCACTTGGCCCTGGGTGCTTCACTTTTTAATAACATTTCTTCTGTTTAGCAAGTGTTAAATGGAAGAACATGTTCTGCAGATCAGGTTGATATTTGCTAGAGAGCTAGTGGGTAGTCCCAGGAGCCACAGGATATACAGAAGTACGTGATACTGAAGAATAGAGCTGGAGTATCAGATTTGTATTCTTACATTCTCAGAACCAAGAATGTACTGAATGGTTTTTGTTTCTGAGGGAAATAGTTAGGTTTGGAATGGCTTCTTACTCCTGCTTTACTTAACATGAAATGAAGAAGCCAGTGAGGAAGGATCACTGTGTCAGAGCTGCAGGGTGCTTGTCAGACACCCTTAGCTGTGCCCTGGCCTTGGGGACCACCTTTGGTTCGAAGGACCCTGAGTTAGGGTACTTACTAACCTGAGCATGGAGTAGGACAGGGCTCACCTCAGCATCAGCATAAAATAATACATCCTGACTGATAGACTTGTTTCATCTTTGCCTTTTCTTGTCCTATTTACCAATGTGCCCAGTCAAATGTGACAGTAAAACCTTTCCTTCTTGGAAATCTCTAGTCATGTAGTTTGAAATGAGGATGCTCAACTAATGTTAGGTAAGTAAAGTGAGAATTAAACTTAGCATAAAGGACTTGTTCAGCCCTTTTCCCTCCTTATGAAGCAGCAGTTTAAACTGAACCTACAAAGTCTGTTTTGTGTGTGTGTGAAAACATCTAGGCACGGAGAAAACCTCTCTTTAGCTACAGAGGCTGTACATTAGTGCTGGCTTATTTCTCTTTATGCCAAGCCTCTGACTTAGTCATGTTTAAGTTAAGAATATCACCTGACAGTAGTATGGCAAAGAAGTAAATGAGCTTTGGGTTCAGAGGGTCTTTCATCTTGTCCCCACAACTGTTACATCTATGTTAGTTTTGTCCTCCTCTCTTTCATTCCAGTCTATGCATGGGACTCTGAAAAGTGTGGAGGGGCCACCAAACCTGGGGATAAACCTGCCTCTCAGCACTAAACCCACAACCCAGAACGCTGCCAGCAACAAAGAGGACACAAAATCTCTCAATGGCCCAGAGAAGCTGGAGAAGAAATCTCCTTCTCCCATGAAGAAAGCAGAGCCTAAGAAGGTGGCGAATCCTGGCTGGACCTGCTGGGAGTGTGACAGGCTCTTCACTCAGAGGGACGTGTACATCTCCCACATGAGGAAAGAACATGGGAAGGTAAAGGAGGAATATTCTGTGCATTGAACCTGAACTAGGAAGTGTTTTTGCAAATAACCCTTTAAGTTCCATTGTTGTTCTCTGATCTTGGATCTACTTCATCTCCCTCTCTTTGGCTGCTTAGTTTTTGCCATTTCCTGTAGTCCAAATGCTAACTCATCGCTGCCTTTACTAGCAAACAGAACTAGATGCACTTCACTCTTCACACAAGCTCCCTGTGCAACTGTCCCTTCAGAGTGAGCTGGAGAATGCCATCCAGCCCGATCACACCCACAGCAAAGTGCAGAAGACGTGTAGAATAAGCTTAGTAACACACTGATAATGCTTGCTAAATATTAGTTTGAAGTATGTCTCATTCTAGCTCTGATGTTTAATAAGAATGTCAAGTGCTACGTCAAGAGCAGCACTTATGAAACAGTGGATGGATAACTGTGGCCCTCAAACACTGGCCCAAAGGCCTGTTTCATTGCTTACATTTAGGTGCTATTTTATATCCCTATTCCAGCAGTTTCCCAGACAGGACAGGAGACAGTATGTATGTATATCTATATATTAAATTGAGTAGCAATACAACTCCAAGTCTCTCAGAAATGGGTGATAAAAGGCAGCTGCTATGTTCCTTCCAGACCTCTCAACACTTGTTAGCTTTCAGAGTTCCTATATTCAAACCCTAAACTTTTATGGATGCATTTTACTGTAGAAAGACTAGAAATGAGCATAAGATAACCAAGGTCACATGGGTCTAACAAAGAATGGGATGAATCCATAGGCTGTTTCCCTAAGGATGATGGCTACAGTTAAATGCTCTAGACTGAGCTCTGCAGGATGTGCCACAAACTTCATTCAAGCTGTGCAGGAGCTATTCACAAAACCCATTCTCATGCAATGTATTTGAAGTTAATGGTTTCAAACCTCTAATTGGTGCTCTTGCAGGACCAGAGCACCCTCCTTAGCACCTTCCACAGCTTGTTGGGAATGTCTGCATACAAAGACAGACAGACTGACCTTTCCTTATGCTCTTCCTGAGCTGTTGAAGCCAATCCAGCTGTAGGGTAGGAGGATTTGTAGCCCCCTTAGTGTGTCTCTGCATGATCTTGTAAGTGCTGTTTAAAATAACAAGCACAAAGCTATTAGCCAGACAAAGGGAGGCTCCAACAAGTCTGTACAGCTCCTGGCTTGGCCAGGTAGGCAGGTGCTGAGCTTCCCAGGATTTGTAACTAATGCATCCCAAATCCTAGTTGGGTCTGTCCAGGGTTTTCCAACGATTTTAGAGCAAGTGTGGTGGGGGGGATGGTTTCCCAGTGCTCTCACAAGGACTGGCTCCTATGGAGCACTGGGAATAAGCCCAATGCAGAATGTATTCATTCATGCAGTGCCATCATTGGCTATGCACTGTGTGTACACACTGTCAGGTTCTCACCTTGAACAGTTTAAGAGCAAAATATGTTGGTCCTTTGACTTGTGCAGCATTGCTGTAGGAGTGGTGTCCCTTGCAGGTCTGCTACCAGCACTGGTGAGTTCCATGTCAGCAAAGGCTTTGACACATGCACTGCTTTTACTGAGTGTTTTAATTCATGTTTTTCTCTTCTTTTTCTCAAGCAAATGAAGAAACATCCATGTCGACAGTGTGATAAATCCTTCAGTTCATCCCACAGTTTGTGCCGGCACAACCGGATCAAGCACAAAGGCATCAGGAAGGTTTACACCTGCTCGTAAGTTCTACTTCCATTTATGTAGAAACAGAGTAGAAACCAACAAGAAACCCTGTTAGTGTCATTTAGTTCTTGGTTCTATAAAAACCATTGTCCCATTCATTCAAATGAAGGTGGGTATTTAGATACACAGCTCAAACTACTGAGGCTTTCCTGCCTGCATAAAGCACAGCAGGCTGCTGAGAAGGCAGGTACCTGCAGTCAGCCTTTCAGGGGCTTTGGCAAGCAAACCCAAAGCTTTCCTGAGACAAGGCACCACACAGACTTCTGTTTGTCTCTTCATTCATAGCCTGGTGTGTATGTGCATGCTGTGGAGTTGTTTGGAATTCTGGGCAGGAGGCTGCATCTGTCTGTGGCTGCAATCATAGTGCTCTGTGGTAGCACAGTCTGTGCTGTCTAACAGAACACCCAGTGCTGTGGGAACATGAGCCTGTCATGTATAGCACAGCATTCCCACAGCCTGGCTGCTGCTGCCTGATGCAGCGGGTCCAGCAGGTTGTTCCTATAGCTTGTACTCCATGAGCTGGCAAGCCTGGCCACTATTCATCCTGGTGTATGACAAGCAGCAAGGGTCTGGGTTTTGCTGCCCTCTGAGCAGAAGAAAGCTCACTGTGGTTCTCTGGTATTTCTGTAGGCACTGCCCAGATTCAAGACGTACCTTTACCAAGCGGTTGATGTTGGAAAAGCATATCCAGTTGATGCATGGCATTAAAGACCCTGACGTGAAAGAAATGACTGAATCAGCAAACGTGGAAGAAAGGGAAGTAAAGGAAGACACGAAGGTAATCACTTGGAAGGTTCATTCACTCACTGACAGGGGGTTTTCTGACAATGCCTTTAATATCATGCTTTAACTTCAGGTCTGGCAGCTGGACCAGATGATATCCGTACGTCCCTGTTAGCTGAACTATTCTAGTCTGGTTTTCTGCTGATGCTGAGTGTTAGGAGGAAAGCAAATGGACAGCACTGTCCAAAGACTTGTTACATGCAGAGATGAACAACATTTGCAAGTGTTTTGGGCTCAGGATTTCACATGTGATGACATGTGCAAAGCTGACAGCAGAGATACAAACACATCTGGGTTTTAAAGTGTACTGTTACCCTTCACATGACTGTCTTTCAGCCCAACATATTGTCATATTCAGTTTAAGTGCTGAAAACACAGCAGCTGTCTGCATTGCCTCCATAAACACCATGGAGCTGAGCTACCTCCATAAACATCAACCTGAGCTCCTAGGATGGAGAGGATTCTTGAGGAATATTGTGACAAATAACTAGTTTAAAACACTGTGCATGTTGATTCATGCTTTGGCAATGTCAGCCTGGTTACTGACTATCAGGAGATCATCTACCAAGTCAAATTCAGGCATGAAATCATGCTAAGTAATTACAGGGGAGTTGCAGAAGGTAATGCTGGTAAGTTCCTAGACTGATACTCTATGTTTTGCATACAGCTGAGCTCTCACCGGTGTGTGCTTGAGTGCACTTATGCTGGCAAGCACTAATTCAGGTTTATAGAGAGCATTAGATACTGTGGTGCTCTGAGAGCTGACAAAGTGAATGTTACATGCAATGTTTTCCCTTAGCACAGGAAAGGTTTTAAGTCACCAATAGTGATGAAAAGAGCTGTGTATTTACACACTTACATGATGCACCTCCTGTGGTTTTACAGGTTCCTAGTCCAAAGCGTAAACTGGAAGAACCCGTACTGGAGTTCAGGCCTCCACGAGGTGCAATCACTCAGCCCCTGAAGAAGCTAAAGATCAATGTATTTAAAGTTCACAAGTGTGCTGTCTGTGGCTTTACAACAGAAAACCTGCTCCAGTTCCATGAACATATTCCTCAGCACAAGTCTGACGGCTCCTCCTACCAGTGCAGGGAATGTGGACTCTGCTACACATCCCACGTCTCCCTCTCCAGACATCTCTTCATTGTACATAAGCTGAAGGAGCCTCAACCGGTATCAAAGCAGAACGGCTCTGGGGAGGACAACCAGCAGGAGAACAAAGCCAACCACGAGGATGAGGCATCTGACAGCACAGCCTCGGACAGAAAGTGCAAAGTGTGTGCAAAGACGTTTGAAACGGAAGCGGCCTTAAACACTCACATGAGAACACATGGCATGGCCTTCATCAAGTCCAAAAGAATGAGCTCCGCTGAGAAGTGACCAGAGCGTTTGGGACCCAGAAGTCTCCTCCACATTGGAATACTAGGGACAGTTTTGCTACAGGAAGCTCAAGATATAACAGTGTTCACAGGACTGTTCAGGCTGTTGCAATATATTCTTCATGAAACTGTCCCCTTCACCTCATTGTCTATACCCTCAGAACCATTGAAGCAGTATTTGAGTTGAAAGAGTTTGTATATACTTAAACTAATAACTTTTCTACTCTTTGTTATGTGTTTGTATCGTACCTAGTGGCAAATTTGGGTTTTCCTGTTTGTTTCTGTTCCTTTTCTCTAGTAAGTTTCTTTTCAATCAGAGTTCTGAGGTTGGGGCAGTTCCTTCGCTTCTCATGAAGTGTTCCTTGTTTGGATGCTTCCCAAGGCAGCTGCAGCTGATGGAAGTGAGTCCCCTGGAGGGGAAGCAGGCTAAGGGAGACCTTACATGTGAAGAACTTGTGCTTCTACATGCCTACAAACCCAAGCTAAAGGAGCATTGCAGTGTGAGCTGCAGGCCTGGCTTGGGTGGCAACACCTCAAGAGGTGCAGACCTCTTAGAATGCTTTTGAAATTGCCCAACTTTCTGTAAGATGAAGTGATTTTTAGGCCATCTGGTGCTTGTGATCAAAGCTGCCATTCTTCCAGAAGGGCTGGGCTGCTCTGGAGTTAACAAGTAAGATGTGGTTAGAGGAACAGGTTTCTAAGGATGGTATTTTTTGTCATGTAACTTATCCAGCACTCTGTAGGAGTGAGTACACAGCATTATGTATGTTCCTGTATTGCTGGTATTGAAAGAAACCAGTTAACCCTTGCTCCAGGGGTTGGCACTGCCCAGCCCTGCTCATGCCAAACGTTCTGGTGCTCAGTGTGTGGAATCCCACAAGCATCAGGAAGTGCACCAGCCCAGGCAGCTGGTTCAGCACACGTGCTGTGTCCCTGGCTGTGCTTTCACCACCTACAACAAGGTACCGTGCTGTCCCTTTCATATAGAGTTCTCTGGGAGAGGTATATTTTTGTTTGGTTTTGCATTTTATACCTTGTATGTATCCCTAAAACAGCAATTTTGTACTTTTTTTTAAAACAACTGGTGTACATATAGCTAGCTGCATGATAGCCAGTAGTAACTGTTCGGTTCCTTCACGTCTTGCTGCTGTCGGATGTTACTATACACTATGTCCATTACGACTGTATTAAACACATTTCATATGTAAATAAATGTGGAGCATTTTGCCCCAAAAGATTTGTGAGATTCTGTTATTTATCATGAAATTTGAACCGTTTTAATGATGGAAGTGTTTGAAAAAACTCTGGATCCTTCTAAGCCACCTCTGTGAAACTCCTTCAGCACTCTGGAGACTGTACCGGGTACATCAGTTCTGCTTCCTCTCCTCATACCCATTCTTACTTTGGTCTGTTGGTAAATGCTTGTTACCCCTTTAGAGTACCCCATGTGAGTGGTTATGAGGTACTGCTCCATGCTGAAACACACAGCCAGCGCCGCAGGATCTCAGTGTGTCACCTGCACTGGCCGTCACTGCCCTCTCCATTGAGTGTATACCTCCTGAACACTTGTTTGTTGATGTGCACTGTCAACTGTACAACAAATGAGTTCTCACTATGCAGAATGGTGTTTTGTATACAGTGAACAGATAATAAAAGTTACATTTTCACAGCCATCACTAATACTTTGGTTTCTTTTCCCTTTTCCCTGAGTAGCACCTGCGAAGGATGCTGTGAACAGTAACTGATGTCAGTGTTGGTGCTGCCAGGAGGCAAATCACTACGTTCCTGACAGGGCATATGAGAGCTGCTGAGCAGGATGTGGAATGGCTCCGTGCTGGTAACCCACTCCCTATGCACACAGTGCAGTGGGTGTGCAGACACGAGGCACTGCCCTGGGGTGGGTGCACACTTCACCCTGGAGCAGCAGGGCTCCCATTATTCCCAGGGACAGCATGGAGACAAGCCCATGGCTGTAGTACTTGTGGGGCAAAAACCCACACATGGTACTTGGGACAGTTTTGCTGCATCTTCATGGGGACAGGCCCTTACTTAGCAGTGGGGAAGGAACAGGATCATGAGTTTACAGTGCCTGGTGAGGCAGCATGGTGCAGCCCTTCACACTGTGAATGAGGCCACACTCAGACACTTCCCAAGCATTCAATTTGCCAGCAACAAAGACACCCTTGAGGAAGGCTGAGCCACCAGCTGGAAGGAACAATGAGCCAGGGGAAGTGGGACAGCCAGGGCTGCCTCATTCCCTGCAATCAACCCCATAGGAAGCAAAAGCACTCTGCTCAGGGCAAAGCAAACCCACAGCAGGCCCTGGGGCTCTGCTGGGCATTCAGAGCCACAGAGCCCAGCTGCATGTTCCACTGAATTCATACACATTTGTGTTGTCCATGTGCATCCCCTCTAAGGCCTGTACTGTGTACCTGTCTCCTTTGTTATTGGGCATGATACACATATGCACTGCCCACCCTGCACAGGGGTACCCTTCTGGTGCTGCTCTGGCCTTGCTCAGGGAGGTTCTGAGCCTTGCCCTGGCCAGCAGCCCTTGCAGAGGAGGCAGAGCAGAAGCTGATGTACATTACAGTTACAGATGTACACCTTGACCTGCCAAAGGCCCACATCTCAGTTCTTAACCTCTGTGTACCTGTGGGGAGTTGAGGCCTATCTAGTTTTAAAAGGGTTTTTATATAACTCTGACCTTTTCATGCTGTTAATATTACCTTCCTCAGTACACTCAGCACACACACGCAGCTGCCAGGCCAATAATGGGACACAGAAGAACCTATTTTACTTTAAACCCTTTCTCAAATATTAGGGCAGTTCAGAAATCAACTCTGAGTATTTGAATTTCAGATTATTACTAAAAGGTTACATGTCTCAGCTCCCCAAAGGAGGACATGGAAGGGAACGGAGGGAAGAGAGAAAGAAGTACAGAACATGGCAAACACAGAGGGCACAAGTAGAGTCAACCTACATCCCTGAGCTCCACTTACAACCTGGGTTGTGTAGCCAGTGGTGGACGGAGTAGGAGCAGGAAAGAAGGAGCTCTTCTTCCACTGCTATGGGCTGTTTTGAAGAGACCTGGCATTGGAAATGACCCAGATCCATCTGGAAAAGGAACAGGAGACACTACAGTTTTCTTCTCTGACCCCCAGGTTCCTACTTTGAAGGCAAACTGTATTGAAGCAGTAATGTGACTATTAGAATTGTATCCCTCACAGCTCTGGCCCCTGATGTGCTTTGGCAGAAGCCTTTATGCAGTTCATTTATTTCATATTCTCAAATTCTACTCTTTTGTATTTTGTGGTCCTAATCCAATGGTGGGAAGATGGATCCACTGCTTTATAAGTGTTGCTGTCTCTGAGCCTGGCCACCACTCAGCTCCATTGCCACAGCTCTGCCTGCCAGATTAACACTGAAGTACAATATTTCTTAGCTGAAGTGACTGTCCCTTTCCCAGTTAAAATGCAGAGCAGCCCTTGATGAATGCACTCCAAGCAGAGGAGCTACTGTCTCAAAATAGCCCTCGGTCATTACATTTCCATACTGTTGCTGTTAGCAAAATGAGCAGAGCCCTTTATAAGCACAGAAACATCTCCATCACCAGCACCAGCATTGCTCTGGGTGCTTTACACTCGCTGAGACGTTGCCCACACATGATGTGCTTCACTCATGTAATGTCAAGCACCTTCCACATCTCAGGAAAGTCAAGGCACGAGCATCAAACAGCAGATTCTATGGCCAGAGGCCAAATGGGTCTCCACTGAACTCAGTGACAAGGGGCCAGATTGTCTTATATGGTGCTATGACCGAGGTCTTCAAGGGCCTTCACATATATAACACTTCCTAGGCAGTGTTTTACCCTCAGCTCTTCAGAGCAGATGAAGCAGATAAACAGAGTTCATTACCAGCCAGTTACTGGTGCTACACTGCTCATCTTCCAGATAACACAGTTACAGCAGAGAGAAGAGCTCATGGAAAAGTCATCATAGCTCAAGACACAGGAGACCAGAAAACAAGAGCTGCACATAAACTTTGGAAACTGAATTAAAATGCATTGGGAAGGCAGTGACATGACCTTTCTTTTCCCTCATCACTACATCCCCATCAGCCTCTGAGTACAGTTGTGGCTCCCAGAATAGTCATGCCTCAAGCTGGAAGCAGACAGAGGTTTCCAAGGTGTTCCTGGTCTCCTGTATCACCCTAACCCGAGGTGAGGGAGCTCAGGTTTGTCAGAGCTCACAGACCCTTCCAGACCCAGCTGCACTTGGGCTAGGATGTTCTCTAAAGATGCTCAAAGGGAACTGATCACAGGCCAAGAGGGCAGGGGCAGATCTCTTGATTTAACCACAGATCAAGTCTGTCTCCTTGCTTCCTTACAGAGGGGCCCTGGGGGAGATGACAGCAAACCCTTCACAGCACCAAGTCCCTATTACAGAGACATCAGCACATCAATGCCAAGAGCACACAAGAAACATTAACCTTTACTGGTAATGCTTACTACAACCCCTGAGACTGTTTCCTGCTTCAGAGGAGATTCATCAGGTATTAATATCATATTGTGATGAATAAAGAAGTGATGCTCTGAGCCAACACTCCAGTACATGACTGGTGTTTCACAGGGTCCCTCCTCGTGTCACACACAGCAGCAGGGGCTCTCTGGAGCTGGGCACATGTGGCTGTGTCTCACCATGAGCTGCAGCCCCAGGGATGGGGCAGAGGCAGCTCCAGGCTGGCTGGAGGCACAGGTAGAGCCTGGTTCACAGGACAGGAAGGGGAAGGAAAGGAATTCTCAAAGGCTGTCTCCAAAGAATCCTTTCTGAGGTCTCTCCCTGTCCAGCTAACATCTACCCTTAACACAAAGGAGGTTTATTGAGCTAAAGGGCACAGAAATCTGAATGTGATACAAACCCAACAGAAGAAACAAGGGCAAAATGAGAACTGCTGTGGGAGGTATGCACTGAAAACAAAGATAAACCAGAGCCTTCCAAGCCCCAGGGGAGGGTCTGTACTTGGACTTTCTGTGACTAAAAGGTGAAGCCAGAGAGGCCTATGATAACCCCAAACGTGAAGTTCCCCATTTCCCCAGTGACAGTTCAGAGTCCTACATGTTGGGTGCCCAGTTTTAAGGAGCCTTAATGAGATTTCAAAGGCAAGACATGTAGTTTGCCTGAGACCACTTGGTGTGTGGGCCAACAGAAGCAGCTGAAATTACTTCAGAAATGACTTTGAAGAGCAAAGGTGTGTGCCTGGGGCCATATTTCACACCCAGAACAAAGCCCTTCAGCACATCAGTGGATATCATGTGTGTGAAAATGAATGAGACTGAAGTGCTGGAGATAAAGAAGCCACATGTAAACCATGCAGGGAGGAAAGAGGGGCCCAGGACTCCCTGTTGGTGCTGCAGGGGAGCTGTCAGCATTCCTGTCTTTGTTGGAACATGATTTCATGTGGAATGAGGGAACTGAGGCAGGGGCACATTTCCTCAGCTTTGTGGCTCAGCAAATGGTGTAATGATGCTTTTCACTTACTTGCACTCAGATGCAACCACTCATACAGGCAGCTTAGTGCTCCAAGTATTAGAGTAATCCATAAATGGCATCCTGTTGCTTTTGGACACCACTCTGCATTACTGGCTGCTCTAACAGCCTGTTGAGCAACAGGAATGGGCAGCAGAAGAGTTCCAAATGTATTTGAAAAGAAGAGTGCTCACTGAGGAAGTGAGTTCCTGCATTTCTTCTGTGCTATACTCACAGTAGCTGCAAAGGGACTCCAATGACTTTCCTTATTAACCTACATTGCTCAGCTCAGGTGCAAGGTGCTGGTTATTTGCCCATGACCAATCTCTTTGAAAACACAAATATTATCCCTAGAGCAGCACTAGGGCCTGGCTGTTTGCTAAGGTTTGGCAAATCAGCCAGAATGTCAAGAGCTACATTTTCCTGTGCACTAAGAATGAGCATCGTTTGCTAGGGGCAGAGCTCCAGCAGATCTGCTGGACAAATATTGAAGCCAAACACCCACAGGAACGGAGGATTTCAAAACACATGTAACCTTTAATAAGAGGAATCATCAGATGAGGAAAGAACAAAGGCACCAGCACAAGTGGGGGTGATTCCCAGCACCTCCCTAATGTGGTTCCCTTGTTTCACCCCGAACAATGGGTGAGTAGAAGTGTTTTCTGAGCTTTGGAACTGAAATCAATAGGCAACTGATACTAGGGCCCCAGAATCAAGTGTGTGTATGTGCCTTGGACAAAGGGTGTCACATCTCTGTCACTTCCTAAGCACAGAGACTGCACACAGCTCTATTTGTGTCCTCCTGTCCCCTGTGCATCAGTGAAACCCTGCAACAGCCTCAAAAAGCCTCATGATTAATTCGAGCTTGCAGCAGCCACAAGAGCACAGCAAGACATCACCCAGGCCACATGCTTCCACACATAACTTCTCACACTGCTCTGGTCCATATTTCATACCTGAATAGCAGCTTTGGAGGACTGTAGAGCGTGGTTCAGTTAGAGAGCTGGGTCACAATCACACTGCAGCACTGCACTGGGCAGCTGTTGAACCAGGAAATCTGAAACAGTTCATGGAGAAGATACTGGTAAGTATCCCAAGCAGCACAGCCAGCACAAAATAACCTTGCAAACATGTAACAAACTTGCTTAGAACTGGATCATAGAAAAGGGTCAAATATTTACTGTTAAATGTCAACATGTAATTCAACGCAAAGCTGAATCTATTCTACTTTAGTAGGCATTTGTCTGTGGCACACAATATTGTGGAACAAAAGCTGTTTTTTCTTATATTAAGGTGTATGTGATATTCTACACTAAGATAATGAATTATTTTAATAGCTCAAGTGAAATGTACATCTATAACCCCAAGAAATAACATAAAGATGGCATTCCAGTGGCAAAGTAATTTTAACCAAGCCTATGAACTGCAGGTCTGGACTCAGTTCTGCTACACTTGGTATAAACCAGTGGTGTATTCAATGAGGTTCAGGTTTACTCTGGGGCAAGTGAGAATTTGGCCTCTTTTGCTTGAAAGGCACAATTCTGTGGGCAATGGGAGCAGCAAATGAACCAACAAAGACCTGAATGACTCTTGCAGTAACAAGTCTCACGTTTGCCTCATGGGTAGGAGGTAACCAAGAGCTGAACAGAACTGTGACCTTTATCATTCCTGTTCTCTGTCCTATATGGACACATCTGTAAGCTCTGCAGGACTCATAGATGTGCACGAAACCCAACACATGGCTCCAGATTCTGTGGTTCAGTCACGCACAGGATGTGATGTGGAGTCTCCCTCGCACTGAATGTGCTTCCTGATCACCTTTAATCTCTAAATGAGAAACCCTCTGGTTAAAGAGCAAACCCATGTCCAAGTATCCTGGACGAAGAAGCTGCTCCAGGGGAGCAGCAGCAGGACTGTCACTGGCCATCACCTACCACACATTGCAGTGGCAGATCCCACTCCTGAAGGTCACTTTGTTCCAGAGCTCTGACCCGCAGCAGGATGAGCAGCCCCAGCCCTCGGGCTCTGCTGTGCTCTCAGCCCAGCTCTAGCACTGCTGGTCACACTGTACCAGCTGTTTGCCTGCAGCAAACACTTCTACCCTCCTTCAGGAAACTTTGTTTATCCCAGAGCATTCCCCTGCTCTTTGCTCCCCCGCTGTGGTCTCCACTCTTTGGGCACTGGGTGAGAACTGCTCCAGTTCATCTGTTCCCCAGAACACCACAAGCGCTGGGCCATGACCGGTCCCTGTGCTGCTGCCATGACCGGTCCCTGTGCTGCTGCCATGACCTGTCCCTGTGCTGCTGCCATGACCTGTCCCTGTGCTGCTGCCATGACCTGTCCCTGCGCTGCTGCCATGACCTGTCCCTGCGCTGCTGCCATGACCTGTCCCTGTGCTGCTGCCATGACCTGTCCATGTGCTGCTGCCATGACCTGTCCCTGTGCTGCTGCCATGACCTGTCCCTGTGCTGCTGCCATGACCTGTCCCTGCTCTGCTGCCATGACCTGTCCCTGTGCTGCTGCCATGACCTGTGCTGCTGCCATGACCTGTCCCTGTGCTGCTGCCATGACCTGTCCCTGTGCTGCTGCCATGACCTGTCCCTGTGCTGCTGCCATGACCTGTCCCTGCTCTGCTGCCATGACCTGTCCCTGTGCTGCTGCCATGACCTGTGCTGCTGCCATGACCTGTCCCTGTGCTGCTGCCATGACCTGTCCCTGTGCTGCTGCCATGACCTGTCCCTGCTCTGCTGCCATGACCTGTCCCTGTGCTGCTGCCATGACCTGTGCTGCTGCCATGACCGGTCCCTGTGCTGCTGCCATGACTGGTCCCTGTGCTGCTGCCATGACCTGTCCCTGTGCTGCTGCGGCCGCCTCAGCCTGACAGGGCTGTTAACGGAGAGCTGGATCACGTGCAGCCGGTGCTGCCCTGTCCCGGTGCTGCCCTGTCTGCGGCTCCCGGTGCTGCCGGTGCCGCCGCCATGACACCCCCCTCACAGCACAGCGCCCCCTGCCGCCCGCCCGCTCCTACCCCGCCCTGCCCGGTGGCCAATGAGCTGCGCACACGCAGCGCCGGTCCCAGAGAGGTGTCCTTCCGCCGCCTGACTCAAACGGCAGGGCGGAGGAGGCCGGAGCCGCCGCTGTGCCGCTCACCGCACGATCCCGGCTCATCCCGCCGTGCCGTGGGGTTGTCAGCGCTCACTGAGAGCCCCTCCGGCAGCAAACCGGTCAGGCACTGCCGAGGGCAGCGGCGAAGGGCCTCGTCCTCAGGACCCCTTGCTGCGGTGCATGCTGGGAATTGTAGTTCAAGTGCCGCGCAACATAGCGGGAGGGCCAGCAGCAGGACTACAGCTCCCAGGGTGCACTGGGCTCGTCGCGTCCGTCTCCTTCCGCTCCGGCGGCTGTTGTGGTCAGCGGTGCGCGCCGCGGTCCCGTTCCGCCGCGGTCCCGTTCCGCCGCGTTCCACTTCCGCCCCGGTCCCCCCTCCTCCTCGGTCCCCCCTCCTCCTCGGTCCCCCCTCCGCCTCGGTCCCCCCTCCTCCTCGGTCCCCCTTCCGCCCCGGTCCCAGCCCTGGTTCCTTCCGCCGGCTGCGCCCTGCCCGTCCCGGGTCTCCGCCATGGATCTGTTCGGGGACCTGCGGCGCATGAACAAGCGGCAGGTACCGGCCGGGGCAGGGGCAGGGGCCGGGGCAGGGGCAGGGGCCGGGGCCGGGGGGGGGTCCTGGCGCTCCGGGGGTGGGCAGAGGTGTCCGGGGGAGCTGCGGCTGCCCCGTCCCCGGCGCTGCCCGAGGCCTGTGCTCCTACCGCAGACACGGGAGCGGCTCGGGCAGGGTGAGCTGAGCCTGCAGCCCTGAAGGGGGGGTTGTGCCGCAGCTCGGGGGGCTCGGTTGGGTTCACCCGGCTGCTGTTCCCAGCCGGCTGCTGTTGGACTGTGGCTTCGGCATGGGGATCCACGTGTCTGGAATGGGGGTCAGCATGGACATCCTCATGTCTGGAATGGGGCTTCAGCATGGACATCCTCATGTCTGGAGTGTGGCTTCAGCATGGGAATCCACATGTCTGGAATGGGGGTCAGGGTGCATATGGGTTGAAATTGTGCGTTAAGCTTTCAATACATCACAGTAACTTTGTGACACGATTGTCTTGTTCCATCCAGCTGTATTACCAGGTCTTAAACTTTGCCATGATTGTGTCCTCTGCCCTTATGATATGGAAGGGGCTGATCGTGGTTACTGGAAGCGAGAGCCCCATTGTCGTGGTGCTCAGGTAAGGAAAGACTTTGTTCAAATGTAAATGTTGTCTCCTCCTCTTCCTCTCGGATAGATGAAGAGTTTAAAGGCTAAAGGAGCTCTCAACCACTTCCTTTCTCCTAACTCTGGTTTCATAAGAGGCTGCTTTTGTCATTGCAGTCTGTTCCTCACTGTAGTCTGTAGATGCACCTCTGAAATGCAGGTTATCTCATTATTTCCCAGGGGTGGTAAGGAAGCCTATAGGCTGGCTCAGCTTGGGGCTTGCTGAGCCTTGGGTTGTGCTAAGTGTCTGTGCAGTGTTACTGAATGGATGGATATAACATTGTGAGTTTATTTGTAAGAATTAACTTTGTTTCCATTTAGCATGATGCTTATAACGTCTCCCTCTCTTTCTCTCTGCAGTGGCAGCATGGAACCAGCTTTCCACAGGGGAGACCTGCTCTTCTTAACTAATTTCCATGATGACCCAATCAGAGCTGGTGAAATAGTTGTTTTTAAAGTTGAAGGCAGAGACATTCCAATAGTTCACAGAGTAATCAAAGTACATGAAAAGTAATTCAACTTGGCATTTGCCTTGTTTCTAAATGTGCTCTCCTTCACCAGGGCTTTTGATTACGTTCTGATTTGTTGGCATTTGAAGACAAAGGCAGGGAGGCCATGCTGGAACATGAGTCATCTCTAGGGTGTGATCTGCTTTTGTCCCCAGTCCTGTGGCACACTTCTTGAGACCCTGACTCCTGTTCCCATCAGAGGTCTGAAGCAGATAAACCTGTGCCAAAGAGGAGTCCAGTACCACAAGCTGTACCCATTGCTTTTGCCAGCAGCAGCAGAGTCTGCCTCTAACAGTGGGGGTTGCAAACACTGACACACTTGCTGACCATGAGCTGAAGGTGTTCATCTCTTGTGAAGTATCTGTTCTTCTGTGCTTTCTGGAACAAATCTGTACATCCAATAACTGCCTTGTTTTAATACCTAATTTGTCTTCATGAAAACTCCTTGTTTCTTGATATCACTCCTTGCAATTAGCAACTTCTTGAGCAAAATGAATAACTTAATGATTGCATTTAAATGGGAGCTCTCTTGCATGCATCACCTGCCTGTCTGCCTGATGCTTCAGTGAGTGACTAGAACCGTATCAGTGTTAGTGACAAAACACTGAATTTGATGCAGCTTTGCAGCTGTGTTAGAGGGTCTTCAGTATCTGTTTCCATCAGAGGAAGGACAAAGCTTTCATTAGCCATAAGTGTGATTACTGAGACTTAAACAAGTGTCTAGAAGCAAATTGCACTGTGTTGTTACACCACTTTCTTCCCAAGGGAAGACTTTCAGGGTCTACCTCAAATGAAACTTGTGAGTTAATTCTCCAAGGTGTGCAATGACATTAAAATAGACAGAACCTCTCAGTAGAGACTGTTCAGAGTCACCTTTCTGCTCTGTTGAAGATGCAGAGGGTTGTTTCTCTGATAGGCACATGCAGGTTTTGCTCTGGATGGACAATATCCCTTTCACATCCATCGTGTCATTGCCTACGTTAAATGACAATCTAGGAATGTTTTTAAAACATATTTCTTGTTAAAATCTATTAATTCTGTCAGTCAGGTCTGTAATGCTAATGATTTAATGGTGTTAAATAAGCAGGGCTGGAAGTGGAAAGTGCCACGAGATTAGATAACACTGTTTACCTGTGTTGTGCTTTGTAGATGTTAATAGAGGCTTTTATATTAAGTGCTATTTAGTTCATCACCTCTTTGCCTTCTAGAGGAAATGGGAACATCAAATTCCTGACTAAAGGTGATAATAATGAAGTCGATGATAGAGGCTTGTACAAAGAAGGTCAGAACTGGTTAGAGAAGAAAGATGTTGTTGGAAGAGCAAGAGGGTAAGTAATGAAAACGTTCTTGAAAGGAAATGTGGAACTTAAATCACTTGCACTGTTGGTACAAAGTGGGTCTGGGATGGGGGGGGTTTGAATTCCTTAAAGAAAATGGGGGGTAAAGCAGTTTACATGGAGAAGCTGCCTCTGGTTCCTCTCACCAGTGTGGGTCTCTAAGGTACATCTTGCATAACTTGATTATTTTATCTAAGGGGAATAAGCATTTTTTCCCCATTCAGCCCTCCATGAGTGGCAGGATAAATGATTGTTTTACACCAACACTGAGTAACATTGAGAAGTTCCCATGGAATATTTTAGGGTTCATCTTACATTCAGCTGCTTTGTGAATTACAGGTTTTTGCCTTACGTCGGGATGGTGACTATAATAATGAATGATTATCCCAAATTTAAGGTATGTATGCAGACATTTTGGATACTTTAAAATAGCAAGTGAAGGTAGTAAGAATGTTGCCTATAAGAACATGTTAATAAACGTGGTTCTGTGTTTTGGTACCTAATGTAAAACAAGCTGTATCCTCTTGCTTGTTTTAGCCTGTCTGTTACACAGTGGAACTTAGTATTTGGAATAATCTGAAAACATTTAGTTTGTAGGAATTCCAGAAGTGTTTGCAGCTGTGATGCCTGTTTGTAGTGAATGTGATCACACTGAAATAGTCCTGTAAACCTGTAGGAACCCAGCTCCATAATGGTGTAATGCTGGACAGGGCATGCTTGGGACACTTGAAGAGAAATAACCACCTTTATGCTCTGCTTTCTCTTGCAGTATGCTCTGCTGGCTGTCATGGGAGCATATGTACTGCTGAAGCGTGAATCCTGAAACAAAGGTCACTTTGTTCCTGCAGAAGTCCAGAGTTAAATATCACTAATATATTTCAGATCATTGCTGTATACGAACTGTGCAAGCTTCTGTCCTGTCTGAATAAACTGATGAGTAAAGCTGTTGCCTCTTGGTTAATGATGACATTTCATGTTTACTGCCTTACATAAATGCTGCTTTCAGTTAGGCTTTTGCCTGCCACGTGCTGAAGCAGCTTGTGGCACTCCTGAGATGCTGCTGGGTTTGGTGGTGCTGTGCCTGAGCCCACCTTCTCCCTGCTGTTCAGTACTTGTGTTTCCTGATTGCTTTTACTGTCTCTTCATGACCATACACAGTGCTTGCAGGGACATATGGGTTAGGATGGGAAGTGGGTTGAGGGAGTTTAGTCAGACTGATGCCTGAAGAAAGCTGCCCAGGTAAGGCAGACAACAAGAAACAAGAAGGGATATTTTGGTTAAGAACTGAGAAATGGAAACTTGGAGCTTTTCCCCTGCATTTGAAACATGTTCCTTAGTGCTGTAGGGACACATCACCTGATGGCCTGAGTTTTAGGGACTCTGTTTATAGCTGTAACAGTTCTGCCTTTGTGATCCCAGCTATAAACCAAACCTAACAACAAGATGTTATGGGGTTTATTAACACCAGTAAACTGCTGGGTGAATAGCACAGTAGTTTGCAGCAGTACTACCAATATGGGTATGACATAACTCATGTTCCACTGTTGAGGCTGTATTGTGCTCCCCTATCATCTGATACCTGAAGAGTGTTAAACATCAAGTGGCTTTTCAAAACTTGCCTGATGAGTGTTTTATATGAAATTCTTTTTCTCTCAGATTCTGTTTCACCCACAACAAAGCAGAACTTGTTTTCCTTGCTTGCTTTGTTTCTGTAGCCTTGATAAGGAACAGCATGAGTCTTCTTCCAGTGGCGTGTTGTTCCTTCTGTAATCCCTTAGCTCCACAAAACTGTATCCTATTATACAATAATGGCACCTCTTCTGTTGTAAAGCTGCTGCTGAAGGCAGACAACTGCTGCATTTTCCCAAGTACTCATTTTGTGTCCTACTAAGCAGTTTTCATGACAAACTGCATTATAAAAATGACTTATTTTGTGTCAAATTGTGTGGAAATAAAATTCACTATAACAAATGGCATGTCAGAATAATTGAGGTATCTGTAATGCACCTTCCTGGAAGTGCCCCAGTAAACGAGTTTAGTTTTGGAGATGGGGTATGTGTAGTAAGGGGTGTTGGTTCATTCCCTTCTCCTCCTGTATTGCTGAGATCAGAATCCACCTCCTCAGTGCAGTCACAACCAGCTCTGGCCCTGGGAGGGGGGTTTTGGATAGAACCCCCATGACAGATTTGACACGTTATTATGGGAGTTTATTCTTCTGCTGAAGACACAAGGATAACATCTAAACATGTGGGTTCATGCTCAGAAAAGGAGGTTGTATTTCTTGGGTGTGATATCCCCTGTCTTATTTTAACCCTTCCTGCACATGTGGTTGTCAGTGTGGTTGTATCTGCTGCTCTTCATGCTCCATAATGCTGGATGGCAATGCCAGCCTGCTTTGTCTGGGTTTGGCTGCTTGCCTAGAGATCTGCTAGTGCAGCTGCCAAAGCAGCTCTGGTCAGCTCGTCCACTCACTTGGTTGGTTAACCATATAGGTAATTTACCCATCTACATGGGAAGGCTGTAAAGAAGATGGAGCTTGGCCAGTGATAAGGCAAGAAAGAATTCCATCTGAACGTCAGGAACAGTAATTTTTACTGAAATAGGCTAAAACCATAGTGAAACCACTAAAACCATAGTGAAAGCACTAAAACCATAGTGAAAGCACTAAAACCATAGTGAAAGCACTAAAACCATAGTGAAAGCACTAAAACCATAGTGAAAGCACTAAAACCATAGTGAAAGCACTAAAACCATAGTGAAACCACTAAAACCATAGTGAAAGCACTAAAACCATAGTGAAAACACTAAAACCATAGTGAAAGCACTAAAACCATAGTGAAAGCACTAAAACCATAGTGAAAGCACTAAAACCATAGTGAAAGCACTAAAACCATAGTGAAAGCACTAAAACCATAGTGAAAGCACTAAAACCACAGTGAAAGCACTAAAACCACAATGAAAGCACTAAAACCATAGTGAAAGCACTAAAACCATAGTGAAAGCACTAAAACCATAGTGAAAGCACTAAAAGCTGGTACCTTTCCGTGCAGAAATACATTAGCTTACCCACTGGTGGCTGCTTTGTCCAGCCCAGATTGCCTGTGTTGGTAGAGGCAAAGTGACTGGAGGGAGAACGCCAGTTTAAGCCTTGTTTAGCAAGTCATTTCTCTCACTGTTTAATCAAGAGTGTAAGTAACGGTGATGAAAAGGACGTTTGTGTACATGGATTTTATCAGTTTCTTTGAACATCTTAAGGGCTAAAAGCAAACAAAGCGTAAGCACCCGCATGGCAAAGGTTCAATATGCTTCTCTGCTCCACAGTTTGACTTAAATAAGTATATTCCATCTCTTCTGTCATCATTTATGCTCTCTTTCATACAGAGAACTAACTGCTTCTCTATCGTCTGTGAATGTACTGTCAGCACAAACTACACATGTGCTATAGACAGTCTGTGTCTGTATGTGGGTGTGTGGAAGTCTGACATGGACATGAGCCTCACCTGAAGCTTGAGTCTGTTTGCATGTGTTTGTCCTCTGCTGTGGATGAAGGTTTGTTTGCTCTGCAGCCGCATGAGGACATCAGTGCCCAGAGCAGTAAAACTAAAGGTGTGTGTGTAAGATCTGAGCCCAGGAGGGAGTGGAGCAGCCGGGCTGTGTCTGAGGGCAGGGGAGGTTTCGGTGTCCCTGGGATGTGCAGTGTGGCTCTGCCCTGGGGGTGTCTGAAGCCTTTGGCTTTACCCTGCAGCCAGCCCAGGGCTGCAGCAGCCACAGAGGGACTGTGGCCTCCTTGCTCCCAATGGATAGTGCTGCTTGTGCTGGGTGGCTGCTGCTTCCTGTTCTGCTCCTTGGGGTGGGAGTCTGGGGTCCCTCCGGAGCCTCTGGGTTTGCTGACGCCTGTCCTCGGTCACCTGCACTGTGTTGTCTTTGCTTGTGTCACACACGTTCCTCGGCTGTTTCCTCCACACACTCCAGTATTTATAAACCCAGCAGCCACACATGGAAGGAAGTTGTCACTTGGGAAATGAACGTGGTAGTTTCAGCACAGGCTGTGCCCCATCCAACACGTTCCCTGTTGCTCAGCCCCTGTAAAGTGGGGGGCTCCTGATGGAAAACTGTCCTCAGTTCCTCAGGGAGCTGCTGCCTTGGTCAGCCCTGGGGCTGTTCGCAGGCTCCTGCCCTCCCTGCAGGTGGGAAGAGCTGAAGTCTATTCAGCACCTCCAACATTTACCAAGTATTCCTGGGTGACTGTGCCCTATTATTGCATTGGTGATAGGCTCCAACCATTGTTTGTTCTGTACATACATTACAGCTGCCTCCGACGGCAGCATCCCTACAAAGGCAGTGATGAAAAGAGCACCATCCTTCTGTTAGCCCTTTCTCTTGCCAGGAACCTGCCTTGCTGATAAACAGTCAGAGTTGTCTACAACGTAAAGGAAGCAAATTAAAGAGTGTCACTGTGGTAATAGCATTTAAACCCCATTCGTGCTTCCTGCTGCGGAGCACAACCAGAGGTCACTTTGCCATGGGGTATACGAAGGTAGAAAGGTGTTTTAAAATGGAGAGAGCTGCTCTGGGTGTTCCAACACGGACTGATGTGATCAGGCTTCTTTAACAAGGGTTGTCTTGACATTCAGAACGTGTGTTTATGGTGTCTGGCTCTTCCTTCTGTTGCAGGGGTCCGAAAGGTTAATAAATACAATAACTTACATAAATTCATATTACCTTTTTTGTCCTTATGAACAAGTAAAGAAAGAAATGATAATGATGCACTAATGTATTCCAAGAGTGGGCTGGATCCTCGGCTGGGCTGAGGAAGGTGGGGAGGCCAAGGAGGACTGGTGCTTATTTGGGAACATCCCTGCTGTCCTGCCCAGCACCCAAATAACCCGATGAGCCCAGACCAGGAGCTCATCAACCTACATGTGGTCTAAGCCTTGACAGCCTCTTCTGTGCCCACGTTTGCATCCCATCTGTCCGGGTGCCGGTGGGATCCCTCAGCCCAGCACATCCTCACATCCTGGACAGCTTCCTGAAGCTCCAGCTTCTGGCTAAGAGCCATGAGGATGTCCCACAGGTGCTGGATCACTGTCAGCACAGAGCACGTGCTGTCTGTATCTGCGCTGCAGGCTGCTAGAGGGATGCTATGGAGGCATCAGAATACCATTGTACATTAAACAAGAATGCATAATTAATAACCAAAATAAAGGAATGAATCACATTAATCAGTAGAAAAAGATGCAATAAGCTGAGACTGAGCAAGGGAACAATTTAGCTCATACAGGAGGATACACAATTGACTCCCAAAGTGATTGTACTCACTGGTCTGCCCAGTAATCATGTTAGTTTGCATCCATGGTAGTTCCCAGGGGGGGTAGTTCAGTCCCAGCCAGGCAGAGTTAGCTGAAGGATCTGGCAAGCTCCTGGTGCTCAGCTCTGTTAACAGTGTACCCACCTAGGGGCCTAGGGAACAGGACACCACATAAACTGCACCAATTCCCATCACTCCATCCCTGCCTCTGTTCTCCTTGACACAAACAGCACATCAGGACTCCACATCCCTCTGCTACCTCCACCTGCACCTCAGTGAAACCACTCACATGCCTGGAGCTGAGTCCGTGTTTCAGCTTCCACTTTTTTGTGGCCTTTACTGTCACCCATTGCTCCCCCCTCTCCTCTGCACTGCCTCTTCTGGGTGAAGGTCTCTTCACCCACTATTGCAAAGCTGACCGGTTCCAGGTGCTTTAGGCTGCTGGAAGCTCATGGGCTCTGTGCAACAGAACCAGCGAGTCCTGTAGATGTGTGAGGGACGTTCCTGTCACCCATTTATGTGACAGTGGAACCTAAAGAGGCTCTGCACAGGATGAGTGATCCCTGTGAGCCTCAAGCGCTGCTCCCCTGTGAGCCTCAGGCGCTGCTCCCCTGTGAGCCTCAAGTGCTGCTCCCCTGTGAGCCTCAAGCGCTGCTCCCCTGTGAGCCTCAAGCGCTGCTCCCCTGTGAGCCTCAAGTGCTGCTCCCCTGTGAGCCTCAAGCGCTGCTCCCCTGTGAGCCTCAAGTGCTGCTCCCCTGTGAGCCTCAAGTGCTGCTCCCCTGTGAGCCTCAGGCGCTGCTCCCCTGTGAGCCTCAAGTGCTGCTCCCCTGTGAGCCTCAAGCGCTGCTCCCCTGTGAGCCTCAGGCGCTGCTCCCCTGTGAGCCTCAGGTGCTGCTCCCCTGTGAGCCTCAAGTGCTGCTCCCCTGTGAGCCTCAAGCGCTGCTCCCCTGTGAGCCTCAGGCGCTGCTCCCCTGTGAGCCTCAGGCGCTGCTCCCCTGTGAGCCTCAAGCGCTGCTCCCCTGTGAGCCTGGCTCCTCACATCCATCCCTCCCGCTGGAGAACCCTGGAACACGCTACAAGCCCTCGTTAAACCTGCCCCTGCTGTCCCATATCGCAGCCCTGCGGCCCCGCACGGGACGGGCACACGGGAGCGGCTCCCGGGGCTGCGGGCGCAGGAACGGGCCCCCCCCGACGGGGCGGGAGCGGGCGGGGGCCGGGGGCGGCCGCAGCCCCGCGAGGAGGCGTCAGGAGCTCCCGCTCGCGCCCGGTCCCTGCTCCGTATAAATGGGCGGCGGCGGCGGCAGCGGAACCGGTAGGGGTAGGGGTACCGGCACCGGCAGCAGTAGCGGTACCGGCAGCGGTAGGGGTAGCGGCAGGGGTAGGGGTACCGGTACCAGTAGCAGTACCGGCAGCGGTACCGGCAGGGGTAGGGGTACCGGTACCGGCAGCGGTACCGGCAGCGGTAGGGGTACCGGTACCAGTAGCGGTACCGGCAGCGGTAGGGGTACCGGTACCGGCAGCGGTACCCGTCAGCCGGACCTCGCGGCCCCGGGGCGGCAGGATGGGCGGCGGCAGCCCTCGGCGGTCCGGAGCTCTGCCGCTGCTGGCGCTGGCTCTGCTGGCGGCTCAGGGCAGCTCTGCTCCCGTCCTGCCCGGCGGATCCCCCGCGCTCTCCAGGATCTACCCCCGCGGCAGCCACTGGGCTGTGGGTAAGTGTCCGTCCGGCCCCGACGGCGGCTCCGGGTTCCCGGCGTCCAACCGAGCGTCCCTGTCCCCACCGTCGGGGGGGGGATGATGCTGCTACCGCTGCCCTCCCTGGAACGGGAACCCGGAGCACAGCAGGAGCTGTCGGCACCTGGGGAAGCCCCGGGGCGCTCAGCGGGGGCTCCTCCGGCGCCGCTCCTCACCCTCCCCGTCCTAGTAACCTCCTGTGCAACCTAAAGCCAGCTATGGTTCCAGTTTGGTGACCACAAAGAGCGGTGTGTCAAACGTGCACCCAGTTTAGCTCCTAGAAAGGCACCAGAACATAGCCTTACGCCGCAGTTCCCACACGGCATGTCAAGGCAGGGAACGTCTCAAGCCTGCTTCTTACGGTTGGACTCAATGATCTTAAAGGTCTTTTCCAACAGAGCTGATTCTGTGAGTCTCCATCCACTTGTTATTCCAGCAATCTCACCAGGTGCATGCCTCTGGTCCCAGGCACAATGCTTGGGGTTCTCTGCCTTTTCTCAGCAACTTTTTCTCTGACAATAAAAGATGTGGGAAATTGTGTGTGACATTTCCAGTTGTGCTTTGCCTGTGTCATTCCCCCCATGCTGTCCATCAGTTCCATCTTCCAGCTGATGCTCGAGCAACCAAATCTGTACCAGTCTTGGGTAATTTCATGCCACCATAATTGTTGTTCCAGGGCATCTAATGGGGAAGAAGAGCACTGGAGATTTCCCTTATGCTTACGAAGAAGAAAACAAGACCCCATTGTCAGCATTACCTGAGAACATGAAGCAGCTGGAAGACTACCTGCAGTGGGAGGAAATGTCCAAGTATTTGCTACGGCTGCTGGAAAGGAGTGAAAATAAAAGTGCTCATGTTATCAAAGGAGGGCTCCCCTGGTACACCAGGAGTACCTGGGATGCAGATGACAACAGCAGCTGGAAAAATGTAAGTAAGGACAAACCTGTACAAACACTCCATATGTTCACTGTCATTGTACGGTAACAGACCAGCTTCCAGCTTGTGGGTTGTCCAGAAAAGCAGCAGAAATGCATCTTGTGCACTGGTCATTCAGTAAAGTGTCTGCTCTTGAAGACTGCTTTACTGAGTAGTGATTATCTTGATTGCCTCATCCCTGGCAGTGTTCAAGACCAGGCTGGACGGGGCTTGGAGCAACCTGAGCTACTGGAAGGTGTCCCTGCCTGCAGCAGGGGGTTTGGAACTGGATGAGCTTTAAGGTGCCCTCAACCCAAACCAGTCTGTGATTCTATGTTTATATATATTATATATATTATTGACTCTGTAATGAACTGTGCTTACAAAGGCTGAAAGTTGTCCCTGGTAAGTGTAAACACTTCCAAGTGTGTGTTCTCTTACCCTGCATTTTTGTGCTCAGACTTTGAACATATACATGGAATAATGAGATCATTGTCTTAAATATCCAGATTCTCCAGTGATTAGAGTTCTACTGAAACTGTCTTCTGTGTGAGTAGGATATATAATGACTTGCAGAACCTCATTTTGCCACCAAAGCTTTGATATCCAGCATTCAACAGTTACTATGTCTCTATCTTAAAGTAAAACATAATCATAAGAGTAGTATGAGTAGTAGGTACCCTGTGCTTTCCAGCTGCTGGACACGGATACCTGATTATCTGCAGCCCAGACAGATAAGTGTGTTTTATTGGTTTTCCCAGCACCCGATGGTTAAGTTTGTGTCTGCTTGAAGTCTGTCTTCCGGATGAAGATCAGAAGGAATGTGCTTTGCTTTTCTTCAGGGCTGTGATAGATATTTAGATCATGATCATTATTATTTTTAACAGAGGAGGCCGTGTTTATGAAGGTGTAATTCTGGTACCTATGAACGTCAGTCACATGCGTACACAGGGATACAACAGCATTTGGATTCTGTGACTCTAGATTTCCTTGGGTGTGAGGGGTTCTGTGTTGCACAGTTAGACATCCCCCTTGTTTAAGGTGCTGCTGCCCCACAGCTCACACAGGAGCCCTGTGTACAGGAATGGTTGATGTAGCTGTTTGCCTGAGGGAAGCAAGCTGGTGATGATGGTGTGGTGCACATAGGAACCTTGTACTTGGCATTAAATACTTCTCCAGCCATATTGTGTTTGAGTTTGAAACAGGAACTGCTCTAGGAGGGGTGAGATACTGTATTTCCAGTGGGCTACTGCTCACTGTGAAATGGCCTTTTGGATTGAGGCATTGAAATGTGACCAAAACCATCATCAGCAGATGGAACAGCCATCCCAGGACCGGATCACCAGCGAGGGGGCTGTGGGTGCTGTCTGTAGGCTGAGCATGCACCTGCAGAGGTGCTGATGGCTGTGTGTGTGCAGCTCTGTGTTCCCATCCACTGAATGGGAGTGAAGGCAAGCTGCATTGGGAAGATGACTTTGCTTCATGGACTCATTCACATTTAGCAGATTTAAGTCAAACTCTGAATTCTAAGTTTAAGAACAGAAATCCCCCATGCTAAAGGCTGCAGAACAAGATACAGACACATAGCAGGAGTAAATACAGAGATGTACTTCAGGTAAGCCAGATCAGGGTCTTGCTTGTTAGGTCAAACTCATTCAGTGCATTGTTCACCACTGATGGCCACACTGTGCTGTACATTTCTCAACAACAATAATAATAAAGTCTGTCTAAAAGACTCATTTGGAGTAGGAAAGATGCAGTAACACACAAATAGTCCACAAAGCCAAAGGAATTAGCACAACAGTTCTGAGAACTAGGCCTACAGTGGTCACCTCAGTTGATTTCTTCTGTTTTCAGATATTAGCAGGCAAATTAAGGTCTTGCCTGTGAATAAATGACAGGTAAAGTAGGTAAAGATCAGACAGGAACTCTCTCCTACAGGTTAGGCACTTGGTTTATACTAAGTAAAAGTAACAAAGCTTTAAATTGTTTCTATGGCTTGGTTTAGTTAAACATTAATGAGACACTATATAAATGAGATGCAGGCAGATTCTTCGGGAGGATGACTTTCCTCATGCTTTGGCAGTTGGGTATTACACTAACTGAGACAAATGAGGTCTATTTTGGGAAGATGATTAGGAATGTGTTTGCTATGTGACTACCCAGAGCAAGGGCTAGTTTGGGCAGATTATTGGGAATGCACTTGTGATGTGAACGCACAGAGCAGATCTATATCATGATATCTATATCATTAACTTAGCGAATTACTTTCTCCAGGATTGCTCTATAAACAATATTCTTCTCTTCTGATTAGATGATGGACTATCTGCTTCAAGCTGTGGATATGAAAGAGAGCGCTCCAAGCTGAAGGAAGGTCTCTAAGTCATCAAGAAGTGGAATACTTTCAATAAGAGACTATATTTCGCAAGCACTTGATTGCATCAGATAATTAACAAGGTCTCTTTTCTGTAAACAAGATTTCCTTGGTGTAAAATACCTAAATACACATATTCTTGTATGTTCAAGCAGTGACTAAACTCTTTACTACCAGGCTGCATTTTCTCACTTGAATGATATATTTAATTGTCATGGAAGGGTCTTCCAATTAATGATATGACTTATCTAATCAGTTCATCTCTTAGTTCAAACCTAGATGACATTTCCACATTCACAATAAATAGTACCAACAAAAGGCTGACTTTATACTCTCATTTGGGTTAATAAAATGGAAATGGGCTGTGCCACAGCCAGTAACAAAGGAACAACAGAATGATTCATTCCCAGGGAAGCTCTTCTCCAACTGAATTGCTCCCTGCTCTGTAGTTTTTTATCACTCGGGGGGATCTGACACAGCCTTCCTAAGGTATGGAGTGTGTGGTGCTCCCTCACATGCAGGCAGTGGGGGATCTGACACAGCCTTCCTAAGGTATGGAGTGTGTGGTGCTCCCTCACATGCAGGCAGTGGGGGGATCTGACACAGCCTTCCTAAGGTATGGAGTGTGTGGTGCTCCCTCACATGCAGGCAGCGAGGGGATCTGCTGGAAGACATGCTGCCTCCTCCTCTGACTGGAGGTGATGTGGCAGCTCAGCATCCCCACGCATCCCTAGCCGTGCGTTAGCAGGTCCAGTACCACTGTACACCCCCCTGAGACTGTAGCAGGAGTGTTGCCTCCCAGGAGAACAAGCTCAGCATAGAGCAAAGGAGAGCTGGGTGAAGAAGTGACAGTGCTCAGCACTAGTGAGGACACCCCTACAGGGTTTGTTCTGGGCATCCCAGTACAATGGGTACATAGGCAAACCAAAGAGAGTGCAATAAAGGGCCACAAAAGGTGATTCAGAGGCTTTCCCATCTCTCCTGGAAGGAAAGGCTGTGGCTTTTGTTGGCTTTGAAGGTCTATTGCAGCCTGTATTCCATGGTTCTATGGGCGGTTCAGGTGAAGTTCCTTCCGTGTCCACAAGGCGGAGACATCGCGCCGCTGTCGGCGCCCGGCCGGTCCCGGCGGAGGAGGGAGCTCAGGTGCTCCCGGTCCTGCCGTGGGTGCGGATCCCGGCTCAGTGCAGGGACCCTGAGCACCTCCACCCAAGGCCTTTGCCACCCCCGTGCTCGGCCAGGACACCCGGAGAGGACAAACCTGTGCCTCAGTTTCCCTGCAGGTAGAATGGGGCTCCCCCGTCCCGCAGACAGCACCCAATGAACTGCAAGGGTGTCCCGAGCCCGTCCGGCAGGGATGGAGGGTTGGCCCTGGCCAGAGCCAGCCTGGCGCTGCTGGAAACCAACCGAGCTGGTCTCCATGCCAGACCCGCCGTGGCTTAAATAGGTCAGGTGTCTTTGCAAGGCTGCTTGGGTTCTGACAGGGTTTGGAGCAGCGGTGGGAAGGCAGAGATCAGAACACACATTCTGCTGAGCACGGTGCCCGCAGGACAGCTCCATGAGGGCATTTGCCTGATAACTGTGTATTCAGAGACCTTCAAAGCTGTTTGTGGTGAGTCTTCTGTCCCTCAGCTCATAGCACTGACCTGTGCAAAGCTTTACACTTGTGTGTGCTGAGCCTGGGATTTCTGAGCTGGGCAAAGGCAGCCAGGCCTAAGGGAAAGACTCCTCATGAACAGGGGTCTGTCTACCTGTCTGTGTTCACATCTTAATGAGAACTACCCGGGATTAACCTCCTTTGCCAGTGGAGACACTGCTACAGGTGCAGAGATGGCCAGAGCTTTGCAGCAGATGCACACCAGACAGTTCCATGTGTAACACAGGGATGTGTGCCCATCCCTACTGCTCACAACAAAACAGCTACTCTTGGGAAAGCTCTCACAACTCCTCACAGCTTCTTCACCAAACCCTATGTGCTGCTGTGACCACTGACAAACCCTGTCCTACAAGTTCACCTCTCCCTAAAGGGAACAACGTTCACTGTCTGCAATCGCTCCTTGCAGAGTACAGTTCTTAGCATTTCCACTATTTCTTTTATCCCTTATTCAGATGATGCAAAGAATACAAATACAGACACTAAAAATACTCCCTTGCTAATACAGTTTAAGCAAAAGAAGAGCTAGATCACTGGGAACAGGCCATGTAAGAGCCTTAGCAAAGTTGGAGTAAAGAAGTGGTTAAGGATCTAGATGATTTAATCCACTTTTAAGAAAAGGTTTTACAGTCAGCAATTAGATGCTGTTTAAGGAATTAATCACTAATGGGTCATTAACTCTGACTGCTATTGTACAGTTAACAACAGGATTATTAGACTCAGCACCCAATTAAGGAGAAGATATTTACAACAAAATGAACAAATGAGCTTTTAAAATGGCCTGGGACAGTTTGAGGGGAGCACAGACAAGCAGGCAGGGCACAAGGGAGCCCTGATTTCCTGCGTGCCTCTGTCCCTGTCTTTGGCTGGGCAATATTTACCTGCCTGTGCCCACTTCTGCTTGGCTGTCTAACTCTTCAGCAATAAACTGATAGCTTTCCTGGAAGGATGTGACAGCAGTTCATGCATGACAAGGCTCACATGTGCAATGTATAACACAAGACCTGCTTGTATGTCAGTAAAAGAGCAATCCTCACAGCTTGTCTGTCACTGCTTACTCCCAGGACCGTAATGGAAGTGAGGATCTGGTTTGTTTTCTGCTATCCTGTCATACTCTTCTCTAGTGTTATCCCCAAGCACCAGTGCTGATGCCAGCACTGATCAGAATGTTGGGTGGGAGGTTCCAAAGTCTTTAGAGGCTCAGAACCAGAGGCAGGGAGGGAGGGCAGGGCTGTCAGAATGGGGAACAACATCCCTGACATCTCGGGGTTTATTTGCTCATCAAGAGCAATAAGCACAGGCAGGAATCGGGCGCCAGTTGAATGTGCTTGCACTCAGGAGGGCTTTGGGCATCAGAGCCACAGCTGGACCACAGCCGAGTAATGACAAGAGGGATTGTTCCCATGGCGAGGAGGAGGAAGAGCACATGGAGCCTGCGCCATCATTCGTTAGTGTGTGTCGCTACTGACGCAGCCAGGGGTGTGCGGGCACTTGTGGAGCACACCAAGAGATCCCTCCATCTGTAGCACCGTTGGTGATGCCACAGAGCTCACCTGGGAAAGCTCTGCTGGACTGAGACCTGAACCCAACAGAACAGGTTTGTTCTTCTCCTGCTTCCCCTGAGCTCACTGAGGCCTCCTCAGAGTTAGCAAAGTCCCTGGTTCTGAGAGCAACAGTCTGTCCCTAGCAGCAGGGAAGCAAAGAGCAGTGTACTGGGAAGGCTGGGAACCACCATGGTTGTACACACAGCAGCAGTGTACTGGGAAGGCTGGGCACCACCATGGTTGTACACACAGCAGCAAAGAGCAGTGTACTGGGAAGGCTGGGAACCACCATGGTTGTACACACAGCAGCAGTGTACTGGGAAGGCTGGGCACCACCATGGTTGTACACACAGCAGCAAAGAGCAGTGTACTGGGAAGGCTGGGCACCACCATGGTTGTACACACAGCAGCAGTGTACTGGGAAGGCTGGGAACCACCATGGTTGTACACACAGCAGCAGTGTACTGGGAAGGCTGGGCACCACCATGGTTGTACACACAGCAGCAAAGAGCAGTGTACTGGGAAGGCTGGGCACCACCATGGTTGTACACACAGCAGCAAAGAGCAGTGTACTGGGAAGGCTGGGCACCACTATGGTTGTACACACAGCAGCAAAGAGCAGTGTACTGGGCACCACCATGGTTGTACACACAGCAGCCATACACCGTGTCCAAGCAGGGCTACATCCCCCTCAGTTCAGTGGGGCTCCCTGCACCCCCTGGAGCAGAACAGCTCAGGGAAGAGAAGCCCAGGCACAGCATGAGCTCTGCTCCAGAGCAGGTTGGATCCGCAGGGACGCTGGGAGAGAGGAAAAGGCATCTCAAAATAGAGGGATTCCTATTATTATCTGTAAGAGAAGCTCTGCAGACAATAGGTGGGGGCTGCTGAGGAGGAGGCTGTGAAGGGATGTTTAGAAACTGCTGTCTGAGGTTAAAAAGCTCTCTGAAGTGAAGCTGAACAAAGCTGACATACTTGTTCCTGACAGGACTCCTAAAAGATACGCACAGATTGGGAAAATATAATTAGACGCCAGCCTTTGTCTGGCCACAACGAGTGGGAAATGGTGAAAGGAGAGGTCCCAGTCTGCATTGAATCATCCCCAGGACACAATGAGGGCACTTGTGCATCCTTCTCTCTTCCCTAATGAGAAACGTTAATTGCCACAACCTCCCGAGTGTGTAGAGCACCCTGTGCCCAGCGGAGGAGAAGGGTGTTTCATTACAGCTTCTCAGCCCCATTACAGGCAGTAACGGAGATAATGGAAAAGAAAGATGCCACAGTTTTAGTTTCAGCAGCCTGGTGATGGGCACTGTGCATGCAGAGGAGCCAGCTCAGCACCGCTCTGGCTCCTGGGGCTGCACTGGGCAGGATCACCCTGTGGGTGCTGCTGACAGCTCCGTGCTCCCAGTGCCCAGCAGCTCCATCTGCCCCAGCCAGGCCTGTCCCAGCCCCGTTCTCCCAGCAGCACAGACCAGGTCCAAGCAGCCCATTGGGGTGCACAGCACCACACACAGCCCTCACGCAGGATGTGCCATGTGGGGGTGCAGCAGAAAACCCTCCCCAGGTAACGCAGGCCTCGGTTTCCAGCCACCTTACACAGCTCCTCACCCTACTGCAGCTTTTATTGCAACTAAAGTGTCCAGCCAAGGAGGGAGAGCAAAGGCTGTTTTCTAAGCTATGATCAGGCCCTAACTCTGCAGGGCAGGTGGAAAAGGGAGTTAAAAGGACCACAGAATACAGAGCAAGTCAAGGCGTGGGGGAAAGGCTGAGCAAGGGACACCCCCTTTCACCTGGCTGTGCACAGAGCAAGAGCAGGGCCAGGGGGTCCCTTGGGCGTCCCAGCAGCAGCCTTCCCTGCGGGTTTCTGCCGGGGCAGAAGAGGGAGCTCAGATTGTCTGCCAGGGTTTGCCCATGGACTGGATGTGCTCCTTGGCCTTCAGCCGCAGGGCAGCAATGCTGGTGTTCCTGGGGTCTGCCTCGTCCAGGGGGAACTTGTCCACAAAGGTGGCTCCACATTGGTACGGTGGTGGTGGCCCCATAGCCCCCAGCGGCTGCAGCGCGTGGGTCACTGCTGGCGAGTTCAGGAAGGGTGGAGGGGTGTAGGTGCCTGGCAGGCTCTGCGGTGAGGACACGAAGCCAGGCAGGCTCTGCAGGGCTGTGCTGCTGGGCACGGGTGGGCTCAGCCACGTCTCCAGGGGCAGGTTGCTGCTGAGAGGACCCATGGGTGCTGCCTGTGGTGAGCGGTTGAAGGAGAGGATGGGAGAGTCCTGCAGCTTCATGGAGGTCACTTCCAGCTTCTCCTGCCGCCTCCACTTGGCCCGTCTGTTCTGAAACCAAACCTGCAGGCAGAGCAGCATTAGCCAGGATGGCACCGGGCAGAGCAGCGTTAGCAGGGATGGCACCGGGCAGAGCAGCGTTAGCCGGGATGGCACCGGCCAGAGCAGCGTTAGCAGGGATGGCACCGGGCAGAGCAGCATTAGCCAGGATGGCACCGGGCAGAGCAGCGTTAGCAGGGATGGCACCGGGCAGAGCGGTGTTAGCTGGGATGGCACCGGGCAGAGCAGCGTTAGCCAGGATGGCACCGGGCAGAGCGTTAGCTGGGATGGCACCGGGCAGAGCAGTGTTAGTTGGGATGGTACCGGGCAGAGCGGCGTTACCCGGGATAGCACCGGGCAGAGCGGCATTAGCCGGGATGGCACCGGGCAGAGCTGCGTTAGCCGGGATGGCACCGGGCACAGCGGCGTTAGCCGGGATGGCACCGGGCAGAGCAGCGTTAGCTGGGATGGCACCGGGCAGAGCAGCGTTAGCTGGGATGGCACCGGGCAGAACAGCGTTAGCCGGGATGGCACTGGGCGGACCAGCTGCCCCCGCGGAGGGCAGCGGCTGTGCCCCAGCTGCAGCGGTGCCCACGGAACAGAGCAAGTGGGGCACACGGAGCTGCGGCCGGAGGGGCTCGGCCGCACTGCCCCTCGGCTCGGCAACCCCACAGCCCTGCGCTCGGCAGGGAGCCCGGCTGCGGGGAGAGCAGAGCAGCGTGAGCCGGGGCTCGGCCAGGCCGTCCTGCTGCCCTGCCTGTCCTGTTCCCCTGCTCGTCCTGCTGCCCTGCCCGTCCTGTTCCCCTGCCCGTCCTGCTCCCCTGCCTGTCCTGCTCCTCTGCCTGTCCTGCTCCCCTGCCCGTCCTGTTCCCCTGCCTGTCCTGCTGCCCTGCCCGTCCTGTTCCCCTGCCCGTCCTGCTCCCCTGCCCGTCCTGTTCCCCTGCCCATCCTGCTCCTCTGCCCGTCCTGCTCCCCTGCCCGTCCTGTTCCCCTGCCCGTCCTGCTCCCCTGCCCGTCCTGTTCCCCTGCCCATCCTGCTCCTCTGCCCGTCCTGCTCCCCTGCCCGTCCTGTTCCCCTGCCCGTCCTGCTCCCCTGCCCGTCCTGTTCCCCTGCCTGTCCTGCTCCCCTGCCCGTCCTGCTCCCCTGCCCGCCCTCCTGCCTTGCCTGCCCGGCTCAGCCGCCGCCGCCCTGGCTCACAACCGTTCCGGCTGCCCCGGGCCGGGTCACACCAGCCAGAGGGCAGCGGTAGCGGCTGCCGGACGGAGAACGGCCCTCGCTGCAGCCCCGTGGGGCCGCTCCGCACGCAGCGGTCGGTGCGGGGCCGGGCTGGGCTCGGGGGCCGGTTGCTGCCGGTGCAGGCGTTACCTGGACGCGGACCTCGGGCAGGTTGACCTTCATGGCGAGCTCCTCGCGGCTGTACACGTCGGGGTAGTGGGACTTCTCGAAGGCGCGCTCCAGCTCGTGGAGCTGGTACGTGGTGAAGGTGGTGCGGTTCCGCCGGTGCTTCTTCTTGGGCTGCTCCTCGTCCGACGGCTTCGCCTCGCCGCCGCTGCCGGCGGGCAGCTCGGGGCTGGCGCTGCCGGGGCAGTAGGGCTCTGGGGGGAACACCGGCTGTCACCGGAGGGAGAGCTCTCCGCCGGCCCCTTCACCCGTCCGCCCCTCCCGCCCGCCGCGCTCACCTTGGAAGCGCTCGGCTCGGGCCTGGGGCTCGGCCGGCGGCGGCTCCCCGGTGACCCTGGGCAGGCAGTGCCGGGCACAGCGCCGGTCCCCGTCCTTGGCGCTGCCGTCGGGGGGGAAGGGCCCGAGCATCCCGTCCTCCTTGGGGAAGCCCAGGATGGCCTCGATGCTGTGCAGCCTCGACGGGTTCCCTCCGGGGCTCCGCGCCGCCTGCGCGGACAGCGAGAAGGCGCCGTCGGCCATGGCGAGCGGGGCGCCGGGAGGGTGCATGGGGCTGTCGGGCCGCGGCCCCGGCTCGGAGCTGCGCTCCCGCCCGGCCCCGGGGCGGTGCGGGCAGCTCTGGCACGGAGCCTCCTCGGGGCGGGGGAGGAGGGCGGGGGGCGGTGGGTGAAGGGGCAGGCGAGGCCCCCGCGCCGCTCGGCACGGAGGGAGGGCAGCCCCGCGGCCCCCCCGCCCCGCCCCGCAGACCCTGCTGCCGGCCCCAGACGGCGCCGGGAGATGCCATCCAGGGCCCGCGAGGCGGGGCGGGCCCGGAGCTGCCGTCGGAAACCGTCGTGGCACCGATCGGGACAGGCCGGGAGCCGCCGGCGGGGGGAGAGGCTCCGGTCCACGGAGGGGTTGGAGCCGGGGCCAGCTCTCGGTGGGGCTCAGCCCTGAGCTGCTCTGCGGGCTCTGGGAGCCGCTCGGACTTCCTCCCACTTAGCTCCAGCCTAGATCCGTCCCTGGCATCGGTTTTATAGGCAGCCCCTCAAGGGATGGCATGCAGGAGGATGCCGTGGCACTATCCCATGTCAAATGCGAGGGTAAAACGCACTGAGGGTAAAAGCTGGTTCTCTGGTTCCCTGCTGGGCTCTGCCTTCAAGACCTTGTGAAGGTGCGTGCTGGCTTTTTTTTTGGGGGGGGGGGGGGGATGGATTCTGCAGAAGGAGGTGGGCTCAGACTTCACAGGGAAAGCACTGGCTTTCTGAGGACACTTTCCAAGATACTGGTATGGGACAGACCCTGTGGTCTTGTCCTCTGGGACAGGAGTAGGGTGGGAGGCTGGAGGGCTTCATGGGAGACCACAGAATGCTTTTGGAGGTAAGGCAGAGAGCCAAGTCCCAACCCTCCCTTAGTGCTTGGCCTGATGGAGGACTTGGACTTGGCACAGTACTTAACCAGGCAATGGCCTCATGTCTTCTGCCTCCAAAGTCCTCCTTCCTGGAGCAGTATTTATCCTGCTTTTCAGTTTGTCACTCTTCCATGGTAGCACTTGCAAATTCCCCTGCAGCATCAAGCGAAGTGACAGTAACATCCAGAGTGGTTTTCAGCCTGCACTCAGATTTGGAGATTCTTCTGTTTCAAGCCTGAGGAGAGTGTATGTGAATGGACACTGCCGCTGCTGCTTCCAGACCTATCAACTGGTCTAATAAAAGGTGTGAGCTCTCTCAACAGGTCTGCATCTTTCCCTCCCTGCCCCAGCAGGATGCATTCTGTGTAGTTTCTTCCCAGAGGAAGCACTTCAAACCAAAGGTTTGCCTCTGCCGGTGCCCACCTGTTTTTGGTCTGCTATTCCAAAGTTAATTCCTTGTGGAAGTGCTCAGCTTTTCCTGGCTCCAGGTGAGCTTTGCCTTACTCACTGCTCTGGGGGGCTGGGGCTGAAAGAACTCAGCCATCCATTGGCAAAGAGGGAAGAGGCCAACAGAAGAGACAAGAAAAGGTTAGTGTGGCTTTTGTGCACAATATGAAAAGCAAGTCAATACCATTGTAGGGGCATTGGAGGGTACTCAAAGCAATCAGCCAGGGGCCATTGTGTTCCTTTAATCTACATGTGTGTTTCCCAAGAACTCTATTAGTGAAGATGAATGAACTGTGCAATGTCCCTAATTTCTGCTAATTTGGTCCTGGGGTTTCATGGCACTGCAACCAGCACAAAAGGCCCTGGCCCTCCAGAAGCCCTGGGCAAACTTGGGAATGGGCTTTACTTGTGGCCTGGTACAGATGCTGCTTTTAGGTCACCTGTCAAAACTGTCAAATGCAGGGACAAGACACAGCCCTGGCCCCTCCAGCTCCGGCTCCATCCTTTCCCTCTGGCTTTGCTTCAGGCACAGAGTGTGGTGGAACTGCATTGCTCTGGGGAGAGGAAGTCTAACAGTTCCTCTGGTAATCATAGACTGACACAGAGATGTTAGGATGGCAAAGAAAGGTAACTGAATATCCCCCTTTGTGTCTAATGTGTGAGCTGTCAGCTGAACCCTCTGCTGCCAGGGTCACCTGGGACATACGTCATGCTAGGGAACCTGCACCCACCGCACTTTGCATACTCTGTGTCCCCAACAGATTAACACCTGAAAGAACTCACTTTGCCTTTATTTCTACCCAGAATCTCCTCAGCGTGCAGCATAAGAACCTTCTCAAAGCACAGGGTGTGAAGCAGCTGCTGTGTCCCCATCACTGCAGCACTCACTCCTTGACAGTCACCTCCTGCTTGCTTTCTGGTGCGATTTGTGCCTGCCCTGCTTGTGTTTTCTGCACCAGTTCCAAGGTGCTCTGTGGCAGGTTGGACTCTCATGGGGAGGGCAGCACAGAGCCTGAGCCGCTATGGGCTGTGCTGCCCCACGTCCTGGCTGTGGGTACAGGGTGGGCTGTGGCTGCTCGGGGAGCAGGGCAGCCCTTGCTGGTTGGGGAGCAGCTGGGCTGGGCTCACCACACTCAGCCATCCCTCCGGAGACAGGGAGTGTGGGTTCATGCTATAAGGCTATATTAATGCAATCCTTCTTTACTTGTTTTCCAATTAGCCTAATTGAATTCGGATTGCTTAAAAGTGGGCACTAGAGACATTTATCCTGATGGGATGACGGCCTTGAGCTCCAGCGATCCTATTAACTATAAGAACTCAAATCCCAGGTAGGGTCCGTCCAGCAGTAGCTCCCATGTGACCTAACACTTTAATCTGCTCCTTTTCCATGCAGCACACACACAGAGACACACACACAGACATGTACACCTGCATGCATGCGCATATGTGCGTGCACATATGTACACATCCATTTGTCCCTCCCCTGGTCAGTACAGCCAGGGCTGGGAGCAGCCTCACTAAGCATGGGAGTGAGCCTGTCCTGCAGCTGCCCCCCAGCTCCACTCACTCCTGCCAGCCCCAGCAGGCTCTTGGAACCTGATTAATCACTTGTTGGGTGATTTTGGTTGTACTTTCTTCTCTGACCTCTGAAACCATGAGCAGGGTGATCCCAAATGTAATCAGCTCCTTCAAACCTCCAGGTGCTTCCAGGAAGATCTCCAGGATGTCCCAGACACATTTTAATTCAAAGATTGAAAGGTTCAGGTTTGTGTTTTGTGGGTGAGATAATTCAGTCTGTGAAGTACCAGAACAGCATAGACACCTACCAGATTGATACAAATACAGAGGGAAGTGGATTGATCCTCACAAACCTCTTTCCACACAGACAAATTGTCTGATGACACCTGAGAGCAGGACCCCGAGAGACAGAAAGTACATCAGACGTCTTGGTGGGTTTAGGCAGTGTTTGAAACCAAGCTAGCATTTGCTAGCCCTGATGCTTGATGAACATGCTGAACTTCCCCACTGAAGAAATGACCTGTTGCAATGTGAGAGCCACTGGCATTTGTCTCTAAATGGACCAGGGCATCCTCTGGAAAAGAGTGAGGAAGGAAAACTTGGCAACTTCTGTGTTTCTTAAGTAAGAAAGAAGTGAGCAAGAAGAAAAGGCACATTTCATAGGACTGCACTGGGGAAAATACTTGATAACAGGTTCTCAAACAAGTCTATGCAGCTTATATTTGAACAGTGATTGCTGAAAGAGCTTTTCCAAGATGATCTCTTGCACCCAAGAACCCCCCTACAAAGAGCTGTCCCATGGAGGACAGGTCCAACGTCTCCAGAAGAGAGGAAAAGGAAAAGGGTAAAAAGACGAAAGAAAAACGTGTCAGGAAAAGAGAGAAAGGAGACAAACCAAACCGTGTTTAGTGCATGAATTCATTTAAAATGAACACTTTTACTTGATTGGGTGGAGGAAGAGAGAAAGAGACTTACAAACCTGTAGGAAGGTGCTACATGTGCTCATCTGCAAACTTCATTCACAGGCTAGCTTTTGGGAGAGCATGCAAAGTCCTTCCTTTGCTAGGCTCAGGAGTAGCACTGTGTACAGCATCCATGTGCGTGGGCTGTACAGCTCTGGGGTGGGTTGTCATGCATGGTGACTACAGCTGTGCAAGCTCCCAGCACAGGCTGACTGATGCTCCTGGGAGCTGACTTTCACCGTAGCCTCTACCAGTGATTTGCTGGTACCCAAGCCCCAGAATCTGGCACAGAGCAGCCAAGCTGGGGGCCTCTGCTGTCTCTTGGTGTTTGACCAGCACTTGAAGCCAAGAGACATTAAAGCAGCCTGGAGAAGTCTGTGTTGCTGCCTGATCATGCTTCATGGATAGCTACCCAGCCTTGGTTCCCTGCAAGCCCCTGCTCATACAGTGCCACTTTTGTCCCAGGCTGTAGAGTTAAACGCTTCACTTTAGCCTTTTGCTGTATTGAGAACAGAGATGGTCAAAACCATATTTTAAAGGACTTTCAGCAGAAATGGCAGCAGTGGAATCCTGGTTGTGTCCAAATGTTTGAAATACCCATGGGTTTGTTAGAAAGAGACAGATTTCTTGCTGAAAGCACTATTAAATGAGTGACTGCCTGTATGTTGTGCACCAGAAGCACATTGTTTCTCACTACACATTTAACAGCATCCTGATCACCTTGACAACATGAAGAAGGCACGTTTTTTCCCACTGTCTGCTTTCTTGAAGCTATTTTTTTTCTATGGGGAAAAATGCTCTGTTAAAAAGTGATGCTCAGCTCTAGCTTCACACTGAAGTCACAGCATGTCATTCCCCCCCCCCCCCCCCCCTTTGGGGTTTTAAGTCTCTCTCTCTTTTCTATATTTACATTTAATGCTATAGAGCTAAGTGCATTCCTCAGCCTGCCCTCACTCTGCAGCCCAGCCCCTCTGAGACAAGGCTGAAGTCATAACCCTTGGACCTCTTCTACATCACAGAACACTTCTGCTCTGCAGCCTGTTTGATTTCAGTGAAGGTAGCTTGTGCTTTTTCTTTGATGGCATCCATGTCCATATTCTGGATGTTCTGCAGCTGCCCCAGGATAGAGTCCTTGTCCTCTTCCTCCACTTGATCTTCTGCCACCATCTTCTGCAGGTCTTCTGGCAAACCCACATCATCTCCAGCCATCTGTATTTGATTCTCATCCAATTCACTCTGGTACAAAGAGCAGAAAACAAGGACAGTGCATGAGAGCCTTTCTGCTGCCCCAGGATCTACCCCTGAGCCTCTCCTTGTCAGTTGTTTGGGGGTTCTATTGGTTTTAAGGAGAACAAAACCATCGGCACAGATGCTTCAGTCCAAGCTGTGAACTCAGGAGCCCCCATACAAGTGGGAAGGTTTCTCAGGTCTCTCTCTGAAGGGTTTCAGTAGTTGTTCTGAGGTGTCAGGAGTTCTCAAACAAAGCCCTCAGTGGCATTTGCCATTTTTGAAGGCTTTGCCACATGTGTTAACTGTGGCAACATGCTGATACTGCAGGAAAGCCACAGGTTACTCGCATCCACCAAAGATGTGCCACAATAGACTGTCATCTGTTGTGTGATTCAGTCCATGAAGCAGAAGCTTTAGAAGAACTGTGTGGCTATCGTTTCCCTATGTATTTGTTGGTGTGTGCTTTTTAGATATCAGCACTAAACTGATGCTTTCCTGAAGAAAGATGCATTAAACTTAGGAAAGAAATACTGGAAACAAAGGTCTCCATCTTCCCCAAACTGCATCTAAGCTGTATCTAGGTCTTTGATTGGCATCCCTGAGCTGTAAAGAAGAGCAGGGGCTGCTGGCACATAATGTGCTGGTTGAAGTGGGGTAACCGGAGGACTTAGACAACAAAAGAGAGGATGAAGGTTGGGTGTGAGTCTGAGAAAGCAAAAGGAGACAGAAGGAACTGGGTAAGCAATTAGAAGGGCTGAGCTGCAGCAAGTACTACACACACTCGCTTCCTGCCTGCCCACTGAAACGCTCCATCAGTGGGGCTGTGTCAGTTCCTAAACAATAGTGATTTTGTTCACATTTTATGGTGGATTCTGCTGCATCTAGAGCTCAGAAGAACAGGATATTTTGACACAGTTCACACATCAAAGATAAGCATTAATGCCTCATTACATCTCCAAAATGAAGCATGACAGCAGCAAAGGCCTGATATGAATAAGCAGCAATGCTATCAGCAGGAGGTGTTTTTGAAAGTGAGCGAGGTCTCGAGTTTGCATGAATGAATGAATGCAAGAATGAATGGGAGGATGTATATGAGCAATGTCTGTGTAGTTTGGGCCCTAGCAAGACAGGCAGACTGGGATGCTTGACTGTATAGCCACTATTTACTGTGATGTGTATTTACACTGCTTTCTATTTGCAATAGCTGTACTGATTAACCTCATTTCTCCTCATATTTGTTAGGAAAATATGGAGGAGTGTATCATGATAGTTACTACTATGTGGCTAAAACAAGTAGGGATGTCTCTTGGCTCCTTTGGGTGACGCTTGCTGCTAGAAACAATATCCCAACTGGCAAAAGTGTTCTTTATACAGTGCACACAAAGGCCACTTTGGCAACATGAACAGTTGTTTGGCATGCTGTTGCCCCAAAGCCCCCTGCCCTCCAGAAGCCCAGTTTGTTGTTCACAGTGGTCTCTGATCAAAGAAGAACACATTCAGATGCAGTCTAAAGTAGCACAATCTAATACAATCTAAAGTAGCACAATTCTGCTCAGGTCACCTGCCTCTACCCACTTTGCATTTGGTCTGTCCTTGAACAGACCGAGTATGAGCTTCAACAGGGCAGGGCTGCTCAACCACAGTACCTAAGATGTCTGTGGCCTCTTCTCTTTCTTCTAAGCTTTGCCAGAACTCGTCCTGTTACTTGGATTTGAAATGGAAATGCAGGATTAAGTTCCTGATTTTACCTGCCGGGTTTGGTTTGGTTTTTAAGTCTGGTGGAAATAAGTTCCAGTGTTTTCTCACAAGGATGTTCTCAAAGTCAGGCTGATGCTGCAAGTGCAAACACACAGTGAGTCTGCAAGCTCCAGGCTCACACTTCTGGAAGTCAGGGCCAGAAATGTGGTGCTGTGTCCGTTAGCTGCAGACAGCAGCCTGCAATCAGAGTGTGCAGATCCCAACTGTTCCAGCTGGACCTATGTGGGGACTGTGCCTTGCTGAAGGCCAGAGAGGGCTTGGACAGTGCTAGAGGCACTGCCCTCCATCAGAACACATTCAGCTTGGACTATAGAGGGCACCCAAAACAGACAGAGCTCATGGACAGGACAGCTGGGACTGTGGACTCTAACAAACCCATACAGAAAGCCTCTCTGGACCCTGCCAAACCTGCACTGGACTGGCTGGCCTCCAGTCCTCACAGTCTCCAGGTCCCTGCAAGTGTTCAGCCACACTTTCAGTATCTCTGAGAACACATCTATTCTAGTAAATTAAATATGCCTGGCACTGGTGTCTTGCCCCAAGGCCAGCTGGCCCCGAGCAACCCACTGCAATGCCACTGAGCTCTCTTGCCCTACCAAACAAGGTGGTCCCCTCTAACTGCCCACTGGGAATGCCTGTCCTAACTCCAAGACCAGCCCTGGGAAGTGCCTGGGAGAGTGCCCAGGCCAAAACTGGGTCAGACACTATTCTGACAATCCAACAGCATAGGTAACACAGCCTAGTGACTGCTAATATTCTTTGACCCTGAGTAGTCACTCACATCCATCTAGTTAGAGGTGCAATATAACACAGACTTCTTTCTGTATACATGATACACAAGTGTAAACAGAAAACACAGTCTGTAATCTAAATACAGCCTAAATCTGCCTATATGAAGGCTGTAAACAGAAGAGATCAAAGTTCACAGAGTAACCCACAGGGGAGCCAAATGGTTTCCAGCATCACTGTGTGATGAACTGCTTCCCTTATGTCTACCTTACCCTATCGTAAGATTTACCTATGCCTATGTGCAAAGATCCTTTGGGCAGGTGAATCCAGACCTCACCCTGTGATTCATCACCTATAATGTTCCAGTTACATACAAAATCAGAATTCATCCTGCCTTGACTGCGAGTGGGATTTCTGGCAAGTAATGCAGCAGCCCCAAGCCGGCTGTGCCATGCAAGGGCTGCAGGTACCTCACAGGTAGGTACAAGGAGCCACAGGTTGCAAGCAGCAGCCTTGTCTCCCACTCCCAAACACCCATTTGTGCATCCCTACACGAGGATCCCAGTTTGGAGCACAGGAAGGTGTGCGGAAGCTGCTCAACACCCCAGCTGTCAGGGCCTCATAGGCATCTTCCTATGCAGGAACAGGAGCAATCCTGTTCCCACTGCTCCTGACACTCACAGTGATTCCATTTTTCCACAGCTGTTTCACTCTGGTCTAAAAATCATTTAGATCAGCAAAAGAATTCAGCACTTGCTGTAGCTCAGCTCTTCTAATTGCTTATCCAGTTCCTTCTCCCACCTCCTTTTGCTTTCTCAGGCTCACACCCAACCTCCATCCTCTCTTTTGTTGTCTAAGTCCTCCAGTTACCCCACTTACCAGCCTGCTATGTGCCAACAGCCCCTGCTCTTCTTCAAGCTTAGCAAATGCTTGTTTTCAGATGCTTATCTAAAGCCTGTATGCTTTATGAAGAGCTTCCCCTGAGCCAAGTTTCTGTTCCTGCCTGGTCAATGTGCATCCCCCGCAGCACAGTTAGAGCCTATGCAAGGGCTGCATACGAGGAAAAAACCCTTTAATTCTGGAATGGTGCTATTCATGAAATCAAGCCTTGACAATATTCCCATCATAACACAATAGACCAAGAGATTACATGACTACAGCCCCTTTCACGGGGAGAAAACTTTCCTTTTTAATGTCTACAGCAGCACTTGTCATTGAAAAGACACCTGATTGCATCCGAATACTCTTTCTCTCTAAATATCAGTGAATGAGAAACATCCTGCTGCTCAGTAACAGCATCTCACAGAGCAGTGCCCACACAAGTGCGCTGACTAGGGAAGGGATCCACCTGCATGGAGCAGATGACACAGTCCCTTCCCGAGGTGTCAGAAACTCATAGAGCACAGCACAACCCCCAGCACTGCTGTGGCAATAGGCTGACAGGAGCAGCAGCAGTTGAGGTGACATGGTGGGTACCAGTGATGTGAAAGGGGTGCTGGGGGTCAGTATGCATGCCCTGAGGTTGCCATACTGCAGATGAGGTCTTTGGACAGGCCTGTTGTCAGATGCTCCTCTCCAGGCATCATCAACTCACATCCCTGTGTTTAGACCTTGCAGGAAGTAATTGATTACTGATCTCAGGTCAGGAAACAGAAATGATTAAGAGAATTTGATGTTTTTTTTTTAATTATAATAATATTTATTTCTGTATTTATTTTATTGAAATATTTCACATAGAGGTGAAGTATTGAATACTCTGGGGATGAAAAAGTTGTCCATAGATCAAACATCTCATGGCTACAAACATCTTTCTGATGACAAACCTAAGTTGACAATTCTGTTAATAGGATTAGGTTCATTAAGGGACTGCTTTCTCTTATAAATCTGGCCCAGAGAGCATGGAGCGTTAGCTTTTGCACTGAAAAAGGGGCCCTGCTTAGTCTTGAATTTCATGCTTTCATTTACAATGTGTGCTAGTGATTGATACTGGTAATATTCAGGGTTTCTATCCCCTACTAAGCTACCTGAAATGACTTTCATTTTTCAAAATAATGAATGCATTATCACACATCTGAGAGCATTTTGCTGCCAGAATGTATCAGAGTTGAATTTTTATCAGCATGCACATCATCATTTCATTTTCTTCCTGATATAACTTATGTTTTCACAAGGGCTGACAAAAGGAAAGCAGACCTTCATTCAAGAAGTGCTACAGAGGTAGACACAAATGCCAAAAAGCATATCCTGCATAATTCACTTGCAAGCACTCCACATCAGCAAAGATGAGTAGATGCTTAATATCTTCTTAGCTGGCTGAGAGCTCCTGTCCTGGGAGGCAAGCCTCCTATTGTTGTTACTGCAATCTAGCCCCCAAAGTGCACCGTGTACACCAAAGTCAATATCCTGTGGAGATGGGGCAGATGACCACAGCATGCTCTCGAGTACAGTGAGGTGGCAGTGTGCTCGTTGGACACGTCACCAAGGGTGACTGCAGAGACCTAAACACCACCTCAGAACTGAATGGAACACTACAAATGGGAGACTTTCAAAACCAGAGACACCAAAGCTGCCATAACTTGGAGTTGAGAGCTAGGCACCAAGTGGTCCTGAAGCCTTTGGAACTACTGCTGCTCCGGAGCTGGCTCAGCACACACCTCCTACAGGAAAACAAAGCCTAATGATATTTTATTGCTCAGCTGCTAATGAAAATGCTGGTGTTTAGAGTTTTAGACCTGCAATCCAATCAACCACTTCAGATCTGGTACTTTTCTTTTTCATAATTAATCTTTCTGTAATTAAACTCACCCTCAAGATACACTTTCTTGTCTTGTCACTATGCTGAGCACCCATGGCTCATAGAACAACTGGTATATTGCAACTGATGAATACAGACAAGCATCAGCATATAATCTGCCCTTGCTCCTTCTACTCCTATATATGAAGGGCACTTAGGGACAGGACAAGGAGGGATGGCTTTAAGATGCAAAAGGGGAGACTGAGATGAGCTCTTAGGCTCACCCTGTGAGGGTGCTGAGGCACTGGCACAGGGTGCCCAGAGCAGCTGTGGCTGCCCCATCCCTGGCAGTGCTCAGGTTGCACACAGGGGCTTGGAGCAGCTGCTCCAGTGGAAGGGGTCCCTTCACTCTTTAAGACAACGAACTGTGCCTTCAGCTGAGTTTAACAGTCGGACATCCTGACAGAGCAGCTGATCTGAGAGGAGCTGTTACAGAGGAGGGTGCTCACTGCAGACCTGCTGATGAAAGCTTTGTTCAACACTGATGCGCCCAGAGGGTGAGCAGAGGCAGCTTAACTGACTGGAGAGCCTCAGTGTTTGCTCCTCTTGCTCCCCCCCAGTACCAGTCTCAAACCATCCTTTTAAAAGAGCACTTCTCTTTCTCGCAGTCACCCACCAAGGATTCGGCTGCAAAAACCCACGCTTGCAAAGTCAGCGAAAAGACATTTCCACCCTGTTTATAAGGCCTGTCCGAAGGGTTAAATCCAGGTGGTACAACTTCATCTGAGTCCCAAGGCTGAGCCACTCCTCATGCAAACTGTGAGCGGCCTCGAGGGCTCAAGCCAAGGATGAAGAGTGGTGCAGTATGATGAACGTGGCACTAGAGGGCCTCTGGCTTGGCAACAGCATCAAACACACTGCAAACCCCTCATTTGTAGTTCGTATTGACAGCATCTGAGCACTTCCTGAGCACAGGTGACTTCATGGGTCCCTCCTCTCTGAGAAAACCCAGGGGCACAGATCAGAGCACCAGAACACTGCCCGCAAAGGGAACAGCAACCAGGGGACTCCAGGTAGCAGCCATTATTTGATACATAAGGCATTTGCTCAAATAACACATTTTCAGCAAGTCCCTGAAGTCAGACTTGACACAACTGTAAGATAAAGACATCTAATGAAGCTGGACAAGGAAACCTCGTTAGAAATCCTTTACAAGCAATGAAGGAGTGAGCAGGCTAAAAGCAGTTTAGTAGCATCTAAAGCACCACCATTCTCAGATTAGTTATTCCTAGGAGAACTCACATGACCCTTTAACAACCTATGAGTAAGGAGCCTATGCAACCCTTAGCCTCCAAAGACTTAGCAGAAATAAGCTTTTTTCACTGCCTGCACACAGACTGAAGCTCAGGGATGGATGCAATCCAGGTTTTAGAAGAGGGAAGGCTCTCTGTGGTATCCCAGGCTATGGGAACACATGGTGTACCCGTCTGTGTCAGGGTGGAAGGAAGCAGCTCTTAAACTTTCCCCCTTTCCCAGTAAATCTATGAAGTCAACAACAGCAACTGCAGAACCTGTGTCATGGTGCAAGTAGTGCAGAGTAACACAGCATATGGGGCTAAACCAAAGGAACATAAGAGATCAGAACACAAAAATCAAGAAATGTTATGTACATAGTAGAATAATTAACCCCCATTAGGGTTAGGGTCTGCTCCCCTCTCAGAAGGGTCTGAACACAGCCTCTGGAACTACACAGATCTCTGAGACCTGTCTCAGTGTTGACTCTAACAAAGACAACCCTCCAACCTGCAGTTCCTTGCTTCCCAGGAAACTTTAGTGACTTCTGCTTCATTGATTCCATCATGTAGGGCTCTACGGTGCCTTGCTGTTAGATTCACCTACTGAGCAGAGAAAAACAGCAATGGCCAGGGAAAACCATGGCTCTGGCCTCCTCCATCTCTGTACTGAGCTGCAGTGGGGATCCCACTAGCGAAGGCAGTTTGTGCTGGCAGTTTGTTTCCAAAGTCGGCCACAGAAGGAGGTCAGGAACTGCAGGCTTACCTTGGGGAGTCTGTACTTTTCCCTCAGATGAACCCTCAGACAGGCTCGCTCTGCTTTTTTCTGTGCAAATGCTGCATCTCTTTCCATCCTGGAAGTCAGAAAAAGTGTTTCAGGATACCAGTAAAACAGAGTCTTTTACACTGAACCAGTTGCTTGGCTGCATAAAGCTACACAGAGGAGCTATTGCCAAAGTTATGGATCTTGTCCAAAGGCACAGGAGGAGTAATTATTGATACCAATAAAGTGATGCTAAGGGGCCAGAATTCCCACCCTGCTGCTTGTTCTCAGAACAGTTCCCTTGAGTCCTGTGAAGAAGACAAGACAAACCAATTGGGAAGGATAAACTTCTTGCCTGGAGTTTCTATCTGTACCAGCTGTTACTGCTCACTGTAACAATGAACAACTCCAAAAAGCACAACAGGGCAGTTATACTTATTCCTTGTTTATTCCATGGGGGCACTTACACAGCTGCCTGTCAGTTCTCCTGTTCTACAAATGGGACATTCTCAGTATACCACCACACATACAATGGCAGAATAGTCTTTCTGGCTCAGACCAAGTCTATCTGTCCTGGAGTCCATTCTCCACAGGAGACAGTAATGGAAACAAAACAAGCATCAAAACTGCCCAGCTTCCAAACCTCAGTGGTGTAGGGTACTGGAGCTGGAAGTTGTCTCTCCATCATCGTTTTTAATAGCCTGGGATGATCTCTGTCATCTATGACTTTTCTGCATGCTTTTATTGTTTCAGAACAATAGATTAACTGGAAACCATCTAAGCTGCTTTCAGCCACTCATTGACAGCAAGATTGTTTCAAGCCTCTCTGGAATATTTTCCCTGTTTCTCAGCCTGCCCACTCCTCCAGAGGAGCCATTAGCAGCCACAGTCAGTACTGGGCTACGTTCCCACAGGGCAGTGTGTGTGCAGCATTACTGCACATCCCTTCAGGTGTCCTTTGAGGCTGGGGGGCAGGAGGGGATTTTCTGCTCAGGTAGACTGGAGCTTTTCACTTGTCCTGGCATCAGGGAAAGACCTGGCAAAGCTCACTCAGCCCATCTCCCACCAATGCCTGGCCGAATCTTAAGCCTTTTTGTTCTGGAGGATCTAATCACTCCCTGGAACACGACGTGGTGCAGGTACAGGAAATGGCTATAAGAGTAGCTGTGTGACAGCCTATGAGGTACAGCACAAAATGGTAGTCACCTCGTGCTTGAACTCTTGTGATGCTGGAAGCAAACTCTATGTAGTGGTGCAGACTGCCAGCACAAGCCACTGGTTTGTTTCTGCACAGGACACAGCAATTTGTGCTTTCTTGCACACACATTTTGTCCTCTTTGGAAGTACTTCCTATGCTCCTACCATGGTTCCAAACATACTTTCCAAAGTACTGCACAGATTCCTCAGTAGGGTCAGTGTGTAACACACATGCCACACTTGAAAACCTGGCAAAAGTAATCCTTTTTCCAAGCAGTTTCCCTATCCCAGGAACACTGTTTTGAGTCTCGGTTTCAATCCAGCATCTTCCTGCTGCCAGGCGGCTCTCTCCCTTTTAAATATGCCTTGACAAAAGGCACAGCAAAACCTGTATTCTGTTCCAAAGCAAAGGATACCATTCAGGGGTTTATGACAGAAAGGGTTGCTAAATACAGACCTGGATACCTCAATGCCGTCAGTCATTAACCTTTCACCTATAATCATCTTACACGAAGGATTTACACAACCATTATGTAATTGACCATTACAGGAGCAGATGCATTTGAGATTTAAAAGTCAAGCGTTTATTTATAATTATGTATGATTTGAACTCCCACTCGTCACGTCCTCTATTTTACTTCTGGTTTGATATTTAAACACAGCAAGTGGTAAAAACTGTAGTTACAGTCAAAGATTGAGATTCATCAGGTGAAAAGTTCTGATTTTGTAGTTTGCAAAAGAAAAACCAAACTGAAAAATGCAACTACAAAAAATAATCATCTCAAAGCTTTTATCTAGATAAATGTCATCCGTTCGAAGCAGCACTCACTGCTTGTGAGACTCACTGTCTGCCATAGCAGATGCAGACAGATAAAAGACTGAGTACTGAAAGTGTATCCACACCGAGTTCTAGGTGAACAAATCATACATGTTTTAGAATTAACTCCTGAACAACAGCTTGTACCTATGGATAAATGACAGCTAAAGTAACATCAACTAGGAATGAATCCAGCCTATCAAGGTGTGGAGATAGGAGGAAAGCACAGAGAGAGTTGGGGGGGGCAGGGGACACAGGCGGACAGATGACATGCATAGTATTTATCATTTCCAGTTGGTGAACTTTTATTTTGTAAAGTCTCTTTAGCAAAGGTTCATCTGCTTTAAGGAAAGGGAAGAGCGCTGAATGTTCGGCTTCTTCTGGGGTTATCTTTATCTGCACAAAGTTACCAGCAATCAGCCCCATACTGATAATAACGGAACAGGTACTCACTTCTCCTCAACCATTTGCTTTTGATACTCCTCATACTCCTCTCTGGTCATTCCTGCAGCTGCTGCTGGATCAGAAGGAGTGCTTTCTTCTTTGCTTTCTTCCCCTCCACCTCCAAGTCCCAAATTCTTTACCTGGTTGCTCAACATACTTTTCATTAGAAAAGCCATCTTCAAGGAAAAAGGAGCTACAAGCAAACAACTACAACAAAGCCAAACCAAACCGAACACCTTCTCAAAAGCAGCAACTATAAGCAAGAGAGTTCCTACAGCCCCATCAGCTCTTGAAGGGCACAATGCTAGTGAAACGTGAATGCCAAAACCAGTTTGTCAGCCATAATCTGGATTAAAGAGTGAACTCCTTAATATCTAGAGGCAGATGGTTCAGATTACCCCAAAAAAATCATTAGATGCAGCTCCCTACTTTTTATATTAATACCTTAAGCTAATTTACACAAATGCAGACAAATCAATCGTAGTGTGCAACAGCATTTCCACTTCTTGAAACTCTCACTTTCAGAGATGAAAACATTCTCTGGAACACAACAGATCTGAATTACAAACCTGGCTGACTGAATGAAATTGTGAATTCAGGCTATTGAGCCAAAACCCCTTTTGGATATACACGGGAATTCCTCATTAAGCACCCCCCCCCCCGATCCTTTTTATCCATTAATGTTTTATCACCTTAGACAGAAAATACATGGAATGGTTTTTCTCTGTCCACTTTTCATATGGTTGGTTTGCCTCACACGTGAATGGGGCAGTACTGCCAGGGCTACTTGATTTTCATTGAAGCAATCACAAAGCAAATCACATCTTCCTGCTCTTCATTCTTTACTATTTATTTCAGCTCCTCCAGGTGGAGGCTGTCTCCATCTAGGTCCCCACTTTGGTGCTGCACAGAATACCTGCTGGTTTTAATCTTAACTGTCAGTAAAGGAGAAATGAATCTCACTGATTCTCTATGCTATTGTAACTGAACTTAATAGCTTTTGTTTAATAATAGCTAGTGAGTTTTGTGTAACTAAACTCACTAGCTTTTGTTTGTGGCTTGCTTCTGTAGGTCTTCCTCTTTCAACCTTCTATTCACATCAGTAGCCTCACCAGGTCTATTCAGGTGAAGATTTTCAGGATCTGCTGTCAAAACTATAGGCTATTTTGGGAATGAAAAATGACTTGACAGGTCTCAGAAGTTCCAGGGTTTGGGTTTTGAGCATTTATCCTACTATGACCAACTGCACATGCCCTAATGAAACACTAATTTTGATTATCTAAATGGTTCTCCCAGCACTCACAAATTCACGGAGAGACAGGAGGATTCCCATTTGCCTAAGGCCTTAATCTGTATTAGAGCCTTTCAATTAAAGCAGACCTTTTACTGCTAACAAAAAAAAGGCAGGACATTCAATAATCCTGGATTATTAATGATTAAACAAGAAACTTACTTTGTTTAATCGAGTACTCTCAGAAACACAAATTCAAAATCACAACAAAACTGCTGGCACTTGAGAAGTAAGTTCTCCAAACAGGCCTAATCCAGCATCTCTTTCAGGACAAGGACAGTCTTTGGAAGAGCATTCAGACTGCTGAGCAGTAGGGCAACCCCATGACCCAGAACAAGTCCACAGGAGCCCCTCTCTGCTATGCAGCCTAATTTAAAAGGAGGAAGTGAAAATAAAGGGCTGACTTAAAGATAAGAGGGGCTTGGCCAAGAGCAAGTCCCTCAAAAAAAAGCAATGGCTAGTTCCCAAACTGCAGCCCGACTAAAATATGTAACCTGCCCCATCCTGCTCAGAACACACTGGATCTCAAGCGCAGGAGACAGATAAGCCTGAGTGAGGGGAGAAGTGCTTGGTCAACTCACACATTTCTGGAAATAATGGGTAGAGAAAGAGGGTTCATCACAACTCCAGAGACAAGTTTGATCTCACTGACCTTCACATCCACTGCTCACAACAGGAGCTGGCAACGTGGACATCAGAGGCTGGAAGATCTCCTCACCCTGCCTCAGCCCCACAGCCGAGCTGTGTCTTACACAAGGACATGGCACGAGAGGGGCCATGAAACACTGTGTGGACCCCGTACAGATCACTCCAACCATGTAATTCAGAAGTATCCAAGTGTTCTCTGAAAGGACCACAACTCCCCTCCTGCCCCCAGGCTTCATCCCTCTCGAAGAGGTCATCACCTTTTACAGAAGTTGGAACATTACACACTTGCACAAAGAGAAAAAAGCGGTTTAGGGTTTCTGAGCTTAAACAGATGCATGTAGATTTCTCTCCTCCACCTATTAGAAAAATTACTTCTAGGTGGGATAAAATGAGAGTCAGTGAGGGAATTCTTACTCTTCCTGTGGGAGTTTACTGGGCAGAACAGTTAAAATCCAAACAAAAAAGTAAACAAGGAGACAGAGCATCCTGGTGACAGCAGTTTGGGGAATCAAAAACAAAGCAACCAACAAGGAACTCTATTGGCTGTTAAGAGACTTAGAAGCTGGCATCCTACTTTACATTTAACTCTAAGCATCTGATCCTCAAGGCAAGTCTGATACTCTTAGCATAAACTTTAGAGCAAATCTTACTTTTAGGTTAGAGCCACTCTCGCACTAGACTGCAACACAGAGTATATATAATTCCTTTATGCAGAATGAACTCTATGTTCAGTGCATCTTTCTAACTACTGCCAGTCATCTGTCCTTTCAACACAGGCAGAGCCTCTAAATGCTGTTAATTCTTCAGTGTCAGGAAGGACTGAGCCTGGATCTCAAAGCATTCAAACTCTCTGAACAGAGGTTAAAGAATGTTTCAGATACACTTGCTTGGATTTCATGGACATATACGCAATTAAAAGAAAAAAACTTACTAAAAATATGCATCTTTATTCAAATAATGTTATCTCTGAACTCCAAGTGTCAATTTACATTAGTCAGAAACAAACATGACAATGTCAGCTGTTTGAATTAGAAAAAAACCCAACAGAAGACAGTATTCGGTGTTACAGTAATCGATGCATTGATAAATGTCAAATTTTCTTCAAACAGGAAGTTAGGCAATTTACAAACCATATTGTGGGTTTTACTTTTGAAAGATTCAGGTGTGTAATATACTCTGACCAGTACAATGAAATTCTCTTGTTACTGCCAAATATTTGCTACTTAGCATTCACACTTCAAGTAGTTATTCCAAGGTGTCTTCTCCTCCTAGTCCTGAAATCTTACTTGATAAGAATCAATCATATCATTAGGGTTAAAAGAAACTTCTAGTAGCCACCTGTAACTGGAGGCTACACTGACTAACATTCTTACAGTACAAATTTGTTGCTATCAGTTCAAGAACAGACAGGACAAAATTTGAGCTGGGCAATTGGGAGCTTTCCTTTGATCCAGTGAGCGACAAGGCAATTATGGAAGTTCCAAGGAGACAACTGTGAAATGAAGCACGAAGCAAAATCATCAGTTTTTGGTTGTTACATATTAGACCTTCTGCTCCTCAATACTAAAGTGTCCTAGTTGCACATGGGAGATGTGTCTGATCAATTAGCAGCATAAACACATGAGCTGAGCCTCATACTGAAGAGGCAATTGCAGGCTGTCTCCCTAGACACCATCCCCAGCCTTATCTTTCTCAGAAAAGACACAAAAGTATGGGCTGCTCCAGCTTTAAAAGCAAAGTTCTATTTGGATAAATTCACAGTAACAAAAATACAGGCCTTCGATGCATTAGAGCTGTTCCTCTTATCCCAGATATATGCAGCTACTTAGACATAAAGTTGCTAGCCTTTCTGTATAAAAAGCCTTGCAAAGCCTGCTGTGAGAGAAGTTCTCTTCAGATGTTGCACTGATGCAGGAAGGCCTGAAACTGAAAGGAACGACACTCCACTTTCAAAGCTATTTATGAAAATATATTAAGTTTAGTTACACGAGTCAGAGTTGTAATAGCTTAGACTCAAGGCACCTGTAAGTATTTGCTGGTGTTTAAAGTAATGATTTACCCTATTTATCCAGCAAGATCAGCCTGAAGCAGTGGTTTCTGATTAGCACAGCAAAATCTTCTCAAATTCAGAAATTAATCTGTAAAGCTACACCACATACAGCATACTATATACTGTAGCTATGTAAATAGGTGTGTAGGCAGTTTTATTGGTATAGCACAGACATCCACTTTTTGGACACAATAATTTAAGTAACAAAATGTTTTGCATAGATTTATCATTTCTCCAAACTGACAGGCACAATACTGAAGTGTTCTTCATTACAGCAAATTTGGCAGCATGTGTTGCACCCCAAGGAGCAGAGTGCAGGAATGCAGTAGTAGTATGCTAGATTCCAGATAACTTATGCAGATTTAGACAAACAGATTAATAATTAAAAGTGAAATATCCCAACGCATTTGTGTACTTGTAGAATTAGAAAAACCCCAAACAAACCCCCCTATTCTAGCTCTACACATGAACAACCTACGGACAAAGTCACCACAGATGTGTAAACAAGGTAAAATGAATTAATTTCACATTCCTGATTTGGGCTCTCTGCTTTGTTTCTCTCCTGAAGCAAATGTTCATGTGATAAGCCGTATCAAACACACACGTTCAGTCTCATGCTTTTGACACCAAGCAGGAATTGACACACAATACTGGCTCTACAATAGCTGCTGGACTAACAAACATGTCTGAAACAATAGCCTATGAAGAAATGGGTTAAACACTCGATAACTGTAGTTTAGAAGAGTTGCCATGTCAAGACTTAAAGCATTTGTATTTGATACATAAGACAGAAGACAGCTTTATAAGACACTTATACACTAAACATACCCTTAATAAAAACAGATTTGAAGAGGTAAAAAACAATTATATTTTTGCTGAAGAAGTTCCACAAATCTCCAAGTAGAATTACAGACACACTTGTAACTATGAAGAAGAGCTCAGTCCACAATATACTTGAGGATTCAACTACTTCATGTTTTTTCCTCACTACCTAAAACCAAAACCCAAAGTAAGGAGATAAGCCTTCATTTGTTCCGTATATTCTGTTTTCTATGTCAGGTACCAACAGCCAGACTGTTAAAGGTCTTTGTGTCCACATACTAAGAAATGTTTAAATTTGTATTTCATGAAGAGTTAGAATTAACATAGTAATTCTTAAACTGGTAAATCCAAGGGTCAAACTTAGGAAGTGTTTATAAAAAACACTTCTACAGCCCCCTCAGAAAACCCAGAGAACAGTTTGGGATTGGTTGGTTTTAATTTTTGTTGTTGTTGGCTTTTTTGGACTTGTTTTGTTTATTTGCTTGTCAGGACACTTAATAGGAAGGTTTTTGCACATATCATACAACTGCAAATCTCTTTACAAACAACCAAACCCAGGTGTTTCAATTCCTTCCTCTGGAATCTTAACAAAAGAAGAGGAATATGGCATTTGCCTTCCAGTACTTACGAGAAGTTAGCTGAAAACACAACCTAGATAGGGGCCACAGTCTTCCCTTATCTAGCATTTGTTCTGCTGTTCCCCAGTCCATTTGTAACTTTAGCATTAACAGTTTAAATAGGAACTCATTCTGTTTAGCAAAATTCAATAATTTACAGTATTGAAGTATATCAAACACTAAGTTTTCCCTCATTTATGAAAGTTTTCTGTGCACACATACTGCTGTTACGTACACACAAAACGAACAGGTCATCAAAAGAACTTTTTGGCTGCTGCTTCTTGTTGACTCCTGAAAGAAAAAGCAGAAGAGAATTCATTAAGTACTTTTAGTATAAAGCTAGCTAACTGGTTTAAATATTTATTTGGGGATTATTTCTTGTCAACAGAGACTTAGGGAAATCAAATATAAGTCATATCACACAAGCAGAGTCCATTTTTTCCTATTTACAAAGACATTAGTATCATCACTTTAGTTCTAATTTTACCTCAGACACAGAAGGAAACGAGACATTCCAGACAAACCAGAAGCTGTGAAAGAACATACAAACTGACTCTTCAAATGTTTTAACTAAAATTTTCTAAAGCTTCTCTGTATCTGATTGCCCTAAAAACCATCACAGAGAAGGAAATATGCAACCACATAGCAGAAGTATTTAGTTGAAATAGGATTTCCTTTTCCCTCTGGCACAGAACATATTTATTTTCTTAGCGGATACTGTGGATCAGCCACACACAGATGCTACAATTACAAGGGCATCAAAAACCTGGTGGGGACCAGGTCCTTGTTTGCCTTGCAAGCCATCATTTCAGTTGATGGAATAACATGACATACATAGGAAACACATTCTCTCCACTTTGTGCAGAAAGAGACACACAAAAACTACTGCAATCAGCAGCAGTGGTCTTATATTAATATTAGTTATCTTTCCAGAGATGTAGCAAACAGCATTTTCCCTTTGAAGGGCAAGGCAGCTGTTCTGGTCCCTGTTCCTTATCCTGATTAGTGACTGTGAGAAGCAAGAAGGAAGACTACCAAGCACATAAAATAAGGAAAAATCATGTCAGGTTTTCTTAAGATACTGATAAACTTCAGTGATTCCAGAGGACCACAAAGGTGGTGGTCAAGAGCTGAAGCACATGTCTGAAGAGAAGGGAGGGATGGAACTAGGCTTGCTCATACTGGACAAAAGGCTGCTTCAAAAGGTCTAACATCAGCTTTCCAATACCTATAAGACATTATTAAGGAGACAGAGGCAGTTTCTTCACAAAGACCCACATCATACAAGACAATCGGCAAACTGAAAACAGGCAGGTTTCCACTTGGTGTACTGGGGGGGGACAACGACTAAAACTGAGTTATGAGAATCAAACATTTCCAGCGGGGTCTGTAACAGTGGTACCTTTTCCATGCTTGGAGGTTAAGATTTGAGCAGTCTAAACACTAAGCTATCTGTCTGAATTCAGTGTTAAGCCTCCTTTCAGCAGAAGACTGAACTAGAGACTCCCAAGGTCTCTTCCCATATGAATGGTTGCTTGTTTTAAAGATGATTAACATAATCATGCCACTGCAATTTTATTTCCAGTCAGAAGTCCTAAAACCATTTGCTCTGTTGTCTTTAAACAAAAAGAGACTTACCTATACATGATATAACTGATGAATAGCACTGTTTGCACTGCTACAAAGATGAAGAAGTGCATCGTAGATAAGCACGATGGAAACGGTGGCAGTTCTGGACACTTCGATTTCTCACTAGATGGCTAAAACCCAATAAAAACAATATTTGAGAAAGAACAAGACATGCCATCAAAAGACTGTTACATGCAAGAAACAAAACAAGGTCTTTAAAGCCTGATATAAAAATAACAAGCAGAAAACAGGCAGAAATGACACTGAGGGAAAAAAATTAAAAAATAAAACATAAAAAAAGCCTTCTATGGGACTATAAGCTCATTCAATTGCTAGACTAAGGTGCTCTTGAATGTGAACACAGTCATCTTTCACACTTAGGAGACCTTAAGTGAAGTCTGCCCAACTTTCCCCTGATTAAAGCTCTCCCTTCTGTGCAGAAGCAATAATCTCTTCTGTATAGAATGGTTAAGGAGGGGGACAAACACATAAAAAAGCACACAAAAAACCTAATTGCTTGACCTTGTTTCCACAGGAAATTAGACTAAAAATCATGCTCTTTGTGCAAAACTTCTCATCAAGACACAGATCATGCAGTTAGGTCAAGGCAGTGCAGTTTCAGCAAAGCAGCTTAATAAAGGATTAATTACTCTGTAAACTGCGTGCTGGCTCGTCCTAGCCTTTCGCTAACAGCCAAAAAAAGAAGTATTACAGCCATGCTTTACACTACCAGCACATAAATTACCATATTTCGTTGTACTAAATGCTCAATGTCCCTCTTTACTACATGAAGGTGTTCTTTGATGTCATTGAAGTGCTGAGTTGTTTCATAGACTCCAGCAGCAGAACCAGGATGTTGAGCACCACTGATCAACCTCAGAGTATCAGCCACAGAATTTCTGAAACAAGACAGACACAAAACATTTCAGAATAGAAAAGCTTCTCTACAAATAGCACTTCCTCTAGGCACCTTTTGGGCCATTAAAGTTCGTCTGAAATAGAGTTGCCCCAAATCACAAAACAATTATGCAGAAAACATTTTTTCTGGTTTCCAAGAATACCTATCAGGAAATTATTCCTTAAGCAAACTATGCAGTTAGGCAGTTTCAATTTGTCCAGTGCACCATCTCTCAAAGTCACATGGAGAATGAGATCTGGCACATATTCTATTGCTAGACATCCGCTTTGCCTAACTGATGAAGTGTAAACCGAGTGTTTTATCTGAGGCTCCTGCGAAGGCTTTAGGATAAGCAGAGTTTAATGCAAGCTTTGAAGAAAACCAAAAGCTATTTGAAAAATAAATAAATAAAAGCAGTCATGTAAGAAATAAAAATAAAGAAGAGGCTTTAGGGATAAGAAAAGATTTAGATACATCCTTTGCTTCATGATTATCATTTATACGAGAAACTCATTTCCCATATGTATTGTCATAATACTTAATATTGTTTTCATGTGAATTCATTTTGCTACAACATGAAATCAAATTAAATCTGTAAAAAGTTGAGGTTCCATAACTAATTTTGTTTGAGGTAAACTAGTCAATGAGAGGAAAACCCCTTAATCTCTAATCAATATGTTTATATAATTTTTCCCTACTGTGATGTTTCTTTTCAGTTGCAAAGAAGATTATTCTACAGCTAAAATATTTATCATGTGAATGTTAATCTCTTCATTATTAATAGAGCGAACAAAATAGATTGTCTTTGGATTTCTTTTTAATTTACTTAAAACTTTACATTTTGCTCAGATGAGAGCTTACTTCGATGCCTTCAAGATACAGTCCTAACTGTACAGTGTCAGCAATTTGTCATAGTACCATGGAGTGGTTTGGATTGGAAGGGATCTTTGGAGATCAGCTAGTCTAACCTGCCTGCTGTGGGCAGGGACTTCTTTCAATGCCTCAAAACCCCATCTAACTTGGCCTTGAATACTTACCATTTTAACTGTCACATAAAGGAAATGAAAACAAAACCAAAACCAACCAAATACAAAATTACATTAGTGATTTAAATGGATTATATCCATTGTGAAAATGGCTAGTTAAGATTCAAAGATGCTTCATAAAGATATTGCCCATCTTTCAGCTTTGTATCAGTTGCTCTTCATGCCACTAAAATTCACCATACACAGAGCAAACCCACACACACACACACTGAATGCAAAAGCCCCTCTTCCTGTCCTAGCTTAAATTAGCATTAGCCAGAAATTATATTTTTGTATCATCATGGTATAGATTATTTAAAAGTAATTTGATTAATATTTACCTGTACTCTGAATTGGTGTTACAATAACCTATTTTAGATATTAAGTTTTCCACTGGAAGACTTCTTTCTTAAATAACCCATGCAATCACCATCATGACCACTGCCTAATAAATGCTGATATCAATTCTGCCTATCCACATCCATCTCGCCCCACTACTTTTAGTGCTACAACACTAAAAAACAAAACAAGTGTGATACTCATTTTGTTCTTCGTGCTCCTCATACCACCATGGCTACGGAATGACAGAAATCTGCATACCCACCTTCCCTCTGACTGATCCAGTGTCTCTTGAAGGCAAAACTACTTCCCTAAATAGATACGGTCTGCATCAAATTTAATTTACATGTACTTTTGCATGAACAATACCATGCTGGCAGTTTCTATTGTATGAACATGCAAGATTCTTCTGTAATCAGATGATTAAGAAATCCACAAATCTTGACAAGAAAATTACTTAGACACTAAGTCCTTTTCCTCCGGGATGACCAGGAATGCAACAGCGGGCTGTTCATTTCTCTCTCTAAATAAAACATTTCTTTAATCTAAGAAAAATATTAAGATGATGTTACGCAAACTCATACCTAATAAGTAGTCACTAAAAGGGCAGACTACCAATGTTAACAAGAAAATCTAATTTGCTTGCAAGGTATAAAGATTTGTCAAGAATATTAACATGAAAGCTTTCGTGGAAGAACAAATGCAAAAATGGAAGCACTCTAATCTTCATCCTACAGAAAACCTGACCTACTTAGATAAATCACAAGAGCTGCCCTTGAACTAATGCAGGAAAAAAAACCCCACAACTGTAGGAGTTGTTTTTCTCCTTACTCTAAGCCCAAGGTAAGGAATGTTTTAACTACTATAAATGAAGGGTTAAACCAACTTTAAGCCATTCCTGCTAAAGGCAGGAACTGTAAAACATCTTGGAAGCAGTACACAACCATCCTTATCACACATGAGAATTTTCTCCAATCCACTTTTCAAGTATAGCATTGTCAAACTAAGACTTCATTTGGAGACAATTTGAATCAGTCTGTTTTAAAAACTGCATCTTAAAAAGCAAAATTAATAAGCAATCGAGAACTTGCAATCATCCTTGCAGATACACAAGTTCCCTTAGGAAGTTCACTGGCAGAAAGTCCTCCAACAAAAGAACAAACCAACCAAAGAGAAAGAGCCCATTTAATCTGTAAGAAATGGGGACAAATCACTAACGTGGTCTATACACTGCATTGGCACAACTAAACCAATACACTTCTGTCTTCACTACGCAATGTGACAGCAATTTCATGTTAAGAGTGCTTTTTTCTTTAGCCAGGTTGTTTACACTAAAAACCCCTCAAATATATCTCATATTATCTAAACATAATATTATGCAATTTATTAATATAATGATTATGTGGAGTTATTACTATATGAGGAGTGAACTGAGTATATTGATAAGATACCCTTTTTTTTCCTTCAGGGTCACTAGCTGTAAGTCCAGAGCATTTATGCTCATGTTGTTATCAATACTCCTAAGTCAGAGCAACAAATTGCCACAAGGTAGCAGGTTATCACATTAGCAGAAATGGATTGTTTTTAAAAGGAATAGACTTAACTGGAAAGTGGAATATCATGACAAAAAAAAACACAAAAAGAGGCAAATTCAGAGCTCAGTCACCCTCGGAACACAAACTTGGGTTATTCTAGAAATCAACTGTATGCAGAGAGCTGTCACTAAAAAACGGGCACAGAGAAATTTGTCAGTATTCTGCTGAAATAATAAATAGTATTTTAAAGGTGGAAAATAATACAGAAATCAAGACACAGCCTTACTATTCAAAAAACACTTACCTTATTTCATTTACTTGTCTAACGACCTCTTCTTGAGTTTTCACAACTGTCTCAATCTCTTGCTGGGAAACCTGGTAGGTGGAGAGGGGTGTGAGAAAAAGATCAACATATCTTGGAAAAAGCAAATTAATCATGCTGCTGAAGTTAGGCTGACAGCAATGACAGTCTGGGGTTTTTATTTACCTGTCCTTGTTGACCTGGCAAACCAGCTCCTCTTTTAGCAATCTCATCTGTGACTAGAGAGACATATCTCCTTTGCTCATCCAGAATCATGTCCAATTGCCTATTCAGCTGTTTTATTTCAAGATGAATTCGATTCTGTCCCTCAAAGATTTGCCTCAGTTCACGATCACTTACAGTTTCAAAAAGATCATCCGCTGATAAGGAAAAAAAGCACAGGAGTTCTTACATATAAGCATTCCTCTTGCATATATGCATTGTGTCATTCTTCTCACACCCCTCAGGTTTCCACACAAATATACTTTTTTCCCCCCTATAATGTGATCTATTTGGTGTTCAATTTTTCCTATTGCCATGGCAAAGGAGATTCAAATGGGCCACAAACCACTGAACAGAGATAAGCAGGCATTCAAACCCAGACTCTACCTTAGAGTTCCTATTTCAATACTTGGGCAATGTGCAACATAGAACTGAAACAGGATACTGCTATCTTTCCGTAAGCTAGCACTGTGCTACCAACTATCCTTCAGAAGGAAATTGCAGGTATTAAGTAATAGGTACTTTTTAGAAGTAAGCTTTAAAATGTAGCTTGAAATAGAGAGTGACTGCACATTTAAGTTTCTCCACAGCTTCAGCAACATCAGAAGAAAGTCCAGAAGACTTTCAATCCAGCCATGACAACAGGGACTTTGGATTTCAGAAAACACTTCACAAACAAAAGACCAAAGATTCTTAAAGTAGGTAACACCAGTAGTAAGATCAGTCAGAGCATCAGGCCCCAGTTCTGAGTATCCTGGAAAGCAAACGTTTCCCTTGACAAGTGAAAAATGGCTCAAATAACCTGCCTGGCTGCCCCTGCACATCAGGATGTTCCTTTTGAAATTCTTCCTTCTTTTTATCCAATTCTTGTTGAAAGTGCTCAAACTCTTCTTGATACTTCTCTTTATCTTTCTGAGGAATTTCTGCATCTGGTATTGGCTTTAAAACATTGGGGTAGGGAGAAGGAAAAAAAGAGATATTTTTTTTCATGTCCTCCACCATTCCTATATAACTTACTCTTAAGCAAGGCTGTTTGTACTTCAGATTTTAAGACACAACACAATTAGCAGAATATTAATTCATATTAATATATTAAGTTGAAGTGAGTAACCAGACATTCCTCTGGGGATCAATAGCTTTTTCCTGATATATACATACTTTCTGTAATTAAAAAGAAACCAAATTTTTCAAGGATAGATGTTGTTAGGCAGTACAGACTGTTCTAGAGATAGAAGAGGCTGACAGCAAGAACAGATTACTTATCCACTTCCCAAAGTATACTTTTCAATTTGTTGTCTTTGCATGTTTTGATTCAACATCGGGATTTCTGTCGATTTGATGCTGCTTCAAGAGCTCTGCTCTTGAAAATGGAATTATTACCGAAACATTACACTATTAGTCTCTTTTTTCTAAAATGGATGACAGCACAGCTACATGCCAAAATCCTGAAACAGGGGTGACAAGTATGACTTCAGAGGAAACACCATCATCAGGTGCTACATACAAGATATATACAGTAACATTTTATTAATTATGCATAAAGATGCTTACTACTTCTTTCCCAGGCTCCGTCAACTGGAAGGTCAGAAAAGACAGGACGTCATGATCATCTGTATTCAACAAAACAGAAGCACACTGTTAATTGCTACTGTTACAGGCTACAAATCCTGGTACTTCTCAAGCCAGCCTTGCGCTGGCAAAGGGTCATCAGGCAACAGATCCTCCCAAAGTCCGACCAAAAGTTTATGCAGTGGGAAATGAGACTGCACAACATCTTTGTCAGGATAAACTGAAAGTCCTGCTCTGGCCAGAAAAAGGCCTAAGCATACCAGTTATTTGGGAATGGGAGAGAATTAATTACATCATCATGCTCAAAAATTGGTATAATGCATCAAGACTAGCAGTAAAAGCAAACACACAAAACTCCATCTCTTGCAAGCCCCCGCACAATTTGTCACAATGTTGAACATTTTCTACCTGCAAGTCCCCCTGTTGCTGCAGATATTCCAAAATAGCCTTGTGATGGCAACACCATTTCTTCCACTTTTGCACAGAATTCATAGTCTTCTTTATCCGGAGTAAAGCCATTATTAATTAATACCTAAAAGGATAAACATGTAAATTTTACCACATAAATCTGTGTTAATTGCTTTGTCAGTTTACAGTAATGGTCACAAATACAACTTTATTGGGTAATTTAGCAGCCGATACTAGAAAGCAAAAACTATTTCTTTTCTGAAAGATGTTTTTAACAAAGAAAATGCACAGATACATCTGCAGAACTGCTAAGAGTAGCAGCAACATTTGGACAGAGGAGTTCCTAGATAAGATATCAGGGACCAGGTACATTCCAGAAGTGAGCATCCTTGGAGTCTGCAATTTCATTTTCATTCAAAAGTTAAATAGCTTTTACCATTACAACACAGTACAAGGTCCACCCTCTATCAGGAGCATTCATGTTTACTTTTAGAGAAATTTTTACTATAGAATAACAGCTGTGCATTTTTTGGCTAATACCATGAATAGCACCTTTTCAAAAATGAAGAAACCCACACTTTGTAGCTGATGCAACCCAGCAGCATAATAGTAGTATTCTTTACTTATCTAGAAGGAATTCACAATCATCCTAACAGTATTTAGGAAGTGTTAAGTTATTTAGGAAGTCTTACAGCATTGTTCTACCTTTTTCTACAGCATTGTTTCTACCTTTAATCTTCAAAGCTCTATTATTTCTTGGAGATGGGAAGCCTCAAGCAGCAAATTTAAATCTACTGTTAGTGAGAGAGCTTCATTTTGTTTTGGTCACATTTCAAGAGCCTCTTACGATCAGCTACAAAACCATGCGTAGCCCTCATGTCAGCTTGAAAAGTACCATTCAAGTCAAGGAGCTGCTCAACCAGTTGGTAGCTGAGAAACATGCTGGCTGTAAGACACCTCTACATGCAAGTCAACAGCAACAGAAGGGTGCGAGCACATATGACTTAGCATAACCGACTCCTAAGTAACATCAGAGAAATCAGCAGTATCTACACCAAGTCAGCTCCTAAAACTACAGGTGCACTAACGTAGCTAAAAACCTGCTCAGCATTTGAACAGTGCACCTCCTTCCAACTTCTGCTACCAAGCTCCACATTTTCAAACATACCAGAATTAAGATACGGGGTCTTTGGGTTTTCAGACAGTTGCGACAATCTCACACTTAAGCGGCTAAGAAACAAACATAATGATGTTATTTCAGAGTACTTACAGTCAGGGTTTTTTGGTAGTATGTTATCTTTACTCGAACAGGATAGGGCTTGTTACGGAAGTCCCTCTGACAGGATGCCAATGCTTGTGTGGAACCATCACTATGCAAGAAGACAACTTGCATAAAACTATATCTTATGATTTATCAGCTAAGACAAAAAAGCATCAGTGTATCACTAAGCAGCATCATGGTAGTTTGTCAATATGTACATTTTTCAAAAGCTGTCCCACAACTGCACTGTTTTCTGAAGTCTGAGATCAACAGTACTAGATGTTTTACGCAGGACACTACAGCTAGACAGCAGTAATGGGGAAACTTGAACACAGGGGAAATCTCCAAGGTTAGAGATATTCCCACACCTGTGAACTAAGACAGAAATAAGCTATAGTCTGGACTGCACTAATGAAGCTAGATACAAACTGAGATGTATATAAGCTGTAGTCCAGACAGCACCAACTAAGCTAGACACTTCTCAGAATCCAAAAATATGTCAATTGTGCTGTTGACTATAAACAATCTGAAATCAAAATTAAACCAATTAATTGCAGTAGCAAGCAATTAGCTTTCAGTCACTTCTGTCAGTTATTGGCTGTGCGTGGAAGATACCCACAGGCACTGAAGAGGCAAAGTCTGTACTTCCATTTATCTGAGTTCGTCCATCAGAAAGGGCATATACCATCTAATATCCATCCATTGCCAGTTTCTGTGCTGTTACTGCCCTAACAGTGTTCTAACAAATAGAAAAACTCAAACAAAGGAAATAAGGTTTCACATGAAAGAAACTTTCACAATGTTTAAGAGTTTCATGCAACATTTCATCATTCAAAACCAATCATCCATCATTAATACTGAAAATAAACTTACTTCTGATGATCATACAGAAGTTTACCATTGTTGCCTACAACGATCACCCCAGGATTGTTTTTCTAGAAAAATAAATAGCAAAAAATGGAAGTTATATTCAATGTGAAACATAAGTAACATCACTGATAGCCTTTCTGTAATAAAGCAGACAGAATTTCTTCATTGTAGATGGCATGGGGCTATGTTCTGGATTTATGATAAAAACCAGTGTTGGCAACACAGCAATGTCTTAGTTATTGCTTACAGAGGCTCAAGGCCTTTTCTGCTTTTCACACCAGTGAGTAGGTTGCAGTGCAGGAGTTGTAAGGGAACACAGCTAGGACAGCTGACCCAAGGAATATCCCAGATCATATGGCATCATGCTCAGCAATAAAAGCCGGGGGGAATAAGAAGGAAGATGGGACATTCAGACTTATGGTATTTTGTCTTCCCAAGTTATCATTATGAGTTACTGGAGGTGGCTGAACACCCGCCTGACAGTGGGAAGTAGCAAATTCATTTTTTAGTTTGCTTGAGCATGCAGCTTTTGCTTTGCCTGTTAAACTGGGCTTATCTCAATTCACGACTTTTCTTACTTTTAGCCTTCTGATTTTATCCCCTATCCCATCAGAGAATAAGTGACTGGCCATATGGTGCTTAGCTGTCTACAAGGGTTAAACCACGTTATAAAGGAATACACAGATTACCAGCTCTTAAAAACCACCAAACAAAAGAGACTTCAAGAACTCAAAAAATAATGTCCTTCTCAATTCACAGTGGTGGGGTAGGGGAGTCCTTCGTCTTCAAAAAAGGACCAAACTGCAACAAAACTGTGATTCTTTTCCTTCTGATAGGTTGTGACAACAAAAAAACCAAGCAAGAGACATTGTTAAAGTTTCAAAGGGTCGTGCTGGATTTGAAACTGGAAATTCACAGCAGCAACTGCCATCTCCATCTGCTACAGAATCTTCACTGCTGAACTACTCAAGGAAGATTTGATCCACGAAAAAGAGCATCTCTGAAGACAGACAAAACTTTCTGTTTCCGTAGTGTCATATTTTGTTATAGTAAGCCTCCTGCAAAGCACACATATCTCAACATTTCAAATCATGCATGGCCATTCCAAATTTCAGCTTATACAGTTACATACGGTATTTTCCCTCTAAACCTGACCCATGCCATGTTCAGAGAAAGTACATTATGTGTTACACTTCAACTTGCAAGCTTAAAGAACAAGCACAAAACAGTTGAGTAAAAATTATGAAATGGAAAATTGACTATTTTAATTGATCCCTTCAAAGCAAAAGAATAAGAACATAACATCATCTCGCCCACCCCCCTGCAAGTGATAGGTACGAAACAAGTTTGCCAGAAGAGTCTTTTTTCAACTAACCTTTCCATCATTGTCAAAGGAATCAAAGAAAATTCCAACACCATTCCATTGATCAGCTGCCCCAAAAACAGGGCCTTCCAAGCCTTGCTCTTCTGTGTACCAGATTGCCTATTACAGAAAGAAGGAAGAGTCACAAGTCAATAATCACTTTTTACAGCTTTTCTAGGTTTTTTTCAGTTAGATCAAACTGTTAATACCAATCCATCAGCTCCAATGCGGCCTCTTCCTGTAACTCGAAAGGTCACTTCGACTTCCCAGTATTCAAATATTGACTTAGTTTTTGTCCACACTGACCCTCGTTGGCTTTTCAAAGACGTTGTTATACGAATCTGATCTGCACTTGGTATGGCATCTAGAAAGGAAATGAACCAACATCAATTATATGAGAGAGAACAGACTGTAAGTGCTTGACCAGCCAATTAACAGATCTTCTAAAGTCAAAGTTTTCTGCTCTCCTCAACTAGAGAACAGTTTTCAGAACAACTTCTCAGTAGAGTGCTCAAGCAATTGAGAGGGGGAAAAACCCCAACAACAAAACACACTTTTACCTTCAACAGCTTGTTAGCGGCCTTGCTATTAAGATACACATTAAATTAATAAAATCAGGTTTAGCTTTCTCCTGTATCTCACATAACTCTTCACAAATCACAGATTCCTGTTTTGCTTTTTAATAACAGATCTTCTAATTATTTTACAATGACTATCAATACAGTTTACAAGAGGAGCCTTTACAGAAGACGCATTTTTGGCACAATGACACCGCTGACCTACACTTCAACCGCATAAGCTGTACTCAGTGCCGCTGTACTTGCCACGCACAGTGTCCATTCCCAGCTCCCGCACCACGAGCGCTGCAGCCCCGTGGCCGGGCTCCGGCCCAGTGACACATCAGCACTGCGCTCCCCGGAGCCCACACAGCCTCGGAGCGGCCGCACCACATGGAGCACAGGGCTGGCTTCGAGCCGCACGGTAACGGAGCACTGCTGGCCGTTCAACCGCTGCCACCGCACCTCCTCTGCCCTTCGGCGCCCGTGCAGTGCCGCGGGACCCCGCCGAGCTGGCAAAGCCGCAGGGCTCCCTCCGGCAGCCGCAGCTCACAGGAGCCGCCGCCGCTCCCCACCCGTTCCCTCGGCGGCCCAAGCAAGGCTGCCCGGTCCCGCCGGCCGCGGCCACGTTCGGCGCGGCAGGAGCACGGCCCGGCCCGGCCCCGCTCGCAGCACTTACTGCCCGTGTGCACCCAGAACGGCACAGTCCCGTCCGCCTGCACCAGGTGCGGCCCCTTGAAGCTGTACTTGTACTCGAAGCGCCGGTGCGGCACAGCCGCTGCTGGGCCCTCCGCCGCCTGCCCCAGGGCGAGCAGGGCCCCGGCCAGCAGGGCCGCAGCCACGCCAGCCCGCTGCGAGCGCGCCGCCATCTTGAGCACGGCTCCGGCATCGCCAACAGGGCGGCACGCGATTGGCTGGGCGAGGGGCAGGGGAGGGGCGGGGAGACCCCGTGACCGCCGGTGGGTGGGGCCGGAGGCTCTGAGGGTGCTGGGGTTCGGGGGTGCCGAAGTGCCGGGGTTCCGGGGTGCCGGGGTTCCGGGGTGCTGGGGTTCCGGGGTGCTGGGGTTCCGGGGTGCCGAAGTGCCGGGGTTCCGGGGTGCCGGGGTTCCGGGGTGCTGGGGTTCCGGGGTGCTGGGGTTCCGGGGTGCCGAAGTGCCGGGGTTCCGGGGTGCTGGGGTTCCGGGGTGCTGGGGTTCCGGGGTGCCGAAGTGCCGGGGTTCCGGGGTGCTGGGGTTCCGGGGTGCTGGGGTTCCGGGGTGCCGGGGTTCCGGGGTGCTGGGGTTCCGGGGTTCCGGAGGCTCTGAGGGTGCCGGGGTGCTGGGGCTCCGGGGTGCTGGGGCTCCGGGGTGCTGGGGTTCCGCGGTGCTGGGGTTCCGGGGTGCTGGGGTGCCGGGGTGCCGGGGCTCCGGGGTGCCGGGGTTCCGGGGTGCTGGGGTTCCGGGGTGCCGGAGGCTCTGATGGTGCCGGGGTGCTGGGGTTCCGGGGTGGGCCCGAGCTGGGCCGGGCCTGCGGGGGGGCTCCTCTGAGGGAACGGGGCTGGCGCGGGGAGCCCGGGATCCGGCATCGGAGAGGAGCCGGCCTCGGACAGCCCGGGTGTGTGTGAGCGGCTCTGCAGAGGCCTTGCCCCGGCAGCCGTAGGGACGTGTCTGTGGGCCTGACCCTCGGCAGGCCTGTGCTCCCGCTTGTGCTACGGCCTCTTGCTGTAATGCAGGCTGCGTTGTTGGAACGGCAGTCTGTTCTTGTCCCTCCTTAAGTACAATCTCACACAGGCTCTCTATGTTCATTTTTAGAATAGTGGGAAATCCTGCAGAAAAAGCGATGCCGTTTTGTACAAGATATGTGACCATCTCCTGTAGAAGTGAGCAAAGCAAACCTCTGGTGGCCCTTGAACGTGCGAGGTGATGGTGGAGAGAGGTGGTTAGTGTTGCGGTCGCTGCTTCAGAGAGGGTCAGATCTATAAAGGTGAGAAATACTGATGTTTGCTTATTAATGTGCAGCATCACAGAGAAGGGGCCAGTGTCAGCTTTGTTTCACTGGAGCAGCAGTCCTGACCAGTGTGCCCCTGTGAAATCAATGACTGAACCAACAGCTAGAGCTTCCCACTTCATTCTTGAATACCATGTGTTCCTCTGTCTTACAGCCTTATTCCAGAAGAAAACCATTTCCAGGAGTGGATTGTTGTTTTGTTTTGGGGTTTTTTTTGTTTTTTTTTTTTTTTTTTTAGTTTCTTTCCAGCCTTATATTTTACTCTGCCTTTTCCATATCAGTTTGTTTCTCACATCCCTTCTCTCCTTCTTAAACAATCTGAGTATGAGCAATTACAGAGTCAGTAAGTAGGTTCAGACCTTGCTAAAGAGGATGATCTTGGAGTCACTCAGGAGAGATTAAGTTCTTTTTTTTAAGTGGTGTACATCTACTTCAGCATGGATGAAAGTAAAACCTTACATGTTCACTGGGAAAGGTACATTACCAGTTATACAAAGCATTAAGCAAATATTAGGTGAGACATAAAAGCAACATATTTCTGAGGTAAATTTTACTAGAATTTATGTAAGTTTCCCAAGTACTTTTGATAAGTTCATACTTGTTAATATAAAGAAGTACTTGATGTTTTGAATAGTGTCTTCCATCCAACTATGTTCTAAAATATCTCTGAATAATTTAAGAATATGTTTTGGGTTCTTTTAGAGTACATTTGTGAGAAACATTAAGGGAATTGAGAGTCTCTTCTTGGCAGCTAACTAGACACATAAAACTCAGCTGATTTTCTATTGAGAAAGTAATTTTTCAGGTAAAAGTCCAGAACACTGGAGCAATGGAGTGTGCTGCAGTTACTTCAGGAGGATAAAATGGTGTATGTGTCAGGGATGCAAACAGAACAGCTCAAAGCGCTCCCTTGCCTACTTCATACATTTGTCTTGGAACTTATAACGACAATAAAATAACTGAACCATACTGAAAGCGAGTAGTAAACCAAAAGCACTAGCCTTGAAGCAAATCTCATGCTCACCCACACACATAGGCAGGTCTGAAATTCTGCTACTTAGAGGCACTAGCAGTGAAGCAATACAGGAGAGAGATTAATTAAGAGAACAGACTCTGGACTGCATAACTTTATGATGTTATATTGAACTGTCACAACTTATTGGAAGATAAAATGTTATGCAGCTATTTTTGCATATAACATTCTTGCTGTCAACTGTTCTGTCATTTGATTGTGCACCTTTTTTTATATAATGCTTCATAGTGGCTTCATAACTGTCCCAAAGCATGCAAAACTCCAGAGTACTTGAGAGCAGTCCATAATCAAGAAACATAATCAAGGATTTCCCAGATCACCATATGGTTGTTTCTTAATTACCATACTGTCAAAAAAGGAAAACTCTTCTTAGTTTGTATAATAACTCTGTACTGAGTGGCTCCTCTACACTGTAGTATTTATCTCGGTTCAGCTACTCGTTTCCCTCAGTCAAAGAAGAAACTGAAGTAGGCAAACCATATATGCATATGCACATATACAAACTAGCATATATATAGGTATATAGTTTAAACATACATTGGCTGAGTGACAGAAAGTCTATGGATATCCAACTTCAAAATACTTGTTATAAAAGGACAGTTTTCTCTATGAAGATCAGGCTTGTGTTTCTAAACTGACCGTTCTCTCCCTTTGAAAGAAGGAAGTTTTTGTATTTGTGTATGCCACTTGGGTAGATGCTCACCCAGAAAAGCATAATAATTTTTGCTGGAAGTTTCAGCAGAAACCCCAAAGAACATGTGAATATGTTCTTGCTTTGTGCCTGCTAATCTCTCTCACATCTAGAATGTATCTTTGTAAGATACTTCCTCAGTGGGGATAAATTCTGTATTATCATAACAAATTAAATAGCTTAACTGTCTCTTTGCCAAGCAGTAGATGATATCATTTCTTTATTATTGTTCTTAGAAAAATGCCATTATATTTTCCAGAGATCTGAGCAAGGAAGTCAAAGGCCCTGTGAATATACAGGAATCTATCCTTCAGACTCCAGCGTTGAGAGCATTTGGATGCATTAATGGGAGAACATTGGAAGGAGTCAGAGGAAAGAAAAGGGAGAAAACAAATAAGGCCACAGTGAAGTCTTTCTAAAAGGTATGATTGCTTATCATGCTAATACACTTTTGAGGCACGTTGCATTGAATTCTGAGCAAAAAATCAGGTGACTATATCTGTAACTGAAGTGTAAAATACGAGTATGTCTTATACCAAGAGAAATCTGCAGTACAACCAGTAGACTGCTCTTACATGTCTAGTCTTTTCGATTAGTCCATGAGTTTTATATATATCCATGAAAGCAAGCACTTGTACACAAACCCAAATGATTCTACATTTTACAGTAGTTAGGAGCATGCTGAAGCAGACTGTTTTTTGCATTGGCTGGGCTTAAATTTATGTGAATGAAATGCTGTGTGGAAAGAAGCTATGACTAGGTAGGAGAAACCCTTAATTGCTAAACCAGAAATTAGACTGCTGGTGAAAATGCCACATCAGTAATGATACAGATGTTGACATCTCCTGAACACAGAACTCTGGGATTCTTGTAACTGATGATAATGTTCATCAGCTTGTGAAGGGCCTAAAGAAGACTGCTACATGTTACAGGACTGGTGTTTCTGCCAGCCTCAAACTGCTTTCTCCTCCTTGCCTGTGACATATATATGGAAAAATAGATCTGCAAGGCTCCAAGTGTGCTACTTGCTCAGTAGAGAGGAGCCATGTATGTCAGATGGAAAAAAAACATTAAATCACATCGTTCCAGTAAGCTTTGTGGAACTCAGGCATTCCACTAGCTTACAGACACAGAGCTCTGTTCCCTGGAGCCCTGAACAAGAAAGGATATTTCCCCAAGGCAGTTTTAAACACCTGACCTGCAAATATGGAGCATGGAGAGGATAGGCAGATAGGAGATAGGCACAGATACATGGCACAGACTGCATTTGTCTGAGTGGCATTTGATGAAGGATCATTCTTTGCTGGGGTCTTGCCTGGAGGACCAGTATGATTTCCTAGCTGGGTTGCAAGCTTACCACAGACTGCCTTAAAAGTAGCAAAATAAACAGTACTGCATCTTCAAAGCACATTGAGATTCAGAGCATTTCCCAGAGCACATTGAGAGGTGAAAAAGTACTGATACATCTGTAGACTACTTATTTCCAGAAATATGAGAGTGCCCCGCATGTAAAGTAATAGTGATTATGGATTTAGATAAAAGTATAAAACCCATGCAAAATTTACCTTGTGTTCTCAGTAAAAGACAGAGGACATGTAAGCTACTTGTAAGTGCTGCTTTTGAAAGACACCCTCAGCGCACCTCTGCAAATAAGACTGTGGGGTTAAGTCCGGGGAGAACTGAGCCAGAGGTGTTGAGGGCTGAGCCAGACACAGACAGTGAGGAAAGGTAAATTGCAATAGCCCCAGTTTTGGCTCTGCTGGGGAGTTGCTTCAGCCTGGCCTGTTCCCTTGCTGGGACACAAGGGATTTGAGTTTAGGGTTTTTTTTGAGATCATGCAATAGCATTTTATCCTTAGCATAGCTTCATAAAGCTACTCACGTAAGCAGAAGACTCGCTGTCCTTTAAGTAATGTGCCACTGGAAACAGGAGAGAGGAAAAGCACTGGGCATCCTAGAAAGTACCACCTTTGCTTATGATTTCTGTGTCTCAAATCAGTGGAGGAAACGTGTGTTTTCAGAAACTGTAAGCAACCCCACTTCATCTCTACTCCAAGACAGTTGGAAGTAGTAAAGTCATTCCTCTTTTTGACTGGAGAGTTTCTTAAAATGTACCACATTTTTAAAGCTACAATTAATATTTTGATCCATCTTACTGTTGTCTTAATTTCCCTGTTGCAGCCTTGAGGATTCTCCCTTGTTCCCCTCCTAGTGCAGAAATCTGTGTACGAAGTGTATTACTTAATTTCAATTACATGTTAATTACAGAAGACAAGTGGTTACTGAATCTTGCACCATAATTAATCAACCTGATATTTACTTACTACATTGTTCATACTGCAATAAGCTGTAGCTGGACAAGCAGGGCAAGGAAAGTGAGTGACAAGAGCATTATCATGGCACACTGCCTCCCATTGGGAAAGTTCATCTTCCCTCTGAAAGAGACGCCTTCAGGGATCATGTAATTTGAATTCCCTGTGAATTTAGTGTCATCTTAGCTTGACCAGCTCTGGAAGAACATATTAACCTCCTCTTGTGATTTTCAGAAAACCATTCTAATTTAGCAAGTAATTAAGGGTCACATGTAGGATAAAGAGCTCGATAAGCTTGGATTACGCACAGGAAGCTTTGTTTCCAAGGCAACCCTAACGGAGGGGGTGTTAATGCTGAGGTCAGTCAGTTAATGAACTGGGTATGGTTACTGGCTGCAAGATGTATTGAACTGGGGAAATGAAACTAACAATTGCATTACCACTTAATGATTTGATGATAGAAAACAAATGCCTACAAAGCTAGCTCTCACTGAATACTGGAGACAAAGGTTATGGGCAGTGGGACCGTTCTGCTGAGCGAGGTCACGACAAGTCTGAAACGGTGACGCTCGACAAACTTATTTTCTTGTTGTTTTTTTTTTTAAGCTAAAATTACCTTAGTCATCATTCATGGATTTCACAGCTTCTCAGTGTGAGGCTGTCAGTGTTTGCGTAAGGTGCCATTTCTCACACATTTGGTCCATGCTGGAGGTTCATTTCTTCCTGAGGTTAGTCCTGGCGGGGTTACTACCTGTGTAACACTGTCAGAACAAAATCAGCTGGATGGATTTAGCACACCGAAAAGCAAGACACTAGGCTTCCAGGAGCTCAGGAGGTGATACACCCCTCCCTTAGGGCTGAAGGCTCTGGGAACTAATCTCATGGGAGGTTTGACAGGGCAGACACACAGACATCATGGACATGGCTAAAATATCAAAGCAGATGATATGCAGCAAGCACAAGCTGATCTATTAAAACATGTTAATATATTAAGAGTGGAATCTGCAGGTATAGTTTGGATGATGGGAAGAATATTCTGACTTATTTCCCTAGATGGCAAAACATCTTTTAGCACTGTAGAATTTCAAAATAGGGTATTTTGACCTTTATATGTTTCATTTTGATCAAACTTATCTATATGTATAGGACTTCTATGCCATTTAGTAACCAAATGAAGGAGCATTATAGAAATTCAGTATTTTTAGCCTTATGAAAACAAACCAATGTTTTTCTTTCTAATTCCAGAAAAAAAATCAGATTGCTGTTTAATTTAAAATTAATTCCCTTAATTTCAGAAATTCCCTTTCCTACCAGTTTTTATGCCTATAAAAATACAAAATTTGCAGTGGAAGAGGCTTTTTAACAAGCAAATCAGTTAACATTTTCTGTTAATATGCAGGCATTGCATGATGTAAGAAACATTTGGGAACCAGCACATGATAGGGAAATATAGAGTACAAAGAGTAGGAGTGACCTATCAGATACTAAATGCTTTCTCAGTTCACTTGTACCATAGCTATCCCTTGTGGTCTGTGAGAGAAAAGAATTGCACAGGTATTTTTCAAAGCTTCCTTTGAAACAAACAAACATTCTCTACTTTTTGCTACACAGATGACATTAATGTTCTACAATACACTGTGACAGTTCAGTCATTCTTGCACCTGGAATACAGGTACCTCTAACTGTGGCATGCTTTTTCCAAATGTGTATCCATTGTGGAGATATAAAGTAGGACAATTTCTGATGTCACCTTATCTCTTTCTTATGTGCAGCCTTGCTATAAAAGCAAGACAGTTTGTCTTCACAGAATCACAGAATTGCACAATAGTTAGGGTTGGAAAGGACCTTAAGATCATCCAGTTCCAGCCCCCCTGCCATGGGCAGGGACACCTCACACTAAACCATGTCACCCAAGACTCCATCCAAGCTGGCCTTTAACTCTGCCAGTGATGGAGCATTCACAAGTTTCTTGAGCAACCCATTCCAGTGCTTCACCACCCTTCTTCCTTACATCTAACCTAAACTTCCTGGTTAAGTTTGAACCCATTATCCCTTGCCTTATCATTACAAGCGTTGGACCACATTTGCTTGAACTGGGGAGAATTCAGACACTCTGCTCTCTCAAATATGCCCTGTAGATCTTTCAGGAAAAATCAGGCTGTGCAGGAAGCGAGCTGACAACCAGTGATGGCAGCTTTGTGGGACAGTTTGGAGCAGCAGCTGGCCCAAATAAGTTTGCAAGTGGTAAATATGCTGTTGCTCCCAGAAAAGTGTGACCAAGGGAAAGCATGCGAATGAGGAGAGATCTGTAAAACACAACCTGTCGGGAGGGCAGACTTCTTACACTGATTAGATGAAGGAAAGCTCAGCACAGCCATTCAAACCCTAAAAGTTACTGCTAAAACCTCCCATAGCAATGATTAAAAAAACCCCTAACCAAACCCAAACTAGAAGGGAATTAACCTTCTGTGTCCACAGGTGTCTGGAGAAAAATTTAATGGCCTTAAACAGTGGCAAAATATTAGTGGGTATTTTTAATTTGTTCCAGCTACTTGTGTATGTGGAGAGAGTCCTGACAGGGCCATAGCATCTGTGCACAAGCTTTTTTAGGAGCAGCTTCCGTGCTTGGGCACTGGACAGGATAGATCATCTCTCAGTATTCTTTCCTTCCCAACTTGCTTCCCGTGATAGCTGTGCACGTACAGGTACTGTGCGCAGTTTTAGGTGTCTCAGTACAAGGACATTCAACTGTTAGAGCGTGTGCAGTGGAGAGTGATGAAGATGGTTAAAAGTCTTGAGGGCAAGACTAGCAACTAGCAGCCGAAGTCACTTAATTTGTTCAAGCCTGGAGAAGAGAAAGCTGGTGGGTGCCCTCATCAAAGTCTGCAGCTTCCTCGGGGGGTAAGGAGGGAGGTACTGATTTCTCTTTGGTGGCCAACAATGGGACATGAGGAAATGAAGTGAAGTTAGATCAGGGGAAGTTCAAATTGGACATTAGTAAAAGTTTCTTCACTGTGAGGGTAAGTGGTCCCTGGAACAAGCTCCCCAGGAAAGTGGTCACAGCACCAAGCCTGCCAGAGTTCAAGGAGCATCTGGACAATGCTCTTAGTCATTAGGCAGTTTTTCTGAGGAGCAGGGAGTTGGATGTGATGATCCTTGTGGGTCCCTTCCAACTTGAGATAATCTGTGATCCTCCTCTGTCTCATACTTACCTTCTTTTATGTTTTACTCAGTCTAGGGCTGCCTAGTGACAACATTCAGACAATTCTTCCCTGATTTTATCAAGCATTTTAAAAACTGAACATCCTCACTTTCCTCTTTAGTGAGGGATCTCCTCCTAACATGCCTTTCTGTGGTGCTGAATGGCTATTTTTGAGCCAAATTTTATTAAAATGAACAATTGGCCCATTCATGTTTATCTCCAGCAGGGATGAGCTGAACAGATTTAAAAACCTCTGAACTTCTTTGAACATTGGAAGTTGTCAAATTTAGAATCTTTTCAATCAAATGACCCAGAAGTGAACCATGAAAAGCATGGATGCATCCTTGGCTTTAAACTTTGGCTTCTTGAGTGCAGCCTCTGGGGAAACAGCTCATGTGATCCTCAGCACAGCACAGCTTGAAACGCCCAGTTTTCTTGCTGCTACCTCTCCTATGGCTATGGAACCAATCTCTTCCACTTCCCAGATATCTGCCCCTGACTTTGAGTCTTGCGCCTGCTACACTTCTGTTCTCTCATTTGTTTTACCTCACTTCCCTTCTTTTTCTTGTTTGATTTCTCTGGCATATTTATCTGCCTTCTGACAATAGGCCTTCCCTTAGCAGCTGGACATGTTTTCAGATACTTCATTGTGTAATGCAACACAACTGCCAGTCTCAAAGGGGAGGACAATGTAAGAAATAATCCCAATAATCCCTAAAGCATCAGCTGATGGATGGAGAATCATCCTGATTGTTTTCAACACAAGCATGGGCACTGCATGCTTTCCCCCAATGATTTCTATATGACAACAGGAAGGGGTTCTCTGATTTTGGTACCTGAAGGAATAGTTAGCCAGATAGAAGCCCCCTTCAATTTCATTTTAATGAGAACAGGTCTCTGAAATAGAACAAAGAAAGGCACTTGCACACACAGACACACTCACACCATCCTGAAAGCTACAAAGCCAATTTCAGTCTACATGGCAACTACTTCAGTGTGGGACCACAAAGTTCGTATTTTGAACATCCAGTATTACCTAAAGGATGAAGGTCGTGTGCATTTCCTAACATTGCATTTTTATTCTCTGTTAGCTGGGATCACCCTAGTGAAGATAAATGAGCTTACATCACAAGAGCCACTTCTCACCTTTCTCTGAGATACTGCTTGCTTTTTCTAGAGTGCTGCGCTTGTAAATAACAGTGCATGCAGTATCTTGGAGAATCATCCCTGCGCTCTCCAGTGTATTCCTCATTAATAGTACACCCATTTGTTTCCAGTAACCACAAACCAAAGGAGCAGGCTCTAACTGCAGCACCCTGCCTGATGCCTTTGTGACGCACTTTGCAACCACTAAACTACTCACCACTTAGGCAGGAAAAGAGTGTCCACATCCAAACCTTCCAAAAAAAGGAGGTAGTTTAAGGCACCTTTAGTCCCCTCTTTAGCAGCAGCTGATGAGATATGCTATCCCATGGGCGCAGGGAAGGGGTGTTTACCTTTCTCACTCCCTAGGCCGGTGCATTCATCCTCTTCGTGTGCCCCCAAGCTGCAGCTAATGAAGCAGCAGGCATACGGAAGAAGCCACCACTCAGATGGAGTGAGAATACTAGGAGCTGGGGAAGGACCCCAGCCTTCTTGCCTCTTTGTTCCTTAAGAATAGGATCACCTTCACCTTCAGAAAATTAAGGTCATTCCTATTTAAATTAGTGCACAATTGGCCAAGCTCATTAGAAAGGGAAGAGGCCTGGGAAGCATCTTTCCCATCAGCAGCGGCAAGGCAAAAAGTAGACTGGAGGAGGAAGTAGAAGGAGGGTAGAACATGTTTAAGGATTACGTCTTGGCATGCACAGCATGCAATTTCACAACCCATGTCACACTGGCTTGTGGTAAACCAGAAGCTATTAATCCCATGGGAAACAAAGGAAACCCGAGGGACTACCTCCTGCAAGCATTCTGTGAGAACACAGCAGGCAGCACTGACGACAGCGCAGATCTCTGTGCACAGCAGATCTCTGCAAGCAGTCGTACCTGCCTTGGAAAACACATGAAGGTTTTTTAAGTGCATGAATTGCAAAAGAAAATCAAACAACAGCAACAACAAAAGATACTTGCTTAATTAGCCTTAAGAGATCCAAACTGTTTTCCAGCTCTGCATCTTTTGGGTCTTCTTAGAGCAACAGGATTCGCTTTGTTACCTAATTTATAGATGGATGGCTCTAGGAACACATGTTTAGAGGAATTAATGGTAACTTTATTCAGTAGGAAGTTTCTTTCTACCAGCCAGCAAGAAATCCCTCGTTTTCATGACAACCAAAATAAAAGCCAGCGACCATGCATTAGAGTGAAAAGAATCCGGTGTAGAATGTGAATAGGGGTACAAATTACGAAGCATAAACACATCCCCAGGAAACTGGCTGTTTGCAAACTAATTGGGTTTTCGAACTGCAGTTATACCCAGGCAAACCAGGAAAAAAGCCCAACAGAACACTAGAAATTAGGAAAGCAGGAGCCCAGACTTCATTCCTCTTCAGCATAAATAGTTCATCTGAGTTGTCTTAAAAGGTGCATTATCCTTCCTATAGGTTTTTGACTGTAGGTTTTATAGTTTCCAGTACACAACTGCTCAGCAGATGAGTTTTGAAGGATTTGGAGAATTGCCCGGTGGTACTGAGCCCATGACAGAGAGAACAAACTTGTTATCGTTGGGCAACCTTTCCCTTGTTGCCCAAAAGCATCACTTGTAAAATGCAGCCTTGCAGTTACTGAAAAAGGATTCTATGCCCACATGGCTGTGTAACTACATGTAAACAAGATCAGAGAGAACAGAAGCCTGTGTTTAGCAGTCAGATCTATGATTCGATGTGTTTGCACTGTGTGTGTTGCTTGTATCCCAATTTAAAAGCAAAGATGTTTATGAAATGACTTTGAACCTTTCCAGCCCAGCGAGGCTGTGGTTTCACAGGGTGCAGCCTGCAGGGCAGAGCTGTCGGGCATTGCTGCCACCTCAGTGCCTTCTGCCTCATGTCACATCACCGCAGTGGGTGGCAGGCAGCGTAGCAAGGTCCATCCATCACGCCCAGAAGATGCTGGCACTTCTCTGAGCTCTGAAGGGGGCCACAGCAAGCGGCTCACCTGTGAGCAGCAAGGTGGGGCGAGATGAGTCATAAAATCACACAACTGTACAATAGTTGGGGTTGGAAGGGACCTTAAAGCTCATCTAGTTCCAGCTCCAGCCATGGCCAGGGACACCTTCCACTAGCCCATGTTGCTCAAAGGCCTATCCAACCTGGCCTTGACCACCGCCAGGGACGGGACAATTCAACCTACTAGCCTGCCTTTATAGAATCATAGAAATTGGGTTGGAAAGGACCTTAAGATCAGCTAGTTCAAGCTGTCTGCCATGGCTGGCAGGGTGTGCGGGCAGTGGGGTGTGCAGGCAGTGTGGGGCACAGGCACCAGTCTGAGGTCAGAGTGCCAGCCAAAGCAGTGGGCATTGATGTATTTATCGTTGGTATTGCCCCTTTTGTCACAAGCTCACATCCTCACGGCGTGTACTTACATTCAGTTCTTTCCCTTCACGTTTTGTTTATACCAACAGGAAGGCATGCCCGTGTATGTGTGTGTACACAGTGGTTTGGTGGCTCTGAGGCTGGTCAGGGGTTTCTGTGGGGTTTTGCTCTCCAAGGCCTCATTAACTCTGCTCAAGCTGCCTCACTCTGGTTGCCAGTGCTTAAGCAGTGCTTTTTTAAAAAAGCAACCAATTAGCACCTCATCAGCTCCAATTAGAGGAGACAAAAGCAGTGTAAAGATAACTCAATGAGAGGGGGTGGCACAACATCATGTAATCACTTAAGACAGCGGTGAGCATTCACTGGCTGGCTGTGCAGGGCCTATTCACCTTCTTTCCTTCTCTCTGGATGCATTTAAGACCTTTTTTTTTCTGGGAAGCCGGGCCTCCCAGGAGTCTCAGAGTCTCTCATTCAGGGCTACCTGTTTACAGCTCATCGAACAGAAGGACCTAAACAATCCTATATTGTACGCTTAGTGCTTCCTTAAACTTAGGCCTTCACAATGGCATGTTTTCAGAAGCTGGGCAGAATAAGTTAAAGGCTGGCTTTATCCTCATTAAGTGTTCTGCTTGTACTGTCTTCTAATTACATGGCAGGGCAACAATGTATTTTTTTTTCAGTGGAGTTCTTTGGAGCAGTTAATTTGGTGCCTGTACTAAATGCCCCAAAACATTAATTAGTGTGGAAGGAACCCTAATTTCCTCGGCGGCTTTCCTCTCCATTTACTTCCCTTGTTTTCACATAGGCTTGGATGAGCCTCTATAATGAAATTACCTCATTAATGCCTTTTTTCTTGCAGAGTAACTCATTCAAGATCTACCATTTAGTTTTAATTTAATGCTGTCAAAAGCAAAAGGTGCATTCATGTCTTTGATTAGTGCATTTTTTTCTCTCTAAAGAGTGGACAGATTTAAATTATTAAGATGGCAAGTAGAGAGTTATAATTGGATACAAGCAGCACTTCAGTGAATATTAAATGCTTTCAAAGCCTGGCCTATGTGGTCTGCTGACTATTAACTGTGTCCAGTGAGTTATTTTGTGGGTTTTGAATTAACGGCACATTAGCTACTGTGAAGCAAATTAAGTTTAATTTTGTTTATAAAAACCAGTGAAATTGTATTTATCAACATGACATTTAGTTGTAGCAAAGTTCAGTTTTCCCCATTATCCTATACTGACCTCATTGCTTGGTTAGTATTGCTAACATAAGGTCTTATCCTGTACTTCATGGTCATGTGAAGTCTAGCTGGAGGCTTGCCTCTCTATGTCTGGTACGATAAGGCCTTTTATTTGCAAGAACTACTGAGTTCTAAGTATTGTCAAACAGAAACCACCTTAGCCTCATTTGACCATGCTGGGTACGCTGGCACAAAGAATGTCTACTGTTAATGGTGCATGCATAGTTACAAACTGGTTCGATACCAGCAACTGAGCAGGCAGGATTTAACATCTGATTCTTGATCTTTAATTCTCTCTCTTCTCTCTCCTTTCATTTACAACTCATGTCACAGGATATTGGAGATGCATTGGAGAAATGATAATCTCCAGAGACTGGAGAGCAATTTCCAGTCTGCTTGGCATGTGCATGCTATAGTTTATTGTATGGCTGCAGTGCTCCCCAGAGTAAGAAATCAGTCACACACATGGGCACAGGATCTCTGGAGGGCTCTAGTGTCATCTTCTCCTCAAAGGAGGCACAGTCACATCAGCTTGCTCACAGCTTTGCCCAGGGCCTTTACATTTTGAGCGTCTCCAAAGACAGAAATCCCACAATTTCTGCGCCCCTGTTCCACTGTTTACCCACCTCCGCAGGGACATTTTCCTTGCATAATTATAAGGAAATGACTGTGTTTTCAGTGCAAGCGTTAAATACGGTAACATGACAGTGTTTTACAAAACCCATAAATTATAACTTTATTATAATGCACTACATATTACATTTTTGATAAATATTTGATCTATTTGGGGCATATTATATATTTGTACAATGTATTACACAGTTCTGATGTGATTATTTAAACAGTACAAAGTGCGCAGGTTAGCTTTCCCAGGTTACTTTTCCCCAGAGAGTTCAGGTCTCACCTTGTGCAGAGTGAGCACTTGGCTGGGGTGGCTGCTGGTGGCAGAAGTGGCAGATGTCACTCCTGCACTTCCATGAAAAAAATCCCCTCTGCTGCCACCCTTGCAGCACTTTGGCCTCTTGGTTCAGATGGTGAATCGGCTACATCTGTACTACAAATGAAAGTGCCAGGAACTGCTTTCTGCCATATGTCCATGGAGCACAGACCACACGTCCTCATTATCTTGCTCCTAACTCTGAGTTTCTGCTGGTTTTAATGTAAGCACTATCTGGCCTTAAGAGATAGAAGACACAGGGGGTTGATTTTGTTTTTTTCTGCATGTGTGCTTTTCCAGTTTGGAGTGCCTGAGACACAGAAGACACTGTAAGCTTGAAGAGTGTGCATCACCTGCTGCACAGTGTGGGCTTAGGGTGTAATAATGTGGTTTGAAGCATAAAACCTGGAGAAGAAGGCTGCAAAGAGTCCAGGGAACCAGTTCTGATACAGTCTCATCTGTTCTGTCCATGCTTATGAATATCAGAGTTTGCTATTGCTTTGTGGTGCACCAAAGTCCTCTCGTAAACTGTTTAGCAGGGCCCAAAACTGTGCTAGCAGTTATGCAGTGTGAGTGGCTGGGGTCCCAAAGCTGAGCTAGTGCTCTTGGTTTGTCTTATTCTGCCATGAGAACATATCATAAAGTCCTGATTCCGTTCTAGGTCAGCTAGAATAAGAACAGTGTGGGTGGCTTAGGAAGAGCTAGCTCAAGTCCAGTCATTATCCAGATAATCAGTGTTTGTGTGTGACACATGGAGACCCTGGTCCAGGAGTTTTCTAAGTGTAGTGTATACCATCAAACCTCAGTTTCTCCTAATATCCAACAGCATTTTCCTCCAGGTCCATATTAGTCCAGTGACTGAAGCGTACGCTGAAGAAGTGAGATAGCCAGTCGAATTCTCTCTTCATTTCCAGGAAGTATGTGCATTTCAAATCATTACACCGTGTCTTTCTAGGAGAAAATTGAAGGAATGGTTCTTGTTACCCACTTACCCACTGAAACATGGCATTATGCTGAAAAAGCATCAGAGAGAACAGGCAAGACCCTCAGGCTTGGAGCCAGAGGTGTGTTTGGTCTCTACTCCAAGAACTGTCCCTTTATTTTATGCTTGTATGTTTATTTAATAAAATAATATAATACTAGAAAGAGACGAGGGAACAAGATTTCTCTCTCCAAGATGTATCCCTTGCTACAGGATACCATTATCATAGGAGTCACCTAAAGAGCTCAGCTTCTGCTCCTTTTATTCTGGGGAGTATCAGCTGTGAAGAGCAGGTAGGGAGCCTGATCCCCAAAAGAGCAAGTTGTATGTGGTGAACCCAGGAGTAAAACTGAGTGGCTATTGATAGTGGCTCAGTGAAAAACTGAACTTAGTCTGAATGTTGATCCCAAACCTGCTTTGCCACAGTCTGAAGTAGGGCACACGGATGTGATCCCTGATGGGTACCTGTGCTCAGGCAGAAGGATTAGGAAGATCAAAGGAAGCACTAAGTATGGATAGTAAGAATCACAGTGAAAAAAACACAAGGATGAGCTAGGTGAGTTCAAACACATTATCGTTCCTCACTGAGAGTGGAATAAAAAGTAAGAGCAGAATCTGAAGATATGGGGCAGACAAAAGGAGAGAAATGAGGAAAAGGGTCAACCTGGATCTGTCCTTGGAGGTCCACAGCACACACACTTTGAGGGAGGAGTGCAGGCAGTGCTTTACTGTGCTGCCGTGCCATGCTTGGCAGCAGTGGCACACTCCTTGACAGCTGCCGTGTGCTCCCATCTTTGTGGTTTTACACTGAGTGTGGGTCCAGGCAATTTAGTTAGGTTAAAAACTGCACTCCTCGCTCATTGACAGGTTAGTTTTAAGTTCCATGTTGGAGTTCATTGCGCTGTCTTCCCCATCCATCTGCTGGCACTACTAGGCAGGAGGAAGCAGAAGAAGCAGCAGAGAAGGATGGGACAGGTTGAATGTGTCCTAGCCACTGATGGAAATGCTAATTTCTGCTTGAGTGGTAGACAGTTTAAAGCAATTTGAAGGAAGAACACTCCCCTGAGGAGTGTCTTTGCCATCCATTTATCAAGAAGGCTTCTTAACATAGGCAGACAGTTGCTAAACCAGAGAATTAACTACCCACTGATGAAGTTATTGATCAGAGCTCTTCAACTCCAGACCATTTGTTGTATTAACATCACCCGTGCAGGCGCAACCGCAGTGCCAGAGTGCCCTCTTTTGATGTAATGTGACTTTCAGAGCCGGAAGGGATCCATACACAGCAAAAAGGCTTTGCACCAGAAGGTGACTTTTACAGTGGGAAAAGTGGCATGTAACAGGGGTGGCTGAAGAAGCCAGGAAGGTGATTTACAAAGTATGGATAGTGGAGTAACAGCACAAGAAATACTGCATTACTCTGGCCAGAAAAGCAGCCAAAGTATTAATATCAGCAGGCTCTAGCATAATGCATTGCTCAGGCATAGCAAAGAGTCTGAGAAGGACAGTGGGGCTTCTGTCACTGAGATATCACTGAGGAGGGTAATGAGAGTTAAACAGAACACCAAATTTATCTACAGTCCTCAGGAAAGAGGACAAAAGTCAAACATTCACAATGAAAGAGTAATGTGTTTGTGTGCAGCCTGCGCTTCACTCTCTGGATCACAAGAATCATCTTACTTGGGTACACTTACCTACCTCTCTCTGCCTTCCACTTGAACAGTGCCCTTAAAGGCTTCTAAAGTCAGACAAAGACCTGCCCTGGCAAAATCTTTCCTTCTGTCTGCTGGGAACCCTGGGCAGCATGTACACTGCATGATGCATGTGGTCCCTGCACTGGTGAATTCCTTTGTATGACCTGGGGCTATGCAGAATACCTGGTAATGTCTTTTATCCAGTTTGATCAAAAGAACCCTGACACAGCTAAGCAGTTAGCTGAATGAGCATTTCAGTATGAATAGCACAAATATTTGAATTCAAGTATATGTCAACAGCATTCGATTGAAACCTTCATAATGGAGGCCTGTGGGAACTAAAGGCAGATGAAAGAAGAGGAAAAGATTCTTTGTAGGGCTAAGTTAGAGTATTAAGAAAACCCTGGTTCTCTTGTAAGGTCAGCTGTGTTCTGTATGGAGCCAGCAATGTGCTGACACTAATATTCTGAGTCCCATTTAACCCCTCCATCACCATAGCATTAAGGTGGTTATGGTGGAAGCAGGCTGAAAATTCACATTACCTACTGAAAGGCAGTCATGTAAAAGAATGAGGTCTGTCCGCCAGAACCGATGGGCTGAATGCCTACAGGTGAAGAAAGCTAGTGGTTAATGCAGTGCTTTGGTGGAAAGGCTTTATGTGCCACTTATGTCTAGGGTTTAAGAATTTGCATGTGAAATACAAGAGGGTTAATAGAAGCAGCAAGTAAAATCCATCATGCAAGCTGCTGCAACTCCATGTCTCTGGGTCTAGCTAGCGATGGGGCTGGGGAACATTTGGCAAGCCATGAAGAACCACACAGGAAGCAACATTCAGCACTCATAAAAATACAAATAGCACTAATGGCCTCATCCTGTTCCCTTCTCTGGCTGATCAGGATGAAGGCCTGTTAGCATATATAGGTGGTGAGTCCCTCCAGCCTTAGAAGCTGTGAACACTGAAAACTCTCTTACGTGTCTGCCATAACTAATGATATATCAGTTAATAGCAGCTTGGCCCTTTTCGGTTAGCAAAAAGGCACAGAGTTTCTTTTAAAAATGGCAGGAATTTCACAGTGTCTCAGCCGCAGCTGATTTTGAGAGGTCCCACTAAAGCAGTGGTGTTCTCAGGAAAGTGTGTCTACTTCTAACTTCAGAATCTGTCAAACTGAAGACTGCGCAGATTGACTGATGATGGGTCAGTAAAGAAATGAGTGAGTGCCAGTAAGGCATAGCTACATACTTAAGCAGCTACAGAAACCCGTACATTTCCAAATACTAGGTTCTGGAGTTTGATTTAGGTGACATTTAACCAATAGAAAATTAGCTACACATGACTTGCAGACTAGTGGTAACTGAGGCCTAGGAATTATGCTGGTCAGGCTTCAATTAGCTGGACTTAAAATGTTTCTTTATCAGAATGTTGGAGTAAGTTTTCTTCGCTTTGGCTGCACAAGCTCAATTTCAGATGCTGCAAGAGCCATTACTTGAGCAGTTACATGCTAAGAAAGAGGGCAGGTTCCCTTCTTGACTCTTTCATTTTTAACCCTACAATATGGGAGCCCCTGAGGAAGCACAGCTTCTTCAGAGCAGCCAGGGCCACAGGCACAGGGGAAAAAACTGTTAGTGCAGGGACAAAAATGTGCATCTGTACATTTCCTTACCCTGAGTGTGCCAGAGTTTGGCTGCTGGCAAGAGAGTAGCACAACATCCATATCCGCTGGGTATCTGGGTTTAAGTGAGAGTGCGTTTAGCACAGCCACGGCATTTTGTGGCCTGGCCAACTAAAAGAATTGAACAGAGAAGCTGCTAGCACCAGCATGTCATTTCCCAGCTTTAACCCCTCATGTGCCCCATCCTGCACAGTTACAGTGCTACCTACCAGCAGTACCTTCCTGTGGAAGCCTGTCTCAGAGGTAACACAGGAGACATTTCGTTTGTGACTCCTAAAACCATACCGCTTATTAAAAGCAAAACAAGACACAAAGAGAAAATGTATATAAAAATTATTTTAATAAAAATTAAAATTTCTCCCTCCAAAAATAGGTCAATTCTGGCAGACACAGTGTGGACGGGAGGGAAAAATGACATCAAAACCCCTGATTTGTCTTTTTATATATTTAGGATTAAAAGTTTCCTCCCTACTATCATCTCTCATTGTGGGTGCAAAGGAAATCACAAGTCACATTGCAAAACAAATTTTGGTATGTAATAGGAAATTGTAATGGAGTAATTCACAGTTTTCATAAAACTCAGAGACATTTTCAGTTCCTGGAAGGATACAGCAGAAGCACTGTCCCTGGTTTTAGCAAAGCAGATGTTGGTAAAGTCTGTGTTTCTGAACCAGTTATAAAACACTGTACAGAAGGTTGCTGAAGAAGAATTGATTTCCTGTTTTACTGCATGGGTGTATTTGAGAACAGCGCAGGCAGAAGAGCACTCCTGAGATGACAAGGCAGAGAGCTGTGTGCCGTTTAGCAATGAGATTGGTTCAGAATGCCAGGAGTTCTCCAGCCAGGTTGTGGATATGTTTGAAAGGCTTGAGGAAGAAGTATGAAGACAGTTGTCCTGTACCTGGGCAGAGCGATGAGCGACAGGAACGTATTGCACAGGCCGTTGCTCTAAGTTTAATGACTGCGAGGTGACTCTGGTTTTCCCCACAGCATTGGAAAACACTGCTTTCCACATGTTTTTCATATCTGAATGATTAGTCTGAATTATATTCACTACTCAAAGACTACATCCTTCATGGTGTTTTTCCACAAAACACACCCGAAATAAAAGCATTTCCTCAAGATGAGGAACGCAGTTCTGTTTGACAATGGACTTATCCCTTCCATTAGTTTCTAGAGAAAAAGAAGTAGATAATGTTTAGTGTTTTCTTCTGATGTATCTGCTATTATGGTTCTTACATCTGATAGCAAAGACCTTGCCTGACGAAAAGCAGTCTTTGAAACAGGTGGTCCACTTGTCTTGCACACGCATACTCTATTTGCACTGTTGAGTGTGCATCCATAAATCCTGTTGTTCCCTATTCCAGGAGGGCTCCAGCTCTCTCAGTCATTGCTCTTAATGCAACATAAAGTCCAGGAGCGCTTCCTCTCCAGAACTGGGCAGTCACAGCTTTTTTGTAACACAGTAACAGCAAATTACTGTGGTATTGGCAGGCTTGATCAGTTTTTGTTTAGAAAGTAACAGGAAACCAATGAGAAGTTGAATATCCTTCCTCCTTGGGGTTTTGGGTTCTTTTTAGTACAACTTCACTGAGTGACTGCAGCCATGTATTCCAGTGTGAATGAATTGATCTTTTTTCCCTTCCTTCCACCAAAGTTTGGCCAAGGGTTCTTACGTTTCATGTATGAGTGTGTGCATATACAGAATTTACTGTGCATTTATCTATTAAACAGGTAATATGGAATAGCACAATATGTAATTTGTAATAACAAATGTATCTTGTATGTATTTATAGCATCCGTTTCCTTTTAACATATCTCTGTAAACATACCAGTGCAACTGAATAACATTTGTAATAAGCACACTGTTGTTTTTTCCTGAAGAAGGGTTTGTATTGTTTTAAGCTAATAACCACAGTTCAGCTCTCTTCAGGCCTCTGTTGCCAAATCTCTCACTCATCACCTCCGTCAGTAAATAACATCTTTGTTGTGAACCCCAGTGAGGACTGTGGCAGAAAAAGGTCTTCTGTGTTCAGGGTTCTTAACAAGAGGAACCAGATGGGAAGTGACGTGCATTTCAGACGCTGGCTGGGCAGGGTGCACATGTCCCTGTTGGGGTCAGCCACTGCAGCACCAGGAAGAACAGTTCTGGGGTGCATGCCTGGAATACTTTGACCCCATCAGAACTGTTCCCCTCTTCTGCACACCTTCTTTCAGAGCCTTGGCCTTGCTTCCAGCCCCTCAGGACTCTGTTTACCTACTCTGCGCACTGCTCCCTGGAAACAGATGTTAAAGAAGGAGTTCGGTTTTGGTGTGTTTTCTCACTGTCATCTGTATGCCAAGAAGCAGGACCAGAACACACAAAGATGGAGGAGATACTTTCAGATTGCCTGTAAACAGTCCTCGGTAGACAAGGGGCCTTGAATTCGAGGGTCTTTGGTAGCACTGTCCATGGCTCCATGGAGGGGAGGGGGAAAGAAAAGTACCTTTTTGCCTCTGCTGCAGCTGTCTCACGATGCTCAGTAGGTACCCCTGGCAGATGGGGACCAGGGCCATTGTGCTCTGGGGTGCCCATCCCAGCATGGGAGCAGAGAGGGAACGTCATGGAGCAGAGCCTGGTCAAGAGCCATGGCACCATCCTCTGCAGCCTGTGGGACAGGCCTGTGGCTGCTGTCCCCCTCATCTGTCTGGCCTCTTCTTCAGGGTGTGTGTACCTGTGTGAATGAGTTACTGAAGTGATGAGCTGCTGCTTGGGGCAAAGGAGAGAGGGAAGCAAGGAAGGAGGGAAGGAGGGAGGGGAGAAAAGGAAGGAAGGAGGGAAAGAAGGAGCAAAGGAGCCATTTATGGCCATTTCTATCCCATTTTTGCCCATTTCTTACCAGTTTAAGCCATTTTTTGCTATTTCTAACCAGTTTTAAACCTTTTTTCCCCTGATTTCTATACAATTTTTGGCCATTTCTGACCCAATTTTGGCCACTTCTAACCGATTTTATGCCATTTTTTGCAACTTCTAAGAAATTTTTGACCATTTCTAACCCTTTTTAAGCCATTTTGGCTTTTTTTTTTTTTTAAACACATTTTCGCCATTTCTAGCCCATTTTAATAGGATTTTTTTTTTGGCATTTCTAAACTGGTTTTGGCCAAATTTTTGCCAACCTATTTTTTGCCAAATTCTAACCCATTTAACCCTTTTTTGGCTACTTCTAATGGATTTTTGCCCACCTCTAACCAATTTTATTGGCTATTTCTAAACTCTTTTTGCCATTTCTAACCCATTTTTGGCCACTTCCAACCCGATTTATGCCATTTTTAGCAATTTGTAACTCTTTTATGTCCAGTTCTAACCTGTTTTAAACCATTTTGGACATTTCTAAATAATTTTTCTTAATTTCTAACAATTTTTTTTCCTCTTCAAACACATTTTTGCCCATTTCTTACCTGTTTTAAGCCATTTTTTTCTGTTTCTAACCCATTTTCCCCCATTTCTAACCTATTTTAAGCCATTGTACTCTATTTCTAAAAATTTATGGCCATTTCTATCCCATTTATGCCCATTTCTTACCAGTTTTAAGCCATTTTTGGCTATTTCTAACCCATCTTTCCCATTTCTAACCCTTTTAAAGCTTTTTTTGGGCTATTTCTGAACAATTTGTGGCCATTTCTGTTCCATATTTACCCACTTCTAACACGTTTTAAGCCATTTTTGCCCATTTCTAACTCATTTTTACCCACTTCTTACCTGTTTTAATTCATTTTGGGCCATTTCTACTCCATTCTTGACCATTTGTAATGTGTTGTAAAGCATTTTCTTCATTTTCTAACCCATTTTTGCCCATTCCTTATCTCATTTTAGGTATGGGTCGCCTAAAACCAAAGTTCCTAAAAGAGACTAAAAAGACAAGGACAGCTGAAAAAAACATGAATGAAAAAGCAAATAAATAAAACGCGTAAAGAAAATAAAAAGCAGAAGAGAAGAATGTGATTATAAATCCCCACAAAGCAATAAAAGTCTGAAAGAATCTCGAATAAAAGTTCCCTGAGCAACTTTGCCCCAGCCCCAATATTGCAAACTGTCCCCACTCAGCAGCTGGGGTCCCCGGAGGCTGTCAACGGGGAGGGGAGCGGCCGTTGCCCTCAGGCCGTTTCTTCGGCAGCGTGTGCTGCCACCTCGTGGCCAAAACTCGGTACTGCAGGTGGAGATGTGTTCTGGGGAGCAAAGGGGAGGCTCAGAGCAACGCGAGCTGCTGCCCTCCTGTGGCCAGAACTACGAACTGCACCCGAAGGAGGCGGATCCGCCAGAAGGAAGCAAGCGGAGCCGAAGCCGCCCGAACGGTGGGGGCAGCCGCCCGAAGGGACCCGAGTGGCTTCGAGGGGGTCTAAGGGAAGTCGACAGCTCCCCTTGCCCCTTATTAGCCTCCGCTGAGTCCCCTTAACACCCATTATTCGGCTCGGTGTTCCTGGGATCCCATGGCAGCCACTCCGGTCTCTTCGGGCGGCTCCGTCCCCTTCGGGAGGGTTCGGCTTCGCCTCAGCCAATCAGAGGAGGGGGGGGGCGCTGTCGGAGAGGGGCGTGGATAGGAGCGGGTCACGTGCACCGCAGCCAATCAGAGGAGTGGGGGGGGCGCTGTCGGAGCGCGGCGGGACTAAGAGTGATTGACAAGCGCCCCAGCCAATCACAGGAGTGGGGGGGCGGTGTCGTGGGTGGCCGGAAATGGGGCGGGACCAGGCGGACTTGAGCGGCGCCTCAGCCAATCAGGAGAGTGGGGGGGGCCCGTGTAGGAGCCGAACGGAAGCGGGGCGGCACTAAGAGTGACTGACAGGCGTCTCAGCCAATCGGGGTGCGGGTTGTGCCGCCGAACCGGGGCCGGACCGTACCGTACCGATCCGAGGCGAATCATGGGGGTAACGGGACTCGGCGGAGGCAAACGGGGGGGCAATGGCAGCTGTCGGCTCCCCTGGGACCCCATGGAAGCCACTCCGGTCCCTCCGGGCGGCTCCGTCCCCCTCAGGCGGCTTCGGCTCCGCTCGGTTCCCTTCGGGCGGCTCCGTCCCCCTCAGGCGGCTTCGGCTCCGCTCGGTTCTCTTCGGCCGGTTCCGCCGCTTCGGGAGGGTTCGGCTTCGCCTCAGCCAATCAGAGGAGGGGGGGGGGCGGTGTCGGAGAGGGGCGTGGCTACGAGCGGGTCACGTGCTCATCAGCCAATCAGAGGAGAGGGGGGCGGAGCCGGAGAGGGGCGTGGCTAGGAGCGGGTCACGTGCGCCGCAGCCAATCAGAAGAGCGGGGGGGCGGAACCGGCGCCGGGCGGAACTAAGCGTGATTGACAACCGCCGCAGCCAATCAGAGGAGTGGGGGGGTGCCGCCGGCGCCAGGCGGGACTAAGCGTGATTGACAACCGCCGCAGCCAATCAGAGCAGTGAGGGGGCGCCGCCGGAGCCGGGCGGGACTAGGCGTGACTGACAACCGCCGCAGCCAATCGGAGGAGTGGGGGGGCCAGTGTAGAAGCCGAACGGAAGCGGGGCGGCACTAAGAGTGACTGACAGGCGTCTCAGCCAGTCGGGGTGCGGGTTGTGCCGCCGAACCGGGCCCGGACCGTACCGTACCGAGCCGAGGCGAATCATGGGGGTAACGGGACTCGGCGGAGGCAACCGGGGGGGGCAATGGCAGCTGTCGGCTCCCCTGGGACCCCATGGAAGCCACTCCGGTCCCTCCGGGCGGCTCCGTCCCCCTCAGGCGGCTTCGGCTCCGCTCGGTTCCCTTCGGGCGGCTCCGGCCTCTTGGCGTGCAGTTCGTAGTTTTGGCCACAGGAGGGCAGCACCTCCCTTTGCTCTGAGCCACCCCTTTGCTTCCCCTCCCGCATCTCCGGCACCTGCAGTACCGAGCTTTGGACACGGGATGGCAGCAGCGAGCAGTGCCCCGAGCTACGCAGTGCCCCCCCACCTCCAGCACCTGCAGTACCGACGCTTGGACACGAGGTGGCAGCACACGCTGCAGAAGCAACGGCCTAAGAGCAACGGCGGCTCCCCTCCCCGTTGACAGCCTCCGGGGACCCCAGCTGCTGAGTGGGGACAGTTTGCAATATTGGGGCTGGGGCAAAGTTGCTTAAGGAACTTCTATTCGAGATTCTTTCAGACTTTTATTGCTTTGTGTTTGCTTTGTGGGGATTTATAATCACATTCTTCTCTTTTGCTTTTTATTTTCTTTACACATTTTATTTCCTTTTTCATTCATGTTTTTTCCAGCTGTCCTTGTCTTTTAGTCTCTTTCAGTAACTTTTTTTAGGCGTCCCATACCTAAAATGAGATAAGAAATGGGCAAACATGGGTTAGAAAATGAAAAAAATGGTTCAAAACACCTTACAAATGGTCCAAAGTGGAACACAAGTGGCCCAAAATGGATTAAAACAATCAAGAAATGGGTAAAAATGGGTTAGAAGTGGGCAAAAATGGCCTACAATGCGGAAGATGTGGATAAATATGGGACAGAAACAGCCACAGACAGGTCAGAAATAGCCCCCAAAAAAGCTTTAAAGGGGTTAGAAATGGGAAAGATGGGTTAGAAATTGCCAAAAACGGCTTAAAACTGGTAAGAAATGGGCAAAACTGGGATAGAAATGGCCATGAATTGTTTTGAAATAGACTAAAATGGCTTAAAATAGGGTAGAAATGGGGAAAAATGGCTTAAACCAGGCTCAGAAATGGGCAAAAATGTGTTTGAAGTGGCAAAAAAAATGGTTAGAAGAAAAAATAGTTTAGAAATGGACAAAATGGCTTAAACCAGGTTAGAATTGGACATATAAGGGTTGCAAATGGCTAAAAATGGGTTTAAATCTAGTTAGAAGTGGCCACAATTGTGTTAGAAATCGTCAAAAAAGGCTTAAAGCTGCTGACAAATGGGAAAAAATGGGTTAGAGAAATAAAAAAGTGGCTTAAACAGAGTGAGAAAAGGGCCAAAAAAAGAGGGAAATTTTAAGAAATGGCTTTAAAAGGGTTAGAAGTGACCAAACACGGGTTAGAAATGGCAGAAAGAATTTAGAAATAGCAAATAGAACAGTTTAGAAGTGGGCATAAATGAGTTAGAAACAGCCATGTTACGGCATCTTCTTGGAATCAGGGGCTAAGTACACACCTCTGTCCCTGCAAGTGCTGCCCGGGGCTGCCAGGAAAGCCGATCTGTGCAATAGGCTGTGTGTGTTCTGGTCTGTGAGCCCACCATCAGCTACGGTACAGGTGAAGTCTTGTCACTGGAAAATGTTGAGCAGATAATACCCTTTAGTGAGCTAGAAAGCGGCACTAACGCTGCCTGCCTGGCAGGCTAGGAAAGGCAGATACATTTGGGGTTATGCACACGAAAGCTCTACGTCCTGCCGTGGTTCCAATGTCATTGCTCTTAGAGGTAAATGGAAAAGCAGCCTCAGGCCTCCTGCTGGGCTCAGGGATCCATCAGCTGCACCTGAGCAGCTTTGCCTGCAGGATGTGATACTTGCTATGCTGGTAAGTGACCAGTTCAAATAGGTTGAAATCAAGGTGCATTTGCCCAGAGCTGGGTGTTACTCGCACTGGTACTGGTACTTGTGGCAGCAAACATTTACCGTGACCCACCTGCTGAACAGAGCTCAGTACTGCAAATAATAAGCCAGTTTCCCCTCCCTGGCTGCATTAAAACAGGCTCCTCCAGATAAATTTAACCTCATGTCAGTGAAGCACTTTAGCTCAAGGTGCCAAAGACAAGCTTCGGCATGGGCACAATGCCACCAGACACACCAAAGAGCGTGAGGACGGGAAGCCCTTCCCTAAGAAAGAAGGGTAACTGTGGCCTTGGGCTTCTAAAGAGACCCTCAGCAGCTGTAGGGAAATGCCTGCATTCCCTGGGGTTCTAATCATATGAGCACAGGATGGTTTTGGTTGGAAGGAACCTTTAAAGGTCATCTGGTCCAACCTCCCCTGCCATGAGCAGGGACATCTTCAACTCCATCAGGGTGCTCAGAACCACATCCAGCCTGGCCTTGAATGTCCCCAGGGATGGGGCATCCACCACCTCTCTGGCCAACCTCTGCCAGTGCTTTACCACCCTCATTACAGAAAAATACTGGGGCTGACCTGTTCCTGGTTCTCCCTCCCTCCCTCCAGGCCTTGCCTTCTCCTCAGCAGTGCAGGTCCTAATTCAACAAAGACAACACCAAGGGCTGCAAACTCTGCTGGCAGTACCCAAATGTCAAGAGGAAACCGGGGACCTGCATTGTCACAACATCCAACAGGATGATTAGAAAAACACTGGTAATTCCCCATAGCCATAGAGCTGCTGCAAAACAGCCTGCAAGCAAAGCAATTGCTGTTTAAGCAAAAAGCAGCGCAATGGTCTCCGAGCAGGAAAGCAAACCAAGCTGAGATTTCCTGGGACAATGTTTTCAATTACGTGAATGTAATTGACTGGAAGGGAAAAAACTTCTTGAATTAAGCACGTAAACAAGGTGAACAAAATAATTTCTTCCTTGTTCAAGCAGAGGATGTGGTTTTGCTCTCATTTACTGGCCCCAGGTAGGAGAATCTACATCTGTCCAGCTGTTAAAGTGTCACTCTGCATTATGCCAATGTAAGAGGAAACAAAGTCCTGCATCCACATCTTCAGCCCCAGCTCAAGAGGGACGTGGAGCTGCTCAAGCGAGCCAGAGGAAACCATGGAGCTGCTGCGAGGGCTGGAGCAGCTATGCTCTGGAGCCAGGCTGAGAGAGCTGGGCTGGGGCAGCCTGGACAAGAGAAGGCTCCTGAAGGGGAGACCTGAGAGCAGCTCCAGTGCCTAAAGGGGCTGCAGGAAACCTGGAGAGGGGCTTGGGACAAGGGCCTGTAGGGACAGGCCAAGGGGAATGGCTTGAACCTGCCCGAGGGGAAACTGAGCTGAGCTCTTAGGCAGAAGCTGTTCCCCGTGAGGGTGCTGAGGCGCTGGCACAGGGTGCACAGAGAAGCTGTGGCTGCCCCATCCCTGGCAGTGTTCAAGTCCAGGTTGGACACAGGGGCTTGGAGCAACCTGCTCTAGTGTGAGGTGTCCCTGCCTGCCTGTGGCAGGGGTTGGAGCTGGATGAGCTTTAAGGTCCCTTCCAACATGAACCATTCCATGATTCTGTAAAATGTAGAAATGGGGAGGATAACTACAGGCAAATTACAGACCAATCGATGAAAGCAGAGAGTAAATGGATTTCCTCTCTCGGCAAGGTCAGAGAAGCATGTGCTACGATTACCAGACATACCTCCGCTCTCTTCTCCTGCTTCCCAGTTGCAGAAACCTCTCTTTCCTTTTTGGTCTTGCAGATGAAAGAAAGAGGCTAAAAAAGTCTTCTGGAGCTCTTGAAAGGGTCTGTTCTGGCACACACAGTGTGCACATGGCTGCACGCTGCTCTGAAACAGAAGGGTTCTTGTATTTATCTAAGAACAAGAACTGGGTTTTTCTCAAAGCTCAAGAAACCACTGATGTGGGTCCACAGCATCAACGCTGATGAGGCTGATAGGCGGGTGTGCAGCCTAAAAAGAACGCATGATCAGGGTGCAGGTCACGTGTAAAACTCGCTCAAAACAGACACTCATATAGGGCATCGTGCAAGCAGGGTATTGCTGCAGCAGCCGTCCCTTGAAGAAATGGCTGGTTTTACAAACCTGTCTATCCTTACATCATCTTTATGTTCCTCCTCCTCGTACATATGAACATAAATTGTTAACAAGTTAAGCATAGATGCATAGATGGCATAGATGGCCACTAAAAACAAGAAAAAAAACCCATGTACTACTATGCCAAACCTAATACATCGGTGCTGCTCACACCAAACCATACACTGGGAGCTTCCTGCCAGCCTGTACCACTTCAGAGCTTGCAGCTTTTACCATGATATTATGATATTAACTTGAATTTTTGCACTGACTGCTAAGAAAGCAAAAAAGGAAGCATTTTTAGCAAGGGATAATAAAGCTATTTCATAGTATCATATCTATAAATAAAGATGCATTCATTACCATCGTACATCACAGTCCTCTATGATAGGCAGGAAAGTGCCAAGTCCCCAGCTCCCCATGCCTCCCTGGGCACGGGCCCTCACTGCAGGGGCACCTCTCCAGCTCACAGGGCAATTCTGCTTTCGGAGGCAGCCTCCCGGAAGGATGCAGCCATTTCATCCTGTTTCAGGGCAGCACCACTCCAGGTGCTATCATTGCAACCGGCCACAAACTTCCCCTTTCTTGGGGGAAGAGAGGGAAACCGATGCGTTTGACTCCTGGAAAAGCTTTGGGGTGTGATGAGAAACATCCTGCACACAGAACAAAACAATCGAGCACCTTGGGGAAGCCCTGGCAAACTGTTTCTGCGGCTCTCCATGGGTCGCAGCACCCCCAGTGTCTCGCCCCCCCCCCCCCGTTTGTCCGTACCCCAAAGACCACGGTGGTGGCGCCGTGCAGGAGGTGGATGCCGAGTCCGTGCAGCAGCGGCGGCAGCAGCTGTTGCCGTGGAGACCGTGACCCGGAGCGGCGGCAGCAGCTGTTGCCGTGGAGACCGTGACCCGGAGCGGCGGCAGCAGCTGTTGCCGTGGAGACCGTGACCCGGAGCGGCCGCGGGGAACACGAGTGCCTCCGGCAGGAGGGATGGGAAGGGGGACACGGTCCCCGCTGCAGGCCGGGACAGCAGCGCCGCCCCCCCGCGACTGCCCCCCTCCGGCTGCCGGCCTGCCCCAGACCCCCTCGGTGCCCCGGTTCTACCCTGGGCCGAGCCGAGCCGTGCCGTGCCGATCCGGGCTGAGCCGTGCCCGGCGGGGGGGGCAATGGGAGGTGTCGGCTCCTCCCGGAACCACTCGGTTCCCTTCCTCCTCCTGCCCCCTCCCGCCCCTCCCCGCCCCGCCCGCCGCCATAGGGCGGCCATGGAGGAGGTGCAGAGAGAGGTGCGGGAGCAGGAGCCGTGAGGAGAGGGGAGGGAGGCGGCTGGGGGGGAGCGCGGCTCTGCGCCGCCATGGGGAGAGGGGAGACAGGGGCGGGCACGGGGGGGGGGGGTGCACTGATGCCACTTGATAGGCGCCATCTTGAGTACGGGCGCCGGGACAGGCCAAATTAGTGAGACGCCATTTTGACGTACGGCACTACGGGGCGGCCATCTTGGTGAGGTGCTAGCCTGAGTACGGCACCTCACCCCTCATGGCGTCCGCGTTGCCGTGGTAACGGCCGCACCGCGCCTGCGCTGCCGCCATTTTTTGTTCCAAGATGGCCCTGACGAGCGCGGCGCGGCCGGAAGCTCCGTTCCCGTCCCGTTCCCTCCTCTCGGGGCTCGCAGGGCCCCCACAGAACCCCATAATGGGAATGCAGAACTCCAGATACCCCTCATAAAGCCCCACAGAACCCCGTATCCCCCCCCTATTGCCCCACACGTCATCTAGGGACTCCAGAACCCCATATCCCCCCGTATTCCCCCATACACCCCATAAGGGGTCTCCACACCCCTACAAAACACCACGGAGAGACTCCAGACCCCCAAATCCCTCCATAGACCCCCATACAGGGACTCCAAATCCCCCCACAGACCCCCATACTGGGACTTCAGACCCCCAAATCCCCCCAGACCCCCATGTAGGGACTCCAGACCCCCAAATACACCCATAGACCCCCATGCAGGGACTCCAGACCCCCAAATCCCCCCACAGACCCCCATGTAGGGACTCCATATCCCCAAAACCCCAGTATTGTCCTCCCATATACCCCGCCCTATGATAGGGTAGGCTAACCCCATCTAATCCAGGCTCATCTAACCCAGGCTAACTGAGGATAGGCTAATCCAGGTTAACCAAGACTAACTCGAGGTAACTCAGACTAAACTAAGTTAAGGAGGCTAGGATAATCTCACCCGTCTAATCTCACCTGTCTCTTATCTGAGCTAAATGACCCGGGATGATCCAAACCGGGTCACCCAAGCTAATCTGACCCGGGATAATCCGACCTGGGCTAATCTGACCCGGACTAACCTGACTCGAGCTAATCTGACCCCTGGGGTAATCTGACCAGGGACAAATCTGACCCAGGACAAATCTGACTAGGGTCAGTCTCCCCCCAGTCAATCTCACCCAGGTCTAATCTCACTCATCTTAATCTCACGCTGGATGGAGGCTATGCTATGCTTCCCCAGGCTAGGCCAAACCACACAGCCGTGGTAAACTAACGCAGGCTATGCTAACCCGAAGTGAGCCGAGCAGAGCTGAAGCCACCCGGGGGGGCGGGGCGGAGGGTCAGCGCCGTCCAATCCCGGGCCGCACGGCTGAGGGGCCGTTTTCCCGCCTAGAGACCGGTGGCCAATCAGCGGTGTCCTTTTGTGTGAGGGAGCGATGGCAGTGCCCGGGAAGGAGCAGACAGCGGTGAGGGCTGGAACGCAGCTTTGTTTTCTGTACGTGCACGGTTACGGAGCTCAGCAGGGTTTAGCTCGGCACGGTAAAGATCGAGACTTGCTGGACGAAGGTTAGTTCGGGCTTTGGTGGGCGGGAAGACTGTTGTGATGACGGAGGAAAGGGGTTTAAATGGGAGAGATAGTGGGGAAGGGGGGGAGAATGGCTGTTAGGGGGGACAGATGGTAGAGAAGGGGGGTGGGGGTGTGGGAATAATGGCGGTTAAAAGGGATAGATGATGAGAAAGGGGTGAAGAGTGGGATACGGGATAGAAGAACAGGGGGGAGTGGCGGGGGGGAAGACAAATTGGCGTGGTGGGGAAAAGCAGATGCCGTATTGGGGGGGACAACACATGACAAGAAATGGACCAAAAGGGCTTGGAAACAGCCAGAATGGCTTCAAAAGAGAAACAAGTGGGCATCAATAGGTTAGAAATAGCCTAAAGAAGATTACAAATAACCAAGAGCAGCTTAAAACAGGACAGAAATTACCACAAATAGAAGTAACAAAGAAACAGTTTAAAACTAGTAAGGAATGGGCAGAACAAGATGGAAAAGCCTCTCCATTGTTTACAATGTGACAAAAGAATCTAAAAAAGGTTTACAAATGGAGAAGAGTAAGATAAAAATGACCATACAGGAGTTAAACCAAGCTAGGAAACGGCAAAACCAGGCTAGAAATGGGTAGGAAATGGACCAAAATGGTTTGGAAACTGCCAGAATGGCTTCAGAAGAATTAGAAATGGGCATCAAGAGGTTAGAAATAGCCTGAAGCACATTAGAAATAGGCAAGAGCAGCTTAAAACAGGCCAGAAATGACCACAAATACTAAAGAAGGAGCCAAAACCAGCTTAAAACTAGTAAGGACTGGGCAGAATAAGATGGAAAAGCCTCTCCATTGTTTACAATGTGCCAAAAGAATCTAAAAAAGGTTTAGAAATGCAGAACAGTAAGATAAAAATGACCATACAGGAGTTAAACCAAGCTAGGAAGGGCAAGACCAGGCTAGAAATGGGTAGGAAATGGACCAAAATGGTTTGGAAACTGCCAGAATGGCTTCAGAAGAATTAGAAATGGGCATCAAGAGGTTAGAAATAGCCTGAAGCACATTAGAAAAAGGCAAGAGCAGCTTAAAACGGCCCAGAAATGACCACAAATATTGAAGAAGGAGCCAAAACCAGCTTAAAACTAGTAAGGACTGGGCAGAATAAGATGGAAAAGCCTCTCCATTGTTTACAATGTGCCAAAAGAATCTAAAAAAGGTTTAGAAACGGAGAAGAGTAAGATAAAAATGACCATACAGGAGTTAAACCAAGCTAGGAAGGGGAAGACCAGGCTAGAAATGGGTAGGAAATGGACCAAAATGGTTTGGAAACTGCCAGAATGGCTTCAGAAGAATTAGAAATGGGCATCAAGAGGTTAGAAATAGCCTGAAGCACATTAGAAATAGGCAAGAGCAGCTTAAAACAGGCCAAAAATGACCACAAATACTAAAGAAGGAGCCAAAACCAGCTTAAATCTAGTAAGGATTGGGCAGAATAAGATGGAAAAGCCTCTCCATTGTTTACAATGTGCCAAAAGAATCTAAAAAAGGTTTAGAAACGGAGAAGAGTAAGATAAAAATGACCATACAGGAGTTAAACCAAGCTAGGAAACGGCAAAACCAGGCTAGAAATGGGTAGGAAATGGACCAAAATGGTTTGGAAACTGCCAGAATGGCTTCAGAAGAATTAGAAATGGGCATCAAGAGGTTAGAAATAGCCTGAAGCACATTAGAAATAGGCAAGAGCAGCTTAAAACAGGCCAGAAATGACCACAAATACTAAAGAAGTAGCCAAAACCAGCTTAAAACTAGTAAGGAATGGGCAGAATAAGATGGAAAAGCCTCTCCATTGTTTACAATGTGCCAAAAGAATCTAAAAAAGGTTTAGAAATGCAGAACAGTAAGATAAAAATGACCATACAGGAGTTAAACCAAGCTAGGAAAGGCAAGACCAGGCTAGAAATGGGTAGGAAATGGACCAAAATGGTTTGGAAACTGCCAGAATGGCTTCAGAAGAATTAGAAATGGGCATCAAGAGGTTAGAAATAGCCTGAAGCACATTAGAAATAGGCAAGAGCAGCTTAAAACAGGCCAAAAATGACCACAAATACTAAAGAAGGAGCCAAAACCAGCTTAAAACTAGTAAGGAATGGGCAGAATAAGATGGAAAAGCCTCTCCATTGTTTACAATGTGCCAAAAGAATCTAAAAAAGGTTTAGAAATGCAGAACAGTAAGATAAAAATGACCATACAGGAGTTAAACCAAGCTAGGAAGGGGAAGACCAGGCTAGAAATGGGTAGGAAATGAACCAAAATGGTTTGGAAACTGCCAGAATGGCTTCAGAAGAATTAGAAATGGGCATCAAGAGGTTAGAAATAGCCTGAAGCACATTAGAAAAAGGCAAGAGCAGCTTAAAACGGCCCAGAAATGACCACAAATATTGAAGAAGGAGCCAAAACCAGCTTAAAACTAGTAAGGACTGGGCAGAATAAGATGGAAAAGCCTCTCCATTGTTTACAATGTGCCAAAAGAATCTAAAAAAGGTTTAGAAACGGAGAAGAGTAAGATAAAAATGACCATACAGGAGTTAAACCAAGCTAGGAAGGGGAAAGACCAGGCTAGAAATGGGTAGGAAATGGACCAAAATGGTTTGGAAACTGCCAGAATGGCTTCAGAAGAATTAGAAATGGGCATCAAGAGGTTAGAAATAGCCTGAAGCACATTAGAAATAGGCAAGAGCAGCTTAAAACAGGCCAAAAATGACCACAAATACTAAAGAAGTAGCCAAAACCAGCTTAAATCTAGTAAGGATTGGGCAGAATAAGATGGAAAAGCCTCTCCATTGTTTACAATGTGCCAAAAGAATCTAAAAAAGGTTTAGAAACGGAGAAGAGTAAGATAAAAATGACCATACAGGAGTTAAACCAAGCTAGGAAGGGGAAGACCAGGCTAGAAATGGGTAGGAAATGAACCAAAATGGTTTGGAAACTGCCAGAATGGCTTCAGAAGAATTAGAAATGGGCATCAAGAGGTTAGAAATAGCCTGAAGCACATTAGAAATAGGCAAGAGCAGCTTAAAACAGGCCAGAAATGACCACAAATACTAAAGAAGTAGCCAAAACCAGCTTAAAACTAGTAAGGACTGGGCAGAATAAGATGGAAAAGCCTCTCCATTGTTTACAATGAGCCAAAAGAATCTAAAAAAGGTTTAGAAATGCAGAACAGTAAGATAAAAATGACCATACAGGAGTTAAACCAAGCTATGAAGAGGAAGACCAGGCTAGAAATGGGTAGGAAATGGACCAAAATGGTTTGGAAACTGCCAGAATGGCTTCAGAAGAATTAGAAATGGGCATCAAGAGGTTAGAAATAGCCTGAAGCACATTAGAAATAGGCAAGAGCAGCTTAAAACAGGCCAAAAATGACCACAAATACTAAAGAAGGAGCCAAAACCAGCTTAAATCTAGTAAGGATTGGGCAGAATAAGATGGAAAAGCCTCTCCATTGTTTACAATGTGCCAAAAGAATCTAAAAAAGGTTTAGAAATGCAGAACAGTAAGATAAAAATGACCATACAGGAGTTAAACCAAGCTAGGAAACGGCAAAACCAGGCTAGAAATGGGTAGGAAATGGACCAAAATGGTTTGGAAACTGCCAGAATGGCTTCAGAAGAATTAGAAATGGGCATCAAGAGGTTAGAAATAGCCTGAAGCACATTAGAAATAGGCAAGAGCAGCTTAAAACAGGCCAGAAATGACCACAAATACTAAAGAAGTAGCCAAAACCAGCTTAAAACTAGTAAGGACTGGGCAGAATAAGATGGAAAAGCCTCTCCATTGTTTACAATGTGCCAAAAGAATCTAAAAAAGGTTTAGAAATGCAGAAGAGTAAGATAAAAATGACCATACAGGAGTTAAACCAAGCTATGAAGAGGAAGACCAGGCTAGAAATGGGTAGGAAATGGACCAAAATGGTTTGGAAACTGCCAGAATGGCTTCAGAAGAATTAGAAATGGGCATCAAGAGGTTAGAAATAGCCTGAAGCACATTAGAAATAGGCAAGAGCAGCTTAAAACAGGCCAAAAATGACCACAAATACTAAAGAAGTAGCCAAAACCAGCTTAAAACTAGTAAGGAATGGGCAGAATAAGATGGAAAAGCCTCTCCATTGTTTACAATGTGCCAAAAGAATCTAAAAAAGGTTTAGAAATGCAGAACAGTAAGATAAAAATGACCATACAGGAGTTAAACCAAGCTAGGAAGGGGAAGACCAGGCTAGAAATGGGTAGGAAATGAACCAAAATGGTTTGGAAACTGCCAGAATGGCTTCAGAAGAATTAGAAATGGGCATCAAGAGGTTAGAAATAGCCTGAAGCACATTAGAAATAGGCAAGAGCAGCTTAAAACAGGCCAGAAATGACCATAAATACTTAAGTAACCAAAAATAGCTTAGAACTAGTCAGGAATGGGATGAAGTAAAATGGAAATGCCTGTTAATTGTTTAGAATTAGTCTTACTGAGGCTTACCTGAACCTAGCGACCGTTTCTCACTGTGCAGCTTCTCAGACAGCCAACATGCAAGATCCATTCCCTGGGCATGATGCTCCAGCTTCTCAGCTGTTGGGACTCTGCTCTGGGAGGGGCAGTTTCTGCCTGACCTGGATACTGCTGGTTCTCTTTCTCCCTGCCATCTGGGCTTGCTTCTTCCCCGTGCTCTTCTTTATCTATCTCTGCCACGGATTCTGCTGCTTCCTGCTCTCACAGCCAAGCAGTGGAGAAAAGAGAACAGTGAGGGATTTTTTTATGGACAAATCCCATGCAAGCATTTCACAGGAGAGACAATCCCCTACAAAAATTCTTACCTATGAAACCCAACAGCCGCAGCCACTGCAGCCATTAGCGAGGGCCTGTGCTTGAGCTGCCTCTGCATCTGGAATAAGAAGCATTTATGAAGAAGCCTGATGGCTTTACTGGAGCTAAGCAGTTGTCCAAAGACGGGCGAAAGCAGGAGAGCAACAGCAGCAACTGAAGTCCTTAACAGAAAGGCTGGGATGAGCTGGCCTCCCCCAGGGCTCAGCCCAGCAAGGTCTGTGTGCAGAACAAAAGGAGGGCAATGCACCCTTCCCCCTTCTCATTTCTCCGAGAATCCCAGTCTCCAGATCCTTCAGCACCTTAAAGCTACAGTCAACAGTCTAATTTCCCAACTAAGCACAAGATTAGATCAGAGAAAACAAGCAGGGAACGCCTTGGCTGCTTTAGAAACAGCTATTTCAACCCTGGCCCCTTTCCCTCCCAGTGCAGGTACAGTGTGAATTACGGACCTCCAGGTAACCCCCCCCCCCCCCCCGTGCCTTCACTCCCCTCAGTACCGAGCACCGAGAGGCTTCCCGTGCCGAGCGGCCAGCAGGCAGGAGAGGCCCCTCTGCGCACGTCCAAGGCACGGCCGGGCGGCCGGGCCCGCTCCCCTCCCCGGTAAGCCCGGCCCCGCGGTGGGCTCGGCTCTCACCTGCTGCTGCCGGGACCCGGACCTGGACCCGGACCCTGCCCGCCGCCATGCTGCTCCCGGGGGCTGCGCCTGCCACACCGAAACGGCGCGGAGGGACCGGAGCCGGCGGGCGGCCACCAGACTGCGGCCGCATGGAGCCGCGCTTGCTACAGCCCGCCGGAAACCGGCGGGCACCACGTGACACCAGCCACTTCCGGGGACAGGGAGCACCACGGCTCATGCGCGGAGGCAGGGCTGCAGTACCTAACCTGGACACAAGATGGCAACAGCGAGCGGCGCCCGCCGCCGAAACGCCCGCCACCCCCCCCCCCTTCCAGCCCTGCCGATCATTGTCATGTCATCCTTATGGGATCACTGTCGGGGCTGCAAGAGTGTCTGCCGGCTGCTCTGCATCTCTGCCACAGAGCCTTGCTTCAAGCCTGCTTTCATCACGTTGACAACTGCTTCAGAGCAGAGATCTGAACAAAAACACTGGCCAAATTATCACCGAGTTGCTAAACAACTACTATGTTAATACCCACACAGCTTTTATGTCTAGAGACCATTGCTGAGCCCAGAACCTGTAACCTCCATCCCAAGGAAATGCTCAAGATCTGCCTCTGATCATAATACACACAGACTTGCACTACAGATGCTGCACCTGGCCCAAATACACACCATGAGTAGAGCAGCTCCAAGGCAAACACACACACACAAAACACTACACATGCTGTGACACCAACAAACAGAGAATAACCTACACAGGCACAGTACCTCCCAGACGGAGCAGCACATCTGCCCGGATCACATGCACAGACCCAAGAGCAAAGCAACCGGGCTCCTGAGGAGCCTGAGAACCAGGTCTGACAAAACCAAATCATTCCAAACACAAACACAAATAAGATAAAAATGACCATACAGGAGTTAAACCAAGTTAGGAAAGGGCAAGACCAGGCTAGAAATGGGTAGGAAATGAACCAAAATGGTTTGGAAACTGCCAGAATGGCTTCAGAAGAATTAGAAATGGGCATCAAGAGATTAGAAATAGCCTGAAGCACATTAGAAGTAGGCAAGAGCAGCTTAAAACAGGCCAGAAATGACCACAAATATTGAAGAAGGAGCCAAAACCAGCTTAAAACTAGTAAGGAATGGGCAGAATAAGATGGAAAAGCCTCTCCATTGTTTACAATGTGCCAAAAGAATCTAAAAAAGGTTTAGAAACGGAGAAGAGTAAGATAAAAATGACCATACAGGAGTTAAACCAAGCTAGGAAACGGCAAAACCAGGTTAGAAATGGGTAGCCTGAAGCAGATTAGAAATAGGCAAGAGCAGCTTAAAACAGGACAGAAAAGACCATAAATATCTAAGAGGTAACCAAAAACAGTTTAAAACTAGTAAGGAATGGGTAGAATAAAAATTCTGTCTTAAATTTCTATTCAGATCTGAATGGAAAGTGAACACCTTACTTCATTGTAGGGTGAAATTAATGTGAAATAAACAGTACAGGGGCTATTAGGAACTGCCCATTCAGAATGGTGTGTGCCTTCCTGAGGGTTGTGTTTATGTACCCACTCTTCCAAAGTCTCCCAGAACTGAACAGAATCATAAAGTCTCCAAGAGGATTTACTGAATCACACACAAATGAAGTGGTTGCGTCTTCTCATGCACAGAACATTCATTTGATAGAATGTCTCTGGGGCTAGGTGAGGAAGAAGACTAACCAGCTAACAGATGGAACAAAACCCCATCACAACACTGCAATCACACCTCACTCTGTAGGCCCTGTGGATAGAACTAGAATTTTCCATTGCTCTCAGGTGCCTCGTTAAGGCACTGAGGGCATTAGTAAGCCTTAATGACCCTAAACAGCCTCACCTGTGCACCAGACCACACCCAGGAGCCCTATTTAAACCGAGCTCTGTACCTCAGTTTTCTTTAGAACTCTGTTGGAGGAATGCTGCTCTTCAGCTCTGTCCCTGCCTGTGAAGATTCTTAGTCTGGACTTCAGACTGACTGCCCGGCTTGATCTTCTATATGATTATAGAGCAGCTTGGCAATTGCTGGACCTGATGGTGATTTGTGGACTGGATTGCTGCTTGTTCACAAGCCTGATAGACTCCTGGCTGGACTTGGCTGCTGCTGGACCTTCTCTTCTTGGGTACCTTGAAATTGGGCCTAGGCTGGCAGAGGTCTCTTCTCCTGCTGTGGGAGCCCAGAGGTGGCCTGGTCTGCTCTTGTTTCCTGAGGGCTGTGGAGATCCCTGCAAGGTTTGTGGGCAGTGTGGAGGATACGGCTCTGAGGGTGAGCCTGTGCTGCGGCACCAGAGGGGCCTCTTGCCAGGGAGCCGGGTGGGACGTTTTGGTTTGTGTTTGTCTTGTCCTTGTCTATCAATGTGAGGGAGTGAGTGAGCTTGTCCTTTAGGCACCTGTTAAAATTGCTGCAGCTTAGCTTAAGCCTCCCTGGAAGGAGAGCAGGTCTCTGTGCAGTAACAGGGGCGTCTTCCCTAAGTCCACGAGCGGAGGGATGGTCTGGACTCGCCCCTTCTTTCCAAAGACGGCGCCAAGCCACTTAGTCGTGGTGCAGGCAATGCGACCTGCCTGTAGTCAGGATCTGGGTCTCTGCCTGCATGGCTGCCTGTGCTGCTGGTGGCCTGGCAGCGTGACCCCCTGTTGTCAGGGCGTGTCACAGTATTTTCCCCTTTGTGCCTGGAAGCCGGAGAGCTTCAATACGCCGTCACCATAATGAGAACAAACCAGACCTTGTCAAGCCCCAGTCCCTTCCCTCTGTACCACTGACCGGGAGCTAGTGAGAATGCATGTACAGTTTAGAGTGAGCTACTGCGTGGGGCTGCAGAGTGGTAATGGAAGGGCTAAAGGCATGAAGCAGATTTGGGATTGGAGCACTGTGTTTCCAGCTTTGACATCAGTTTTCTGTTTTACTTCAGTGCAACTATTTTAGTAATTATTTTTTTTCTTATTAGTTCCTGTCCTTCACCTCTTGGGGAGTTTACTTACTGGATGCACTTCCTGGCCTTGTGTTTGACGCAGCAAAAGAAGATGTGGCACTGCGCACGAGCATACTGAGGAAGCTGCTTCTGGTAAGTAGGTGGAAGTAGAGAGAATAACAGTGCATTCAGCTGGAACTTCAGCACTGAGGCAAGCATGTATCTTGCTGATCTGCTTTTAAAGCTCAGGGCAAAGGCACTACCTTGTCCAGCAGCATAATCACTTCTTTTGAAGTCATTGACTCTTCAGAGGTTTGCTCCATCTGAAGCATTGTCTGCTTTTTTGCACTGCCTTTCTTTGGTATCACAGTGTCCTTGGATAGGTTGCTTCCTTATAAATGTAATGGTGTTTGCTTTGGAACAGTCAGACAAGCTTAGCTCCTGTTGGGCCAAGCTCTTGAATCTTTAAAAGTCAGCTAAGCTGTAAATTGTTCTGCGATTTCCTTGCGATAGTCTGGTTGTGCTGCCGGTCAGCACACAGAAAGAACAGGTCCCTTTTTCAGCTACACTAGCAAGTCTTTTAGCACAGCAGGGAGCTGTGGAGCAGGAGAAAATGAACGTCGGGTTTGGTGTGTGAATAGCTCTTGGGGAATGGGTAGAAGAAAGGGTTGTGTTGGGCGTAAATGTTAGGCTCTGCAAAGCTGAGAAATGTCCAGGTTTTTGCTGCGATACTGAACATCTTTCTCTTTAGGCTAATCTATTTAGCTTGAATTCATGTGGGTAACTCTGTGCATGTTTAGCAGGTGGATGTAGCTGACTCAAGGGGAAAGCTGAGCAACCTTGGATACGGAGCTCTAATTGGTGAGTCTAGAGGTTACTACTGTTTACAAAGCTAATGTTTATAACTTGTTTGTTCTTGTATTTGTAAAATTGCATTTGTGTATTTTGTAATACTGTATTTGTAAAAACACCGTGGGAAACTACAGCCTTGGCAGAGATCATTCTCTGCACGAAAACATGGGAAATTACAGAAGCATAACAAGACAATTGACCTTGCTTATGCCTGCCAAGAATCTTCTTGTCCAGCAACAAGGCTCAGGGTATTGGGATCGCTCACTGCGTGGCCTTGGCTCTGCAAGAATTGCACGAGTGCGGACTTGTAGAAATGCTTTTTGTTGTGTTAATAAAAAAATGGAGAGGGTGAGGGTGGATGAGAGGGACTATTGATTTTGTACTTGTATGGGTTGTTTCTGTACCCCTATGATGTTTTCCTCCCTGACTGTAACTTGTTAGAATAGTTGCCTTAACTGAAAAAGGAGAGGGTGAGGCTGGATGGGAGGGACTATTGATCTTGTATGGTGCCGCGGCCAGGTGGAGGGGAGAAAACACCGATACGATGTAGGTTCACAAAATGCTCCGTTTATTGATTACAAAGCTGCTCTTAATATACTGTCTTACACGTGATCACGCATTACTTGATTGGCTGCTTCACTTTGCCCACGAGGGATACACGCTCCCCTTTACCTCTCCTGATTGGTTTCACGCCTTCGCTTCAGCTTAGCGTTACATCATGCTTCTGCAATTACTGGCATCCTGTTATTGCATTCCTGTTTTGCTGATCTTGACACTTCTTCTTCTTTTAACCTGGGGTCATAAGTTCACTTTCTCACAGCTTGCTGTAGGCCTCTTCAAGCGCCCATGCTCGACCCCCAACATCTCCCCCTCTTTTTTCAAATAAGGCGTTTGTCATCTGCTGCATGCGTTGCATAATACATTGTAACAGACAAGGTCCAAAAAACAAAATTAACAACATAATCATTATTGGTCCGCTAAACATCATGATTAAACTCCTTAACCAACTACTTATTCCTAACGATTTTAACCAAGAGTCTATAGGATTTTTTTCTACAGTAAGTTCTTTCATATTTTCTTTAAGTTCAAACAAATTCTTGTGAATAGATTCAGAATGATCAGAAAGATTCATACAACACATGCCCAGAAGCATTCTAATGCAAAGGGGATGTGAAGCAGCTGCAGAAGTAAACTGTACAGTGTTAACAGTCAAGGAGTTACACTCCCCCCCCTTTTTTTTTTTTTTGATCAGACAAAAAGCCATTTATTGCAAAGCTTTAACTCCTTATATACTATTGCTTACACACACCTACAGCAATTTGGCATATCATGATTGGATACTTGTCGTGAAGACCCTTAGTGACTAACATATAATTGGTTAAACACAGGTGTGAGAACTTGACCTCGAATGCTTGCCAACAGTCCACAGTTCTCATAACTCAGTGAATTACAGCTTCTTCTTATCTTGCTTGCTTAGGCTTCCTCGGGCCTCCCATGGCCTTGCTGTATCCCTCAGAGTTATTCAGAGCTCATGTACCAAATATTCATTTTCCTGTGAGAACTGTCTCCACATCTCCCCCTTTTTAGTTTTACGAAAAGTTTTTGACAATTTATTGTGTCTGCTCTATCACTGCTTGACTTGTGTAATATAACAACCCACTACTCTAGGTAGCATTATTTCAGTAAGATTAGTCTGATTTGAAGTCACTTGAACCTTTATAACATGTGGCATATCAGTGAATCCTACACACCATGTAACAGGTTGGAATAGTTGGGATTTAACAGATATGCTCAGTATACTTTTCCATTACCCATGGTCACACATAATAGCACAGATATTACAAAGATTTTACAAAGATTTCTACCATTGCTGTTTCTTTATGTGGTTGAGTTCTGCGGCTTGGTATGTTTTGCTGGCAGCCAGTATGGTCCTGTTGATAGCTGTACACAGCTGGGCCTACCCTTTTTCTCCTGGATGGCTCTCTGATAACAGCGGAGGCCATCCCTCACATCAAGGTCTGGCATGACATGTGTCTCCACTGCTCTACGCCTGCTGGGTTGCAGCCAGCAGCGAAGCTAAAGGTTCTTCTTGGTGGCAAACACAGAGGCCAACCCAGTCTTGCCCTTGACTGTGGTAGCAGGCATTTGGTCAATCTCTGTCCTTGCACCTTGTTGTCAATGCAGAGTTTCACCTGCTTAACCCAGTAACAAGTCACTACTACAGCAAAGCACACACAGATTTACATTAGCAGAGTAACTATCACAGAGTGCATCAGCATGTTGAAGATGCTAATGGCAGCGAGGGACTAACCAAAGAAACTTCTTACCAGTGGAGTTCTCCCACCCTCTTAATTTGTTCCATTACTTGCTTTATAACAGTACCATCATCTTAGAATCTTTCTAGCTTTTGCCTTAGTATTTTCTAGCAGCTACTGCAAATTTGCTTTCTTTAACATCTCTTTTACAAGTGACAAATCCATACAATACAACGTATAGTTTCTTATTAGCAACTGGCTAGTAAATACAGGTGGTTTTATACACAAAATCACAACCTCTAATAATAGCTACTTTACAAGCATGCATATTCAAGCTGTTAATTTTCAGTTGCCCTCAAGTGATTTTTTTTGTTGTTGTTTTTTTTTTTTGTTGTTGTTGGTTTTTTTTTTCAAAGTTGCTCACCCTGCTTTGCACAGCTAAAACCACCGGCCTATCGGCAACTGCGCTTTTGCATTAACCTTTTCTTGCCCGAAAGGTTAAACTGCTACCTGTTAAAACTTTTACATGAACCTGACAACAAAAAATATACAGAACACTGTCTGCCCTCATCACACACACACACAGACACACACACACACACATATGGGATCCCACAAGCACACTCCACACAACTACAATATTTGAAACACAAAATCCAGACAATCATTGTTCCCACTACACAGTCCCACATACAGGACGTGGCACAAGGACCCTGTAAAGACTATCAGGAAACCAGCTCCGAGAAGCATCATCGCAGTGCAAGGTGGCAGGCTCAACCTTAGCGGGCGTCCCCGCAGAGGCTCTGCCTCCCTTACATCGCATGAGGCTTGGGCTTTTATACTGACCAAAATGCACACTCGTTCCGACACAGGTGGCCAGCCTATGTTGGAGGAAGTTGCCAGCAATATCTATAAAGGTTTCCAAGGGCAGATAGAAACATGGACATACTTATATTTACCAACTTCTAGTACTTGAGTATCACAGAGCGACTGTATCAAAGGAGTAGTATACGGGGTCCCAACTCCACGGTCTTACACATTCTGCCCGATACCCCTGATAAGAGCATACAAGAGACCTTCCCATCTCGGGTGGGAAGCACACACACCATGGGAAACTGTGCAATACATCCACATCCCCCACCCATCTCACTTCTCCCTTTACAGCTACCCATTTATCATGAGGATATGGGGGATATAAATCAGGCTTCTTTTCCGGATGAATAGGCTCCAGGTCAAAAGCACCATCCAGGTCAGCATCAGCATTATCAGGCATCAGAATCTCAGGAGCAGCAACAGCAAACTGATGAACGTGCACAGGCTCCATCTCGGGGTCAATAGGGCTCAGGTCGAAAGGATCGTCTTCATCCCCGTCCTCAGTCTTCGCTGCTGCAGCGGCAACCAGTGGAGGTTTGGGGGGGGGGGGGGGGGCACGCTGATCTCCATGATCTCATTTTTTTTTTTACTTTAACATCTCTAAAACAGTTCTCCAAATGACTGACAAACTTTTCACAGCATCATTGCCTTTTGTAGCTGCATTCCACAGCTTAACTCCTGCCCCATTCCACAAGGATATCTCAAATCCGGTAGACTCATAAATCTCTGGGTAACGTGTCTTCGACCATTTCAACATTAACTTTAGGTCTGTCTCTTTAAGGGTTGCTCCCTTCACCTTAGGAAGGACTGAAAACATCCATAAATCAGGGGCTTCTTCCTTAGTAATTTTCTCCCAAGTCTCGAGATTAAAAGCTTCACCGACTCCCACAATTCTTCCCCTGTCTTACGCCATTGATCTTTGGAGAATAACTGTCCCGTATTTTCTAACAACCCCCTTCGTCAGCACCAAAATAAAAAGTCCACAAGTTCCTGTCGGGGTATTGAGTACCCTGTTTTCTTCGCTACGCATAGCACTCCTTCTGTCGTAGCCTTTTCTATCGCTGATACAGCGAAACCCATCCCGAACCAGACCGCAGTCTGCCTGACTCACCGGTCAGCCGTGGCCACGTAATTGGAGCTCTTTTCCTGCCTCTCTCGGGCAGCCTGCCTCTCTCGGGCAGCCGGGATCTCCACCTTCTCTCGTCCACGGTCTCTCTCTCTCCTGGTATCACGTAGGGTCACCAGAATGCTGCGGCCAGGTGGAGGGGAGAAAACACCGATACGATATAGGTTCACAAAATGCTCCGTTTATTGATTACAAGGCTGCTCTTAATATACTGTCTTACACGCGATCACGCATTACTTGATTGGCTGCTTCACTTTGCCCATGAGGGATACACGCTCCCCTTTACCTCTCCTGATTGGTTTCACACCTTCGCATCAGCTTAGCATTACATCATGCTTCTGCAATTACCGGCATCCTGTTATTGGATTCCTGTTTTGCTGATCTTGACACTTCTTCTTCTTTTAACCTGGGGTCATAAGTTCACTTTCTCACAGCTTGCTGTAGGCCTGTTCAAGCGCCCATGCTCGACCCCCAACAGTATGGGTTGTTTCTGTACCACTATGATGTTTTTCTCCCAGACTGTAACTTGTTGTACTTGTTGTCTGAACTGAAAAAGGAGAGGGTGAGGGTGGATGGGACTGGCCATCGATGTTGTACTTTTATGGGTTGTTTCTGTACCCCTATGATGTTTTCCTGCCTGATTATAACTTGTTATAATTGTTGCCTTAAAAAGGGAGAGGGTGAGTGTGGATGGGATGGACTATTCATCTTGTATGGGTTGTTTCTGTACCCCTATGATGTTTTCCTTCCTGACTGTAACTTGTTATGATTGTTGTGTTAATTGAAAAAGAGGGTGAGGGTGGATGGGATGGACTATTAATCTTGTATGGATTGTTTCTGTACCACTATGATGTTTTTCTCCCTGAATATAACTTGTTATAATTGTTGTGTTAATTGAAAAAGCAGAGGGTGAGGGTGGATGGGAGGGACTATTGATCTTGTACTTGTATTGGTTGCTTCTGTACCCCTATGATTTTTTCCTCCCTGACTGTAACTTGTTGTAATTGTTGTGTTAATTGAAAAAGGAGAGGGTGAGGGTGGATGGGATGGACTATTGATCTTGTATGGGTTGATTCTGTACCCCTATGATGTTTCCCTCCCTGACTATAACTTGTTATAATTGTTGCCTTAACTGAAAACGAAGAGGGCGGGGGTGGATGGGAGGGACTATTGATCTTGTATGAGTTGTTTCTGTACCACTATAATGTTTTTCTCCCAGACTTTAACTTGTTGTACTTACTGTCTGAACTGAAAAGGGAGAGGCTGAGGGTGGATGGGACTGGCCATTGATGTTGTACTTGTATGGGTTGTTTCTGTACCCCTATGATTTTTTCCTGCCTGATTATAACTTGTTATAATTGTTGCCTTAAAAAGGGAGAGGGTGAGTGTGGATGGGATGGACTATTGATCTTGTATGGGTTGTTTCTGTACCCCTATGATGTTTTCCTCCCTGACTGTAACTTGTTATGATTGTTGTGTTAATTGAAAAAGAGGGTGAGGGTGGATGGGATGGACTATTAATCTTGTATGGATTGTTTCTGTACCACTATGATGTTTTTCTCCCTGAATATAACTTGTTATAATTGTTGTGTTAATTGAAAAAGGAGAGGGTGAGGGTGGATGGGAGGGACTATTGATCTTGTACTTGTATTGGTTGTTCCTGTACCCCTATGATTTTTTCCTCCCTGACTGTAACTTGTTGTAATTGTTGCCTTAACTGAAAAAGCAGAGGGTGGGGGTGGATGGGAGGGACTATTGATCTTGTACTTGTATGGGTTGTTTCTGTACCTATAAGATGTTTCCCTCCCTGACTGTAACTTGTTATGATTGTTGTGTTAATTGAAAAAGGAGAGGGTGAGGGTGGATGGGATGGACTATTGATCTTGTATGGGTTGTTTCTGTACCCCTATGATTTTTTCCTCCCTGACTGTAACTTGTTGTAATTGTTGCCTTAACTGAAAAAGCAGAGGGTGGGGGTGGATGGGAGGGGCTATTGATCTTGTACTTGTATGGATTGTTTCTGTACCCCTATGATGTTTTCCTCCCTGACTGTAACTTGTTATGATTGTTGTGTTAATTGAAAAAGGAGAGGGTGAGGGTGGATGGGATGGAGTATTGATCTTGTACTTGTATTGGTTGTTTCTGTACCCCTATGATTTTTTCCTCCCTGACTGTAACTTGTTGTAATTGCTGTGTTAATTGAAAAAAGAGAGGGTGAGGGTGGATGGGATGGACTATTGATCTTGTATGGGTTGTTTCTCTACCCCTATGATGTTTTCCTCCCTGACTGTAACTTGTTATAATTGTTGCCTTAACTGAAAAAGGAGAGGGTGGGGGTGGATTGGATGGACTATTGATCTTGTATGGGTTGTTTCTGTACCCCTATGATGTTTTCCTCCCTGACTGTAACTTGTTGTAATTGTTGTGTTAATTGAAAAAGGAGAGGGTGAGGGTGGATGGGATGGAGTATTGATCTTGTACTTGTATTGGTTGTTCCTGTACCCCTATGATTTTTTCCTCCCTGACTGTAACTTGTTGTAATTGTTGCCTTAACTGAAAAAGCAGAGGGTGGGGGTGGATGGGAGGGGCTATTGATCTTGTACTTGTATGGGTTGTTTCTGTACCCCTATGATGTTTTGGCAGGTAAGTCAATTTTGCAGGTAAGTCAATTTTGCAGGTAAGTCAATGCTAGATGATAGATGATAGATGATGTTAGATGAGTACATGATCGATGGTAGATGATAGATGATGACAGATGTATACATGATACATGGCAGATGATAGATGGCAGATGAGAGATGATAGATGACGGCAAGGCAAGGCAAATTAGGCGCTAGGTAGATCCGTCCCGGGTCGCCGCTAGGGCTAGGGTCGTCACTAGGGTTAGGGTACACTCTTCCTGACATTAGGGTTAGGGTACACTCTTCCTGACATTAGGGTTTGGGTGCACTCTTCCTGACATTAGGGTTAGGGTACACTCTTCCTGACATTAGGGTTATGGTGCACTCTTTCTGAAATTAGTGTTAGGGTACAGACTTCCTGACATTAGGGTTAGGGTGCACTCTTCATGACATTAGGGTTAGGCCGCACTCTTCCTGACATTAGGATTATGCGGCACTCTTCCTGACATTCGGGTTAGGCCGCACTCTTCCTGACATTCGGGTTAGGCCGCACTCTTCCTGACATTAGGGTTAGGCTGCACTCTTTTTTTCCCCCCCATGAGGGCTAGGGTACCCACTTTTCCCCACGTCAGGGGTTAGGCTGCACTCTTTTTTCCCCCCCCATGAGGGCCAGGGTACCCACTTTTCCCCACGTCAGGGGTTAGGCTGCACTCTTTTTTTCCCCACGTGAGGGCTAGGGTACCCACTTTTCCCCACGTCACGGGTTAGGCTGCACTCTCTTTTTAACCCCTGTGAGGGCTAGGGTACCCACTTTTCCCCACGTCAGGGGTTAGGCTGCACTCTATTTTTAAGCCCCGTGAGGGCTAGGGTACCCACTTTTCCCCACATCAGGGGTTAGGCTGCACTCTCTTTTTCCCCCCCATGAGGGCTAGGGTACCCACTTTTCCCAGCGTCAGGGGTTAGGGTGCACTCTCTTTTTCCTCCCCATGAGGGCTAGGGTACCCACTTTTCCCACGTCAGGGGTTAGGCTGCACTCTTTTTTGAACCCCCATGAGGGCTAGGGTACCCACTTTTCCCCACGTCAGGGGTTAGGCTGCACTCTTTTTTGAACCCCCATGAGGGCCAGCGTACCCACTTTTCCCCACGTCAGGGGTTAGGCTGCACTCTTTTTTTCCCCCCCATGAGGGCTAGGGTACCCACTTTTCCCCACGTCAGGGGTTAGGCTGCACTCTTTTTTGAACCCCCATGAGGGCCAGCGTACCCACTTTTCCCCACGTCAGGGGTTAGGCTGCACTCTTTTTTTCCCCCCCATGAGGGCCAGGGTACCCACTTTTCCCCATGTCAGGGGTTAGGCTGCACTCTTTCTTTCTTTCTTTCTCCCCCCCCATGAGGGCCAGGGTACCCACTTTTCCCCACGTCAGGGGTTAGGCTGCACTCTTTCTTTCTTTCTTTCTCCCCCCCCCCCCATGAGGGCCAGGGTACCCACTTTTCCCCACGTCAGGGGTTAGGCTGCACTCTTTCTTTCTTTCTTTCTCCCCCCCCATGAGGGCCAGGGTACCCACTTTTCCCCACGTCAGGGGTTAGGCTGCACTCTTTCTTTCTTTCTTTCTCCCCCCATCATGAGGGCCAGGGTACCCACTTTTCCCCACGTCAGGGGTTAGGCTGCACTCTTTCTTTCTTTCTTTCTCCCCCCATCATGAGGGCCAGGGTACCCACTTTTCCCCACGTCAGGGGTTAGGCTGCACTCTTTCTTTCTTTCTTTCTCCCCCCATCATGAGGGCCAGGGTACCCACTTTTCCCCACGTCAGGGGTTAGGCTGCACTCTTTCTTTCTTTCTTTCTTTCTCCCCATCATGAGGGCCAGGGTACCCACTTTTCCCCACGTCAGGGGTTAGGCTGCACTCTCTTTCTTTCTCCCCCCCCATGAGGGCCAGGGTACCCACTTTTCCCCACGTCAGGGGTTAGGCTGCACTCTTTCTTTCTTTCTTTCTTTCTCCCCATCATGAGGGCCAGGGTACCCACTTTTCCCCACGTCAGGGGTTAGGCTGCACTCTTTCTTTCTTTCTTTCTCCCCCCATCATGAGGGCCAGGGTACCCACTTTTCCCCACGTCAGGGGTTAGGCTGCACTCTTTCTTTCTTTCTTTCTCCCCCCATCATGAGGGCCAGGGTACCCACTTTTCCCCACGTCAGGGGTTAGGCTGCACTCTTTCTTTCTTTCTTTCTCCCCCCATCATGAGGGCCAGGGTACCCACTTTTCCCCACGTCAGGGGTTAGGCTGCACTCTTTCTTTCTTTCTTTCTCCCCCCATCATGAGGGCCAGGGTACCCACTTTTCCCCACGTCAGGGGTTAGGCTGCACTCTTTCTTTCTTTCTTTCTCCCCCCCCATGAGGGCCAGGGTACCCACTTTTCCCCACTTCAGGGGTTAGGCTGCACTCTTTTTTTCTGTCTTTCTCCCCCCCCATGAGGGCCAGGGTACCCACTTTTCCCCACGTCAGGGGTTAGGCTGCACTCTTTCTTTCTTTCTTTCTCCCCCCATCATGAGGGCCAGGGTACCCAATTTTCCCCACGTCAGGGGTTAGGCTGCACTCTTTCTTTCTTTCTTTCTCCCCCCATCATGAGGGCCAGGGTACCCACTTTTCCCCACGTCAGGGGTTAGGCTGCACTCTTTCTTTCTTTCTTTCTCCCCCCATCATGAGGGCCAGGGTACCCACTTTTCCCCACGTCAGGGGTTAGGCTGCACTCTCTTTCTTTCTCCCCCCATCATGAGGGCCAGGGTACCCACTTTTCCCCACGTCAGGGGTTAGGCTGCACTCTTTCTTTCTTTCTTTCTCCCCCCATCATGAGGGCCAGGGTACCCACTTTTCCCCACGTCAGGGGTTTGGCTGAACTCTTTCTTTCTTTCTTTCTCCCCCCCCATGAGGGCCAGGGTACCCACTTTTCCCCACGTCAGGGGTTAGGCTGCACTCTTTCTTTCTTTCTTTCTCCCCCCATCATGAGGGCCAGGGTACCCACTTTTCCCCACGTCAGGGGTTAGGCTGCACTCTTTCTTTCTTTCTTTCTCCCCCCATCATGAGGGCCAGGGTACCCACTTTTCCCCACGTCAGGGGTTAGGCTGCACTCTTTCTTTCTTGCTTTCTCCCCCCATCATGAGGGCCAGGGTACCCACTTTTCCCCACGTCAGGGGTTAGGCTGCACTCTCTTTCTTTCTCCCCCCATCATGAGGGCCAGGGTACCCACTTTTCCCCACGTCAGGGGTTAGGCTGCACTCTTTCTTTCTTTCTTTCTCCCCCCCCATGAGGGCCAGGGTACCCACTTTTCCCCACGTCAGGGGTTAGGCTGCACTCTTTCTTTCTTTCTTTCTCCCCCCATCATGAGGGCCAGGGTACCCACTTTTCCCCACGTCAGGGGTTAGGCTGCACTCTTTCTTTCTTTCTTTCTCCCCCCATCATGAGGGCCAGGGTACCCACTTTTCCCCACGTCAGGGGTTAGGCTGCACTCTTTCTTTCTTTCTTTCTCCCCCCCCATGAGGGCCAGGGTACCCACTTTTCCCCACGTCAGGGGTTAGGCTGCACTCTTTCTTTCTTTCTTTCTCCCCCCCCATGAGGGCCAGGGTACCCACTTTTCCCCACGTCAGGGGTTAGGCTGCACTCTTTCTTTCTTTCTTTCTCCCCCCATCATGAGGGCCAGGGTACCCACTTTTCCCCACGTCAGGGGTTAGGCTGCACTCTTTCTTTCTTTCTTTCTCCCCCCATCATGAGGGCCAGGGTACCCACTTTTCCCCACGTCGGGGGTAGGCTGCACTCTTTCTTTCTTTCTTTCTCCCCCCATCATGAGGGCCAGGGTACCCACTTTTCCTCACGTCAGGGGTTAGGCTGCACTCTTTCTTTCTTTCTTTCTCCCCCCATCATGAGGGCCAGGGTACCCACTTTTCCCCACGTCAGGGGTTAGGCTGCACTCTTTCTTTCTTTCTTTCTCCCCCCATCATGAGGGCCAGGGTACCCACTTTTCCCCACGTCAGGGGTTAGGCTGCACTCTTTCTTTCTTTCTTTTCTCCCCCCCCATGAGGGCCAGGGTACCCACTTTTCCCCACGTCAGGGGTTAGGCTGCACTCTTTCTTTCTTTCTTTCTCCCCCCATCATGAGGGCCAGGGTACCCACTTTTCCCCACGTCAGGGGTTAGGCTGCACTCTTTCTTTCTTTCTTTCTCCCCCCATCATGAGGGCCAGGGTACCCACTTTTCCCCACGTCAGGGGTTAGGCTGCACTCTTTCTTTCTTTCTTTCTCCCCCCATCATGAGGGCCAGGGTACCCACTTTTCCCCACGTCAGGGGTTAGGCTGCACTCTTTCTTTCTTTCTTTCTCCCCCCATCATGAGGGCCAGGGTACCCACTTTTCCCCACGTCAGGGGTTAGGCTGCACTCTTTCTTTCTTTCTTTCTTTCTCCCCCCCCATGAGGGCCAGGGTACCCACTTTTCCCCACGTCAGGGGTTAGGCTGCACTCTTTCTTTCTTTCTTTCTCCCCCCATCATGAGGGCCAGGGTACCCACTTTTCCCCACGTCAGGGGTTAGGCTGCACTCTTTCTTTCTTTCTTTCTCCCCCCATCATGAGGGCCAGGGTACCCACTTTTCCCCACGTCAGGGGTTAGGCTGCACTCTTTCTTTCTTTCTTTCTCCCCCCCCATGAGGGCCAGGGTACCCACTTTTCCCCACGTCAGGGGTTAGGCTGCACTCTTTCTTTCTTTCTTTCTCCCCCCATCATGAGGGCCAGGGTACCCACTTTTCCCCACGTCAGGGGTTAGGCTGCACTCTTTCTTTCTTTCTTTCTCCCCCCCCATGAGGGCCAGGGTACCCACTTTTCCCCATGTCAGGGGTTAGGCTGCACTCTTTCTTTCTTTCTTTCTCCCCCCCCATGAGGGCCAGGGTACCCACTTTTCCCCACGTCAGGGGTTAGGCTGCACTCTTTCTTTCTTTCTTTCTCCCCCCATCATGAGGGCCAGGGTACCCACTTTTCCCCACGTCAGGGGTTAGGCTGCACTCTTTCTTTCTTTCTTTCTCCCCCCATCATGAGGGCCAGGGTACCCACTTTTCCCCACGTCAGGGGTTAGGCTGCACTCTTTCTTTCTTTCTTTCTCCCCCCCCATGAGGGCCAGTGTACCCACTTTTCCCCACGTCAGGGGTTAGGCTGCACTCTTTCTTTCTTTCTTTCTCCCCCCCCATGAGGGCCAGGGTACCCACTTTTCCCCACGTCAGGGGTTAGGCTGCACTCTTGCTTTCTTTCTTTCTCCCCCCCCCATGAGGGCCAGGGTACCCACTTTTCCCCACGTCAGGGGTTAGGCTGCACTCTTTCTTTCTTTCTTTCTCCCCCCATCATGAGGGCCAGGGTACCCACTTTTCCCCACGTCAGGGGTTAGGCTGCACTCTTTCTTTCTTTCTTTCTCCCCCCCCATGAGGGCCAGGGTACCCACTTTTCCCCATGTCAGGGGTTAGGCTGCACTCTTTCTTTCTTTCTTTCTCCCCCCCCATGAGGGCCAGGGTACCCACTTTTCCCCACGTCAGGGGTTAGGCTGCACTCTTTCTTTCTTTCTTTCTCCCCCCATCATGAGGGCCAGGGTACCCACTTTTCCCCACGTCAGGGGTTAGGCTGCACTCTTTCTTTCTTTCTCCCTTCCCCATGAGGGCCAGGGTACCCACTTTTCCCCACGCCAGGGGTTAGGCTCCACTCTTTCTTTCTTTCTTTCTCCCCCCCCATGAGGGCCAGGGTACCCACTTTTCCCCACGTCAGGGGTTAGGCTGCACTCTTTCTTTCTTTCTTTCTCCCCCCATCATGAGGGCCAGGGTACCCACTTTTCCCCACGTCAGGGGTTAGGCTGCACTCTTTCTTTCTTTCTTTCTCCCCCCATCATGAGGGCCAGGGTACCCACTTTTCCCCACGTCAGGGGTTAGGCTGCACTCTTTCTTTCTTTCTTTCTCCCCCCCCATGAGGGCCAGGGTACCCACTTTTCCCCACGTCAGGGGTTAGGCTGCACTCTTTCTTTCTTTCTTTCTTTCTCCCCATCATGAGGGCCAGGGTACCCACTTTTCCCCACGTCAGGGGTTAGGCTGCACTCTTTCTTTCTTTCTTTCTCCCCCCATCATGAGGGCCAGGGTACCCACTTTTCCCCACGTCAGGGGTTAGGCTGCACTCTTTCTTTCTTTCTTTCTCCCCCCATCATGAGGGCCAGGGTACCCACTTTTTCCCCACGTCAGGGGTTAGGCTGCACTCTTTCTTTCTTTCTTTCTCCCCCCCCATGAGGGCCAGGGTACCCACTTTTCCCCACGTCAGGGGTTAGGCTGCACTCTTTCTTTCTTTCTTTCTCCCCCCATCATGAGGGCCAGGGTACCCACTTTTCCCCACGTCAGGGGTTAGGCTGCACTCTTTCTTTCTTTCTTTCTCCCCCCATCATGAGGGCCAGGGTACCCACTTTTCCCCACGTCAGGGGTTAGGCTGCACTCTTTCTTTCTTTCTTTCTCCCCCCCCATGAGGGCCAGGGTACCCACTTTTCCCCACGTCAGGGGTTAGGCTGCACTCTTTCTTTCTTTCTTTCTCCCCCCCATCATGAGGGCCAGGGTACCCACTTTTCCCCACGTCAGGGGTTAGGCTGCACTCTTTCTTTCTTTCTTTCTCCCCCCCCATGAGGGCCAGGGTACCCACTTTTCCCCACGTCAGGGGTTAGGCTGCACTCTTTCTTTCTTTCTTTCTCCCCCCATCATGAGGGCCAGGGTACCCACTTTTCCCCACGTCAGGGGTTAGGCTGCACTCTTTCTTTCTTTCTTTCTCCCCCCCCATGAGGGCCAGGGTACCCACTTTTCCCCACGTCAGGGGTTAGGCTGCACTCTTTCTTTCTGTCTTTCTCCCCCCCCATGAGGGCCAGGGTACCCACTTTTCCCCACGTCAGGGGTTAGGCTGCACTCTTTCTTTCTTTCTTTCTCCCCCCCCATGAGGGCCAGGGTACCCACTTTTCCCCACGTCAGGTGTTAGGCTGCACTCTTTCTTTCTTTCTTTCTCCCCCCATCATGAGGGCCAGGGTACCCACTTTTCCCCACGTCAGGGGTTAGGCTGCACTCTTTCTTTCTTTCTTTCTCCCCCCATCATGAGGGCCAGGGTACCCACTTTTCCCCACGTCAGGGGTTAGGCTGCACTCTTTCTTTCTTTCTTTCTCCCCCCCCATGAGGGCCAGGGTACCCACTTTTCCCCACGTCAGGGGTTAGGCTGCACTCTTTCTTTCTTTCTTTCTCCCCCCATCATGAGGGCCAGGGTACCCACTTTTCCCCACGTCAGGGGTTAGGCTGCACTCTTTCTTTCTTTCTTTCTCCCCCCATCATGAGGGCCAGGGTACCCACTTTTCCCCACGTCAGGGGTAAGGCTGCACTCTTTCTTTCTTTCTTTCTCCCCCCATCATGAGGGCCAGGGTACCCACTTTTCCCCACGTCAGGGGTTAGGCTGCACTCTTTCTTTCTTTCTTTCTCCCCCCATCATGAGGGCCAGGGTACCCACTTTTCCCCACGTCAGGGGTTAGGCTGCACTCTTTCTTTCTTTCTTTCTCCCCCCATCATGAGGGCCAGGGTACCCACTTTTCCCCACGTCAGGGGTTAGGCTGCACTCTTTCTTTCTTTCTTTCTCCCCCCCCCATGAGGGCCAGGGTACCCACTTTTCCCCACGTCAGGGGTTAGGCTGCACTCTTTCTTTCTTTCTTTCTCCCCCCATCATGAGGGCCAGGGTACCCACTTTTCCCCACGTCAGGGGTTAGGCTGCACTCTTTCTTTCTTTCTTTCTCCCCCCCCATGAGGGCCAGGGTACCCACTTTTCCCCACGTCAGGGGTTAGGCTGCACTCTTTCTTTCTTTCTTTCTCCCCCCATCATGAGGGCCAGGGTACCCACTTTTCCCCACGTCAGGGGTTAGGCTGCACTCTTTCTTTCTTTCTTTCTCCCCCCATCATGAGGGCCAGGGTACCCACTTTTCCCCACGTCAGGGGTTAGGCTGCACTCTTTCTTTCTTTCTTTCTCCCCCCATCATGAGGGCCAGGGTACCCACTTTTCCCCACGTCAGGGGTTAGGCTGCACTCTTTCTTTCTTTCTTTCTCCCCCCATCATGAGGGCCAGGGTACCCACTTTTCCCCACGTCAGGGGTTAGGCTGCACTCTTTCTTTCTTTCTTTCTCCCCCCATCATGAGGGCCAGGGTACGCACTTTTCCCCATGTCAGGGGTTAGGCTGCACTCTTTCTTTCTTTCTTTCTCCCCCCCCATGAGGGCCAGGGTACCCACTTTTCCCCACGTCAGGGGTTAGGCTGCACTCTTTCTTTCTTTCTTTCTCCCCCCCCATGAGGGCCAGGGTACCCACTTTTCCCCACGTCAGGGGTTAGGCTGCACTCTTTCTTTCTTTCTTTCTCCCCCCATCATGAGGGCCAGGGTACCCACTTTTCCCCACGTCAGGGGTTAGGCTGCACTCTTTCTTTCTTGCTTTCTCCCCCCATCATGAGGGCCAGGGTACCCACTTTTCCCCACGTCAGGGGTTAGGCCTGCACTCTCTCTTTCTTTCTCCCCCCATCATGAGGGCCAGGGTACCCACTTTTCCCCACGTCAGGGGTTAGGCTGCACTCTTTCTTTCTTTCTTTCTCCCCCCCCATGAGGGCCAGGGTACCCACTTTTCCCCACGTCAGGGGTTAGGCTGCACTCTTTCTTTCTTTCTTTCTCCCCCCATCATGAGGGCCAGGGTACCCACTTTTCCCCACGTCAGGGGTTAGGCTGCACTCTTTCTTTCTTTCTTTCTCCCCCCATCATGAGGGCCAGGGTACCCACTTTTCCCCACGTCAGGGGTTAGGCTGCACTCTTTCTTTCTTTCTTTCTCCCCCCCCATGAGGGCCAGGGTACCCACTTTTCCCCACGTCAGGGGTTAGGCTGCACTCTTTCTTTCTTTCTTTCTCCCCCCATCATGAGGGCCAGGGTACCCACTTTTCCCCACGTCAGGGGTTAGGCTGCACTCTTTCTTTCTTTCTTTCTCCCCCCATCATGAGGGCCAGGGTACCCACTTTTCCCCACGTCAGGGGTTAGGCTGCACTCTTTCTTTCTTTCTTTCTCCCCCCATCATGAGGGCCAGGGTACCCACTTTTCCTCACGTCAGGGGTTAGGCTGCACTCTTTCTTTCTTTCTTTCTCCCCCCATCATGAGGGCCAGGGTACCCACTTTTCCCCACGTCAGGGGTTAGGCTGCACTCTTTCTTTCTTTCTTTCTCCCCCCATCATGAGGGCCAGGGTACACACTTTTCCCCACGTCAGGGGTTAGGCTGCACTCTTTCTTTCTTTCTTTCTCCCCCCATCATGAGGGCCAGGGTACCCACTTTTCCCCACGTCAGGGGTTAGGCTGCACTCTTTCTTTCTTTCTTTCTCCCCCCATCATGAGGGCCAGGGTACCCACTTTTCCCCACGTCAGGGGTTAGGCTGCACTCTTTCTTTCTTTCTTTCTCCCCCCATCATGAGGGCCAGGGTACCCACTTTTCCCCACGTCAGGGGTTAGGCTGCACTCTTTCTTTCTTTCTTTCTCCCCCCATCATGAGGGCCAGGGTACCCACTTTTCCCCACGTCAGGTGTTAGGCTGCACTCTTTCTTTCTTTCTTTCTCCCCCCATCATGAGGGCCAGGGTACCCACTTTTCCCCACGTCAGGGGTTAGGCTGCACTCTTTCTTTCTTTCTTTCTTTCTCCCCCCATCATGAGGGCCAGGGTACCCACTTTTCCCCACGTCAGGGGTTAGGCTGCACTCTTTCTTTCTTTCTTTCTTTCTCCCCCCCCATGAGGGCCAGGGTACCCACTTTTCCCCACGTCAGGGGTTAGGCTGCACTCTTTCTTTCTTTCTTTCTCCCCCCCCATGAGGGCCAGGGTACCCACTTTTCCCCACGTCAGGGGTTAGGCTGCACTCTTTCTTTCTTTCTTTCTCCCCCCATCATGAGGGCCAGGGTACCCACTTTTCCCCACGTCAGGGGTTAGGCTGCACTCTTTCTTTCTTTCTTTCTCCCCCCAGATGAGGGCCAGGGTACCCACTTTTCCCCACGTCAGGGGTTAGGCTGCACTCTTTCTTTCTTTCTTTCTCCCCCCATCATGAGGGCCAGGGTACCCACTTTTACCCCACGTCAGGGGTTAGGCTGCACTCTTTCTTTCTTTCTTTCTCCCCCCCCCATGAGGGCCAGGGTACCCACTTTTCCCCACGTCAGGGGTTAGGCTGCACTCTTTCTTTCTTTCTTTCTCCCCCCTCATGAGGGCCAGGGTACCCACTTTTCCCCACGTCAGGGGTTAGGCTGCACTCTTTCTTTCTTTCTTTCTCCCCCCATCATGAGGGCCAGGGTACCCACTTTTCCCCACGTCAGGGGTTAGGCTGCACTCTTTCTTTCTTTCTTTCTCCCCCCCCATGAGGGCCAGGGTACCCACTTTTCCCCACGTCAGGGGTTAGGCTGCACTCTTTCTTTCTTTCTTTCTCCCCCCCCATGAGGGCCAGGGTACCCACTTTTCCCCACGTCAGGGGTTAGGCTGCACTCTTTCTTTCTTTCTTTCTCCCCCCCCATGAGGGCCAGGGTACCCACTTTTCCCCACGTCAGGGGTTAGGCTGCACTCTTTCTTTCTTTCTTTCTCCCCCCATCATGAGGGCCAGGGTACCCACTTTTCCCCACGTCAGGGGTTAGGCTGCACTCTTTCTTTCTTTCTTTCTCCCCCCCCATGAGGGCCAGGGTACCCACTTTTCCCCACGTCAGGGGTTAGGCTGCACTCTTTCTTTCTTTCTTTCTCCCCCATCATGAGGGCCAGGGTACCCACTTTTCCCCACGTCAGGGGTTAGGCTGCACTCTTTCTTTCTTTCTTTCTCCCCCCATCATGAGGGCCAGGGTACCCACTTTTCCCCACGTCAGGGGTTAGGCTGCACTCTTTCTTTCTTTCTTTCTCCCCCATCATGAGGGCCAGGGTACCCACTTTTCCCCACGTCAGGGGTTAGGCTGCACTCTTTCTTTCTTTCTTTCTCCCCCCATCATGAGGGCCAGGGTACCCACTTTTCCCCACGTCAGGGGTTAGGCTGCACTCTTTCTTTCTTTCTTTCTCCCCCCCATGAGGGCCAGGGTACCCACTTTTCCCCACGTCAGGGGTTAGGCTGCACTCTTTCTTTCTTTCTTTCTCCCCCCATCATGAGGGCCAGGGTACCCACTTTTCCCCACGTCAGGGGTTAGGCTGCACTCTTTCTTTCTTTCTTTCTCCCCCCCCATGAGGGCCAGGGTACCCACTTTTCCCCACGTCAGGGGTTAGGCTGCACTCTTTCTTTCTTTCTTTCTCCCCCCATCATGAGGGCCAGGGTACCCACTTTTCCCCACGTCAGGGGTTAGGCTGCACTCTTTCTTTCTTTCTTTCTCCCCCCCATGAGGGCCAGGGTACCCACTTTTCCCCACGTCAGGGGTTAGGCTGCACTCTTTCTTTCTTTCTTTCTCCCCCATCATGAGGGCCAGGGTACCCACTTTTCCCCACGTCAGGGGTTAGGCTGCACTCTTTCTTTCTTTCTTTCTCCCCCCATCATGAGGGCCAGGGTACCCACTTTTCCCCACGTCAGGGGTTAGGCTGCACTCTTTCTTTCTTTCTTTCTCCCCCCATCATGAGGGCCAGGGTACCCACTTTTCCCCACGTCAGGGGTTAGGCTGCACTCTCTTTCTTTCTTTCTCCCCCCATCATGAGGGCCAGGGTACCCACTTTTCCCCACGTCAGGGGTTAGGCTGCACTCTTTCTTTCTTTCTTTCTCCCCCCATCATGAGGGCCAGGGTACCCACTTTTCCCCACGTCAGGGGTTAGGCTGCACTCTTTCTTTCTTTCTTTCTCCCCCCCCATGAGGGCCAGGGTACCCACTTTTCCCCACGTCAGGGGTTAGGCTGCACTCTTTCTTTCTTTCTTTCTCCCCCCATCATGAGGGCCAGGGTACCCACTTTTCCCCACGTCAGGGGTTAGGCTGCACTCTTTCTTTCTTTCTTTCTCCCCCAACATGAGGGCCAGGGTACCCACTTTTCCCCACGTCAGGGGTTAGGCTGCACTCTTTCTTTCTTTCTTTCTCCCCCCATCATGAGGGCCAGGGTACCCACTTTTCCCCACGTCAGGGGTTAGGCTGCACTCTTTCTTTCTTTCTTTCTCCCCCCCCATGAGGGCCAGGGTACCCACTTTTCCCCACGTCAGGGGTTAGGCTGCACTCTTTCTTTCTTTCTTTCTCCCCCCCATGAGGGCCAGGGTACCCACTTTTCCCCACGTCAGGGGTTAGGCTGCACTCTTTCTTTCTTTCTTTCTCCCCCCCATGAGGGCCAGGGTACCCACTTTTCCCCACGTCAGGGGTTAGGCTGCACTCTTTCTTTCTTTCTTTCTCCCCCATCATGAGGGCCAGGGTACCCACTTTTCCCCACGTCAGGGGTTAGGCTGCACTCTTTCTTTCTTTCTTTCTCCCCCATCATGAGGGCCAGGGTACCCACTTTTCCCCACGTCAGGGGTTAGGCTGCACTCTTTCTTTCTTTCTTTCTCCCCCCATCATGAGGGCCAGGGTACCCACTTTTCCCCACGTCAGGGGTTAGGCTGCACTCTTTCTTTCTTTCTTTCTCCCCCCATCATGAGGGCCAGGGTACCCACTTTTCCCCACGTCAGGGGTTAGGCTGCACTCTTTCTTTCTTTCTTTCTCCCCCCATCATGAGGGCCAGGGTACCCACTTTTCCCCACGTCAGGGGTTAGGCTGCACTCTTTCTTTCTTTCTTTCTCCCCCATCATGAGGGCCAGGGTACCCACTTTTCCCCACGTCAGGGGTTAGGCTGCACTCTTTCTTTCTTTCTTTCTCCCCCCATCATGAGGGCCAGGGTACCCACTTTTCCCCACGTCAGGGGTTAGGCTGCACTCTTTCTTTCTTTCTTTCTCCCCCCATCATGAGGGCCAGGGTACCCACTTTTCCCCACGTCAGGGGTTAGGCTGCACTCTTTCTTTCTTTCTTTCTCCCCCCCATGAGGGCCAGGGTACCCACTTTTCCCCACGTCAGGGGTTAGGCTGCACTCTTTCTTTCTTTCTTTCTCCCCCCATCATGAGGGCCAGGGTACCCACTTTTCCCCACGTCAGGGGTTAGGCTGCACTCTTTCTTTCTTTCTTTCTCCCCCCATCATGAGGGCCAGGGTACCCACTTTTCCCCACGTCACGGGTTAGGCTGCACTCTTTCTTTCTTTCTTTCTCCCCCCATCATGAGGGCCAGGGTACCCACTTTTCCCCACGTCAGGGGTTAGGCTGCACTCTTTCTTTCTTTCTTTCTCCCCCCATCATGAGGGCCAGGGTACCCACTTTTCCCCACGTCAGGGGTTAGGCTGCACTCTTTCTTTCTTTCTTTCTCCCCCATCATGAGGGCCAGGGTACCCACTTTTCCCCACGTCAGGGGTTAGGCTGCACTCTTTCTTTCTTTCTTTCTCCCCCCATCATGAGGGCCAGGGTACCCACTTTTCCCCACGTCAGGGGTTAGGCTGCACTCTTTCTTTCTTTCTCTCTCCCCCCATCATGAGGGCCAGGGTACCCACTTTTCCCCACGTCAGGGGTTAGGCTGCACTCTTTCTTTCTTTCTTTCTCCCCCCATCATGAGGGCCAGGGTACCCACTTTTCCCCACGTCAGGGGTTAGGCTGCACTCTTTCTTTCTTTCTTTCTCCCCCCATCATGAGGGCCAGGGTACCCACTTTTCCCCACGTCAGGGGTTAGGCTGCACTCTTTCTTTCTTTCTTTCTCCCCCCATCATGAGGGCCAGGGTACCCACTTTTCCCCACGTCAGGGGTTAGGCTGCACTCTTTCTTTCTTTCTTTCTCCCCCCCCATGAGGGCCAGGGTACCCACTTTTCCCCACGTCAGGGGTTAGGCTGCACTCTTTCTTTCTTTCTTTCTCCCCCCCATGAGGGCCAGGGTACCCACTTTTCCCCACGTCAGGGGTTAGGCTGCACTCTTTCTTTCTTTCTTTCTCCCCCCCATGAGGGCCAGGGTACCCACTTTTCCCCACGTCAGGGGTTAGGCTGCACTCTTTCTTTCTTTCTTTCTCCCCCCATCATGAGGGCCAGGGTACCCACTTTTCCCCACGTCAGGGGTTAGGCTGCACTCTTTCTTTCTTTCTTTCTCCCCCCATCATGAGGGCCAGGGTACCCACTTTTCCCCACGTCAGGGGTTAGGCTGCACTCTTTCTTTCTTTCTTTCTCCCCCCATCATGAGGGCCAGGGTACCCACTTTTCCCCACGTCAGGGGTTAGGCTGCACTCTTTCTTTCTTTCTTTCTCCCCCCATCATGAGGGCCAGGGTACCCACTTTTCCCCACGTCAGGGGTTAGGCTGCACTCTTTCTTTCTTTCTTTCTCCCCCATCATGAGGGCCAGGGTACCCACTTTTCCCCACGTCAGGGGTTAGGCTGCACTCTTTCTTTCTTTCTTTCTCCCCCCATCATGAGGGCCAGGGTACCCACTTTTCCCCACGTCAGGGGTTAGGCTGCACTCTTTCTTTCTTTCTTTCTCCCCCCATCATGAGGGCCAGGGTACCCACTTTTCCCCACGTCAGGGGTTAGGCTGCACTCTTTCTTTCTTTCTTTCTCCCCCCATCATGAGGGCCAGGGTACCCACTTTTCCCCACGTCAGGGGTTAGGCTGCACTCTTTCTTTCTTTCTTTCTCCCCCCATCATGAGGGCCAGGGTACCCACTTTTCCCCACGTCAGGGGTTAGGCTGCACTCTTTCTTTCTTTCTTTCTCCCCCCATCATGAGGGCCAGGGTACCCACTTTTCCCCACGTCAGGGGTTAGGCTGCACTCTTTCTTTCTTTCTTTCTCCCCCCCCATGAGGGCCAGGGTACCCACTTTTCCCCACGTCAGGGGTTAGGCTGCACTCTTTCTTTCTTTCTTTCTCCCCCCATCATGAGGGCCAGGGTACCCACTTTTCCCCACGTCAGGGGTTAGGCTGCACTCTTTCTTTCTTTCTTTCTCCCCCCCCATGAGGGCCAGGGTACCCACTTTTCCCCACGTCAGGGGTTAGGCTGCACTCTTTCTTTCTTTCTTTCTCCCCCCATCATGAGGGCCAGGGTACCCACTTTTCCCCACGTCAGGGGTTAGGCTGCACTCTTTCTTTCTTTCTTTCTCCCCCCATCATGAGGGCCAGGGTACCCACTTTTCCCCACGTCAGGGGTTAGGCTGCACTCTTTCTTTCTTTCTTTCTCCCCCCATCATGAGGGCCAGGGTACCCACTTTTCCCCACGTCAGGGGTTAGGCTGCACTCTTTCTTTCTTTCTTTCTCCCCCCCCATGAGGGCCAGGGTACCCACTTTTCCCCACGTCAGGGGTTAGGCTGCACTCTTTCTTTCTTTCTTTCTCCCCCCATCATGAGGGCCAGGGTACCCACTTTTCCCCACGTCAGGGGTTAGGCTGCACTCTTTCTTTCTTTCTTTCTCCCCCCCATGAGGGCCAGGGTACCCACTTTTCCCCACGTCAGGGGTTAGGCTGCACTCTTTCTTTCTTTCTTTCTCCCCCCCCATGAGGGCCAGGGTACCCACTTTTCCCCACGTCAGGGGTTAGGCTGCACTCTTTCTTTCTTTCTTTCTCCCCCCCATGAGGGCCAGGGTACCCACTTTTCCCCACGTCAGGGGTTAGGCTGCACTCTTTCTTTCTTTCTTTCTCCCCCCATCATGAGGGCCAGGGTACCCACTTTTCCCCACGTCAGGGGTTAGGCTGCACTCTTTCTTTCTTTCTTTCTCCCCCATCATGAGGGCCAGGGTACCCACTTTTCCCCACGTCAGGGGTTAGGCTGCACTCTTTCTTTCTTTCTTTCTCCCCCCATCATGAGGGCCAGGGTACCCACTTTTCCCCACGTCAGGGGTTAGGCTGCACTCTTTCTTTCTTTCTTTCTCCCCCCATCATGAGGGCCAGGGTACCCACTTTTCCCCACGTCAGGGGTTAGGCTGCACTCTTTCTTTCTTTCTTTCTCCCCCCATCATGAGGGCCAGGGTACCCACTTTTCCCCACGTCAGGGGTTAGGCTGCACTCTTTCTTTCTTTCTTTCTCCCCCATCATGAGGGCCAGGGTACCCACTTTTCCCCACGTCAGGGGTTAGGCTGCACTCTTTCTTTCTTTCTTTCTCCCCCCCCATGAGGGCCAGGGTACCCACTTTTCCCCACGTCAGGGGTTAGGCTGCACTCTTTCTTTCTTTCTTTCTCCCCCCATCATGAGGGCCAGGGTACCCACTTTTCCCCACGTCAGGGGTTAGGCTGCACTCTTTCTTTCTTTCTTTCTCCCCCCCCATGAGGGCCAGGGTACCCACTTTTCCCCACGTCAGGGGTTAGGCTGCACTCTTTCTTTCTTTCTTTCTCCCCCCATCATGAGGGCCAGGGTACCCACTTTTCCCCACGTCAGGGGTTAGGCTGCACTCTTTCTTTCTTTCTTTCTCCCCCCATCATGAGGGCCAGGGTACCCACTTTTCCCCACGTCAGGGGTTAGGCTGCACTCTTTCTTTCTTTCTTTCTCCCCCCCCCATGAGGGCCAGGGTACCCACTTTTCCCCACGTCAGGGGTTAGGCTGCACTCTTTCTTTCTTTCTTTCTCCCCCCATCATGAGGGCCAGGGTACCCACTTTTCCCCACGTCAGGGGTTAGGCTGCACTCTTTCTTTCTTTCTTTCTCCCCCATCATGAGGGCCAGGGTACCCACTTTTCCCCACGTCAGGGGTTAGGCTGCACTCTTTCTTTCTTTCTTTCTCCCCCATCATGAGGGCCAGGGTACCCACTTTTCCCCACGTCAGGGGTTAGGCTGCACTCTTTCTTTCTTTCTTTCTCCCCCCATCATGAGGGCCAGGGTACCCACTTTTCCCCACGTCAGGGGTTAGGCTGCACTCTTTCTTTCTTTCTTTCTCCCCCCATCATGAGGGCCAGGGTACCCACTTTTCCCCACGTCAGGGGTTAGGCTGCACTCTTTCTTTCTTTCTTTCTCCCCCCATCATGAGGGCCAGGGTACCCACTTTTCCCCACGTCAGGGGTTAGGCTGCACTCTTTCTTTCTTTCTTTCTCCCCCCATCATGAGGGCCAGGGTACCCACTTTTCCCCACGTCAGGGGTTAGGCTGCACTCTTTCTTTCTTTCTTTCTCCCCCCATCATGAGGGCCAGGGTACCCACTTTTCCCCACGTCAGGGGTTAGGCTGCACTCTTTCTTTCTTTCTTTCTCCCCCCATCATGAGGGCCAGGGTACCCACTTTTCCCCACGTCAGGGGTTAGGCTGCACTCTTTCTTTCTTTCTTTCTCCCCCCATCATGAGGGCCAGGGTACCCACTTTTCCCCACGTCAGGGGTTAGGCTGCACTCTTTCTTTCTTTCTTTCTCCCCCCATCATGAGGGCCAGGGTACCCACTTTTCCCCACGTCAGGGGTTAGGCTGCACTCTTTCTTTCTTTCTTTCTCCCCCCATCATGAGGGCCAGGGTACCCACTTTTCCCCACGTCAGGGGTTAGGCTGCACTCTTTCTTTCTTTCTTTCTCCCCCCATCATGAGGGCCAGGGTACCCACTTTTCCCCACGTCAGGGGTTAGGCTGCACTCTTTCTTTCTTTCTTTCTCCCCCCCCATGAGGGCCAGGGTACCCACTTTTCCCCACGTCAGGGGTTAGGCTGCACTCTTTCTTTCTTTCTTTCTCCCCCCATCATGAGGGCCAGGGTACCCACTTTTCCCCACGTCAGGGGTTAGGCTGCACTCTTTCTTTCTTTCTTTCTCCCCCCATCATGAGGGCCAGGGTACCCACTTTTCCCCACGTCAGGGGTTAGGCTGCACTCTTTCTTTCTTTCTTTCTCCCCCCATCATGAGGGCCAGGGTACCCACTTTTCCCCACGTCAGGGGTTCGGCTGCACTCTTTCTTTCTTTCTTTCTCCCCCCATGAGGGCCAGGGTACCCACTTTCCCCACGTCAGGGGTTAGGCTGCACTCTTTCTTTCTTTCTTTCTCCCCCATCATGAGGGCCAGGGTACCCACTTTTCCCCACGTCAGGGGTTAGGCTGCACTCTTTCTTTCTTTCTTTCTCCCCCATCATGAGGGCCAGGGTACCCACTTTTCCCCACGTCAGGGGTTAGGCTGCACTCTTTCTTTCTTTCTTTCTCCCCCATCATGAGGGCCAGGGTACCCACTTTTCCCCACGTCAGGGGTTAGGCTGCACTCTTTCTTTCTTTCTTTCTCCCCCATCATGAGGGCCAGGGTACCCACTTTTCCCCACGTCAGGGGTTAGGCTGCACTCTTTCTTTCTTTCTTTCTCCCCCCATCATGAGGGCCAGGGTACCCACTTTTCCCCACGTCAGGGGTTAGGCTGCACTCTTTCTTTCTTTCTTTCTCCCCCCATCATGAGGGCCAGGGTACCCACTTTTCCCCACGTCAGGGGTTAGGCTGCACTCTTTCTTTCTTTCTTTCTCCCCCCATCATGAGGGCCAGGGTACCCACTTTTCCCCACGTCAGGGGTTAGGCTGCACTCTTTCTTTCTTTCTTTCTCCCCCCATCATGAGGGCCAGGGTACCCACTTTTCCCCACGTCAGGGGTTAGGCTGCACTCTTTCTTTCTTTCTTTCTCCCCCCATCATGAGGGCCAGGGTACCCACTTTTCCCCACGTCAGGGGTTAGGCTGCACTCTTTCTTTCTTTCTTTCTCCCCCCATCATGAGGGCCAGGGTACCCACTTTTCCCCACGTCAGGGGTTAGGCTGCACTCTTTCTTTCTTTCTTTCTCCCCCATCATGAGGGCCAGGGTACCCACTTTTCCCCACGTCAGGGGTTAGGCTGCACTCTTTCTTTCTTTCTTTCTCCCCCATCATGAGGGCCAGGGTACCCACTTTTCCCCACGTCAGGGGTTAGGCTGCACTCTTTCTTTCTTTCTTTCTCCCCCCATCATGAGGGCCAGGGTACCCACTTTTCCCCACGTCAGGGGTTAGGCTGCACTCTTTCTTTCTTTCTTTCTCCCCCCATCATGAGGGCCAGGGTACCCACTTTTCCCCACGTCAGGGGTTAGGCTGCACTCTTTCTTTCTTTCTTTCTCCCCCCATCATGAGGGCCAGGGTACCCACTTTTCCCCACGTCAGGGGTTAGGCTGCACTCTTTCTTTCTTTCTTTCTCCCCCATCATGAGGGCCAGGGTACCCACTTTTCCCCACGTCAGGGGTTAGGCTGCACTCTTTCTTTCTTTCTTTCTCCCCCATCATGAGGGCCAGGGTACCCACTTTTCCCCACGTCAGGGGTTAGGCTGCACTCTTTCTTTCTTTCTTTCTCCCCCCATCATGAGGGCCAGGGTACCCACTTTTCCCCACGTCAGGGGTTAGGCTGCACTCTTTCTTTCTTTCTTTCTCCCCCCCATGAGGGCCAGGGTACCCACTTTTCCCCACGTCAGGGGTTAGGCTGCACTCTTTCTTTCTTTCTTTCTCCCCCCATCATGAGGGCCAGGGTACCCACTTTTCCCCACGTCAGGGGTTAGGCTGCACTCTTTCTTTCTTTCTTTCTCCCCCATCATGAGGGCCAGGGTACCCACTTTTCCCCACGTCAGGGGTTAGGCTGCACTCTTTCTTTCTTTCTTTCTCCCCCCCATGAGGGCCAGGGTACCCACTTTTCCCCACGTCAGGGGTTAGGCTGCACTCTTTCTTTCTTTCTTTCTCCCCCCATCATGAGGGCCAGGGTACCCACTTTTCCCCACGTCAGGGGTTAGGCTGCACTCTTTCTTTCTTTCTTTCTCCCCCCATCATGAGGGCCAGGGTACCCACTTTTCCCCACGTCAGGGGTTAGGCTGCACTCTTTCTTTCTTTCTTTCTCCCCCCCATCATGAGGGCCAGGGTACCCACTTTTCCCCACGTCAGGGGTTAGGCTGCACTCTTTCTTTCTTTCTTTCTCCCCCATCATGAGGGCCAGGGTACCCACTTTTCCCCACGTCAGGGGTTAGGCTGCACTCTTTCTTTCTTTCTTTCTCCCCCATCATGAGGGCCAGGGTACCCACTTTTCCCCACGTCAGGGGTTAGGCTGCACTCTTTCTTTCTTTCTTTCTCCCCCCCATGAGGGCCAGGGTACCCACTTTTCCCCACGTCAGGGGTTAGGCTGCACTCTTTCTTTCTTTCTTTCTCCCCCCATCATGAGGGCCAGGGTACCCACTTTTCCCCACGTCAGGGGTTAGGCTGCACTCTTTCTTTCTTTCTTTCTCCCCCCCATGAGGGCCAGGGTACCCACTTTTCCCCACGTCAGGGGTTAGGCTGCACTCTTTCTTTCTTTCTTTCTCCCCCCCATGAGGGCCAGGGTACCCACTTTTCCCCACGTCAGGGGTTAGGCTGCACTCTTTCTTTCTTTCTTTCTCCCCCCATCATGAGGGCCAGGGTACCCACTTTTCCCCACGTCAGGGGTTAGGCTGCACTCTTTCTTTCTTTCTTTCTCCCCCCATCATGAGGGCCAGGGTACCCACTTTTCCCCACGTCAGGGGTTAGGCTGCACTCTTTCTTTCTTTCTTTCTCCCCCCATCATGAGGGCCAGGGTACCCACTTTTCCCCACGTCAGGGGTTAGGCTGCACTATTTCTTTCTTTCTTTCTCCCCCATCATGAGGGCCAGGGTACCCACTTTTCCCCACGTCAGGGGTTAGGCTGCACTCTTTCTTTCTTTCTTTCTCCCCCCATCATGAGGGCCAGGGTACCCACTTTCCCCACGTCAGGGGTTAGGCTGCACTCTTTCTTTCTTTCTTTCTCCCCCCATCATGAGGGCCAGGGTACCCACTTTTCCCCACGTCAGGGTTAGGCTGCACTCTTTCTTTCTTTCTTTCTCCCCCCATCATGAGGGCCAGGGTACCCACTTTTCCCCACGTCAGGGGTTAGGCTGCACTCTTTCTTTCTTTCTTTCTCCCCCATCATGAGGGCCAGGGTACCCACTTTTCCCCACGTCAGGGGTTAGGCTGCACTCTTTCTTTCTTTCTTTCTCCCCCCATCATGAGGGCCAGGGTACCCACTTTTCCCCACGTCAGGGGTTAGGCTGCACTCTTTCTTTCTTTCTTTCTCCCCCCATCATGAGGGCCAGGGTACCCACTTTCCCCACGTCAGGGGTTAGGCTGCACTCTTTCTTTCTTTCTTTCTCCCCCATCATGAGGGCCAGGGTACCCACTTTTCCCCACGTCAGGGGTTAGGCTGCACTCTTTCTTTCTTTCTTTCTCCCCCCCCCATGAGGGCCAGGGTACCCACTTTTCCCCACGTCAGGGGTTAGGCTGCACTCTTTCTTTCTTTCTTTCTCCCCCCATCATGAGGGCCAGGGTACCCACTTTTCCCCACGTCAGGGGTTAGGCTGCACTGTTTCTTTCTTTCTTTCTCCCCCCATCATGAGGGCCAGGGTACCCACTTTTCCCCACGTCAGGGGTTAGGCTGCACTCTTTCTTTCTTTCTTTCTCCCCCATCATGAGGGCCAGGGTACCCACTTTTCCCCACGTCAGGGGTTAGGCTGCACTCTTTCTTTCTTTCTTTCTCCCCCCATCATGAGGGCCAGGGTACCCACTTTCCCCACGTCAGGGGTTAGGCTGCACTCTTTCTTTCTTTCTTTCTCCCCCCATCATGAGGGCCAGGGTACCCACTTTTCCCCACGTCAGGGGTTAGGCTGCACTCTTTCTTTCTTTCTTTCTCCCCCATCATGAGGGCCAGGGTACCCACTTTCCCCACGTCAGGGGTTAGGCTGCACTCTTTCTTTCTTTCTTTCTCCCCCCCATGAGGGCCAGGGTACCCACTTTTCCCCACGTCAGGGGTTAGGCTGCACTCTTTCTTTCTTTCTTTCTCCCCCCCATGAGGGCCAGGGTACCCACTTTTCCCCACGTCAGGGGTTAGGCTGCACTCTTTCTTTCTTTCTTTCTCCCCCCATCATGAGGGCCAGGGTACCCACTTTTCCCCACGTCAGGGGTTAGGCTGCACTCTTTCTTTCTTTCTTTCTCCCCCCATCATGAGGGCCAGGGTACCCACTTTTCCCCACGTCAGGGGTTAGGCTGCACTCTTTCTTTCTTTCTTTCTCCCCCATCATGAGGGCCAGGGTACCCACTTTTCCCCACGTCAGGGGTTAGGCTGCACTCTTTCTTTCTTTCTTTCTCCCCCCCATGAGGGCCAGGGTACCCACTTTTCCCCACGTCAGGGGTTAGGCTGCACTCTTTCTTTCTTTCTTTTCTCCCCCCCCATGAGGGCCCGGGTACCCACTTTTCCCCACGTCAGGGGTTAGGCTGCACTCTTTCTTTCTTTCTTTCTCCCCCCCATGAGGGCCAGGGTACCACTTTTCCCCACGTCAGGGGTTAGGCTGCACTCTTTCTTTCTTTCTTTCTTCCCCCCCCCCATGAGGGCCAGGGTACCCACTTTTCCCCACGTCAGGGGTTAGGCTGCACTCTTTCTTTCTTTCTTTCTCCCCCATCATGAGGGCCAGGGTACCCACTTTCCCCACGTCAGGGGTTAGGCTGCACTCTTTCTTTCTTTCTTTCTCCCCCCATCATGAGGGCCAGGGTACCCACTTTTCCCCACGTCAGGGGTTAGGCTGCACTCTTTCTTTCTTTCTTTCTCCCCCCATCATGAGGGCCAGGGTACCCACTTTCCCCACGTCAGGGGTTAGGCTGCACTCTTTCTTTCTTTCTTTCTCCCCCCCATGAGGGCCAGGGTACCCACTTTTCCCCACGTCAGGGGTTAGGCTGCACTCTTCTTTCTTTCTTTCTCCCCCATCATGAGGGCCAGGGTACCCACTTTTCCCCACGTCAGGGGTTAGGCTGCACTCTTTCTTTCTTTCTTTCTCCCCCCCCATGAGGGCCAGGGTACCACTTTTCCCCACGTCAGGGGTTAGGCTGCACTCTTTCTTTCTTTCTTTCTCCCCCCATCATGAGGGCCAGGGTACCCACTTTTCCCCACGTCAGGGGTTAGGCTGCACTCTTTCTTTCTTTCTTTCTCCCCCCCATGAGATGGCCAGGGTACCCACTTTTCCCACGTCAGGGGTTAGGCTGCACTCTTTCTTTCTTTCTTTCTCCCCCCCCCCCATGAGGGCCAGGGTACCCACTTTTCCCCACGTCAGGGGTTAGGCTGCACTCTTTCTTTCTTTCTTTTTCCCCCCCCATGAGGGCCAGGGTACCCACTTTCCCCACGTCAGGGGTTAGGCTGTGCACTCTTTCTTTCTTCTTTCTCCCCCATCATGAGGGCCAGGGTACCCACTTTTCCCCACGTCAGGGGTTAGGCTGCACTCTTTCTTTCTTTCTTTCTCCCCCCATCATGAGGGCCAGGGTACCCACTTTTCCCCACGTCGGGGGTAGGCTGCACTCTTTCTTTCTTTCTTTCTCTCCCCATCATGAGGGCCAGGGTACCCACTTTTCCCCACGTCAGGGGTTAGGCTGCACTCTTTCTTTCTTTCTTTCTCCCCCCATTCATGAGGGCCAGGGTACCCACTTTTCCCAACGTCAGGGGTTAGGCTGCACTCTTCTTTCTTTTCCCCCCATATGAGGGCCAGGGTACCCACTTTTCCCCACGTCAGGGGTTAGGCTGCACTCTTTCTTTCTTTCTTTCTTTCTCCCCCCCATGAGGGCCAAGGTACCCACTTTTCCCCACGTCAGGGGTTAGGCTGCACTCTTTCTTTCTTTCTTTCTCCCCACCCATGAGGGCCAGGGTACCCACTTTTCCCCACGTCAGGGGTTAGGCTGCACTCTTTCCT